>NC_136060.1:120305157-121010157 GCF_964261635.1 Lissotriton helveticus | reverse complement strand
TAAAATTGTTGTAAAAAGTCTAAAAAAAATATAAAACAACAAAAACAAAAAAAATATATATAAAACAACAAAATCAAAAAAAAAGTTCTTTTCAGAACTACCTCCAATTTATAAAAAGAAGCTTTTTTTTTTTTTTTTAAAAGTCTGTCATTTTTAATCTCCATGGTACGCTCCCCCGTACGCTCCCCGGTGCGCGTACCGGGCGCTCCCCCCCCCGCGAAAATCGATTTTTTTTTTAAAAAAATTTTCACCCGCGGGAGCCTTTTATGGCCCCCACATCAAAAGTAGGGGGTCAGGGGGGTGTACCCTGCCCCCTTTTGCTCATTTCCCCCTTTTGATTCTTGCCACCTCTTGTGTCTCAATCCTACCGAGACACAAGATGGGGGCCCCTGCGGACTGTTTCGAATGTTTACAGACACCCGAGAACCAATCAGCTTGCCGTGCGCAAGTCGCGTGGCGCGCCTGGAGCGCTCCCCGGTACGCGTACCGGGCGCGGCTCTAGATATATATCTTTTTTTAAACCTAATTTACTCAAAATTCACAGGACCACATATCTTGAGACCTAGCAAAGGCACATCGGGCAAACAATATCTACAATTTTGCCAAGTTTCGTGGAAATCCATTCAGCCGTTCGAGCTAAAAGTGAGGCCAACCGCCCTATGGAAAATTGCATGGCAAAAACACGTTTTGGGACCCCCCTTTTTTCTCGGCCCCCCCTTGATGACCCCCCCCCAAATTTTCAGGGGCTGCTCAGAAACAAAATGTTCCATTTTCCTGAAAATTTCAGCCAATTCCGTCCACAAACGCCAAAGTTATTAGACATAGAATTTTCAAAAATCCCATAGAGAAAAAATCCTAACTATATATACCTACTGGCGACCGCCAGTAGGTAATATATTGGCCAAGGTGTATTGAAGAATGACTGGGTGTATAAGTGTATGGATGGAGGATTTAGTAAGTGTGTGACTGACTGTATAAGTGAGTGATTGAATGAATTGGTTGGTGAGTAGCTACATGAGTGTCTATATGGGGTATTGATTGGTTGCCTGAGTACTTGTATGGGTGCCTGAGTATGTGTGGGTGGGTGGGTGGGAGGAGTGTGACTCTGTGCATAGATGTGTGAGTTCTTTATTCACTGGGTGTATGAGTTCAAGAGTGCATGAGCAAACAGCTGTATGGGTGGGTGAGTGTGTGTATGGGTGTGTTGGTGAGTGAATGGATATATCAGTGCTACATGTCCAAGTAACTACATATGTAAAACACAGAGCACATGAGAGTGAGAGTATATAAATGACTATAAGTGAGAGTCCGTTACTGTGAGAGTGGCTGTATAGATGAGTGTATACTTGTATCAGTGATTTTATGAGAGAGTAAGTATATGTTAGTATCTGTATGAATAAGTGAGGTTTTGTGTGTATAACTGTATAGGTGAGTAAATAGAAGTGTTTTCAATTCTTTGTATGAGTGACTAGATGTGTGAGTAAGTCTGGATGTGTGGCGGTGTTTGAATGTTTGTATAGGTGTATGAGTGCCTATAATACTGTTGTATTGATGAGTCACTGCATGTATGAGTGACTGTATGGGTGAATGAGTGGATGTGTGTGTAGACCTAGGAATCAGTGAGTGCGTAAGTAGTTACTGGTATTGGTGTCTCTATTGTTTTGAAAATGGTAGTCTATATTTTAGAGTAGGTGTATCAAAGGTATTATTGAGGTGTGAGGAGGTGCATCAGATTTGCACGTGGATGATGTAATCAGTGATGTAATCTGGGATGTCATCAGTAATGTCATCAGAGATGTCACTGATAATGTCATGAATGATGTAATATGTGACGTCATCAGCAGTGCATTGTGGGGGCGTGAGTTATAGTTAGCTCAACTAACTATAACGGTGGAATTTCTATGGTTTTGTACGAGAGAAATTTCCAACTAACTATAAAGTCCCTAAAACCTATGTTTTTTTCAGTGAATTTCAAAGGTTTTTTAAATGCTAATTAGTAAGTGCAACGTCCCTGAAACCATTTTTTTTTTCAGTGAATGTCAATGGTTTTTAAATGCTCATTTCTAATTATAATGTTTATTCAACATATGGTTTTGTCAGTGATTTTAAATTATCATTCCATTCTCAACCTAGTGAAAACAGCCAATATCCCCAGTTTCCCACCAATATCTTCCGCCAAAAAATCGACACAAATGAAAGCAACAACTAACAGTAATAATATGCACAGTAGGTGTTCCGGTGCAAAAATAACACAAAAACACCACTTCCCGATATTTTCAACGATCAGCCAAATCTGGGGTGTGATCCAAAAACAGGCAATAAGCTGCGTTAGCAGTAGGAATCTAACATTTGCCTTTTACTGGTGTAAACCAGGATGACTACCTACAGTGTGAAAGGGAGCCCAACCCAGAATCACATCTGAAGACCAACACATGTCATAAACTTACTGATCATGCAGCTCCGACAACCAAGAAGACCATAACACCCACTGCCACCAGCCTCAGGACGTACCCCCTGGACGTCGCCCCTCCCTACTACCACCGAGGTAGCGCAGGACAGCGGACCTTTCAAAAATGGCATGGTGCTTCAGCCACACAATAGGTGAATATTGGGAGATGTGGCAGCCAATTATGTGTGAAGGACGCAAGTCATCCATCAATAAAAAAATGCACACAATACCAAGTATAGTGGTGATGTGCTAGCAGACCCCACTATGCAGAGCACAAACCTCTCCATGTGTACATATAATGCTGGTGCTTGTAGTGTTGTGGACAATAGACGCAACCATGTTACCTCAGGCAGTGGGAAAGTTCTCGGTCATGTAGCTGTGTTGTCCCCCTCTGGAAGCAGAAGCGGAGTGGGCTGGTCCAACTTACGCCACTCCAATGTAGAAGTATGAATAAATACTCCGAAGCTCTGGGCGTGGTTCACTTGTGGGAAGGCCAAACCATTTCCAGAGCGCCAGCCCTCACCCTGCCACGTGACTGCCGCCGTGACCACCGGCCTCCTCGACACAGGCTCCCTGTGAACCCAGCAGCACAGAAAACTTATGTCTGTACAGACTACTGCCTTTGATCTACACTGTGGACCGCAGGGCTCATAATTCAGATGGTGTGGCGATTGCAGATGGTCCAGTACGTAAGACACATTGTTCCCAGTGCGGCCCCCTCGTACCACGCATCATCGCAGGGTGTGCACACGCTGAGTGCTTGAGGTGCCACTAACTCACTGCACCATAAGTCATCGCCTCGTGGCCTTATTAAGGCAGAATTCAATTGACAAAATACATTGCTGCCATTGCAGCCCACCCAGACCACACCTCATTGCAGAGTGCGCACATGCTGAGTACTTGAGGTGCCACTAACTCACTGCACCATAAGTCATCGCCATGTTGCCTTATTAAGGCAGAATTAAATTGACAAAAGACATTGCTGCCAATGCGGCCCACCCGGACCACACCTCATTGCAGGGTGCGCACATGCTGAGCGCTTGAGGTGCCACTAAATCACTGCACCATAAATCATAGCCACGTGGCCTTATTAAGGCAGAATTCAATAGACAAAAAACATTGCTGCCAGTGCGGCCCGCCTGGACCATGCATCATCGCAGGGTGCACACACACTGAGTGCTTGAGGTGCCACTAACTCACTGCACCATAAGTCATCACCATATGGCCTTATTAAGGCAGAATTCAATAGACAAAAGACTTGCTCCGATTGCGACCCGCCCGGACCATGCATCATCGCAGGGTGCGCACACGCTGAGTGCTTCAGGTGCCACTAGCTCACTGAACCATAAATCATCACCACGTGGCCTTATTAAGGCAGAATTCAATAGACAAAAGACATTGCTCCGAGTCCGTCCCGCCCAGACCATGCATCATCGCAGGGTGCGCACATGCTGAGTGCTTCAGGTGCACTACATCACTGTACCATAAGTCATCGCCACGTGGCCTTATTAAGGCAGAATTCAATAGACAAAAAACATTGCTGCCTGTGCAGCCCGACTGGACCATGCATCATCGCAGGGTGCACACACACTGAGTGCTTGAGGTGCCACTAACTCACTGTGCCATGAGTCATCGCCACATGGCCTTATTAAGGCAGAATTCAATAGAGAAAAGACATTGCTCCCAATGCGGCCCACCCGGACCACGCATCATCGCAGGGTGCGCACACTGAGTGCATGAGGTGCCACTAACTCACTGCACCATAAGTCATCACCACATGGCCTTATTAAGACAGAATTCAATAGACAAAGGACTTGCTCCGATTGCGACCCGCCCGGACCATGCATCCTCGCAGGGTGTGCACACGCTGGTTGCTTTAGGGGCCACTAACTCAGTGCACCACTTATCATCGCTAGCTGCACACACGCTGAATTGCCAATAATTGTGCAGCTCAACTCAACTCCACATGCCTGAGGGGCCCTTGCTGACCGCTGCCTCCTGCCTACAATGCGGTCATCAGGGCTTACAATTAAAATTGAGTCTTCCTACATTAATTACAGAGTGCAGTAGGCAACTAACTACAACGTCCCTAAAACCTACATATTATCCTTTTAGTATAGTTGCTTCAATAACTTTTTTTATATAAATTATAGCATCATCGCAGGGTGCGCACACGCTGAGTGCTTATGGAGCCACTAACTCAGTGCAGCACAACTCATGGACCCTTTATGATACAATATTTTGTTATTTTCAACAAAATAGATTACTGCATGCAGTTGATACCTGTGGTCATTGTTATGAAGTGAAAAATGACTCTCCAATTGACAAAGAAAATTAGTTCCTAGAAATGTTGAACAAGTAACAGCTGAGGAAGTTCAAGGGAGACGTACCCAGGCTCCAGTGTTTACATGGGATTGTTGTAGTATTTGAAGTATACGTCAATAATCTACTGATATTTTACTAAATTTCTTAAGACAAGATGGTAGAAAAACTGTGAAACAGAAGATTAAGATATTACAAGGACTGGATCCTTGCAAAGTGACAAAAAAATACAGGGTTGCAAGGTCATTCTCTGGCTTGTCTTTCTAGGAAAGTGTGTCAAAGTCGTTTTCATCATTTAAGAATGTTAGCAGTACATCACTCCAAAATGCGAAAGTTAGTTAGAAGATTTTACTACGTGAAAAGTGCTGCATTATGTCTAAATTAAATTAATACAGCTCTTTTGCATTGTTCATTGTTGGATGTAAAAAAATATTGTGATGATATAGAGTTACATTTCTGTGCGGGTCAAGAAGAGTGGAGAGAAAGTAAGAGTTTGATAAGTGTAGGTGTTGAAGAAGAGATGGAAGAAAGTACTGATGTGAAGTTTGAAAAAGAAATAACAAAGTTTAAAGTAGTTTCTGTTGAAAATCCCAACTATGCTTGTATTTGTTGTCGACGTACTCATTATAAAATTCAAACTAGGAATGTAGATGTGTTTTTAAAAAGAGAGAAGGAAAACAATGATAAATGGAAAGAATTTGCTGCTTATCTGTTTGTGGAAGGTCGTTTTGAGTTAGGTATTGTACAATATATTTGTAAATATTGTTACAATAAATTAGAAGACATCAAAATGCCAGCTAGAGCTGTCCATAATGACTTAGAATTAGTAGCTATACCTTCTGAACTTAAAGATTAAAAAACTTATGAGACCATCCTTATGCAATCTGTGTACCCTTTTCAGGCTATAATTCGTATGCAGCCTAAAACACGTAAGCTGTCTCCAACAGATCTACAAAGAGGTTTAAAAGGAAGAGTTGTATATTTACCTTTATATTTTAAGAACAATGTTGAAACTGTTGGTGTAGAAAGAGAGGATACTGAACCTGTAGTCATTCTTGTTAATGGTGTACCCACAAAGAGTCGGAAAACATGGCAAGAGTTAGTAGATGTCAGGAAAGTCCAAAAGGCTACATTATATCTGGTGCAAAACAATATTTACTATAAAACTGTAAATGTAGAAGAAATTACTCTAGAACATGAAACACATATTTAAAGTGGGCAAATAAAAAAAGTGGAGAATTCAAGAAAAGAAGAAATTTATGAACATTATACTATACACCCTTTACATTCAAAAGAACTGATAGGAGATACTATTGAATTGTTCCAGATGAAAAAAGCAAAAGGAACTCCAATGAGTGTGTGAGAAAAAAGTTTGGAAGGTCGTTTTCCAAATCTGTTCCCTACTAGAAAAGGTGGACAATATGATGATAGACCACTTTAGATTCCTGCTTCAGAATACCGTACTTTACAACTGTACTGTGAAGAACCAAGATTTTGTCAGTGTATTCCATAATATGTTTAATCTTTTGTTCCATACACCTACACTACGGTCAGCAGAGTAACTGCGGATAGCAGGGCTCACTGTGGATAGCAGGGCTCACAATTCACATCAAGTTGTGATTGCAGATGATGCAGTCTAGTAGGCATCACACATTGCTCCCAGTGCGGCTTGCCCGCACCCCGCATCATCGCTGGCCGCACAGACACTAAATGCTTCTGATGCCTCTTTCTCAGTGCAGCACAACTCATGAACCCTTTACGATAGAATCTTTTGTGTATTATTTCACATCTGGTGCCCCTACTTTACTGCAGCACAAATCATTGACCCTTTATGATTGAATCTCTACGTCTGATGCAATGATTACTGTTGTACATGTTGCCAGCACCAACCATTCCAGGAGAGCTGGTTTACACTCACTCCACACGCATCCAGCACAGACGTCACTGAACATGTGACCCTGGTAATAAAAAGGACTCGAGCGCACGTGCACGTACCCACTTCCACTATTTATCTTTTTCCGTACGTTCATTATGTATGCAACATGCTGCCCCTGTGCCCTACCACATTACATTGTGCTCTGGACAGTGTATTCGACCAACTTACCTTTGACTGTGGAGGAAAACTTTGGTTATGTAACTTTGTCTCGCCATTGTACAAGTACTGCAAGCAGATTGTATAGTGAATTTATAAGTGCGTGGGGATTAGCGGAGTGATTGTATAAGTACATATGTTGGCGCAGCCTAACTCTGACCATGATTGTATGAGTACATATGTTGGCGCAGCCTAACTCCGACAACAAGCTTGTTTCTAATTGGCTGCCCTCCATGTGTCAAAAACTGAAACTTGAACTTTCTATGGCCCTGTATTGCTCCAGCTGCAACACTCCTTTGAATGTGTAATAAACATTCATATCCACACAGATGTGTCATATCCACCATCTATCTTGTGCGGAATATGGATGAATGTAGGGTCAGTGATTCTCCGTACCTTCCATGTTGGCCATGTTGGCTCACAGAGTGACACATTGGCGCTTGCGACCCTGGTGACGGCAGCACTACAACAGGGACACCTGAATCCAGGATTGTCTGATTTTTTTAACCATTCTCCAGAACAAAGCCACCAAAAAGTAGCCCAAAGTACCCCAATATTGCTACGTTAAGAAAAGAGGGGCAGGGTCTGCTTCAGCGTCAAGCAGGCAGTGAATGCATTGGAATTGATGTTGAATCAGGCTATCAAGTAAATATTTGTCTAATAAAGCGCTTTAACATACTACTTTGCTAGAGCGCTGTATATATATTTATAATCTGGCAACTAGCATAAACCAAACTTTTACAGCACAACTGAAAAAATATAGCCCAATTGTGCGTAATCTAGCCCAATCTGGCAACACTGCCCACATCAGTTGATTCATCATAGAGCTCACGACTGAGCCATGCCCATAGCTCCGGAGTCATTCTTCACTGCCTCATGCAGGACTGGCATACGCCAGTCCAGCCCACTCTGCTTACGCTTACAGGGAAGGACAACAACGCTACATGGCCCAGATTTTCATTGTAGTGATCTGCTGGTCACACGTCTAGTTGTCAGTATGCTACAGCTAATCCCTCACGGCTGGTATACACCCACACCACACCCATCCAGCACAGGCGTCACAGGACACATGACCCTACTAATAAAAAAGACCGAGCGCACGAGGTCTACGCCATTTTATAGTTGCTCGCACCTAACGCACTGCAGCCGGCACAGTCACACCGCCACGGTGATGGCCTGTCCCGGTTGTCCAGACACTTCATGTTTTGTGTGCCCTGCTGGACCACAGTGTAGGCCTGAGCCATGCAACAGTGGGGGCCTACCACCACGTGCGTAGCCTCACTGATCACTGAGTTAGTAGCACCGCGAGGACTGAGCAAGTGTGCAACCTGCAATGATGATGGGTGCACTAGTATGTCTTTTGTCATGGCAAAATGAAGACGCAGCACCAAATGTAAGACTTGCAGGGTGCCCTGTCCGTGAAAAGGTGAGAAGTGAGGCCTGGATGCGCAGAGGCGGGTACATACCTCTGGGCAGCAGGAGTGGATAGGGTATAGCAGCCTGGATCAATTAATCATGGCATTTACCTCTGTCCCATTGGGCCGGTCACCCCCTCGCACCGTGCACTCTCCTCGGGAGTGAGCTCAGGCTGCCCCTCGTTCCCGCCAGTGCCGCCGCTGCCAGCAGCTGTGATCCTGTGCACCGCTGACTTGTGCTCTTGCCCCGCCAGCGCCGCGTTTGCATTGCGATTCCGAATGTCTGTGTGATTTTGCTCCTTGTTTTTTTCCTGTGCCCTGTTTAGTTTACTTTCTGTTCCTCTGTGTTTTTTGTTCCCCTCCTGTCTCTCCTGACCCCTGCCGCGCTTCCCCCCACCTCCCCGCTCCCCGCCGCTGCCCCCTGCGGCCCCGCCCCCTTCCCTCTACAGCCCTTCCCATTCGCCGCCCCGCTCCCGCCTCCCAGCTGCTCCTCCCTCGCTCCGCCCCCCCACTCTCCACTTATGGCAGAGTGGCAAACACGCAGCGGGCGCACCGAATGTGCGCCGAAGGCGCGCCAAAGGTAAGCCCATCTGCGCCCGTCCGCACCTGGACCGCGCCCAGTGCCAGGACCCCTGGCTCCCGCAGACACCAGTCCACCCGCCGGACGTACGACGCCACCGAACTCTACGCACTCAACGCCGGCCGAATCCCGGGATGCTTTCGAGCCACACCGAGACGCACTCACGGACCCTTCTGCTGCCACTCCTGCAAGTTCACCTGCCCCCGGACCTGCACTACTCCAGCACCGACTAAGACCAAGACGTGCAACAGCAGCAACCACCTGAAGTGCATCCTGCTCAACACCCGCTCCGTCCACAGACACGCCGTCGAGCTCTGGAACCTGCTCGACACCACAACCCCAGACGTCGCCTTCCTCACGGAAACCTGGATGAACGCCTCCTCAGCGCCCGACATCGCCATCGCCATCCCAGACGGCTACAAGATCATCCGGAGGGACCGCATCAACCAGACTGGAGGAGGCATTGCCATCGTCCACAAGAACACCATCAGCATCACGACCAACACCGACGACACCCTCGCACCCGCCGAGCACCTGCACTTCCAGGTCCACATCAACCCCAAGACCACCCTCAGAGGCACCCTCATCTACAGACCCCCGGGACCACGCACACAATTCAGCGAAGACATCGCCGACTTCATCAGCCCGCACGCCCTCCCCTCCGCTGACTACATCCTCCTCGGGGACCTCAACTTCCACCTGGAGAACAACAACGACCGCAACACCACCACCCTGCTGGACAACCGTGCAAACCTCGGACTCAAGCAGCTGGTGACCACCCCCACCCACTACGCCGGACACACACTCGACCCCGTCCTCTCATCCAGCAAGGACATCGCATTCAGCCACGCCACCCGACTCCACTGGACGGACCACAGCTGCGTCCACTTCAGCTTCAGAAGGACCACGACCCACCACCACCAGCAACAGGCTGCACGCAGAAGCTGGAACAAGATCACAACCGACCAACTCGCGACCTCCCTGAGCAAGAACCCACCCACCAGCGCAACGAACCCCAGCCAAGCGGCCACCAACCTCACGAAGTGGATCAGCAACTGCGCAGACGACCTCGCCCCCCTGAGGACCCCGCCTAGCAAACCCTGCAGCAAGAGAGCCCCATGGTTCACCGACAAACTCAAGAGCTCCAAGAAGAACTGCCGAGCCCTCGAGAGAGCATGGCGCCGAGACCCAACACCAGACAACATGACTGCCCTCAAGCTCGCCACCCGAAAACACCACCAACTGATCCACGCCACCAAGAAAACTGCATTCAAGGAACGAATGGACAACAACGCACACAACAGCAAGGAACTCTTCAACATGGTTAAAGAGCTCTCCAACCCCAACTCCGGAAACAACGACATCACCCCTTCGCAAGACCTCTGCAACTCCCTCGCCACCTACTTCCACAACAAGTTCGCGGACATACACAACAGCTTCAGCACGCAACCGACGCACGCCACGACCGAACCACCGCCCCCCACCACCACCCTCCGCGCCTGGACCCCGATCAGCACCGAAGACACCGTCCGCACGATGAACTCCATCCACTCCGGATCTCCGACCGACCCTTGCCCCCACCACGTCTTCAGCAAGGCCGATGCTGTCATCGCACCCCACCTGCGAGACATCATCAACACCTCCTTCGACACCGCCACCTTCCCGGAGAGCTGGAAGCACGCCGAACTCAGCGCTCTACTAAAGAAGCCTTCAGCCGACCCCACCGACCTCAAGAACTACCGCCCCATCTCGCTGCTCCCGTTCCCTGCAAAAGTCATCGAGAAGACCGTCAACAAACAGCTGGCCGCCTTCCTCGAGACGAACGGATCCCTCGACCTCTCGCAGTCTGGCTTCCGGGCCAACCACAGCACCGAGACCGCCCTGATCGCAGCCACCGATGACATCCGAGCCCTGCTCGACAACGGAGAAACGGCGGCCCTCATCCTCCTGGACCTCTCCGCGGCCTTCGACACTGTCTGCCACCGCACACTAGTGCAGCGCCTCAGCAACGTCGGAATCCAGGAGAAGGCACTATAGTGGATCACCTCCTTCCTCGCCGGAAGGACACAGAGAGTCCGCCTCCCCCCGTTCAGATCAGAAGCCACGAAGTCATCTGCGGCGTCCCTCAAGGCTCCTCGCTCAGTCCGACCCTCTTCAACGTCTACATGAGCCCCCTCGCCAACGTCGCACGCCAGCACAACCTCAACATCATCTCCTACGCCGACGACACCCAGCTGATCCTCTCCCTCACCAAAGACCCCACCACCGCCAGAGCCAACCTTCACGAAGGGATGAAAGAGGTAGCCGAATGGATGAAGAACAGCCGCCTGAAACTGAACTCGGACAAGACGGAAGTCCTCATCCTGGGATCCTCACCCTCCGCCTGGGACGACTCCTGGTGGCCCCCCGCCCTAGGCAGCGCACCCAAACCAACAGACCATGCACGCAACCTGGGCTTCATCCTGGACTCCTCCCTCTCCATGACCAGACAAGTCAACGCCGTCTCCTCGTCGTGCTTCAACATCCTGCGCATGCTGCGTAAGATCTTCCGGTGGATCCCCACCGAGACCAGGAAGACGGTCACCCAGGCCCTCGTCACCAGCCGTCTGGACTACGGCAACTCCCTCTACACCGGAACCACCGCCAAACTCCAGAAAAGACTCCAGCGGATCCAGAACGCCTCTGCACGTCTCATCCTGGACATCCCCCGCCGCAACCACATCTCCGGACACCTGAGAGACCTGCACTGCCTCCCGGTCAACAAGAGAATAACCTTCCGTCTCCTCACCCACGCACACAAAGCCCTACACAACCAAGGCCCAGGATACCTCAACAGCCGCCTCAACTTCTACGCTCCCAAACGCCAGCTTCGATCGACCAGCCACGCCCTCGCCGCCGTCCCCCGCATCCGAAGAACCACCACAGGGGGACGGTCCTTCTCCTACCTCGCCGCCAAGACTTGGAACTCCCTCCCGACCCACCTCCGCCTGACCCAGGACCACCTCGCCTTCAGGAAGCAACTCAAGACCTGGCTGTTCGAGCAGTAGCGGACCCCCCTCCCCTAGCGCCTTGAGACCCTCTGGGTGAGTAGTGCTATATAAATGACATGATTGATTGATTGGATGCACAAAGGCGGCACAGCAATTTAGGCATACGCAGTCATATATACTCTGCCATTACTAATTCTGTACTATGTTTCAGATGTGGGAGCGTGAGAGTTCCACTAGGTCCCGGCACGTGCTTGGAGACACATCAGTGGCATAAAGATGAGCTGTGAGGGTTTTGTCCACAGTGTGGTCACTCAGTGTCTCTCCTCATCTCTTCCTTTCTCTCCCTCTCCCTCACAATCTCTCTCTCTTCCTCTCACACTGTTTCTCTCTTTCTCTCTCTCTTCCTCTCACTCTTCCTTTCTTATTCTCTCTCTCTTCGTCTCACTCTCACTGTTTCTCTCTTTGTTGTGGAGTGACTTGTGTGCGTGGGTGAGGAGCTTCAAGGTTATCCTCTTGTTGATGGGGAGCCAGTGCAGGTTTTTCAGGTGGGGTGTGATGTGGCTCCGGCGGGAGATGTCGAAGATCAGGCGTGCTGAGGCGTTCTGGATGCGTTGGAGTCGTTTCAGGAGTTCGGCCGGGGCTCCTGCGTAGAGTGAGTTGTTGTAGTCCAGTCTGCTGCTGACGAGGGTCTCGGTGACCGTCCTTCTAGTTTCGGTGGGGATCCACTTGAAGATCCTTTGAAGCATGTGGAGGGTGTTGAAGCAGGAGGAGGAGACTGCGATGAGCTGCTTTGTCATGGAGAGTGTGGAGTCGAGGATGAACCCTAGGTTTCGCGCGTGGTTGGTGGGTGTAGGGGGTGCTCCTTGTGCCGTTGGCCCCCAGGAGTCGTCCCAGGCCGAGGGGGTGGAGCTGAGGATGAGGACCTCTGTCTTGTCCGAGTTCAGCTTCAGTTGGCTGTTCCTCATCCAGTCGGCGATGGCCTTCATTCCTTCGCGGAGGTTGGTTTTGGTGGTGTGGGGGTCCTTGGTGAGCGAAAGGATCAGCTGGGTGTCGTCAGCGTAGAAGATGATGTTTAGGTCGTGCTGTCGGGCGATGTGGGAGAGTGGTGCCATGTAGACGTTGAACAACGTTGGGCTGAGAGATGAGCCTTGGGGTACGCCGCAGATGATCTCGGTGGCTTCGGAGCGGAAGGGGAGGAGGCGCACGCTGTGGGTTCTCCCGGAGAGGAAGGAGGTGGTCCAGTCCAGGGCCTTCTCTTGGATTCCGGCATTGTGGAGGCGTACTCTTAGTGTGCGGTGGCAGACTGTGTCAAAAGCGGCTGACAGGTCCAGAAGGAAGACGGCTGCGGTTTCTCTGTTGTCGAGCATGTTCCTGATGTCGTCGGTGGCGGCGATGAGGGCAGTTTCGGTGCTGTGGTTGCTGCGGAACCCTGACTGGGATGGGTACAGGATGTTGCTCTCTTCGAGGAAGCTGGTCAGTTGTATGTTGACAGCCTTTTCAATGACCTTCCCCGGGAACGGGAGCAGGGAGATGGGTCGGAAGTTCTTGAGGTCCTTGGGGTCCGCCTTGGGTTTCATTAGTAGGGCGTTGATCTCTGCGTGCTTACAGCTCTCCGAGAAGGTCGCTGTCTCGAAGGAGATGTTGATGGTTTTCAGGAGGTGGGGTGCAATGGTGCTGCTGGCTTTGTTGTAGATGTGGTGTGGGCAGGGGTCTTCAGGGGATCCGGAGTGGACGGTTTTCATGATCTTGATGGTGTTGTTGTCGTTGATGTTGGTCCAGGCACGCAGGTGGTTGGTGCGGGTGGTGGTCGTGGGAGCGGGGGTGTGGGCTGTTGCCGGGGTGGTGACGGTGTCGAAGGTGTCGTGGATGTCTGTGATCTTGTGATGGAAGAAGGTGGCGAGCGAGTCACACAGGTCTTGTGACGGTGGCATGTTGTTGGTGTTGGAGCTGGGGTTGGAGAGTTCCTTCACAATGCTGAATACCTCTTTGCTGTTGTGTGCGTTGTTGTCTAGGCAGTCTCTGAAGGCGGTCCTTTTGGTAGATCTAATGAGTTGATGGTGTCGGCGTGTGGCATTCCTGTGGGCTGTGTAGCTTTCCGGTGTTCTTTTGAGGGTCCAGTTTTTTTCTAGTTTTCGGCAGGTTCGCTTGGAGGCCTGGAGGTCTTCGGTGAACCAGCTGGCTCTCTTGCTGGTGTGGGTGTTCGGGGGTTTCTTGAGCGGGGCGAGGGTGTTGGCGCAGTCGTTGATCCATTGTCTGAGGCTGTGGGCTGCAGCGTCTGGGTCGGTTGGGTCTGCGGGTGGGTTCTGGGCAAGGGCGGCGGTTATCTGGTCCTTGGTGATCTTGCCCCAGCTGCGGCGAGGCATCTGCTGGGTGCGGTGGTGTGTGGTGGGTTTCCGGAAGGTGAAGTGGATGCAGCGGTGGTCGGTCCAGTGGAGTTCGGTGGTGCAGTCGAAGAAGACGTGGCTGCTCGCTGAGAAGATGGGGTCAAGCGTGTGGCCAGCGGAGTGCGTGGGTGCTGTGACAAGTTGTCTGAGTCCGAGGATGCCGAGGTTGTCGATCAGGGTGGAGGAGTTGGCGCCGTTGTTGTTCTCGAGGTGGAAGTTCAGGTCCCCGAGGAGGATGCAGTACGTGGAGGCGAGGGCGTGTGTGCTGACGAGGTCGGTGATGGGGTCGCAGAACTGCGGTCGGGGTCCTGGGGGTCTGTAGATGAGGGTGCCTCTGAGGGTAGTGTTGGGGTCAATGTGGGTCTGGAAGTGCAGGTGTTCGGCGGTGCTGACGGTGTCGTCGGCGTGTGTCGAGATTTTGGGAGTATTTCTGTGGACGATGGCAATTCCTCCTCCTATTCCATTGGTGCGGTCCTTGCGGGTGATCTTGCAGCCTTCCGGGATGGCTATGGCGATGTCAGGTGCTGAGGAGGGGGTCAGCCAGGTCTCAGTCAGGAAGGCGACGTCTGGGGCATTGGTGTTGAGTAGATCCCAGAGTTCGACAGCATGTTTGCGGGCGGAGCGGGTGTTGAGCAGAATACATCTGAGGAAGTTGGTTTCCATGTTGGGTGGGTTGGCAGGCCGGATGCTGGTGAAGCTGTAGTTCCGGCAGGAGAAGGGTCCTTGGGTGCGTTTCGGGGCAGCCAGGCAGCAGGCGTGAGATCGTCTGGCGTTGAGTGCGTGTAGAGTGCTGGAGTCGTAGCGGAGGCGGGTGTTGTGGTGTGTGCGGAGTCCAGGGTTCCTGGCGCTGGGCGTGGTCCAGGCGGAGACATGCGCAGACGGGCTTGCCTTAGGCGTGCCATCAGCCCACCAGCGGCGCGGCCGCGCAGGGTCCGGCATATATAGGGAGGTGGGAGGGAGGAGCAGCTGGGAGGCAGGAGAAGCGAATTGGCAGTGGTCAGTCAGAGGGGCAGGGCCGCAGGGGAGACAGCGGCAGGGGAGACGAGTGGCACAGAAGGCAAAAATGGGCCACAGGAGGGGGAAAACAGTGGCACAGAAGGCAAAAAACGGGGCACAAGGAGGGGGAAACAGTGGCACAGAGGGCAAAAAATGGGACACAAGAGGGGGAAAACAGTGGCACAGAAGGCAAAACACAGGGTACAACAAGGGGGTAAACAGTGGCACAGAAGGCAAAAAAACAGGGCACAAGGAGGGAGAAAACAGTGGCACAGAAGGCAATAAAAACAGGGCACCAAAATGGAAGAAACACACTTACCAGCGAGAACTCAGCAGCGGCAGGGGCACACAGGCCGAGCTGTGCGTAGGGGGAGCGACCTACCTGGAAGGGCCAAGGGTCACTCTCTTTACCGCACTGCGTCCGGCCTATATGGGGAGGTGGGAGGGAGGAGAAGCTGGGAGGTGGGAGGCGGGAGCAGCGAATGGGCAGTGGGCAAACAAAGGGGGCGGGGCCACAGGGGACACAGCGGTGGGGGAACGAGTGGCACAGGAGGCAAAAAACATTGTTAGAAATAAATGGCATTGCAGATTTGCCATATACATGGGCCAACGGAGGTCTTTATGGCTTGACACACATTAGTTTGTACAATTGAGAACAAAGGAGTTGCAAGACCTCAAGATCACTGTGGGGACATGTATATGGAGATCAACGCACAATGCACTACCTTGTGAGACAACTATCATGCAGGCACATTAGTGTTACTGACACATATGTACACATTCAAAACGTAAAGAACTAATAACAAGTTTTGGTAGTGGCAAGGTACAATCATTAATAAGAGTCAACTTGAAATATGTCAGTCCTCACTGGGGCATCTATTATCTGATCATGCAGTTGCTAGCACATAAGACCTACTGGCTGTCATGTGAAGTGGCCCACATGTCCCAAATCAGGACAATGCTCAAGCTAATGGGCCTGCAATTGTGAAAAGAAAATTCCTAGCTGCATCGTGGATACACCCTCATCCCCAGGCAAAATGACAACACAGTAGTGTGCACACTAAGACAAAACAGACTTCCACCAGTACTACATACATGTGGCAAAAATGAAGGAGGCACAATCATGTCTGTAAATAAATTACATAGGCTGTCAAGCACAAAATGAAAGCACTGCCCACCTCACAGGGGAAGAGCATGGTGAAACACCGACCAGCCAATTCTCACCCACAGGTCACACCTGGCAAGGCCAAATCAGGCAGGCCCATTAGACCTCTCCTGCAAAACACCCCCATCACTCAGTCAATGTGATTGATACAGATCAAGAAGTGAGAACTCAGAATCTGGGTAACAAAAACTGTGCAGCAACAATTCCAAAAGTAACACAAGCTCACCTCGTGGGGCTGGCAATACATATTAGTCACAAACAACCAACCACAGATTGTTTTAATAGGCACACAGGTACTGCCCATTGTGAGCATGCACAAGCCAAATCTTGTATCCATGTACAGTGGGCACATGTAACAGACACAGGATAAATACAAACTATGCCAGGGACCAATGCCACAGAGGCGGACCCATGCTGAACACACATTGAATGGGCACAGTGTTGGATGACACATATGATTAGGAGGCCAGGGTGTGTCTGGTGACTGTAGTGGGCACACTGATCCGTGGTTCTGGAATGAGCTGACTGTACCATGATTAACCGTCATGGCACTATGCATATCTCACAAATTATGTACATCATGTCTGAGAACACAAAATGGGTCATGCATGCTGCAAGGGTGTGCAGTTAAAACATCACACTCCTATGTTGAGACTCATCATTAGTGCAAACAAATATGAAGCAAAAACACAGTGCACAGGTCATGGCACAGGCAAGGTACCAACACATGTCACAGACCTCCCTTCCACATGATGCGCTAATCAATTTGCAGTCTAATTACCTGGCACCCTAGAAGAACATGTGCAAATGTAAAAAAACACAGACCAGGGGACACATGTGGAGGAGGGGGGTATGGGATGAAAAAGGGCACCACCTGAATATGGGGAATTGAAACTACAATGCACAACTAGCCTGTCTGACTAGACACCCCAACTGTGGGAGTGTTTCCAGGCTTCAGAGCACCTCAAGTAGCAGGTGACACACAACACTACAAACAGCCATGTACATACCCCCTCCTTGCTGCTGTATCTCCTGCAACTGCCTATGGAGGTCTGGAAAGACCACTTCCAGGACCCGGAGCATGTGGGGAGTGAGGCGACGGCTTCCACCATGCTGGCGTGGAGGTGACAGCTTGAGCTGGACCCTGGCGATACGCCGGGTCCAGCACCGGATGTCCTGCCACCTTTTTCTGGTGTTGGTCAGCCGCCGGCGAGGGCCCCCCACAGACCTGACAGCCCTGACGACGTCCAACCAGATCTCCCCCTTCTCGTAGGCAGTTACCTGTCAGGAAGACAAAGTGAAACAACATCACTACAACTGCTCCATGTCCCAGAGACGCACACTTGCACTACATTGATGATGTGAACAGGCCATAGGATGCTGACAGGACTTGCATCATCGTACATGTGAATTTGGCCTGTGGGCAAACCCCCATGCACTACATGCCTATGTAAGACAACAGATGGCATAAGGGGGGCAACACACTAACTGATCATAGCACACACTGTACAACACATGCAACAGCAGGGTGTGGGACAGCACGTGGCAATCAGTCACATTTCCTACTCCAATCACCAACCCTCAGCAGACCAGACAGATACACCCTGGCACAGATCACTCGCCTGTCACTGACCACAGTAGGTACAACCCTCACTTTGCACATGTGCCACTTGACAAAGAGGTGTCACAGGTATCATGCTAACTTTGCTAGTCAGGCACACAGCACTGCATACTTGTCACATCAGGTGGCCAGAGCTGCGCATACGACATGCAGCTGCGGTGCAACACATCACATATACACTCACCCAGATGACAAGGAACATTCACACACTTCAATGTCCATGAGGTCAAAAACATCATTTGTTTAATATCACCACAGGTCCCCACAAGTCATAAACATCGGTGAGTACATTCAGCTGTCAGCCAGGGGGAAACACTGTTACATCTCAGGACATTTGTGAATAAAGCCACCAAGGTCTTGCACGGCTGAATGTGTCATTTACTATGCAGTGAATGTCATAGTAAGCACAATGCAAGTGAGGAGTGAACACACATGTACTACATCATGCTCTGCATGAGAAACACCACCATGTACACCCCCTGGGACTCTCTCAAATCCACATTGCATGTCTGTCCCACCAATACACAATGCCTGTTGTGACACCCACACAACAGGTGCACAGTCAAAGCTAGTGCAGTAGGCACTCACCTGCTCCCCTGGTCTCCCATACAGCTTTCTGAACTGTGGTAGGAGGGCATCCAGCAGGGCCTGGTTTTCCTCCTCAGAGAATGCTGGTGCCCTCTGCATCGTACACAACATAAGAGTCCAGGGAATGCAGAGACAGCAGCAGTGTGGTCCACTCCAATGTTGTGCAGGCAAGTGCTCTCTCCCAGCCACATGCAGCCTTAAATATGTGGTGCTGAGGGGCTTTCAGTCTCAGGAGTACAGTGTAATAGGCCAGATTGCTTTGCATCCTACGTTTCATCCAATCCCTTTAAACATAAGGCCCTGACACACATTTGATTGGTTTACAATTTGAGCTTCAACTCCACAATCATTTTGCAACATTGTATATTTTAGACCAACTGACTTTTGCAGGACACCTGTGGCACACATTCAAATCTCAGTATCCATGACAACCAGGCTGCATTCAGGGCCTACTACTTGCCCCTAGGTGTCCCCAGAGTATTTTTTAAAATCCCCTCACGTGTACGGTGCGTTTCACGTCACGTATGGCACCATTTCAATAGTGAAACGTCCCGCACACACGCACGTAATGTAGGGGTATGGTTCGCTCGCGTATGGCACCATTTCAATAGTGAAGCGTCCCGCACACATGCACGTAATGTAGGGGTACGGTTCGCTCGCGTATGGCACCATTTCAATAGTGAAGCGTCCCGCACACACGCACATAATGTAGGGGTACGGTTCGCTCGCGTATGGCACCATTTCAATAGTGAAACATACCGCTCACACGCACGTAATGTAGGGGTAGGTTCGCTCGCGAATGGTACCATTTCAATAGTGAAGCGTCCCGCACACACGCACGTAATATAGGGGTACGGTTCGCTCGCGTATGGCACTATTTCAATAGTGAAGCGTCCCGTACACACGCACGTAATGTAGGGGTACGGTTTGCTCGCGTATGACACCATTTCAATAGTGAAGCATCCCGCACACACGCACGTAATGTAGGGGTACGGTTCACCCGCGTATGGCACCATTTCAATAGTGAAGCGTCCCGCACACACGCACGTAATGTAGGGGTACGGTTCGCTCGCGTATGGCACCATTTCAATAGTGAAGCATCCCGCACACACGCACGTAATGTAAGGGTACGGTTCACTCGCGTATGGCACCTTTTCAATAGTGAAGCGTCCTGCACACATGCACGTAATGTAGGGGTACGGTTCAAACTAGGATGGCTATCAAGATCCTGTCATTTTTACTTACATGAGCAGACCCTAGGTGTTGCAGGCTGTGATATAGCACAGGGCATCTGATCTTGTTGTACAATCAATGTATGATGTCCTGTTGACACATGTCATGTGTGCTTGGGCACTATGTGGTACACATCACCTTCACACTTGGCCCATATGTATCATTATGCACATGTAGACATGCACATCAACACTGGGATGGCACAGTCATCACTACGGGTACCAGTTCCATGATGCCAGGGACCGGGGTACTTTGTCAATTGACAATCAGAATCTCAGCATGACCCTATGTGACTGTGTCCAGTGTGTGTCATGTTAAAGATTGAGCTTGCTGTTTGTGTTACGCAAACTGCATCTGCTGTTGGTGCATCTATCATGGGTCTGTGTTGAGTTGGTAATGGTTTGACATGTACACACACCATGCCACATGGCCATTTCCTCGGCATTTGGATCTGATGGCATCATACATCATTTATCCCCAGGCATACATGTCTGCATTGTGACAATGGCTGTGGTGTTTTGTTGTCACATGCACACCTTCATTGCAATTTGTTTCACATGTACATTTGATATTCCATGTGACCTGGGCGTGTGCCTTGCAGTCAGCTGTCTGGATGGGATGACAATCTTCCAATGCAGGTCTGGTGACTTGTGCCACTCCAGTGATATCTTGGGCTGATCACTCAGACCAGCCCAGCAGCTGTTTTGAGGGCATGTAATGTATATTTCTCAATCAACAGGTGTATGTGGGTTTTCGTAGGAGGGCCAGCAAGCTGGCATATGTGGGCTGGATGTATTGCACACGTCAGACTCCATAGTGACCTGATGTGTAGTAGCAGTGTTGCATGTGCTATGTACATTGATATCGTTGTTGGCTGACAGTTATTATCCATTCTTCACAAATATGCCCTGCAGGGCACTACCTCTACCAGGGCCATTTCCAGACTTGGCTACTATGAGGGAACATGACAGCATCTGACATTACAGATTCACTTGAGCGTTGATTCAGGACTTGAAAAACAGGCTGGAACCACATCTCCAACCGCGACACAGGTATCCAACTACGCTGACCCCCAAGGTAAAGCTGATGGCAGCCCTACATTTCTTTGCTGCAGGTACGTTCCAATTAACCATAGCTGATGTCGGGGGTATGTCTCAGACGATGTTCAGTCGTGTCTTGCGTGATGTGTTGTCAGCCATGTTGGAGCACATTGATGAATTCATAAAATGTCCCACTCCTGAAGAGTTGACAGATGTCAAGGGTGAATTCTATGCCCTGGGAGGGATGCCACATGTGATTGGGTCCATTTTTGGAACACATGTGGCTTTGGTGCCACCACAGGCTCAGGAGCAGGCTTAACGTAACAGGAAACATTACCACTCAATAAATGCCCTGGTGGTGTGTCTTGCTAACATGCTGATTTCCCATGTTTGTGCACGTTTTCCAGGATCATGCCATGATGCATTCATCATCAGGAGTAGCAGGGTACTACGAATGATGCTGCACCTGCACAATGATCGGGCATGTCTTGTTAGTGGGTAAAATCTGTTTGTACTGTGTGTCTCAGTATCTTTTGCTCTGACGGCATCTCCTGAGCCAATTATTTACATGATGTATAATTGTAGGTGACGCAGCATATCCCAACATGCCATGGCTAATGAGACCTCTGCGCAACCCGAGAACAGCTGCAGATCAGCGGTACAATAATGCACACGGACAGACCAGGCGAGTGATTGAGCGGACGTTTGGCCTCCTGAAGAGCCGATTCCGGTGCCTCGATAAGACCGGCGGATCCCTCCCATATGCCCCGGCCAAGGTCGGTAACATCTTCATTGTGTGCTGCATGCTGCACAACATGGCAGTTGAGAAGGCCGTGCCATTCATCCTGGATCCTGAGGAGCTGGAACATCCACCCATTGAGGATCAAGGGCTTGGCCATGATGCAAGTGATGAGCAGGAGGAGGATGATATCCGGAGTCAGCTCATACACAACTTCTTCTGATGATGGTGAGTCACTGGGAATGAGTGTGCAAGCTCATACCCTAGAGTGGCATGTGTTGCAATGTGTGTGTCCAGCTGATTGTATGCAAAGTCACTTTGATGTGTGATCCAATGTGTCATGCAAGTGCTGATGTCAAGCCACACACAAATGTGCAATGATTGATCTTGAAATGTACATGTGTACTACATTGTTTGTGGTTTTACCATGACCATGTCTTTAGGAAAGAATATTGAAGGTGACCCCTTGTGTGCCTCTCATTGCCTGGTCGCTGTGCCTGTTGTTTGTTCGTGTCACCTTAGTCCTCCTGCTATTTCTCATGATGAGTGCAACATGGCCCGAATCTGCGTTCAATGCATGGACATGTGCAAATTTTAGTTCGGATAAGATATCCAAACAGGCTGTTTGGGGTTGTTATGGTTTGGGAATGTATGGAAACTGATTCTGTGTATGTTGTAGAACCATCCATACACGTCTCATCACCATGGATCCCATGACAGGACAGTCACCCTTCTTGACAGTCCTCTGTTGTTGAGTCTTGAGTCTGGTGAATGCATCAATGTGTGTAAAGATTGAACCTGACACATTGCGTATACCACCGGTTGACATTGTTTGTGACATCACAACCACAGGCTCTGTGGGTAATTGCAGCCTCACTGTGTGCAGCAGGATGTGTTTGGTCATCCCCTTAATCTTGTGTGCCAGTACAGTTAGATTTCCAAACAACTATGTTGTGAAGGTGTGGTCCAGTGTATGTCCCACATGTTCTGTCATCTGTCCTGTGAGTCTATTCGTATGGATGCATTGCCCCTTGTGCCAGTATGTAATGTCACTGTCACGTCGCTACCTCAGTGCCGGTGGAGAACACTGCTTTGCAGGCCTTCTCTGTAAGTTGATGTTAACTTTCTATTCCCATATGACATCACAACAATGTGCTGTAGCAAAATTGAACGCTTCTGTGTCACCAGTCGGGTGACGTTAATTCCAGGATTCTCTTGTGCTGTGCTGCATTTCATGGTCACGGTAGGGGCGGTTTGGTGGCTTTGTTCCTCATTATTCTCTGTTGAGTTTGTTCCCACCTGCTTGTCATGTTAGGCATTGTAAAGGCCAGTTGGAAGAGCCAATGACTGGCTTGTGCGTGGCTTCCTTGTGTTTACATAATTCCCTCCCTCGTTGTATGAGCCTCATACGGCACTTGCGGGTGATGTATAATTTCCAGTCTTGACCCTCACTGATTCCCAGGGCTAACAAAGGATTGCTGGCTTTGTGTGAGTATCACTTACCCACATTTGTTAATCTGTATATTGGACCCAAATTCATACACTGTGACTCACTTGATGACCGCATGGATCTGATTGCATTGAAGCAACCTGGAGAGTGTGTTGCCCCCTTCATTAGATGACAACCTCTGCTACCTTTCATGTGACCGTGTTCAATACACATATCTAGCATCATTTACATGTCTGTGATGCCAAGTAGGATACAGTGGCTGTTGTTTTCCTTTACAGGTGTAACTGTTACAGTATAGGTCCTGAGGTAATTTGTGAAGTGTAGAATCCTTATGCTTGTATATCTTTGTTGCAGATCTCCCTCCCTGCTGTTCCCATCCTCTCCTTCCCTCGCCTGATCACCCTATTGAGTCAGTTAATCATACTCAGACCAAGGGGCTATCGGGAGATGGACCTCTTTAAGCTTCGCACGTCTCTGAGCATTCAAGGTTCCGACAGTCCCTGGCAGTCGTGTGGAGATTGTTTCACCAGCATCACAGGTAACATCTTTGCATTACTGTTATTTTGTTCGGAGCAATGGCCCTGGCCATGGACATTGGCTGAAGCAGCATGGCCTCAACACAAAGTAGATCCATTTGTGTATGAAATGTGTTCCCCACAGTACATTGTGCCTCATCACTGTCACCGTGGATCTGTTAACAGTCTGCATGCGTCATCAATGGCATAATTTTCAATGATTGTGCATATGTGAGTATGTGTACTGTGGCAAAATGCATGCAGTTCATAATGGCTAAATATCCATATTGTGCGTGACATACATGGTTATGTATGTATTGTTTAACCTTGCTACCCACAATGGTCAGGCAACACCTGTTGACGCTGTGTGTCCTGTGCCCCGCTTGGCCTTTTGGTGCCTGATCCTGTGCCTGTCATAATTGGTGATTGTTCATCCATGTTCTGTCAGTGACCCATGACTAACCAGACATTCCTTCCTTTTCATACACATGTTACATGATGCATTTCAATACTCCTTGTCTTTGTGTGGTACTGTTGCATGGTGTCTCACCCCTTCTGCCGTCATGTGTTCACTTGTTCCTGATGCTGGCTCCCCAGTGACACCGCACCACCGAGTACCCTGATTCTGCAACACACACGCCTCAAAGATTCTCCTCCCTCCCTCCATTCTTAAGGCAGGCAGCAGCTGGTCAGTGCCAGTGTTGCAGCACCTCTATGCCAAAGGTACGACCGTCAGCGCCTGCAACGTACACAATGCAAGACACTCTGTCCCTTCCATGTCCCAGGTAACACAACAGACTCATGCTCCAGCCACCCTCCAAACAGTGAACACCAGACAATCATCCACCTACTATCAGGCAACCCCTAAGCGCACCCATGATAGCTTGTCAGGCAGTGTGTGGAACTCATACTGCCAACATCGCACTGCCACATATAACAGTGCATGTCTGTATAAGCCGGTCATGTGCCTCGTACTGCACAGCCGCTACATCCACCAGCATGCCATTAGACTCTGTTACCTCATCAACACAACAGCCACACACATTGCCTTCATTACTGTAACCTGGTTGTACGCAACCTCAGTACACTACTTCTACATTGCCATCACAGATGGATACTCGATCACCCGCAGGGAACACACCAACAATCCAGGCGTGTGATTTGAAATAGTGTCTGAAGTACCCCCTCAGAGTCACATACAACACCAAGGACACACTCAGCATTGTCAGCCATCTGCACTTCATGTTTCACACCAACACCCTGACTACCCTCAGTCTAACTGTCATCTACAGGTCTCCAAGCCCACACCCACAATTCTGCTAAGCCATCTATGAATATGTGAATGATCATTTCTTGTGCGCACATCTAACCCAACGCGGTGTCACAGAACTGTCGGGCACCAAAAAGGAGGCAGCATATGGAGTAGCAAGTCATCAAGCATGCAAAATAGCCAGGTTTCAAGGCCTTTGCAAAACTCACATTCGGACAGATTCCTATGCAGCGGAAGAGGTTGCTTAGTCCCACATTGGGTGGTTCTTACCTGAAAGGTTTCACCTCCTGATCTTGGTTTTGCTGACCAAGGACCAATGAGCAAGTGCTTGTCTATGGAACGTAGAGGTCGTGAGTGACAATAGGGACGGAGCCTCCTCCTAATGTAGACCGGTCCACGGCCGAGTCCTGAACTGTAGGCGAGTGTCAGCGCATTGAAATCTGTTTGTGTAGCCATGGGCAGCCAATGGACTAGTTGAAGTAAGGGGGAGATATGTTGTCAAACGGAGACTCCACATACCATGTGGACAGCCACATCTTAGACCATCTGCAGTATACGTAGCAAGCCTAATGTGAGACCCACGGATGACCCATTTGATTAGTCAAAATGGGACTTGATCAGTGCGTCAACCACCGTTTCCTGGATTACATTGTGGAAAAGTAAATTTTGCCATGTTCTGTGTCCCTACGCGTCCTCCATCATATGTTATCTGTACATGATTGATATGCATATGTATTCCCCATGTTCGATTAATGACGCAATTACAGTTGTGTCCATCTCTAGTATGTCTATTTCCAGTTCTCGTGAATACTACGAATATCAGGCCTATGTAAAGTTACGTTGCCACGTTTCTCAGTGTGCACGTTATTCCATTGTAAAGTCCCCGTTTCTAGGCCTCAAAAGGGCCCGGACACCAGATTCAGCTCCTGTCTCCTGAGCCTCGCTGAGGAGCGATACAGCCCCCACCTGTATCCCTGACCCTTCACTTACTTCCTGCCTCACAGTGCCCGGTTCAGCCTGGCTCTGCCTCTGAGTCTGCCAAGAGTATGTTATGATCCTAGTTATCAGTCCAGCCCTCCTTCTCTGCATTCCTAAAGCTACTGAACCGCATCAATAGTTTCCGTCATTGTCTAGCCTTTACGTCTCCATGTAAGAGAAATACTGCATTTAATGGTCATTTAATATTCTTCATCACGCACTACATGTAGAATAATGCATGCTCCAGTCTTAGAGTCTGTTAGCCTTTACCCCGATAACTTTTGGATTCTATCAACATGTTCTCTAAACATCAGATACTAGATACTGCTTAGGTACATGTCGCCCTGACTCTCCAGACTTCAGTCTCTGCTCCTAGCACAGAGTTCGTAGCCCCCAGCTTCTCCTAGTAACACGTCATTGCCAGTTTGCGCGCACCATTAGGTTAGAGGTCCCGGCTCCTTAGGTAGCCCCCTCCATGTTTCCGCCCCATTCATGACATATTCTGTTACGTTTGCATCACATGTCTATGTATACGCCCCTGTTACACCCATTTTCACCCTTATCTTTCGCGACTGCTACGCGTCACACCCTTTTGCTCCACCCACTGCTCCGCCTATCGTATGTATTGTAATGCAACTGTTTTACTATATATGATCGTGTATTCTTATTAAATGCTAGCGCGCTCATCCCAGATCCAGCCCCGGCAGCTGCCGGGCCACGCTAGTCCAATCCGGCCCCCCTGCCGGGCCCTGCCATCCTATTCCTATGCAGGTTGTCCTGTTCCCGTCCTTTATGCTGTAATAAACCTGCAAAACTCCTACTACCTCGAATCTTGACTCTTATTTATTGAGCTATCTGTTATTCATTTATCCATTCAAAAATAGAGGTATTATTTATTTATTTACCACATAATGGCGCCCGAACAGGGACTTGCCCTTTCCCCACGCGCCGGTGAAGCCACGCGTGCCCCCTGACCCTCTGCAGCCGTGACGGAACCATACCGTGCACGTGCAGATATTTCTGCTTCAAGTATCCCTCAGGCCCACGGAGGAGACGGAGGTGGCGGTCCAGCATCCAGACGAGGCGGTGGAGGAACGCGGCGAGTCCCGACCAGAGCCCAAGCCGAGAGTCCAAGGTCCGAGGTATCCGGAGGCCCACCCGTAGCAGAAGTTCGAAGTTCGTCCGTCCGGCGTCAAAGCAGTCCAGTCCAGTCCGAGGCCTTCCGTTCTTGCTGCCCGGTGAGTACCGTTGCTGGGGTAGTATCTAGACAGGGTCAATCTAAATTGTCTCTGGTCCGATGGGTCTGGGTACGCAGATCTGAAACGAAGTGTTCACCTAGGTGGATACGGGTCTTGATGCGTCCCTTTATGGGACCGGTATGTTCCGTGCTGTTTCAGCAGCGCATCCAGTAATTCTAGTCTGTTCCGTTCTCGAGAAATTCATGTGTTTCTGTTCTCAGTGTTCCAGGTAGTATTCTGTCCGAACTGTTGCTTCATAATGTTATTCAATGTATTTTCAATGTCGTGGTATGCCTGAATTGTTTTCTCAATTGTTATTGTTCCTCGTGTATTGTATTGTGTTCAGATTTAAGTTTGCAATGTCCCTCTTTTCGAGATTACGTCAGTTAAAAACTAGAAAGGGTCTGCTAGAAGAAGCAGTTCCTGTCCCGCCTAGGGACAGTCCAGGTCATTTTATGTATCAGAAGCATGGCATAAGCGCCATATTGTATCTAGATTTATGGGTAGAGTATACCAAACAGTTAGAAGAAAAGTATAGATGGCCCGTATCGGGTACATGGGATGCCGAGTGCATCATGAGAGTAGAAGAAGCATTATGGAAAAAGAAAGCCAGACAGTCACAGAAAGATGCCATCGAGTTATGGCGCAAAGAATCTCATAAAAGAACCGAAAAAGAAATCAGAAAGTTAGAACTAAGTAGAGAATCCTTGGAACGAGCCCAGGAAAGGGAACTAATCGAGATAGGTGAACGAGTTAAAACAGAACAGTTAGACAGACAGAGGCATGCCCTCATCAAGGGTATGTATCCTCTTCTTGCCGAGGGTTTGCCAAAAGCCACCCCGGAGGCATCCAGTAATTTTCCGCCACCACTAGTTCCGACTAAGCTACGTCACAAACCGACCGCAGCTGATATTTTCATCTCGTCCTATTTGGACGACACAGTCCCAGAATATGCAAATCCTGTTCCGCCAGTCCCTGTAAATCAGGCAATTCCCGCTCCTCCAGACACCGGAGTACCTGTTACGGTACCCCCGGTCCAGCCCGCCATACAAGTCCAGCCTGCATTTCCATTTCCCACTCTGCCAGGACGAAGAGCATCAGTAGACGACTCTAGTTTAGGGGCCGCAGGAGGAGGTCCTCCAGGAACCCCGCCGCCACACAAGCGTTTAACGTTAGTCGAATTACATGCACAAGCGTCACAGCGTACGCCCAGACATCAGTCTGTTGCAGAAATAAGAAAAGCCCTTACCGAATGTGGCTATGATCCAGTCCCAGGCGAGGATAATATGGTTTTATATTCATTACGCGTGAGAAAGGTGACCGAGTATCTAGTCACCCTACCAGATATGAAAGAAGATCTAGACAGAATATATCGTTTCATCCGTACAGGGAATGATCCAGAAAGTATTAGTGACGTCATGTGCCAAAGAAAAGTTGAAGTCCAGCTCATGCTATTAAAGTTTCTGATTAATTGTCTAATAAGAGAACAAGATTCCCCGACTAAAGATCAGGCCGAAATGAAAATCCTGACAAGGTGGAGTGATAATATAGCCGAGGGTAAGCACAAAACTATCAGTAGTATAGAGAGTATGTACAAGAAAATTCGTAAAGAAATAATAAAGTTACACGAACAACGTAAAGCAGCACAAGTAAACGAGAAAGAAAATGACTCTTCTACTGAAGAGGTAGAGGACGAGAATCCCGCCAGAATAGCGTATGTAGGAAAGTCTAGATTTCCAGATCGCCATTTGCGCCTAGAACACAAGTCAGTTTTACATCATCCAGCACCAGAACAAGGTTCTCTGGAACAAGTATTTCAAGCTACCGATCACATTCTGAAGTCACGAATCGGTTACAGTGAGTTAAGTACTATGCATGAACAAGAACTAGTCCGATCATCAGTCCGATGGATTACTGATTCTACCACTTTTCCAGACGAAATAGTGGCACAAATGTTTCTGAAATTGCCCCCAGCCGAGCAGCGACTGGCGGGTATGTATATGATCCAGCACCTCATTACATTGTATGAGGGTCAACATTCTGATCCAGGTCCGTTACATGATGTCCTGAACGAGTTACTCCAGTATAAATGGAAAGGTTTAGGTACCGATTTAATTAGTGTCATTCTGGAACAGCGCCACAAATATAGTATGTTTTTGAACCCGCATTTTGTTCATGTCTCACCCCCAGAAAGTAAACTCTTTTACATAGACAGACAGAATCCGTTACGAGAAGTGCATCCAGTTAAGACAGAGGGTGGTGAAATGCAACGAGTGTTTGTTTACACCCCTATCACAAAGATGGAACTCTTAGAGATGAAAAAGTTAATTCCCTGTCATGATAAAGATCCAGCAGGGTTCCACAAAGAATTAAAAGACATGCTCCGTATGGGAGAATACACGTATCCAGATATAATTAAAATGTTAAAGGTCCTGTTGCCCGCAGGGGTATATGAGAAACTCAAGGAAAAAGAATGGGAGGTGGGAGAGAAAAAGATCGATTGGGCAGTTCTAGAAGCTGAAGACAAGGCACGAGTACCAGGTACCGGTCTTGGAGATAAATGTAAAGAATTACCTGAACTGTTAATACAAGTTTTGCCCAGACTATTAGCAACTAAAAAGGAAGACTGGGATGCAATCTCAGCATGTAAACAGAAACAAGACGAAGACACTAGTGATTTTTACTCTAGATTTGAAAAATGTTTTATTATAAACAGTGGCCTCAAGACGAGTAGCGAGTCATACCCTCATCTTTTTGTTACTAAACTAGTCGAGAATTCAAGTCCACAAGTTAAGAATCGAGTTTTGAAAGTCGAAAGTACCTGGCAAGCTAATACCCCATCCCAGATGTTACAGATGCTTCAATATCACCAGAATAGAATCAGAGAAGAGCAAGATCATGAGAGAAAACGTATGAAAGACACGAAAATGAAAGTACTAGTTGCACAATCTGTTCCTCAAGACAGTCAGAAGAGGGGTCCGAATCAAGCCAGTCACCCTGCAGCTCCCGTTAAAGGGAACTGCAATTATTGTAAACAGCCAGGTCATTTTATAAACGAGTGTGCAGTTCTGAAACACAACATAGCTACCGGTAAGACTAAAGAAAGACCACGTCCGCCTAGACAAGAACAAGTTTCACAGACTTCTCAGCCACAGAATGCACAACAGACAGTTACTGTACCGCAGCCCATCGCTGCAACACAGCATGTTACACAGCAGATGTACCAGTACGCACAGTCCGAGTATCCAGAGTATCAACCGTATTCATGAAACAGCCTAGAGAGGGAGATAGGCTTGCCTCTCATCGAGATACCTGTAGATCAAGAAGGTCCCTATGTTCATAGTCAAGTACTAGGGAAAGACAGAAAGTTTCTGATTGATACAGGGGCAAGTAGGACCACCATCAGTCACGCCGAAGTTCCAGGGGCTCCGCTCTCAGGCGTTAGAAATGTTTCCCTTGGATTTTCAGGAAAACCTATTGTAAATGAAATATCAAAGCCAGTTACTCTAGAAGTAGGTCCATTGTCCCGCACTACTGACCTGTTACTTACTAAGTCATGTCCAGAGAATCTATTAGGCATTAAGACACTGAAAGAATTAGGTGCAGTTATATGCTGTTCCCCAGAGGGAATACGATTGTTCCTACGTGACTTCAAGGGTCACTATGTATTACGAGATTTTGATCCCAGATTGTCTAATGTTCCGCAGCATCTATGGGCGCAAGGTCCAACTGATGTTGGCTTTATGCAAATCACACCCCATCGTGTGACTCTCAAGCCAGGTGTAGTGTTACCACGAATAAGACAGTACAGATTGCCACCAGAGGCTGTAGCAGCCTTATCCAAAATTATTGACGAGCTCATCGCTCAAGGAGTAGTTGTAGAAACTGACTCCAATGTATGTAATTCTCCGATCATTCCAGTCATGAAACGTACTGATCCAAATGCACCCCCAGTATATCGATTAGTGATTGATCTCCGAGAGCTTAACAAATGTATTATTCCCCAGTACCCAGTTGTCCCAGATATCTCTTCCCTATTGACAGCCATTGATTCTGAAGCCTCATTTTTTACGGTCATAGACCTCAAGAATGCGTTTTTCAGTGTCCCCATTCATCCAGACAGCCAGTTCCTTTTCGGATTTTGTTTAAATGGAAGGAGCTATATGTTCACACGCGCTCCTCAAGGTTTCACAGAAAGTCCTAGTATTTATAGTCAAGCACTCAAGAGACAACTAGACAACATTCACATGCCAACTGACACTGCCCTGCTCCAGTATGTCGATGATCTACTGATCACAGCCCGTTCTGAACGTGCTTGCGAGCAAGCCTCACTTACAGTCTTGTATTTCCTAGCCGAGATGGGGCACAAGGTGTCCCCTTCTAAGCTTCAATTCTGTGTCCAGCAAGTGATCTACTTAGGACACTTACTGTCCAAGAGGGGTAGGCAGTTGACACCAGACCGTATCCAGTTAATAGCGAGTCTTCCTCAGCCCATGACCCAGAAGGAGGTACGTGCTTTTATCGGCCTTACTTCTTATTGCAGACAATGGATTCCTCAGTATGCATTTCTAGCTAAACCACTGATACAGTTAACAACACAGGAGGCAGCCGTATCGACTGTCCTCCCTTGGACATCTGAACATACACTTAGTTTTAATGAATTAAAGAAAGCTTTATGCCAAGCTCCAGTTCTAGCAACACCGAACTACAGTAAGCCTTTTACACTTTTCGTCACAGAACGCGAAGGTACAGCATTATCTGTTCTCACACAAGATCAAGCAGGACAATACAAGCCATGTGCTTATTTTTCGAGCACATTAGATCCTGTAGCCCAGGCTCTGCCTGCGTGCCTCAAGTCAGTTGCAGCCACAGCACTAGCTATCAGACAAAGTGATTCCATAGTCTTAGGACATTCCTTGACAGTACAAGTTCCACACTCCGTGGAAGTTCTTTTAAACCGAACACAAACTCAGCACTTGACAATTGCACGTTTAACAGGTTATGAATTGACACTGTTCCAGCCACACATAGAAATCAGACGCTGCAACGTTCTAAACCCTGCTACATTGTTACCGTCAGTTAATTCAAATCCTGCCACACACGACTGTGTGGAAGTAGTTAATATTATGACTAAACCAAGACAAGATCTGACAGATATTCCATTACCAGATCCCGACCTGACACTTTATGTGGATGGTTCATGTATGAGAACAAGTACAGGAGAACTAGTAGCCGCGTATGCAGTGACTACCGACACCAAAGTTATAGAGACACACCGCATTGACACCCTGTCTGCTCAAGCAGCAGAGCTAGTTGCTCTGACTCAAGCCTGCATACACGCCAAGAACCTGAAAGTTAATATTTACACAGATTCACGTTACGCATTTGGAGTCGTACACGACTTCGGAGTGCTCTGGCAGGAGAGAGGTTTCATGACTTCTCATGGAACCAAGATTCAGCATGGTCTCCTTATTCAAGCTCTGTTAGATGCAATACACTTACCGACATCCATTGCTATCATGAAGTGCAAAGCACATACGAAAGTTACTGACACTATTTCTCAAGGTAATGATCTAGCAGATCGCACAGCCAAGCTCACAGCTCAGACTCCAGACATTCCAGTTAACATGACACTGACACACACTCCAGATCCGACTACATGTATGACAGTTAAGGACCCTACTCAAGATGTCATAGATATCCAGTTACATGCTACTCCTGAAGAAATCAAGAAATGGTCCGAACAAGGAGGGGTCCAGACAGATCAAGGATGGTTAACGAAGGGTAGAGCCACATGGTTTCTCCCCGACTCTATGGTTCAAGTCATTATCAATACCGCACATAGTCCAGCACATTTAGGAGAAAAAGCTATGTTAGACAGTATCCAGAACATTTGGTTCAACAAGCATTTGCGAGCTGCAGCCAAGCAGAAAGTCCGTACCTGTATGATATGTTGCCAGTTTAATCCAGGTAAAAGTGTCCCGGTGGAACAAGGTGGATTCCAGCCCCCTGACCATCCTTTTGAAGTCCTCCAGATGGATTACATTCAGATGGAGCGATGTCGAGGTTTCAAGTATGTCCTTGTAGTTGTATGCGCTTTGTCCAGGTGGACAGAGGCATATCCAGTTCCAGATTACACAGCCGCGACCACTGCCAAGCAGTTGGTTCGTGAGTTCTTCCCCCGTTATGGACTCCCTAGAGTCGTATATTCTGACAACGGCCAGCCATTCTCATCTGAGTTAATGAAACATGTTTCCCTTTTGTTAGGGTACCAGTGGAAGTTCCATTGTGTACGCCATCCTGAAGCAGCCGGTCTCGTAGAGAGACATAATCAGACCCTGAAAATTCGCATTGCCAAAGTATGTCAAGAGAAAGGTGTGGACTGGCTAATAGCTCTGCCAGTTGCCCTGTTCTATATGCGCATGGTCGCACATTCCAGATCAGGTCTGTCCCCGTATGAGGTCGTTTTCGGCCGCCCCCCTAACATGTGGGGTACTCCTAGACCTCGAAGTATTACTGATGTTTCAAGTAATATGCTGACAGATTACCTAGCTTCCTTGATGTCTGCCCTCAACTCTTGTCGTTCACAGGTTGCCGCCGCATTTCCAGACAATACCGAGGTGGCACCGCATGAAATCGTTCCCGGATCCATGGTCTTAGTGAGAAATTTTGATCGCTCAAGTCCGCTGGAGCCTCGCTGGAAGGAGCCCCGACAGGTCCTCCTGGCCACCCGTACAGCCGTGAAGTTGGAGGGACGCAAAGGCTGGGTGCATCTTTCGCATATCAAAAGATTTTATGGATTGAAACCAGTTTCAAAGAACATTTCCGAGGATTTAAAGGACTGCCAAAGTACTATTCTTAAGGACTGTCCCGCAAAAGACAATGATACTGCACCCTCCCTGTTAGAGACAACTCCGCAACAGGAGTATAAACTTAAGTTAAGGTCTAGTAAAATAAGTCAGCCAGTTTGATTGTCTAAGTCCTCCCCTAGGTGAAACGGTTAGACCGGTTTCTGACATGTATAAAATAGACCCCCATAGTGAGAGAGTTAGTCAAAACTCAATCCGATGTATCGTTTTTCTATGTTTCATATTATTTCTCAGTATTATGATTTCCTGCACCAGTTATGCATTTTACTTGTATTGTCCAGTTTCTCATGTAAATAAGTCTTCTAATGTTACAGTAGAGCACACGTTTAGTGATCTGCCTCCTCATGAACTCTCTTACCGCCTCGCTATGCGTAACAATTCTTTTATCCGCATGTTACATTATTCACACCAGACCAGCAATGCCACTAATTGTTGGGTGTGTGGTCGACTCCCCCCTTTCCAGACCCCGAAGGGAGTTCTGCCACTCTTTCCTTATCCATTTTCTCATAATGGTTCGTGTGGAGCATGGTCCACGTTAACGTCATCCTCAACAGATATGTTTTTCCTTAACAGTACATGTTTCCCAGACAAGCAAGGTCTTCCCCACAGAACAGGGTTAGATCTAGAGAATGAAGTTTATAACTTAGGTAATTATTCTTCGAATTTCATGGTCCTGAATGTTCAGTCTGATTCTACTCCAGACTTACCTGCTATTTCAGTACTACCAGTCAAAGGCGAATTATGTGTCCGAAATAATGGTTCCGTACATGTAGGCCATAGTGATTGTACTACTATTGTCAAGTATAGTGACAGTGGGAAATCTATTTTCAAAGCTTCACGTCATTCTTATTTTATTTGTGGTCAAACCGCATATGTTCGTCTGCCCCTCGATTGGGAGGGAACCTGTTACATTGCCTTCCTACTGCCACCAGTTTTCCTAGCCCCATCTGATTATCATAGAAACACACATCTAGTACACATTAGACATAGAAGGGAGATCGAGTCCCCGATTGTCGATTATACTGAAACTGCTCTAGAACAGTATACAGATTTCAATAGAGGTTTCTTCTTCTTTATAGGCCCTATCCAGAACAGCAAGCTAATCCGTAGGTTAACCAGAACCCTTGAAGCTGTAGTAAATGAGACTGCCTCTGCTCTAGGTAACTTAACCGAAGAGCAATCTGCTATGAGATTTGTCGTTTTACAGAATCGTCTCGTCCTTGACGTCATATTGGCCGATAGGGGCGGGGCATGTAGAGTCATCGGATCTAGTTGCTGCATTTTCATTCCAAATAACGCGCCGTCTGTTTATTCAGCTATAACCAGACTCCATAAAATTGCCCATCTGTTACACCAAGACCCAGGCACCTGGACATGGTCCGGTTCGTTCTGGAATATAATTTCCGCTTGGGGATGGAAAGTCTTGTCCTTTCTAGGTATTGCAGTAGCGATCATATTCAGTTGCTGCCTCTGTTTACAATGTGGCCCTGCGATTTGCGGCATTTGTGCTACCTCTTGTATTCCTAGTCCCAAGTCCCGTTCTAAAACCCGTTCCCAGAAAATTCGAGACGAGCAAATGATACTGTATGAAATGATAGATGGTATCATGAATATTGATGTTTCCTGATGGAAACGTAGTGACAAGGAGGGAATGTGGAAAAGTAAATTTTGCCATGTTCTGTGTCCCTACGCGTCCTCCATCATATGTTATCTGTACATGATTGATATGCATATGTATTCCCCATGTTCGATTAATGACGCAATTACAGTTGTGTCCATCTCTAGTATGTCTATTTCCAGTTCTCGTGAATACTACGAATATCAGGCCTATGTAAAGTTACGTTGCCACGTTTCTCAGTGTGCACGTTATTCCATTGTAAAGTCCCCGTTTCTAGGCCTCAAAAGGGCCCGGACACCAGATTCAGCTCCTGTCTCCTGAGCCTCGCTGAGGAGCGATACAGCCCCCACCTGTATCCCTGACCCTTCACTTACTTCCTGCCTCACAGTGCCCGGTTCAGCCTGGCTCTGCCTCTGAGTCTGCCAAGAGTATGTTATGATCCTAGTTATCAGTCCAGCCCTCCTTCTCTGCATTCCTAAAGCTACTGAACCGCATCAATAGTTTCCGTCATTGTCTAGCCTTTACGTCTCCATGTAAGAGAAGTACTGCATTTAATGGTCATTTAATATTCTTCATCACGCACTACATGTAGAATAATGCATGCTCCAGTCTTAGAGTCTGTTAGCCTTTACCCCGATAACTTTTGGATTCTATCAACATGTTCTCTAAACATCAGATACTAGATACTGCTTAGGTACATGTCGCCCTGACTCTCCAGACTTCAGTCTCTGCTCCTAGCACAGAGTTCGTAGCCCCCAGCTTCTCCTAGTAACACGTCATTGCCAGTTTGCGCGCACCATTAGGTTAGAGGTCCCGGCTCCTTAGGTAGCCCCCTCCATGTTTCCGCCCCATTCATGACATATTCTGTTACGTTTGCATCACATGTCTATGTATACGCCCCTGTTACACCCATTTTCACCCTTATCTTTCGCGACTGCTACGCGTCACACCCTTTTGCTCCACCCACTGCTCCGCCTATCGTATGTATTGTAATGCAACTGTTTTACTATATATGATCGTGTATTGTTATTAAATGCTAGCGCGCTCATCCCAGATCCAGCCCCGGCAGCTGCCGGGCCACGCTAGTCCAATCCGGCCCCCCTGCCGGGCCCTGCCATCCTATTCCTATGCAGGTTGTCCTGTTCCCGTCCTTTATGCTGTAATAAACCTGCAAAACTCCTACTACCTCGAATCTTGACTCTTATTTATTGAGCTATCTGTTATTCATTTATCCATTCAAAAATAGAGGTATTATTTATTTATTTACCACAACATTATGCAGATACTTAATAAATCTCTAGATTATTTTAATCTTGCCAAAACAAGCAGCACCTGCCTCTTGTACCTGTGTGGCAAGGGATAGACGATTGCCCCATCTTACTCCCAGATTCCTGACAAAGTCCTTGTGTGCCCGAGCAATGGCCAGTTCCTCTGGCCACAAAAGATTGGTAGAGAGGGGAGAATGATTTTTGTAAACACATAGGACCTAGGTGTTATCTGCATTAGTTTTGAAGCAAAGGTGGTCCATCCAGTCCGCAAAAATCGTGAATCAATTTTTGAGTGGGTCAAATTTTGCTACACACACAGCATTTTAGGTGAATAGAGGCTGAAGATCATTAGCACATGATATGATGTTGACTTCAGACATGGCAATTGATTCAGCCAGCGGGGTTAAGCAGATATTAAAAGTCAGTGGGCTCAGAGCAGAGCCCTGCGGCACGCTCCACTTAAGTGGTTTGACTGGTGAGATGAATGTGTAGGTCCGGACCTGATGTGCGCAGTCAGTTAGTTAGGATGATATCCAGTTCTGCACTGAGCCCCCCCACACCTATGGTCTTAATGCGGTGAAGAAGAATGGGATGTTTGACGGTGTCAAATGCTGTAGACAAGTCTAACAGCACCAACCCCGCCTTGGAACCTCCATTGCCCTCACAGCGTATAGAGTCTGCCATTTCTATGAGGGCCGGCTGCATACTATATCAGGGATGGGAGCTGGATTGCGAGTCGTGGAGGAGGCTATTATCTTCTACAAAGGGCATCATTTGCTGACAGACATATTTCACTGAAATGTTGGCCGGAGCTGTTAAAAGAGAGTTAGGTCTATGATTTGAAGGATATTCTGGATCTGCGTTTGTTTTATTTAAGATGGGCAGGAGGAACGTGTGATTCCACGCATCCGGATTAGAGCCCAATCAGAGCTAAAGATTACAAATGGCATTTATATGGTGATTGTGAATCTTAGCAAAGATGTTATATTGCTTGGTGGACAAGGGGTCAGTAAGGTAACCGGATTTACACATCTGCTAATTGAGCAGAGAGGCTTCCTCAGGAATTGAGACAAATTCTGAGACCACAGAGCTGTGAAATGTGTATACTGATTGCTCCTCAGACATTGGACAACAAAATCTGCACGCAGGGCCGTACCTACACAGACTCAATGGGTCAGGATGAGAGCAACTTGTGGCTGGAGGACGCCCACACCATCATCCTGCATTGGTACAACAACATTTGCATACAGTTGTCCAAGTCACAACACACTGCACCAGACTCCGCTACTGATCCACCAAATAGTACTTTACCTGAGTGGACACAGACAAGCTGTGTGGCACCCTCACACAGGACACTCCAAACAACGCCATCCCAACACCTTGCAACCGCACACACTGGATCAGCGACTGTTCCAACACTCTTGCCACATTGGGGAACTTTTCTGTGTAGCACAACAACTGTTAAGCCACCAGGGACAAGGCAGATCTCCTGGACTCATACAGGTCAAGCCAGACTAATGTGCAAACCGTGTAAACCAAACAACCATCATTTACCTTTCATACATGAAATCCACTACACACACATTGCCATATCATCAGCACGGAGAAGAGGATGACCTTCATGTTTGCGCTAGGCAGCAACATACACAACATGAATGGCCTCATCGGCATTGTGTGTAACCTATATAACCCCAGCTCTCCATCCAAACAACATCCCACCCTTGAAAGGCTAAAGGGATCCCTTGCAATTTACTAGCACTCCAAGATCATGGACGTACCCGACAGCCTCGCCACACATAGGCAGACATCGCTATTTTCCACAGGACATGCCCCCCCATCAGGTCCTGGACTCCCGCCAGCAGCTAAGACGCCACCCGGATCATGTACACCATCCACTGTGGCTCTCCATCAGGTCCCTTCCCACAAAACATCTCAAGCACAGCATACACCATCCTTGAAGCCCACCTCCGGCACGTCATGCATGGCTACTTTGCGTATGCCACTTCCCATGGGAGCTGGGGGCATGCAGTAACCCAGGCCCTTCTTTGACAACGGATGTCAGTACCGCAGGATGTCCTGGGACATCACCCTGCTTGCCTACCCGGCAAATGTCAAAAAGTAGACAGTCAAAGAGCAACTGACCATCTCCCTCCAAGCACACATCTCCAGGCAACCCGCCCCAGACCATCATCCACAGTATTCACCCCACTGCCACAGCCCTCATTTCCACCACCAAAGCCATCTTGGACCCTGCTCAAAAATGGTGAGACCACCACCCTCATCCCACCGACTGATCAACGGCACTCTACACCATGTGCTACCACACTGTCAGATCACACATCTCCAACACTGGGATCCACATGAAGACCCAGGATGAAATGTCCAAGTACATCCCCAACAAGGCCCTGGGTCTCCGCATCCCCCCTTCGTCACGTAGAACACTGGGGTCATTGGGCCCATGCCCCAGCCTCATCTATCAGCGTGACAATGTACAATGTCTCCATGACCACCCTCTCCACCATCACATGCACACAAAACATCATCATCATGTCCTATGCCATTGACACACAGCTGCACCTCACCCTCACCAAAGACCCAGCCACTCCCAGATCCAACATTCAAGTTGACATGAGGTGCATTGAGAAATGGATGAACATCAGCCACCTGAGGCTGGACTTGGACAAGACTGAGCTCATCATCTGAGTAATGTCCCCTTACTCCTTGTGTCACAACGGCCTGGGCATCGCACAAGCACACAGTGGCCACGCACAAAAGCAGGTGATCATTGTACACTCCTCGCTCAAAATGACCATGCAAGTCAACACCAACACTACCTCATGCTGTAAGTCCCTCCGCATGCTGGAAATGATCTTCAGATAGATCCACTCCTAGTGGGTCCACAACACCAGCCGGCTCAACTACAACAACACCCTCTACGCAGGAACAACAGCCAGACTCCAGGAGGATTTGTGCACATCCACGGTACATGCGCAAAACTCATCCTCCACATCCCCTGCCACAGCGAGATGACCGTCCACCTGAGATACCTACAATAGTATCACTGTCAACTGCAGGATCACCTTCATACTCCTCAGCCACACTCAGTAGGCACTCCACAACTCTAGCACCAAAAATGATTAGGGACGTCTCCCATCCAACACCCCGTTGCCCCAGCTCCATCCAGCCACCCTTGCCCTGGGCAACATTCATCACATCCACAGTATAACTGCATGTGGGAGATAGTTCTCTCAACTCACCAAACAGACGTGGTACTCCCTCCCTGGGCACCTACACATTACCCATGACCTCTACACCTTCATGAAACTCTTCAGGAACTGTCTGTCAGTGCAGTATGCCTTGCCCTCCTCCCCCCAGCAGATTGAAACCATCACGGCTGAGTATTGGCATCCAAATATGTATTTGGTGATACATTGTGACCTATGTGTGTCAACCGGAATCAGAACCCAGTGTATGGATGGCTTGAGTTTGTTCCACACTCTGGCATACTTTGACATATCCCCACACGTATGTTGTGTACTCAGGGAAAAAGCCTGCAACATCAGGATCTATTGTGTTTGTTATGTTTATTTATCAATCTTGTGCGGGAAACATGAGTAGGTGCTAGGTGCTGTACAAAAATGGGGGAATCCAACGTTCACAGAGGGAGATGTGATGCCTTGCAGTTTGATTCAACAGAGTGAAGACCACAGTGCTTGGCAGCATTGTTCAGACTGTGACCAGCAAGTCCATGTGGGAGAGTAGGACAATCAATTAGGTGATGCTGTTACAAACAAAGTCAATTTGCCAGCCTAGGTGACCTGGGAGATGCGTATGGCCCACTGCCTCTCACTGTCTTTTGCGTGGATGACCCACCTTCTTTTGGGGGACCCTCATGTGCAGGCCTGGACTATGCCTGGGACGCTCCGTCGGACAATTCCTCCTCCTCCCTCCCTGTGCCTGGTGGAAGTCTTTGCCTAGATGTTTCTGGCCTGGTGACACGGGGAGGGTGCTGCATGTTGTCAGCGATCTGACGGAGTGAATGGCTTATGTCCCTCTGCACCGTCAAGAGCTCAGCCAGTCTTGCCTCCATACATCCTTGGTGTCGTGCACGGCCTGCTGATTTTTTATTTCGGTGAGGGCCCCCACTACCTGGCTGAACTGGTGTCCTGCCGGTATACCTCAAAGATTCAGTTCAGACATACCGGGCCCTGCAGCTTGCTGGTCAGGTTCTCGCCTCTGCTTTGTGCCACTCCCACCACCCCTTCCCACACGAGCCTGGCCTGCTGTTGTGGGCACATCGGTTCGACGGGACCCCTGAGGGATGGCAGTGGTGGTGTTGTCTGCCTCCTCCTGGGTGCCCGGCGAAGTTGTCCCTCATTGTCAGACTGGCTAAGTTGTAGAGTGTGGGCAGGGCTCCGAGCTGTCTGCTGGCATGTGGCAGGAATGGGTGTGGTGGTTGGCACAGATGTGCCTGGTCCAGCTGCTGCACGGGTTTGGGCTCCAGAAGTGCCAGGTGGGTTGTGGGCATCCATGGAGTGGTGGGAGATGTCGCTGTCGGTGGGATCAGGGTCCTGGGGAGCCTGGGACTGTGATCCATCTCCCCCCTGGTTGGGGGTAGATTCTGCACGTTGTCCTGTGGGTGTGAGAGACAGACAATGTTAATGCCTTTTCATGCAACATCCAAATTTCATATACATTATCGTTGGCACTGTTCCACCTGCTTTGGATTGTTCTCAATGTTCACTTGTGGATGGGTATGTTTTGGTGTCAGATTGATATGTGCTCCGGAGTCATTGACACGTGAGGGAATGTTTACAATGACTGGCACAGCCATGCATGTCAGCAGGGATTTGCCAGTCATTGTGCACCACAGCTATGACAGCATGGATGCAACACATTGACTATGCGGATCACTATGGTGGAAAAAATAGAACGACTGCGTCACGCATATGTGCCATTGAGGTGGCACATTGCTGTGGTTGTGTCGCCGGCGCAATGCAGATCCAGCAATGCTCTGTGTGGCCCTATCTGCACAATGCAGCATCAATCCTTACGCCTGCTTCAAACATGCACAGGGTTTAGATGCAGCATGTGCATAAAAGTGACTGAGTGAAATCTTTGTGATTTCACTTGCAACTTTTGGGCGGTGTTGCTGCACCGTGACGGCCACCCACTGCCCACCACCCTGGACCAGTACACCTACTTGTGGCACAGGGCTTTAGAATGTGGCACAGCTCCCAGATGCATCACCTTGTCAATACCCAGCACCAGGGCGCAACTTTTGTGCGTCTGCTGCATCACAAAGGTGAAGCTACGGCATCGTGTAAGAAGCACAAGGTACTTGTGAATCAGCCCCGTGCATTTTTTGCTTGGATGCGTAATCAAATCTGTATTTGTTTTGTTGGGTTACATGACAATTGTGACAGTGGGGCACTCCATTGCCTGCCCCAGGAGGCTATGTTTATGTAAGGGGTGTGTGTGACAGGCCGTGCTGGTAGTTTGAGTCTGATTTGCACCTGGCCATCCCTTGGGGTGTGGCTGTCCCCCCATGGAGCATGCGGCCATGACAGTGGTTGTGGGTTCCTGTGCGAGATATTTGCTCTTGTACTCGTGTTTGTGTTTGCACTGGGCACAGGAGGGCCTTGTGCTACCTACACCAGGGCCCAGTGTCAGCTATCTCGTCAGTACTTTCACACTCCCTGTGCATTGAGCATGGTGCAAGGGGTGTGTGTGACAGGCCGTGCTGGTAGTTTGAGTCTGATTTGCACCTGGCCATCCCTTGGGGTGTGGCTGTCCCCCCATGGAGCATGCGGCCATGACAGTGGTTGTGGGTTCCTGTGCGCGATATTTGCTCTTGTCCTCGTGTTTGTGTTTGCACTGGGCACAGGAGGGCCTTGTGCTACCTACACCAGGGCCCAGTGTCAGCTATCTCGTCAGTACTTTCACACTCCCTGTGCATTGAGCATGGTGCATGTGTGTGTACCTGGGCCATATGGGATGAGTGCAATTGAGCATGTGTGTACACAGTATTGGTGATAGAGGTGGGCACATTTCTGGCTTCTTCGCCATCCCCCTTGCACCCTCCTACCCTCCCCCTTGCACCCTTTGTACCCTCCCCCTTGCAGCCTTCTGGCCCTCCCCCTTGCACCCACCCCATACTGTTGGCCTATGCTGGGAGTGCTATCCAACCGCCCCTCATATGTCTGGACACTGTTGGGAGTCATATCCACCCACCCCCATACTGTTGGCCACTGGTCATAGTCCTATCCACCCCCCTATACTGTTGGCCTACGCTGGGAGTCCTGAGCACACACCCCTCATATGTTTGGACACTGGTCGCAGTCCTACCCCCCCTATACTGTTGGCCTATGCTGGTAATCCTGTGCACACACCCCTCGCATGTCTATAAACTGGTGGGAGTACTATCCCCCCATACTGTTGGCCTATGCTGGGAGTCCTGTGCACACACCCCTCATATGTCTGGACACTGGTGGGAGTCATATCCACCCCCATACTGTTGGCCTATGCTGAGAGTCCTGTGCACACATCCCTCATATGTCTGGACACTGGTTATAGTCCTATCCACCCCCCATACTGTTGGCCTATGCTGGGAGTCCTGTGCACACACCCCTCACATGTCTCAACACTGGTGGGAGTACTACCCCCATACTGTTGGCCTATGCTGGGAGTACTGTGCACACACCCCTCATATGTCTGGACACTGTTGGAAGTCATATCCACCCACCCCCATACTGTTGGCCACTGGTCGTAGTCCTATCCACCCCCCCATACTGTTTGCCTATGCTGGGAGTCCTGTGCACACACCCCTCATATGTCTGGACACTGGTGGGAGTCCTATCCACCCACCCCCATACTGTTGGGCTCTTCTAGGAGTCCTTTTCACCCACCCCTCTTATGACTGGACACTGGTCGTAGTCCTATCCACCCCCCCATACTGTGGGCATATGCTGGGAGTCCTGTGCACACACCCCTCATATGTCTGGACACTGGTGGGAGTCCTATCCACCCCCCATACTGTTGGCCTATGCTGGGAGTCCTGTGCACACACCCCTCACATGTCTGGACACTGGTGGGAGTCCTATCCACCCCCCCATACTGTTGGCCTATGCTGGGAGTCCTGTGCACACACCCCTCACATGTCTGGACACTGGTGGGAGTACTATCCCCCCATACTGTTGGCCTTTTCTGGGAGTCCTGTGCATACACCCCTCATATGTCTGGACACTGTTGGGAGTCAAATCCACCCACCCCCATACTGTTAGCCACTGGTCGTAGTCCTATCCACCCCCCATACCTTTGGCCTATGCAGCTGGGAGTCCTGTGCACACACCCCTCACATGTCTGGACACTGGTGGGAGTACTATCCCCCCATACTATTGGCCTATGCTGGGAGTCCTGTGCACACACCCCTCATATGTCTGGACACTGGTGGGAGTCCTATCCACCCCCCCATACGGTTGGCCTATGCTGGGAGTCCTGTGCACAAACCCCTCATATGTCTGGAAACTGGTCGTAGTCCTATCCACCCCCCATACTGTTGGCCTATGCTGGGAGTCCTGTGCACACACTCCTCACATGTCTGGACACTGGTGGGAGTACTACCCCCCCCCCTTCTGTTGGCCTATGCTGGGAGTCCTGTGCACACACCCCTCATATGTCTGGACACTGGTGGGAGTCCTATCCACCCCCCCATACGGTTGGCCTATGCTCGGAGTCCAGTGCACACACCCCTCATATGTCTGGAAACTGATCGTAGTCCTATCCACCCCCCATACTGTTGGCCTATGCTGGGAGTCCTGTGCACACACCCCTCACATGTCTGGACACTGGTGGGAGTACTATCCCCCCATACTGTTGGCCTATGCTGGGAGTCCTGTGCACACACCCCTCATATGTCTGGACACTGTTGGGAGTCAAATCCACCCACCCCCATACTGTTGGCCACTGGTCCTACCCCATACTGTTGGCCTTGTCCTATCCACCCCCCCATACTGTTGGCCTATGCTGGGAGTCCTGTGCACCACCCCTCATATGTCTGAACACTGGTGGGAGTCCTATCCACCCACCCCCATACTGTTGGGTTCTTCTGGGAGTCCTATCCACCCACCCCTCTTATGTCTGGACACTGGTCGTAGACCTATCCACCCCCCATACTGTTGGCCTATGCTGGGAGTCCTGTGCACACACCCCTCATATGTCTGAACACTGGTGGGAGTCCTATCCACCCCCCCATATTTTTGGACTATGCTGGGAGTCCTGTGACACACCCCTCACTTGTCTGGACACTGATGGGAGTACTATCCCCCCATACTGTTGGCCTATGCTGGGAGTCCTGTGCACACACCCCTCATATGTCTGGACACTGTTGGGAGTCCTATCCACCCACCCCTCTTATGTCTGGACACTGATCGTAGTCCTATCCACCCACCCATACTGTTGGCCTATGCTGGGAGTCCTGTGCGCACACCCATCATATGTCTGGACATTGGTGGGAGTGCTATCCACCACCACATACTGTTGGCCTATGCTGGGAGTCCTGTGCCCACACCCCTCATATGTCTGGACACTGGTGGGAGTCCTATCCACCCACCCCCATACTGTTGGGCTCTTCTGGGAGTCCTATCCACCCGCCCCTCTTATGTCTGGACACTGGTCGTAGTCCTATCCACCCCCCCATACTGTTGGCCTATGCTGGGAGTCCTGTGCACACACCCCTCATATGTCTTGACACTAGTGGGAGTCCTATCCACCACCCCCATACTGTTGGCCTATGCTGGGAGTCCTCTGCACACACCCCTCATATGTCTGGACACTGCTCGGAGTCCCCACATGTTACATGAGTTGTTTGTATACTCACCAAGCTCCACGACTCCTTCAATTCCATTTACTCCCACCAGTGGTAGCAGGGCCATAACCTTCTCCTACCAGGGATGGTACTGTACTGGCCTGCGGGGACCACCTCCTCCGGTGTGCTGGCTATGGGCGTAGTCCTCAGCCATCTTCCGCTTGACCATCCTCCGCACATCGTACCACCTGGCCTGGCAATCCCTCCTGGTGCGCCTGATGGGTGGAACAGCATTGACCCTATTGACGAACCTCTCCCACAGCCGTGTTTTATTAGCTATGCTGGTCTGTCTGACCAAACAGCTGTGGCTCAACTCTGATGACCTCATCTGCAAGGATCTCCATCCCCGGGTTTGTGAACTTTGGATTCTTGTGTGTGGACATGGGGTGGTGTGACGGTGTGTATGGATGGTGGGGTGTGGGTCTGAATGTGAAGGGGGTGTGTGGGTCGGAATGTGATAGAGGTGTATGTGTGAAGGTGTATGTGTGCAGTTGTTGGTGTGTTGTCAGTCTCTGTAGGCAAATGTGTAGGTTGCAAAGGATGATGGGTTGTGTGTGTGTGTGGGCCCTTTTATTGATCCATTTATGGTTGGGGCTTATTTTGAAATTTTGGTGGGTGTGTTATAAGGGGGGGTTCTGACTTAGGTCCTCTGTTTGCCTGTTTTGATGTGGCCTGGACATTCATTTGAAATTGTTTGTACACAGGAGACATGTTTTGTGGTGTTGTGTGAGTCATTTGCACCCTCATTGTGCTATTTTATGGCTTTGCGTGGTCTTCGTTCATGGGGGGTTCGAATCGTATTTGCTTTTGTGGCTCGTGCATACGCGGCGTTTATACGGGGTTCGCGTGCGCTTTGTTAAGGGGAAGTGCGTTTCGTATTTGTTTGTGTGTCTCACTCAGACGGAACGTTTTCTGGGGGTTCACGTGTGCTTTGTTAATGGGGGACAGCGTTGCGCATTTGTTTGTGTGGTTCGCTCATACGGGACGTTTTCCGTGGGTTCGCGTACGCTTTGTTAAGGGGGGTACGTTTCGTATTAGTTTTTGCGGCTCGCTCATACGCGATGTTTTCCGTACAACTCACATTTCATACATGACTACGTTTACCCGTACAAATCACGTCCTGGGTCCCCGGTCCGGATCGTACTTGTCGGGTCGTACAGCATGTTTACGAATCGTACGGTGCCATATCGTACGGATCTTGGCTTGTTTTTCGTACGGTTCGAAAACATTCTGACGTATTTTTAGGAAACAGATCGTACTACGCAATTCGGAAGGGTTTGTAGGATTCGTACGGAAACGGCCACGAATACGATTCGTCTGACTTTTTTTTCCCCGAATCGGAATCGACCCTTAGGTGTACTAAAATTCAGTTTATTAATAGCCGACCATAAATTAACAGAAATTTCAAAATCTTCAAGGTCCTTCCATTTTTTAATTGCCTTCTGTCCAAGATCCATACCCCGGACTGAAGCTAAACGCTTTCTCCATGCCCCAGGGTTTCTGTCAGATGTATCCTCTAAGAGTTCAGTAGCCAACTGGTATGTTTCACCGATTTGAGAAACATCTAGTTCGATGAGGAATTTATGGAAGATGTTATATGACCCTAAAAGAATAAAATCATTGACGGTCAATTGCGACATTTCGGTCATAGTCAACCTTCTTCCATTCCTCAGAAAATCTGAAACTTTACGGAATCCTATCGAGGCCAATTTTGAGTGAGTTCTGAGGATTGCGTAATACCTGCTAATGGTAGAATGCCAGATAGTAAAGTGGCTGAATTGATTACAGGGAGGGAATATCTTTTATAAAGCGCCTGCCGTTTTTTAAAAAACCAGTGAAGACACTTGTAACGGACCAGTTTAGGGGATTTGAAGATTAACAGAGGGGAGTGGATCTGGCTTTCCTTGCACATTAGATCCGCAAAACTATTTATAAAAAGGTTTGACTGTAATTCAGGTGTGAATCTAGATAAATATTGTGCAAAATAAGCATAGTAATAATCCCTGAGATTCGGAAGGGCTAAGCCTCCTTGTTACACTTCTTCATATAAAGTGCTAAGTGCAATACGTGATGACTTTTTTGCCCAAAGAAAGGCAGTAAACATTGACTCTACTTGGGTAAAAAAGGATCCTGAATGCATGGAATAGTTGAAAACAAAAAACTAAACAAAGAGAGAACAGACATTTTAATCAGGGCCACCCGACCCAAGATGGATAATGGGAGATAGTTCCAGCGTAAAAACGAGGCCTGAGTGTTACGAAGGAGAGGTGCAACATTGAGGTGGTATAGATCACTAACTCTTTCAGAGAAGTATACCCCCAGATATCTCTTGAGTTTGGTGTTAACGCAAGGAACGATATCAGGGTGCAGATCCCAGTTTGCTCCACAACATTGTAAGATTTCAGTTTTCCTTTTATTAATGTGGTACCCACCTAAAGCCTCAAAATCTTCAAAAAGCTAGAAAACTTTAACCTGAACCTCTATCTCTGGTTTAATAATAAGCATGATGTCATCGGCGTATAATTTCAACTTCGCCATAGATGGAATTGGGGGACGGATATCAGCGCAGTTCCTTATTGCTATCGCCAATGGTTCGATAAAGAAAGCGAATAAAACCGGCGGTAAAGGGCACCCTTGCATTGTGCCCCGTTTTACTTTAACCCGCCCGATCACCGATGTATTGATAATAACATCAGCTTCAGCATTATTATATAGATTATGAATCAGGGTCATAATATTGGGGGGAATACCAAAGTGACCTAAAATCCTAAACAATGTCTCCCACACAACAAGGTCAAAAGCCTTCTCAGCGTCTAATATAAGGACCAATGCGGGTATCCTCTGTGTATCAAAATAGTCCAGTGCCTCAGTTAAGTAATGTGTGTTGGTGGCCAACTGCCGACCAGTAGTAAAACCATTCTGATCCGAAAGGATCAATTACGCCGCATATCGATTAAACCGCAGTGATAGCAATTTGGTGACAATTTTCTAATCTGAGTTCAATAACGTTATTGGGCGATATGAGTTCGGATTCTCGCTGTTCCTATCTTTTTTCAAAATGCTAACTATGTTACCTTGTCTAAAGGTCTCTGGAAATTACCACCCTCCAACATTTACTAGTCGAAGGAAGAATTCTGCAATTGAGCTAAAAAAAACTTATAGGGACAGCAATATTTATAAGTAAAAAACTTCAGGCGGAGGTTCTTAATTTTGAGAAAGAACAGCAGTGTCGCTGGTGTTGGGCTACCTGCATTCTTAGACAAAGCCAGAGACCGATAATTTTTGTTTGCATATACGCCCCACTCCAGGATAACTCTAAGGTCTATGAGGATCTGTTTCAGTCCCTAATGCAGGTACCTGCTGAGCTGATCCTGGGGGACGATATTAATGTCCTAATGAATCCTAAAATAGACTCCTCAGTGCAGGCCAAAAGGCAGCTGAAACCTAAATCATTTAGAACCTTACAACATTATGGAGTAACTTTAGACCTACAGGATCCCTGGCGTGCAGCCTTTCCATCTAAAATAGCGTTTACTTGCTAGTCAGGTAGATTCCGCACCTCTTCACGTATTGACATTTATTTGTTTTCCCGGAGGTTGTGTTTTAACCAGCAGAGATTTCTACATAACGGATTCTCTGATCATGCTATGCTGGTACTTGAGGTGCAGCTAGGAAATTGTGTTAGGTCCCCTAAACGCTGGTCGTTGATCAGACAACATCTTAATGAAGAGGACTGGGTGGGTTTTCTTGGGATTGAGATTAAGGAATTTTTAATACGAAATAGTGAGTCTGCACCTTTGAGTGTGGTATGGGATACAGTTAAGGCTTTTATCTGGGGGTTAACTATCGGTAAAGATGCAGAAAGGGTAAAAAAAAGTTAAGGAAGACAAGAGAATCTTGGAACAGAAGGTCCAAATGTCCTATTCTGCATTTCTTAACAACCCCTCTGTGTTTAACCAGCGCTAGCTCGATCAGGCTAAGCGGGAACTCAGTGCTAATTACCACACTCAGAGTGAAGCATCCTTTCAACAACTTCGCCAAAAAACATACAAGGAAAGTAATTTCACCGGTAGATTTTTAGCCTGGCAGGCCAGGGAGCAAGCTGCCATAAATCAAATCAATGCGTTAAAATGCACCCTAACCACCTTGCGTACAGATGACCCAGCCAAAATTGGGGAAATAATGCTACAGCATTACGAGCCCATTTATGGCCAACAACAGACTGTGGACATGACTTTGTTAGAAAGTTTTTTGCAGAATAATGGATTACCTACACTTTTGGGTTTAGAAAAATCATCTATGGCAAATCCCTTTACTATGGAAGAGTTGGAGGGGGTCATTAAGAATCTACCAAATGGCAAGGCCTGTGGCCCGGATGGGTCTCCACCTGGATTTTTTGGAATAGCTGTTTTTTTGATAGGGGTTCATATCACTTTTCAACGGATGTAGTTTTAGTAGTCAACTTTCTAGCCTCTTTAGATTCCCAAGGGAAAACATGCAGGACCATAAATACCTACAGGCCAGTAAATTCTGCAGAGCATGTGAGAGTGGATGGTAGAGCTGTCTGTGAGCAGCTGGTTTGTGACTTTTAGAAGAAGTAAGATTTCCTAAACCTCCAGTACCTAAGTACATTCAGATGGGGGATGTTAATTTGGTTTTGAATTTGTTTACTTCATGGCCCGATAATTATATGTTATCTTTAAAAATGTTAGCAGCAAAAGTTACTGAGTTATTATGTTTGATATTTTTAAAACCGCTTTCTGATAAGAGCTTTGGATGTTTCATAGTACAATATACGCCTTCTCCTATATGTTTTAATGTATGCTTGAATAAAGATAAATTTAACAACCGCCCAATACAACCTAAACTGTGTGGATGATTTCCTGAAGGAATATATTAAGACAACAATGGATCAGAGAATGTGCCCTTCAGTGCAGCTCCTAATGTCTTTCAGGATTTTAGGGCTTGTTCTACTAGAGAAGCGATGGCTTGTAAAGCATTTTGGGCTTGAGTGAGCTTGGATGACATTGTTAGATCAATGGATTGCCCAATCCTTTATTGTGAACCTCTTCCTTATGTGGCGAATTCTATTGTGACTATGCTTTAAATGAGCATAACGGGAGCCTTTAGTCTTGTAATGTAGATTTTCGTAGTTTTAGCAAAGGAAAATCTTTATTCTATTGCCGGCATGGAGGAGCTATTTCACCACAATTTGAGCCAATGATCTCTTCCCTTTCTTCTCCTAGTGCTTTCCGGGACAAATCCCTCATCATAAAAAATTGGATTTTAATCAGAAAATAGTATGGACCATATCTTATAAGGAACAACAACAACATGAACTTGGTTATTGTTAGACTCCTACTTTTGAGAGTTCAGTGCCCATGGCTGGTTGTAATGGACCTTACTTAAGAACGTTTTACACTTCTAATGGCTTTTTCAAATATTTTAGCCAAGGCTGGATACTTTTATTATGTTTAGCCCCTGTAGCATTTATGGATTGATTGTCTGCCTATTGGTCAGCATCATGTCATATGTCTTCTGTTGGATCTGGCCCTTTTTGCATAGTTATCCCCAGACTTTTGCCTTCTTCCTGTATCTTTCTGACTTTGTTTTTCTTGGTTTTAGGACTATGGAGACTTTCCCACTGCTGACAGTGCTAAAATGCAAGTGCTCCTTGTGTAAATTGTATTGGTGATTGGGTTATCCATGATTGGCTTATTTAATTTACTAGTAAGTCCCTAGTAAAGTACACTAGGTGTGCCCAGGGTCTTTAAATCAAATGCTACTAGTGGGCCTGCAGCACTGATTGTGTCACCCACATAAGTAGCCCTGTAAACATGTCTCAGGCCTGCCACTGCAGTGTCTGTGTGTGCAGTTTTAAACTGCCATTTTGACCTGGCAAGTGCACTTGCTTGCCAGGTCCAAACCCTCCCTTTTATTACTTGTAAGGCACCTGTAAGGCAGGCCAAAAGTTGCCCCATGGACTGGGTGCAATTCATTTAAATGTTAGGACATGCACTGGTGTGTTTTACATGTTCTAATTAGAGGTGGGTGGCAAATTCCGCTCCGCTCGTGGAATTTGCGAAATTTCGGCAATTCTGCATTCTGCGCGGAACACGGATTGCTGAAAATTCGGCGATTTGCGATGTAGCGGAATTCATGAGTAGAGGTATTGCACAAAACTGTGGCATTTACTTGGATGAGTAATCAGGGCTGGATTCATTCTTGCACGATGCTCCTGTCACAAAAATTAAACCTCAACAGGAAGCACTTACAGATATAAATAAAGCAGGTGCCCGAGTTGCAGCTCACATTCAGTAATGCATTAATCAGCCGAAAAAGTTTGTGAGCACGGTCGAGGCTGGGCAGGTGTGCTTTCTCCCCACATCTACCGTCAAAAATGAGCTGTGATCCTTGATGGAGGTCTTTGCATCCATGAGTTTCTCAAGCGCAATCCCCGTGTAGTTCTTGTGACTAGGAGGTTCTTTCTCCTCATCTGCTGCTCTGATCGCTCTCTGACCTTTCATAAACAAGAGGCATGTGAACTCGCATAGAAGCCGGCCTGTTTGACCCGGGCCCCACATACACTAGTGGTATGCAAAGTCATCCCTCCCTTTACCCACTATGATGGACAGCTCACTCAAGGGACCCTGGCGCCTTTCGGCGCGGTGGCAAAGTTACAGACACACATGGTCACTGGAAACAACACTTCTAGCCCGCAGCTGTAGTATAGGAAAGGCACTATACATTTACCCAACGAGTTAGCATTTACTAATTAGCCAGTAGTACTGGAATTGAGTAGAGGTATTGCACAAAACGGTGGCATCTTCTTGGATAAAAATATATGCTGGGCAGGATTCGTTGTGGCGCGATGCTCCTGTCACAAAAAGTAATTCCGCGAGCTCGCGGAATTCTGCATGCTCGCAGAGTTTTTTTGCCGTTTCGCGGAACTTTGCGTAGCGCGACAATGCAAATTCCGCTCACCCCTAGTCCTAATAGTGAAATACTACTAAATTCGTATTTCACTATTGCAAGGCCAATCTCACTCATAGGGTAACATGTGAATTTCCCAAAATATGTGTAATTTACCATTGGAACTAGATGGAGATTTAGAATTGGGGTGTCTGAGCTCACAATTGAAAATTACATATTTTGGTGAAGGTGGCTTTTAAACTGTGTGTTTGAAAATGCCATTTATGGAAAATGGGCATTTTTTTGCTGAACCATTTGTTGCCTCTGCCTGTCTGCAGAATCCATGTCTGGGTTAGGATGACAGTTGGGTTCATGTGCATACACTCTAGACTGTCACACAAAGAGAGCTGAGGTGTGCCTTGCATATCCTGATGGAGCATCACCGGGCTGATGGGCCTTCTTGAGCTAGAGTGGTGGGAGGAGTTGTCACTGACACCTGAATAGGGCTGTGCCTGTCTTCACACAAAGCTGTCTACACCCCCAGTAGCGTCTCTGGGGCAGGAGAAGACAGGGTATTGTGCACTACAAAGATTTTCCTTTGAAGTTTGCCTACTTCAAAGGCAGAATCTGGCTTAAGTACTTGAACTATGACACCATAACTTCAGAACACTTATGGACTAAGGAAATTATGCTGGATGCCATAGGAGGGACTGGCACTCTCCCTGTTGCTTTGTTGAGCTGATTCAGAAAAGGGGGTGGTGATGAACAGAGTGTCTGAATTAAGCAGACCACTCTTACCCAGTCCAAAGATCAGGGCTTGATCCATCACCATTATTTAGCTCACTGCACTATCCCAGATCAGAACCTGGCTATATGCAAATTAGTCTGTCCCTGGCCCAGTGCATCATGGGAACAGGGCAGACCAAACTACCAAGCCAATTCTTCACCAGAAAGGAGACAAGCTTCCGGGGACCGGTTTCTGGCATTTCAGCCGTCGTCGGCCCGGCTTGCTTGAATCCTGATGGTGCAGTGAGCAAGGGACTCATGTCTGAGTATACCCTGCCACACCTATAGTGGTCAAAAACGATTCAGAAAAGGGGGTGGTGATGAACAGAGTGTCTGAATTAAGCAGACCACTCTTACCCAGTCCAAAGATCAGGGCTTGATCCATCACCGTTATTTAGCTCACTGCACCATCCCAAATCAGAACCTGGCTATATGCAAATTAGTCTGTCCCTGGCCCAGTGCATCATGGGAACAGGGCAGACCAAACTACCAAGCCAATTCTTCACCAGAAAGGGCACAAGCTTCCGGGGGCCGGTTTCTGGCATTTCAGCCGTCGTCGGCCCGGCTTGCTTGAATCCTGATGGTGCAGTGAGCAAGGGACTCATGTCTGAGTATACCCTGCCACACCTATAGTGGCCAAAAACGATTCAGAAAAGGGGGTGGTGATGAACAGAGTGTCTCAATTAAGCAGACCACTCTTACCCAGTCCAAAGATCAGGGCTTGATCCATCACCGTTATTTAGCTCACTGCACCATCCCAGATCAGAACCTGGCTATATGCAAATTAGTCTGTCCCTGGCCCAGTGCATCATGGGAACAGGGCAGACCAAACCACCAGGCCAATTCTTCACCAGAAAGGAGAAAAGCTTCCGGGGACCGTTTCTGGCATTTCAGCCGTCGTCGGCCCGGCTTGCTTGAATCCTGATGGTGCAGTGAGCAAGGGACTCATGTCTGAGTATACCCTGCCACACCTATAGTGGCCAAAAACGATTCAGAAAAGGGGGTGGTGATGAACAGAATGTCTGAATTAAGCAGACCACTCTTACCCAGTCCAAAGATCAGGGCTTGATCCATCACCGTTATTTAGCTCACTGCACCATCCCAGATCAGAACCTGGCTATATGCAAATTAGTCTGTCCCTGGCCCAGTGCATCGTGGGAACAAGGCAGACCAAACTACCAAGCCAATTCTTCACCAGAAAGGAGACAAGCTTCCGGGGACCGGTTTCTGGCATTTCAGCCGTCGTCGGCCCGGCTTGCTTGAATCCTGATGGTGCAGTGAGCAAGGGACTCATGTCTGAGTATACCCTGCCACACCTATAGTGGCCAAAAACGATTCAGAAAATGGGGTGGTGATGAACAGAGTGTCTGAATTAAGCAGACCACTCTTACCCAGTCCAAAGATCAGGGCTTGATCCATCACCGTTATTTAGCTCACTGCACCATCCCAAATCAGAACCTGGCTATATGCAAATTAGTCTGTCCCTGGCCCAGTGCATCATGGGAACAGGGCAGACCAAACTACCAAGCCAATTCTTCACCAGAAAGGGCACAAGCTTCCGGGGGCCGGTTTCTGGCATTTCAGCCGTCGTCGGCCCGGCTTGCTTGAATCCTGATGGTGCAGTGAGCAAGGGACTCATGTCTGAGTATACCCTGCCACACCTATAGTGGCCAAAAACGATTCAGAAAAGGGGGTGGTGATGAACAGAGTGTCTGAATTAAGCAGACCACTCTTACCCAGTCCAAAGATCAGGGCTTGATCCATCACCGTTATTTAGCTCACTGCACCATCCCAGATCAGAACCTGGCTATATGCAAATTAGTCTGTCCCTGGCCCAGTGCATCATGGGAACAGGGCAGACCAAACCACCAGGCCAATTCTTCACCAGAAAGGAGAAAAGCTTCCGGGGACCGTTTCTGGCATTTCAGCCGTCGTCGGCCCGGCTTGCTTGAATCCTGATGGTGCAGTGAGCAAGGGACTCATGTCTGAGTATACCCTGCCACACCTATAGTGGCCAAAAACGATTCAGAAAAGGGGGTGGTGATGAACAGAATGTCTGAATTAAGCAGACCACTCTTACCCAGTCCAAAGATCAGGGCTTGATCCATCACCGTTATTTAGCTCACTGCACCATCCCAGATCAGAACCTGGCTATATGCAAATTAGTCTGTCCCTGGCCCAGTGCATCGTGGGAACAAGGCAGACCAAACTACCAAGCCAATTCTTCACCAGAAAGGAGACAAGCTTCCGGGGACCGGTTTCTGGCATTTCAGCCGTCGTCGGCCCGGCTTGCTTGAATCCTGATGGTGCAGTGAGCAAGGGACTCATGTCTGAGTATACCCTGCCACACCTATAGTGGCCAAAAACGATTCAGAAAAGGGGGTGGTGATGAACAGAGTGTCTGAATTAAGCAGACCACTCTTACCCAGTCCAAAGATCAGGGCTTGATCCATCACCGTTATTTAGCTCACTGCACCATCCCAGATCAGAACCTGGCTATATGCAAATTAGTCTGTCCCTGGCCCAGTGCATCATGGGAACAGGGCAGACCCAACTACCAAGCCAATTCTTCACCAGAAAGGAGACAAGCTTCCGGGGACCGGTTTCTGGCATTTCAACCGTCGTCGGCCCGGCTTGCTTGAATCCTGATGGTGCAGTGAGCAAGGGACTCATGTCTGAGTATACCCTGCCACACCTATAGTGGCCAAAAACGATTCAGAAAAGGGGGTGGTGATGAACAGAGTGTCTGAATTAAGCAGACCACTCTTACCCAGTCCAAAGATCAGGGCTTGATCCATCACCGTTATTTAGTTCACTGCACCATCCCAGATCAGAACCTGGCTATATGCAAATTAGTCTGTCCCTGGCCCAGTGCATCATGGGAACAGGGCAGACCAAACTACCAAGCCAATTCTTCACCAGAAAGGAGACAAGCTTCCGGGGACCGGTTTCTGGCATTTCAGCCGTCGTCGGCCCGGCTTGCTTGAATCCTGATGGTGCAGTGAGCAAGGGACTCATGTCTGAGTATACCCTGCCACACCTATAGTGGCCAAAAACGATTCAGTAAAGGGGGTGGTGATGAACAGAGTTTCTGAATTAAGCAGACCACTTTTACCCAGTCCAAAGATCAGGGCTTGATCCATCACCGTTATTTAGTTCACTGCACCATCCCAGATCAGAACCTGGCTATATGCAAATTAGTCTGTCCCTGGCCCAGTGCATCATGGGAACAGGGCAGACCAAACTACCAAGCCAATTCTTCACCAGAAAGGAGACAAGCTTTCGGGGACCGGTTTCTGGCATTTCAGCCGTCGTCGGCCCGGCTTGCTTGAATCCTGATGGTGCAGTGAGCAAGGGACTCATGTCTGAGTATACTCTGCCACACCTATAGTGGCTAAAAACGATTCAGAAAAGGGGGTGGTGATGAACAGAGTGTCTGAATTAAGCAGACCACTCTTACCCAGTCCAAAGATCAGGGCTTGATCCATCACCGTTATTTAGCTCACTGCACCATCCCAGATCAGAACCTGGCTATATGCAAATTAGTCTGTCCCTGGCCCAGTGCATCATGGGAACAGGGCAGACCAAACTACCAAGCCAATTCTTCACCAGAAAGGAGACAAGCTTCCGGGGACCGGTTTCTGGCATTTCAGCCGTCATCGGCCCGGCTTGCTTGAATCCTGATGGTGCAGTGAGCAAGGGACTCATGTCTGAGTATACCCTGCCACACCTATAGTGGCCAAAAACGATTCAGAAAAGGGGGTGGTGATGAACAGAGTGTCTGAATTAAGCAGACCACTCTTACCCAGTCCAAAGATCAGGGCTTGATCCATCACCGTTATTTAGCTCACTGCACCATCCCAGATCAGAACCTGGCTATATGCAAATTAGTCTGTCCCTGGCCCAGTGCATCATGGGAACAGGGCAGACCAAACTACCAAGCCAATTCTTCACCAGAAAGGAGACAAGCTTCCGGGACCGGTTTCTGGCATTTCAGCCGTCGTCGGCCCGGCTTGCTTGAATCCTGATGGTGCAGTGAGCAAGGGACTCATGTCTGAGTATACCCTGCCACACCTATAGTGGCCAAAAACTATTCAGAAAAGGGGGTGGTGATGAACAGAGTGTCTGAATTAAGCAGACCACTCTTACCCAGTCCAAAGATCAGGGCTTGATCCATCACCGTTATTTAGCTCACTGCACCATCCCAGATCAGAACCTGGCTATATGCAAATTAGTCTGTCCCTGGTGCAGTGCATCATGGGAACAGGGCAGACCAAACTACCAAGCCAATTCTTTACCAGAAAGGAGACAAGCTTCCGGGGACCGGTTTCTGGCATTTCAGCCGTCGTCGGCCCGGCTTGCTTGAATCCTGATGGTGCAGTGAGCAAGGGACTCATGTCTGAGTATACCCTGCCACACCTATAGTGGCCAAAAACGATTCAGAAAAGGGGGTGGTGATGAACAGAGTGTCTGAATTAAGCAGACCACTCTTACCCAGTCCAAAGATCAGGGCTTGATCCATCACCGTTATTTAGCTCACTGCACCATCCCAGATCAGAACCTGGCTATATGCAAATTAGTCTGTACCTGGCCCAGTGCATCATGGGAACAGGGCAGACCAAACTACCAAGCCAATTCTTCACCAGAAAGGAGACAAGCTTCCGGGGACCGTTTTCTGGCATTTCAGCCGTCGTCGGCCCGGCTTGCTTGAATCCTGATGGTGCAGTGAGCAAGGGACTCATGTCTGAGTATACCCTGCCACACCTATAGTGGCCAAAAACGATTCAGAAAAGGGGGTGGTGATGAACAGAGTGTCTGAATTAAGCAGACCACTCTTACCCAGTCCAAAGATCAGGGCTTGATCCATCACCGTTATTTAGCTCACTGCACCATCCCAGATCAGAACCTGGCTATATGCAAATTAGTCTGTCCCTGGCCCAGTGCATCATGGGAACAGGGCAGACCAAACTACCAAGCCAATTCTTCACCAGAAAGGAGACAAGCTTCCGGGGACTGGTTTCTGGCATTTCAGCCGTCGTCGGCCCGGCTTGCTTGAATCCTGATGGTGCAGTGAGCAAGGGACTCATGTCTGAGTATACCCTGCCACACCTATAGTGGCTAAAAACGATTCAGAAAAGGGGGTGGTGATGAACAGAGTGTCTGAATTAAGCAGACCGCTCTTACCCAGTCCAAAGATCAGGGCTTGATTCATCACCGTTATTTAGCTCACTGCACCATCCCAGATCAGAACCTGGCTATATGCAAATTAGTCTGTCCCTGGCCCAGTGCATCATGGGAACAGGGCAGACCAAACTACCAAGCCAATTCTTCACCTGAAAGGAGACAAGCTTCCGGGGACCGGTTTCTGGCATTTCAGCCGTCGTCGGCCCGGCTTGCTTGAATCCTGATGGTGCAGTGAGCAAGGGACTCATGTCTGAGTATACCCTGCCACACCTATAGTGGCCAAAAACGATTCAGAAAAGGGGGTGGTGATGAACAGAGTGTCTGAATTAAGCAGACCACTCTTACCCAGTCCAAAGATCAGGGCTTGATCCATCACCGTTATTTAGCTCACTGCATCACCCCAGATCAGAACCTGGCTATATGCAAATTAGTCTGTACCTGGCCCAGTGCATCATGGGGACAGGGCAGACCAAACTACCAAGCCAATTCTTCATCAGAAAGGAGACAAGCTTCCGATGACCGGTTTCTGGCATTTCAGCCGTCGTCGGCCCGGCTTGCTTGAATCCTGATGGTGCAGTGAGCAAGGGACTCATGTCTGAGTATACCCTGCCACACCTATAGTGGCCAAAAACGATTCAGAAAAGGGGGTGGTGATGAACAGAGTGTCTGAATTAAGCAGACCACTCTTACCCAGTCCAAAGATCAGGGCTTGATCCATCACCGTTATTTAGCTCACTGCACCATCCCAGATCAGAACCTGGCTATATGCAAATTAGTCTGTCCCTGGCCCAGTGCATCATGGGAACAGGGCAGTCGAAACTACCAAGCCAATTCTTCACCAGAAAGGAGACAAGCTTCCGGGGACCGGTTTCTGGCATTTCAGCCGTCGTCGGCCCGGCTTGCTTGAATCCTGATGGTGCAGTGAGCAAGGGACTCAAGTCTGAGTATACCCTGCCACACCTATAGTGGCCAAAAACGATTCAGAAAAGGGGGTGGTGATGAACAGAGTGTCTGAATTAAGCAGACCACTCTTACCCAGTCCAAAGATCAGGGCTTGATCCATCACCGTTATTTAGCTCACTGCACCATCCCAGATCAGAACCTGGCTATATGCAAATTAGTCTGTCCCTGGCCCAGTGCATCATGGGAACAGGGCAGACCAAACTACCAAGCCAATTCTTCACCAGAAAGGAGACAAGCTTCCGGGGACCGGTTTCTGGCATTTCAGCCGTCGTCGGCCCGGCTTGCTTGAATCCTGATGGTGCAGTGAGCAAGGGACTCATGTCTGAGTATACCCTGCCACACCTATAGTGGCCAAAAACGATTCAGAAAAGGGGGTGGTGATGAACAGAGTGTCTGAATTAAGCAGACCACTCTTAACCAGTCCAAAGATCAGGGCTTGATCCATCACCGTTATTTAGCTCACTGCACCATCCCAGATCAGAACCTGGCTATATGCAAATTAGTCTGTCCCTGGCCCAGTGCATCATGGGACAGGGCAGACCAAACTACCATGCCAATTCTTCACCAGAAAGGAGACAAGCTTCCGGGGAACGGTTTCTGGCATTTCAGCCGTCGTCGGCCCGGCTTGCTTGAATCCTGATGGTGCAGTGAGCAAGGGACTCATGTCTGAGTATACCCTGCCGCACCTATAGTGGCCAAAAACGATTCAGAAAAGGGGGTGGTGATGAACAGAGTGTCTGAATTAAGCAGACCACTCTTACCCAGTCCAAAGATCAGGGCTTGATCCATCACCGTTATTTAGCTCACTGCACCATCCCAGATCAGAACCTGGCTATATGCAAATTAGTCTGTCCCTGGCCCAGTGCATCATGGGAACAGGGCAGACCAAACTACCAAGCCAATTCTTCACCAGAAAGGAGAAAAGCTTCCGGGGACCGTTTCTGGCATTTCAGCCGTCGTCGGCCCGGCTTGCTTGAATCCTGATGGTGCAGTGAGCAAGGGACTCATGTCTGAGTATACCCTGCCACACCTATAGTGGCCAAAAACGATTCAGAAAAGGGGGTGGTGATGAACAGAATGTCTGAATTAAGCAGACCACTCTTACCCAGTCCAAAGATCAGGGCTTGATCCATCACCGTTATTTAGCTCACTGCACCATCCCAGATCAGAACCTGGCTATATGCAAATTAGTCTGTCCCTGGCCCAGTGCATCGTGGGAACAAGGCAGACCAAACTACCAAGCCAATTCTTCACCAGAAAGGAGACAAGCTTCCGGGGACCGGTTTCTGGCATTTCAGCCGTCGTCGGCCCGGCTTGCTTGAATCCTGATGGTGCAGTGAGCAAGGGACTCATGTCTGAGTATACCCTGCCACACCTATAGTGGCCAAAAACGATTCAGAAAAGGGGGTGGTGATGAACAGAGTGTCTGAATTAAGCAGACCACTCTTACCCAGTCCAAAGATCAGGGCTTGATCCATCACCGTTATTTAGCTCACTGCACCATCCCAGATCAGAACCTGGCTATATGCAAATTAGTCTGTCCCTGGCCCAGTGCATCATGGGAACAGGGCAGACCCAACTACCAAGCCAATTCTTCACCAGAAAGGAGACAAGCTTCCGGGGACCGGTTTCTGGCATTTCAACCGTCGTCGGCCCGGCTTGCTTGAATCCTGATGGTGCAGTGAGCAAGGGACTCATGTCTGAGTATACCCTGCCACACCTATAGTGGCCAAAAACGATTCAGAAAAGGGGGTGGTGATGAACAGAGTGTCTGAATTAAGCAGACCACTCTTACCCAGTCCAAAGATCAGGGCTTGATCCATCACCGTTATTTAGCTCACTGCACCATCCCAGATCAGAACCTGGCTATATGCAAATTAGTCTGTCCCTGGCCCAGTGCATCATGGGAACAGGGCAGTCGAAACTACCAAGCCAATTCTTCACCAGAAAGGAGACAAGCTTCCGGGGACCGGTTTCTGGCATTTCAGCCGTCGTCGGCCCGGCTTGCTTGAATCCTGATGGTGCAGTGAGCAAGGGACTCAAGTCTGAGTATACCCTGCCACACCTATAGTGGCCAAAAACGATTCAGAAAAGGGGGTGGTGATGAACAGAGTGTCTGAATTAAGCAGACCACTCTTACCCAGTCCAAAGATCAGGGCTTGATCCATCACCGTTATTTAGCTCACTGCACCATCCCAGATCAGAACCTGGCTATATGCAAATTAGTCTGTCCCTGGCCCAGTGCATCATGGGAACAGGGCAGACCAAACTACCAAGCCAATTCTTCACCAGAAAGGAGACAAGCTTCCGGGGACCGGTTTCTGGCATTTCAGCCGTCGTCGGCCCGGCTTGCTTGAATCCTGATGGTGCAGTGAGCAAGGGACTCATGTCTGAGTATACCCTGCCACACCTATAGTGGCCAAAAACGATTCAGAAAAGGGGGTGGTGATGAACAGAGTGTCTGAATTAAGCAGACCACTCTTAACCAGTCCAAAGATCAGGGCTTGATCCATCACCGTTATTTAGCTCACTGCACCATCCCAGATCAGAACCTGGCTATATGCAAATTAGTCTGTCCCTGGCCCAGTGCATCATGGGACAGGGCAGACCAAACTACCATGCCAATTCTTCACCAGAAAGGAGACAAGCTTCCGGGGAACGGTTTCTGGCATTTCAGCCGTCGTCGGCCCGGCTTGCTTGAATCCTGATGGTGCAGTGAGCAAGGGACTCATGTCTGAGTATACCCTGCCGCACCTATAGTGGCCAAAAACGATTCAGAAAAGGGGGTGGTGATGAACAGAGTGTCTGAATTAAGCAGACCACTCTTACCCAGTCCAAAGATCAGGGCTTGATCCATCACCGTTATTTAGCTCACTGCACCATCCCAGATCAGAACCTGGCTATATGCAAATTAGTCTGTCCCTGGCCCAGTGCATCATGGGAACAGGGCAGACCAAACTACCAAGCCAATTCTTCACCAGAAAGGAGAAAAGCTTCCGGGGACCGTTTCTGGCATTTCAGCCGTCGTCGGCCCGGCTTGCTTGAATCCTGATGGTGCAGTGAGCAAGGGACTCATGTCTGAGTATACCCTGCCACACCTATAGTGGCCAAAAACGATTCAGAAAAGGGGGTGGTGATGAACAGAATGTCTGAATTAAGCAGACCACTCTTACCCAGTCCAAAGATCAGGGCTTGATCCATCACCGTTATTTAGCTCACTGCACCATCCCAGATCAGAACCTGGCTATATGCAAATTAGTCTGTCCCTGGCCCAGTGCATCGTGGGAACAAGGCAGACCAAACTACCAAGCCAATTCTTCACCAGAAAGGAGACAAGCTTCCGGGGACCGGTTTCTGGCATTTCAGCCGTCGTCGGCCCGGCTTGCTTGAATCCTGATGGTGCAGTGAGCAAGGGACTCATGTCTGAGTATACCCTGCCACACCTATAGTGGCCAAAAACGATTCAGAAAAGGGGGTGGTGATGAACAGAGTGTCTGAATTAAGCAGACCACTCTTACCCAGTCCAAAGATCAGGGCTTGATCCATCACCGTTATTTAGCTCACTGCACCATCCCAGATCAGAACCTGGCTATATGCAAATTAGTCTGTCCCTGGCCCAGTGCATCATGGGAACAGGGCAGACCCAACTACCAAGCCAATTCTTCACCAGAAAGGAGACAAGCTTCCGGGGACCGGTTTCTGGCATTTCAACCGTCGTCGGCCCGGCTTGCTTGAATCCTGATGGTGCAGTGAGCAAGGGACTCATGTCTGAGTATACCCTGCCACACCTATAGTGGCCAAAAACGATTCAGAAAAGGGGGTGGTGATGAACAGAGTGTCTGAATTAAGCAGACCACTCTTATCCAGTCCAAAGATCAGGGCTTGATCCATCACCGTTATTTAGCTCACTGCATCACCCCAGATCAGAACCTGGCTATATGCAAATTAGTCTGTACCTGGCCCAGTGCATCATGGGGACAGGGCAGACCAAACTACCAAGCCAATTCTTCATCAGAAAGGAGACAAGCTTCCGACGACCGGTTTCTGGCATTTCAGCCGTCGTCGGCCCGGCTTGCTTGAATCCTGATGGTGCAGTGAGCAAGGGACTCATGTCTGAGTATACCCTGCCACACCTATAGTGGCCAAAAACGATTCAGAAAAGGGGGTGGTGATGAACAGAGTGTCTGAATTAAGCAGACCACGCTTACCCAGTCCAAAGATCAGGGCTTGATCCATCACCGTTATTTAGCTCACTGCACCATCCCAGATCAGAACCTGGCTATATGCAAATTAGTCTGTCCCTGGCCCAGTGCATCATGGGAACAGGGCAGTCGAAACTACCAAGCCAATTCTTCACCAGAAAGGAGACAAGCTTCCGGGGACCGGTTTCTGGCATTTCAGCCGTCGTCGGCCCGGCTTGCTTGAATCCTGATGGTGCAGTGAGCAAGAGACTCAAGTCTGAGTATACCCTGCCACACCTATAGTGGCCAAAAACGATTCAGAAAAGGGGGTGGTGATGAACAGAGTGTCTGAATTAAGCAGACCACTCTTACCCAGTCCAAAGATCAGGGCTTGATCCATCACCGTTATTTAGCTCACTGCACCATCCCAGATCAGAACCTGGCTATATGCAAATTAGTCTGTCCCTGGCCCAGTGCATCATGGGAACAGGGCAGACCAAACTACCAAGCCAATTCTTCACCAGAAAGGAGACAAGCTTCCGGGGACCGGTTTCTGGCATTTCAGCCGTCGTCGGCCCGGCTTGCTTGAATCCTGATGGTGCAGTGAGCAAGGGACTCATGTCTGAGTATACCCTGCCATACCTATAGTGGCCAAAAACGATTCAGAAAAGGGGGTGGTGATGAACAGAGTGTCTGAATTACGCAGACCACTCTTACCCAGTCCAAAGATCAGGGCTTGATCCATCACCGTTATTTAGCTCACTGCACCATCCTTGATCAGAACCTGGCTATATGCAAATTAGTCTGTCCATGGCCCAGTGCATCATGGGACAGGGCAGACCAAACTACCATGCCAATTCTTCACCAGAAAGGAGAAAAGCTTCCGGGGAACGGTTTCTGGCATTTCAGCCGTCGTCGGCCCGGCTTGCTTGAATCCTGATGGTGCAGTGAGCAAGGGACTCATGTCTGAGTATACCCTGCCGCACCTATAGTGGCCAAAACGATTCAGAAAAGGGGGTGGTGATGAACAGAGTGTCTGAATTAAGCAGACCACTCTTACCCAGTCCAAAGATCAGGGCTTGATCCATCACCGTTATTTAGCTCACTGCACCATCCCAGATCAGAACCTGGCTATATGCAAATTAGTCTGTCCCTGGCCCAGTGCATCATGGGAACAGGGCAGACCAAACTACCAAGCCAATTCTTCACCAGAAAGGAGACAAGCTTCCGGGGACCGGTTTCTGGCATTTCAGCCATCGTCGGCCCAGCTTGCTTGAATCCTGATGGTGCAGTGAGCAAGGGACTCATGTCTGAGTATACCCTGCCACACCTATAGTGGCCAAAAACGATTCAGAAAAGGGGGTGGTGATGAACAGAGTGTCTGAATTAAGCAGACCACTCTTACCCAGCCCAAAGATCAGGGCTTGATCCATCACCGTTATTTAGCTCACTGCACCATCCCAGATCAGAACCTGGCTATATGCAAATTAGTCTGTCCCTGGCCCAGTGCATCATGGGAACAGGGCAGACCAAACTACCATGCCAATTCTTCACCAGAAAGGAGACAAGCTTCCGGGGACCGGTTTCTGGCATTTCAGCCGTCGTCGGCCCGGCTTGCTTGAATCCTGATGGTGCAGTGAGCAAGGGACTCATGTCTGAGTATACCCTACCGCACCTATAGTGGCCAAAAACGATTCAGAAAAGGGGGTGGTGATGAACAGAGTGTCTGAATTAAGCAGACCACTCTTACCCAGTCCAAAGATCAGGGCTTGATCCATCACCGTTATTTAGCTCACTGCACCATCCCAGATCAGAACCTGGCTATATGCAAATTAGTCTGTCCCTGGCCCAGTGCATCATGGGAACAGGGCAGACCAAACTACCAAGCCAATTCTTCACCAGAAAGGAGACAAGCTTCCGGGGACCACCCCCTTTTCTGAATCAATTTGTCCACCATAAGTGTGGAAGGGTATACTCAGATGTGAGTACCTTGCTCATTGCACCATCAGGATTCAAGCAAGCCGGGCCGACGACGGCTGAAATGCCAGAAACCGGTCCTCGGAAGCTTGTTTCCTTCCCAGTATAAGAATTGGCTTGGTAGTTTGGTTTGCCCTGTTCCCATCATGCACTGGGACAGGAACAGACTAATTTGCATGTAGCCAGGTTCTGAGCTGGGATGGTGCAGTGAGCTAAAAAACGGTGATGGATCAAGCCCTTATCTTTGGACTGGGTAAGAGTGGTCTGCTTAATTCAGACACTCTGTTCATCACCACCCCCTTTTCTGAATCAATTTGTCCACCATAAGCGTGGAAGGGTATACTCAGATGTGAGTTCCTTGCTCATTGCACCATCAGGATTCAAGCAAGCCGGGCCGACGACGGCTGAAATGCCAGAAACCGGTCCCCGGAAGCTTGTTTCCTTCCCAGTATAAGAATTGGCTTGGTAGTTTGGTTTGCCCTGTTCCCATCATGCACTGGGACAGGAACAGACTAATTTGCATGTAGCCAGGTTCTGAGCTGGGATGGTGCAGTGAGCTAAAAAACGGTGATGGATCAAGCCCTGATCTTTGGACTGGGTAAGAGTGGTCTGCTTAATTCAGACACTCTAATCATCACCACCCCCTTTTCTGAATCAATTTGTCCCCCATAAGCGTGGAAGGGTATACTCAGATGTGAGTCCCTTGCTCATTGCACCATCAGGATTCAAGCAAGCCGGGCCGACGGCGGCTGAAATGCCAGAAACCGGTCCCCGAAAGCTTGTTTCCTTCCCAGTATAAGAATTGGCTTGGTAGTCTGGTTTGCCCTGTTCCCATCATGCACTGGGACAGGAACAGACTAATTTGCATGTAGCCAGGTTCTGAGCTTGGATGGTGCAGTGAGCTAAAAAACGGTGATGGATCAAGCCCTGATCGTTGGACTGGGTAAGAGTGGTCTGCTTAATTCAGACACTCTGTTCATCACCACCCCCTTTTCTGAATCAATTTGTCCACCATAAGCGTGGAAGGGTATACTCAGATGTGAGTCCCTTGCTCATTGCACCATCAGGATTCAAGCAAGCCGGGCCGACGACGGCTGAAATGCCAGAAACCGGTCCCCGGTAGCTTGTTTGCTTCCCAGTATAAGAATTGGCTTGGTAGTTTGGTTTGCCCTGTTCCCATCATGCACTGGGACAGGAACAGACTAATTTGCATGTAGCCAGGTTCTGAGCTGGGATGGTGCAGTGAGCTAAAAAACGGTGATGGATCAAGCCCTGATCTTTGGACTGGGTAAGAGTGGTCTGCTTAATTCAGGCACTCTGTTCATCACCACCCCCCTTTCTGAATCAATTTGTCCACCATAAGCGTGGAAGGGTATACTCAGATGTGAGTCCCTTGCTCATTGCACCATCAGGATTCAAGCAAGCCGGGCCGACGACGGCTGAAATGCCAGAAACCGGTCCCCGGAAGCTTGTTTCCTTCCCAGTATAAGAATTGGCTTGGTAGTTTGGTTTGCCCTGTTCCCATCATGCACTGGGACATGAACAGACTAATTTGCATGTAGCCAGGTTCTGAGCTGGGATGGTGCAGTGAGCTAAAAAACGGTGATGGATCAAGCCCTGATCTTTGGACTGGGTAAGAGTGGTCTGCTTAATTCAGACACTCTGTTCATCACCACCCACTTTTCTGAATCAATTTGTCCACCATAAGCGTGGAAGGGTATACTCAGATGTGAGTCCCTTGCTCATTGCATCATCAGGATTCAAGCAAGCTGGGCCGACGACGGCTGAAATGCCAGAAACCGGTCCCCGGAAGCTTGTTTCCTTCCCAGTATAAGAATTGGCTTGGTAGTTTGGTTTGCCCTGTTCCCATCATGCACTGGGACAGGAACAGACTAATTTGCATGTAGCCAGGTTCTGAGCTGGGATGGTGCAGTGAGCTAAAAAACGGTGATGGATTAAGCACTGATCTTTGGACTGGGTAAGAGTGGTCTGCTTAATTCAGACACTCTGTTCATCACCACCCCCTTTTCTGAATCAATTTGTCCACCATAAGCGTGGAAGGGTATACTCAGATGTGAGTCCCTTGCTCATTGCACCATCAGGATTCAAGCAAGCCGGGCCGACGACGGCTGAAATGCCAGAAATCGGTCCCTGGAAGCTTCTTTGCTTCCCAGTATAAGAATTGGCTTGGTAGTTTGGTTTGCCCTGTTCCCATCATGCACTGGGACAGGAACAGACTAATTTGCATGTAGCCAGGTTCTGAGCTGGGATGGTGCAGTGAGCTAAAAAACGGTGATGGATCAAGCCCTGATCTTTGGACTGGGTAAGAGTGGTCTGCTTAATTCAGACACTCTGTTCATCACCACCCCCTTTTCTGAATCAATTTTTCCACCATAAGCGTGGAAGGGTATACTCAGATGTGAGTCCCTTGCTCATTGCACCATCAGGATTCAAGCAAGCCGGGCCGACGACGGCTGAAATGCCAGAAACCGGTCCCCGGAAGCTTGTTTCCTTCCCAGTATAAGAATTGGCTTGGTAGTTTGGTTTGCCCTGTTCCCATCATGCACTGGGACAGGAACAGACTAATTTGCATGTAGCCAGGTTCTGAGCTGGGATGGTGCAGTGAGCTAAAAAACGGTGATGGATCAAGCCCTGATCTTTGGACTGGGTAAGAGTGGTCTGCTTAATTCAGACACTCTGTTCATCACCACCCCCTTTTCTGAATCAATTTGTCCACCATAAGCGTGGAAGGGTATACTCAGATGTGAGTCCCTTGCTCATTGCACCATCAGGATTCAAGCAAGCCGGGCCGACGACGGCTGAAATGCCAGAAACCGGTCCCTGGAAGCTTGTTTCCTTCCCAGTATAAGAATTGGCTTGGTACTTTGGTTTGCCCTGTTCCCATCATGCACTGGGACAGGAACAGACTAATTTGCATGTAGCCAGGTTCTGAGCTGGGATGGTGCAGTGAGCTAAAAAACGGTGATGGATCAAGCCCTGATCTTTGGACTGGGTAAGAGTGGTTTGCTTAATTCAGACACTCTGTTCATCACCACCCCCTTTTCTGAATCAATTTGTCCACCATAAGCGTGGAAGGGTATACTCAGATGTGAGTCCCTTGCTCATTGCACCATCAGGATTCAAGCAAGCCGGGCCGACTACAGCTGAAATGCCAGAAACTGGTCCCCGGAAGCTTGTTTCCTTCCCAGTATAAGAATTGGCTTGGTAGTTTGGTTTGCCCTGTTCCCATCATGCACTGGGACAGGAACAGACTAATTTGCATGTAGCCAGGTTCTGAGCTGGGATGGTGCAGTGAGCTAAAAACGGTGATGGATCAAGCCCTGATCTTTGGACTGGGTATGAGTGGTCTGCTTAATTCAGACACTCTGTTCATCACCACACCCTTTTCTGAATCAATTTGTCCACCATAAGCGTGGAAGGGTATACTCAGATGTGAGTCCCTTGCTCATTGCACCATCAGGATTCAAGCAAGCCGGGCCGACGACGGCTGAAATGCCAGAAACCGGTCCCCGGAAGCTTGTTTCCTTCCCAGTATAAGAATTGGCTTGGTAGTTTGGTTTGCCCTGTTCCCATCATGCACTGGGACAGAAACAGACTAATTTGCATGTAGCCAGGTTCTGAGCTGGGATGGTGCAGTGAGCTAAAAAACGGTGATGGATCAAGCCCTGATCTTTGGACTGGGTAAGAGTGGTCTGCTTAATTCAGACACTCTGTTCAACACCACCCACTTTTCTGAATCAATTTGTCCACCATAAGCGTGGAAGGGTATACTCAGATGTGAGTCCCTTGCTCATTGCACCATCAGGATTCAAGCAAGCTGGGCGGACGACGGCTGAAATGCCAGAAACCGGTCCCCGGAAGCTTGTTTCCTTCCCAGTATAAGAATTGGCTTGGTAGTTTGGTTTGCCCTGTTCCCATCATGCACTGTGACAGGAACAGACTAATTTGCATGTAGCCAGGTTCTGAGCTGGGATGGTGCAGTGAGCTAAAAAACGGTGATGGATCAAGCCCCGATCTTTGGACTGGGTAAGAGTGGTCTGCTTAATTCAGACACTCTGTTCATCACCACCCCCTTTTCTGAATCAATTTGTCCATCATAAGCGTGGAAGGGTATACTCAGATGTGAGTCCCTTGCTCATTGCACCATCAGGATTCAAGCAAGCCGGGCCGATGACGCTGAAATGCCAGAAACCGGTCCCCGGAAGCTTGTTTCCTTCCCAGCATAAGAATTGGCTTGGTAGTTTGGTTTGCCCTGTTCCCATCATGCACTGGGACAGGAACAGACTAATTTGCATGTAGCCAGGTTCTGAGCTGGGATGGTGCAGTGAGCTAAAAAACGGTGATGGATCAAGCCCTAATCTTTGGATTGGGTAAGAGTGGTCTGCTTAATTCAGACACTCTGTTCATCACCACCCCCTTTTCTGAATCAATTTGTCCACCATAAGCGTGGAAGGGTATACTCAGATGTGAGTCCCTTGCTCATTGCACCATCAGGATTCAAGCAAGCCGGGGCCACGACGGCTGAAATGCCAGAAACCGGTCCCCGGAAGCTTGTTTCCTTCCCAGTATAAGAATTGGCTTGGTAGTTTGGTTTGCCCTGTTCCCATCATGCACTGGGACAGGAACAGACTAATTTGCATGTAGCCAGGTTCTGAGCTGGGATGGTGCAGTGAGCTAAAAAACGGTGATGGATCAAGCCCTGATCTTTGGACTGGGTAAGAGTGGTCTGCTTAATTCAGACACTCTGTTCATCACCACCCCCTTTTCTGAATCAATTTATCCACCATAAGCGTGGAAGGGTATACTCAGATGTGAGTCCCTTGCTCATTGCACCATCAAGATTCAAGAAAGCCGGGCCGACGACGGCTGAAATGCCAGAAACCGGTCCCCGGAAGCTTGTTTCCTTCCCAGTATAAGAATTGGCTTGGTAGTTTGGTTTGCCCTGTTCCCATCATGCACTGGGACAGGAACAGACTAATTTGCATGTAGCCAGGTTCTGAGCTGGGATGGTGCAGTGAGCTAAAAAACGGTGATGGATCAAGCCCTGATCTTTGGACTGGGTAAGAGTGGTCTGCTTAATTCAGGCACTCTGTTCATCACCACCCCCCTTTCTGAATCAATTTGTCCACCATAAGCGTGGAAGGGTATACTCAGATGTGAGTCCCTTGCTCATTGCACCATCAGGATTCAAGCAAGCCGGGCCGACGACGGCTGAAATGCCAGAAACCGGTCCCCGGAAGCTTGTTTCCTTCCCAGTATAAGAATTGGCTTGGTAGTTTGGTTTGCCCTGTTCCCATCATGCACTGGGACAGGAACAGACTAATTTGCATGTAGCCAGGTTCTGAGCGGGGATGGTGCAGTGAGCTAAAAAACGGTGATGGATCAAGCCCTGATCTTTGGACTGGGTAAGAGTGGTCTGCTTAATTCAGACACTCTGTTCATCACCACCCCCTTTTCTGAATCAATTTGTCCACAATAAGCGTGGAAGGGTATACTCAGATGTGAGTCCCTTGCTCATTGCACCATCAGGATTCAAGCAAGCCGGGACGACGACGGCTGAAATGCCAGAAACCGGTCCCCGGAAGCTTGTTTCCTTCCCAGTATAAGAATTGGCTTGGTAGTTTGGTTTGCCCTGTTCCCATCATGCACTGGGACAGGAACAGACTAATTTGCATGTAGCCAGGTTCTGAGCTGGGATGGTGCAGTGAGCTAAAAAACGGTGATGGATCAAGCCCTGATCTTTGGACTGGGTAAGAGTGGTCTGCTTAATTCAGACACTCTGTTCATCACCACCCCCTTTTCTGCATCGCTTTGTTGAGCTGGCCTGCTGCTTCTGTCCTGAGAGAGAAAGGACTGGACTTTGCTCTTTGAATCCTGATTCCAAAGTTTCTCCACAGGCTTGTGCCTGCTTGTCTTTTGTTGAAAAGTCTTAGGGACAACAAAGACTTAATCTACTTTCTACTAACAGCACCTAGACTTCACTGCTGGGTCTTCTCAGCTGGGAGTCCTGGTTGCCAAGTAGTGGCAATTCCATTTCCTGAGCCCTTAGAATCGTGCGGCTGGTGCTGCAACACAAGAAAAGCAACATCAATGCCGTCAGCAATGCCGCTCCCTGCACTAGAGTCTAGGGCATTACACAACACCCTGACTTACACCGTAGCCCTGGTGTTGCCAACAACAGCTACTTGTTGACCCTGACTTTACCATTGAGACCGCTGCCTGCACCGGAGCTGAGGGCACTACTTGTGAAACGCACAACACACTGCCCCGACAAACATCGCAGCCCCGTCCTCTGCAACATCAGGGCTTCGCACTGATGCCATGCTGCTGCCTGCACTGGAGTCGAGGGCTCCACTCTTGTAATGCAGCCCTAACCCCTGTCGATGCCGGCACCTCAACTGCATCATCGTGAAGTTGATAACCGACGTGGATGACTTCCCGAACTCATCAACACTCCACCTTTGTAAGAAACTAACGTACCACCGCCAATGCATTTCATCTCCCCTCCACAGTAAGGAATAAATGCCTTACTGCTCCTGCAAAGCAGTAAGGAACCAATACCTCACCCGTCCTGTGGCAGTAAGGAATCAACGCTACACCGGCACCAGCACTGCATCACCTCCCCGACGTCATGCAGCACCTTTGTTTTCATCACTTTAAAGGTACTGCTACTTTGGGGTCTGTGTGACTCTGTTGACGGCCCCCGCTCCTTGTGGTCAGCATCAAAGTGTTAGATTAGTACCTGTCACAACATCACCATTGCCCCGGTTGGAGCTATTTTTTTCTGAGAGCTGTATTTTTACAGTAATATTTCTAAAAGTGATTGTATGATTTGTGTATGTTGGATTTTTGTTGTTTTGGTCTTTTTTGATTCAGATACATATTGGCTATTTTTCTACACTGGTGTTGTGTCCTTTTGTAGTGTTTTCACTGTGTTACTGTGCATATATGTACAAATGCTTTACACATTGCCTCTGATATAAGACTGACTGTTCCTGCAAAGCTACCCAGGAGGTCTTTGCATCCATGAGTTTCTCAAGCGCAATCCCCGTGTAGTTCTTGTGACCAGGAGGTTCTTTCTCCTCATCTGATGCTCTGATCGCTCTCTGACCTTTTATAAACAAGAGGCATGTGAACTCGCATAGAAGCCTGCCTGTTTGACCCCGCCCCACATACACTAGTGGTATGCAAAGTCATCCCTCCCTTTACCCACTATGATGGACAGCTCACTCAAGGGACCCCGGCGCCTTTCGGCGCGGTGGCAAAGTTACAGACACACATGGTCACTGGAAACAACACTTCTAGCCCGCAGCTGTAGTATAGGAAAGGCACTATACATTTACCCAACGAGTTAGCATTTACTAATTAGCCAGTAGTACTGGAATTGAGTAGAGGTATTGCACAAAACGGTGGCATCTTCTTGGATAAAAATATATGCTGGGCAGGATTCGTTGTGGCGCGATGCTCCTGTCACAAAAAGTAATTCCGCGAGCTCGCGGAATTCTGCATGCTCGCAGAGTTTTTTTGCCGTTTCGCGGAACTTTGCGTAGCGCGACAATGCAAATTCCGCTCACCCCTAGTCCTAATAGTGAAATACTACTAAATTCGTATTTCACTATTGCAAGGCCAATCTCACTCATAGGGTAACATGTGAATTTCCCAAAATATGTGTAATTTACCATTGGAACTAGATGGAGATTTAGAATTGGGGTGTCTGAGCTCACAATTGAAAATTACATATTTTGGTGAAGGTGGCTTTTAAACTGTGTGTTTGAAAATGCCATTTATGGAAAATGGGCATTTTTTTGCTGAACCATTTGTTGCCTCTGCCTGTCTGCAGAATCCATGTCTGGGTTAGGATGACAGTTGGGTTCATGTGCATACACTCTAGACTGTCACACAAAGAGAGCTGAGGTGTGCCTTGCATATCCTGATGGAGCATCACCGGGCTGATGGGCCTTCTTGAGCTAGAGTGGTGGGAGGAGTTGTCACTGACACCTGAATAGGGCTGTGCCTGTCTTCACACAAAGCTGTCTACACCCCCAGTAGCGTCTCTGGGGCAGGAGAAGACAGGGTATTGTGCACTACAAAGATTTTCCTTTGAAGTTTGCCTACTTCAAAGGCAGAATCTGGCTTAAGTACTTGAACTATGACACCATAACTTCAGAACACTTATGGACTAAGGAAATTATGCTGGATGCCATAGGAGGGACTGGCACTCTCCCTGTTGCTTTGTTGAGCTGATTCAGAAAAGGGGGTGGTGATGAACAGAGTGTCTGAATTAAGCAGACCACTCTTACCCAGTCCAAAGATCAGGGCTTGATCCATCACCATTATTTAGCTCACTGCACCATCCCAGATCAGAACCTGGCTATATGCAAATTAGTCTGTCCCTGGCCCAGTGCATCATGGGAACAGGGCAGACCAAACTACCAAGCCAATTCTTCACCAGAAAGGAGACAAGCTTCCGGGGACCGGTTTCTGGCATTTCAGCCGTCGTCGGCCCGGCTTGCTTGAATCCTGATGGTGCAGTGAGCAAGGGACTCATGTCTGAGTATACCCTGCCACACCTATAGTGGCCAAAAACGATTCAGAAAAGGGGGTGGTGATGAACAGAGTGTCTGAATTAAGCAGACCACTCTTACCCAGTCCAAAGATCAGGGCTTGATCCATCACCGTTATTTAGCTCACTGCACCATCCCAAATCGGAACCTGGCTATATGCAAATTAGTCTGTCCCTGGCCCAGTGCATCATGGGAACAGGGCAGACCAAACTACCAAGCCAATTCTTCACCAGAAAGGAGACAAGCTTCCGGGGACCGGTTTCTGGCATTTCAGCCGTCGTCGGCCCGGCTTGCTTGAATCCTGATGGTGCAGTGAGCAAGGGACTCATGTCTGAGTATACCCTGCCACACCTATAGTGGCCAAAAACGATTCAGAAAAGGGGGTGGTGATGAACAGAGTGTCTGAATTAAGCAGACCACTCTTACCCAGTCCAAAGATCAGGGCTTGATCCATCACCGTTATTTAGCTCACTGCACCATCCCAGATCAGAACCTGGCTATATGCAAATTAGTCTGTCCCTGGCCCAGTGCATCATGGGAACAGGGCAGACCAAACTACCAAGCCAATTCTTCACCAGAAAGGAGACAAGCTTCCGGGGACCGGTTTCTGGCATTTCAGCCGTCGTCGGCCCGGCTTGCTTGAATCCTGATGGTGCAGTGAGCAAGGGACTCATGTCTGAGTATACCCTGCCACACCTATAGTGGCCAAAAACGATTCAGAAAAGGGGGTGGTGATGAACAGAGTGTCTGAATTAAGCAGACCACTCTTACCCAGTCCAAAGATCAGGGCTTGATCCATCACCGTTATTTAGCTCACTGCACCATCCCAGATCAGAACCTGGCTATATGCAAATTAGTCTGTCCCTGGCCCAGTGCATCATGGGAACAGGGCAGACCAAACTACCAAGCCAATTCTTCACCAGAAAGGAGACAAGCTTCCGGGGACCGGTTTCTGGCATTTCAGCCGTCGTCGGCCCGGCTTGCTTGAATCCTGATGGTGCAGTGAGCAAGGGACTCATGTCTGAGTATACCCTGCCACACCTATAGTGGCCAAAAACGATTCAGAAAAGGGGGTGGTGATGAACAGAGTGTCTGAATTAAGCAGACCACTCTTACCCAGTCCAAAGATCAGGGCTTGATCCATCACCGTTATTTAGCTCACTGCACCATCCCAGATCAGAACCTGGCTATATGCAACTTAGTCTGTCCCTGGCCCAGTGCATCATGGGAACAGGGCAGACCAAACTACCAAGCCAATTCTTCACCAGAAAGGAGACAAGCTTCCGGGGACCGGTTTCTGGCATTTCAGCCGTCGTCGGCCCGGCTTGCTTGAATCCTGATGGTGCAGTGAGCAAGGGACTCATGTCTGAGTATACCCTGCCACACCTATAGTGGCCGAAAACGATTCAGAAAAGGGGGTGGTAATGAATAGAGTGTCTGAATTAAGCAGACCACTCTTACCCAGTCCAAAGATCAGGGCTTGATCCATCACCGTTATTTAGCTCACTGCACCATCCCAGATCAGAACCTGGCTATATGCAAATTAGTCTGTCCCTGGCCCAGTGCATCATGGGAACAGGGCAGACCAAACTACCAAGCCAATTCTTCACCAGAAAGGGCACAAGCTTCCGGGGGCCGGTTTCTGGCATTTCAGCCGTCGTCGGCCCGGCTTGCTTGAATCCTGATGGTGCAGTGAGCAAGGGACTCATGTCTGAGTATACCCTGCCACACCTATAGTGGCCAAAAACGATTCAGAAAAGGGGGTGGTGATGAACAGAGTGTCTGAATTAAGCAGACCACTCTTACCCAGTCCAAAGATCAGGGTTTGATCCATCACCGTTATTTAGCTCACTGCACCATCCCAGATCAGAACCTGGCTATATGCAAATTAGGCTGTCCCTGGCCCAGTGCATCATGGGAACAGGGCAGACCAAACCACCAAGCCAATTCTTCACCAGAAAGGAGAAAAGCTTCAGGGGACCGGTTTCTGGCATTTCAGCCGTCGTCGGCCCGGCTTGCTTGAATCCTGATGGTGCAGTGAGCAAGGGACTCATGTCTGAGTATACCCTGCCACACCTATAGTGGCCAAAAACGATTCAGAAAAGGGGGTGGTGATGAACAGAATGTCTGAATTAAGCAGACCACTCTTACCCAGTCCAAAGATCAGGGCTTGATCCATCACCGTTATTTAGCTCACTGCACCATCCCAGATCAGAACCTGGCTATATGCAAATTAGTCTGTCCCTGGCCCAGTGCATCGTGGGAACAAGGCAGACCAAACTACCAAGCCAATTCTTCACCAGAAAGGAGACAAGCTTCCGGGGACCGGTTTCTGGCATTTCAGCCGTCGTCGGCCCGGCTTGCTTGAATCCTGATGGTGCAGTGAGCAAGGGACTCATGTCTGAGTATACCCTGCCACACCTATAGTGGCCAAAAACGATTCAGAAAAGGGGGTGGTGATGAACAGAGTGTCTGAATTAAGCAGACCACTCTTACCCAGTCCAAAGATCAGGGCTTGATCCATCACCGTTATTTAGCTCACTGCACCATCCCAGATCAGAACCTGGCTATATGCAAATTAGTCTGTCCCTGGCCCAGTGCATCATGGGAACAGGGCAGACCCAACTACCAAGCCAATTCTTCACCAGAAAGGAGACAAGCTTCCGGGGACCGGTTTCTGGCATTTCAGCCGTCGTCGGCCCGGCTTGCTTGAATCCTGATGGTGCAGTGAGCAAGGGACTCATGTCTGAGTATACCCTGCCACACCTATAGTGGCCAAAAACGATTCAGAAAAGGGGGTGGTGATGAACAGAGTGTCTGAATTAAGCAGACCACTCTTACCCAGTCCAAAGATCAGGGCTTGATCCATCACCGTTATTTAGCTCACTGCACCATCCCAGATCAGAACCTGGCTATATGCAAATTAGTCTGTCCCTGGCCCAGTGCATCATGGGAACAGGGCAGACCCAACTACCAAGCCAATTCTTCACCAGAAAGGAGACAAGCTTCCGGGGACCGGTTTCTGGCATTTCAGCCGTCGTCGGCCCGGCTTGCTTGAATCCTGATGGTGCAGTGAGCAAGGGACTCATGTCTGAGTATACCCTGCCACACCTATAGTGGCCAAAAACGATTCAGAAAAGGGGGTGGTGATGAACAGAGTGTCTGAATTAAGCAGACCACTCTTACCCAGTCCAAAGATCAGGGCTTGATCCATCACCGTTATTTAGCTCACTGCACCATCGCAGATCAGAACCTGGCTATATGCAAATTAGTCTGTCCCTGGCCCAGTGCATCATGGGAACAGGGCAGACCAAACTACCAAGCCAATTCTTCACCAGAAAGGAGACAAGCTTCCGGGGACCGGTTTCTGGCATTTCAGCCGTCGTCGGCCCGGCTTGCTTGAATCCTGATGGTGCAGTGAGCAAGGGACTCATGTCTGATTATACCCTGCCACACCTATAGTGGCCAAAAACGATTCAGTAAAGGGGGTGGTGATGAACAGAGTTTCTGAATTAAGCAGACCACTTTTACCCAGTCCAAAGATCAGGGCTTGATCCATCACCGTTATTTAGTTCACTGCACCATCCCAGATCAGAACCTGGCTATATGCAAATTAGTCTGTCCCTGGCCCAGTGCATCATGGGAACAGGGCAGACCAAACCACCAAGCCAATTCTTCACCAGAAAGGAGAAAAGCTTCCGGGGACCGGTTTCTGGCATTTCAGCCGTCGTCGGCCCGGCTTGCTTGAATCCTGATGGTGCAGTGAGCAAGGGACTCATGTCTGAGTATACCCTGCCACACCTATAGTGGCCAAAAACGATTCAGAAAAGGGGGTGGTGATGAACAGAATGTCTGAATTAAGCAGACCACTCTTACCCAGTCCAAAGATCAGGGCTTGATCCATCACCGTTATTTAGCTCACTGCACCATCCCAGATCAGAACCTGGTTATATGCAAATTAGTCTGTCCCTGGCCCAGTGCATCGTGGGAACAAGGCAGACCAAACTACCAAGCCAATTCTTCACCAGAAAGGAGACAAGCTTCCGGGGACCGGTTTCTGGCATTTCAGCCGTCGTCGGCCCGGCTTGCTTGAATCCTGATGGTGCAGTGAGCAAGGGACTCATGTCTGAGTATACCCTGCCACACCTATAGTGGCCAAAAACGATTCAGAAAAGGGGGTGGTGATGAACAGAGTGTCTGAATTAAGCAGACCACTCTTACCCAGTCCAAAGATCAGGGCTTGATCCATCACCGTTATTTAGCTCACTGCACCATCGCAGATCAGAACCTGGCTATATGCAAATTAGTCTGTCCCTGGCCCAGTGCATCATGGGAACAGGGCAGACCAAACTACCAAGCCAATTCTTCACCAGAAAGGAGACAAGCTTCCGGGGACCGGTTTCTGGCATTTCAGCCGTCGTCGGCCCGGCTTGCTTGAATCCTGATGGTGCAGTGAGCAAGGGACTCATGTCTGAGTATACCCTGCCACACCTATAGTGGCCAAAAACGATTCAGTAAAGGGGGTGGTGATGAACAGAGTTTCTGAATTAAGCAGACCACTTTTACCCAGTCCAAAGATCAGGGCTTGATCCATCACCGTTATTTAGTTCACTGCACCATCCCAGATCAGAACCTGGCTATATGCAAATTAGTCTGTCCCTGGCCCAGTGCATCATGGGAACAGGGCAGACCAAACTACCAAGCCAATTCTTCACCAGAAAGGAGACAAGCTTCCGGGGACCGGTTTCTGGCATTTCAGCCGTCGTCGGCCCGGCTTGCTTGAATCCTGATGGTGCAGTGAGCAAGGGACTCATGTCTGAGTATACCCTGCCACACCTATAGTGGCCAAAAACGATTCAGAAAAGGGGGTGGTGATGAACAGAGTGTCTGAATTAAGCAGACCACTCTTACCCAGTCCAAAGATCAGGGTTTGATCCATCACCGTTATTTAGCTCACTGCACCATCCCAGATCAGAACCTGGCTATATGCAAATTAGTCTGTCCCTGGCCCAGTGCATCATGGGAACAGGGCAGACCAAACTACCAAGCCAATTCTTCACCAGAAAGGAGACAAGCTTCCGGGACCGGTTTCTGGCATTTCAGCCGTTGTCGGCCCGGCTTGCTTGAATCCTGATGGTGCAGTGAGCAAGGGACTCATGTCTGAGTATACCCTGCCACACCTATAGTGGCCAAAAACTATTCAGAAAAGGGGGTGGTGATGAACAGAGTGTCTGAATTAAGCAGACCACTCTTACCCAGTCCAAAGATCAGGGCTTGATCCATCACCGTTATTTAGCTCACTGCACCATCCCAGATCAGAACCTGGCTATATGCAAATTAGTCTGTCCCTGGTGCAGTGCATCATGGGAACAGGGCAGACCAAACTACCAAGCCAATTCTTTACCAGAAAGGAGACAAGCTTCCGGGGACCGGTTTCTGGCATTTCAGCCGTCGTCGGCCCGGCTTGCTTGAATCCTGATGGTGCAGTGAGCAAGGGACTCATGTCTGAGTATACCCTGCCACACCTATAGTGGCCAAAAACGATTCAGAAAAGGGGGTGGTGATGAACAGAGTGTCTGAATTAAGCAGACCACTCTTACCCAGTCCAAAGATCAGGGCTTGATCCATCACCGTTATTTAGCTCACTGCACCATCCCAGATCAGAACCTGGCTATATGCAAATTAGTCTGTACCTGGCCCAGTGCATCATGGGAACAGGGCAGACCAAACTACCAAGCCAATTCTTCACCAGAAAGGAGACAAGCTTCCGGGGACCGTTTTCTGGCATTTCAGCCGTCGTCGGCCCGGCTTGCTTGAATCCTGATGGTGCAGTGAGCAAGGGACTCATGTCTGAGTATACCCTGCCACACCTATAGTGGCCAAAAACGATTCAGAAAAGGGGGTGGTGATGAACAGAGTGTCTGAATTAAGCAGACCACTCTTACCCAGTCCAAAGATCAGGGCTTGATCCATCACCGTTATTTAGCTCACTGCACCATCCCAGATCAGAACCTGGCTATATGCAAATTAGTCTGTCCCTGGCCCAGTGCATCATGGGAACAGGGCAGACCAAACTACCAAGCCAATTCTTCACCAGAAAGGAGACAAGCTTCCGGGGACTGGTTTCTGGCATTTCAGCCGTCGTCGGCCCGGCTTGCTTGAATCCTGATGGTGCAGTGAGCAAGGGACTCATGTCTGAGTATACCCTGCCACACCTATAGTGGCTAAAAACGATTCAGAAAAGGGGGTGGTGATGAACAGAGTGTCTGAATTAAGCAGACCACTCTTACCCAGTCCAAAGATCAGGGCTTGATCCATCACCGTTATTTAGCTCACTGCACCATCCCAGATCAGAACCTGGCTATATGCAAATTAGTCTGTCCCTGGCCCAGTGCATCATGGGAACAGGGAAGACCAAACTACCAAGCCAATTCTTCACCAGAAAGGAGACAAGCTTCCGGGACCGGTTTCTGGCATTTCAGCCGTCGTCGGCCCGGCTTGCTTGAATCCTGATGGTGCAGTGAGCAAGGGACTCATGTCTGAGTATACCCTGCCACACCTATAGTGGCCAAAAACGATTCAGAAAAGGGGGTGGTGATGAACAGAGTGTCTGAATTAAGCAGACCGCTCTTACCCAGTCCAAAGATCAGGGCTTGATCCATCACCGTTATTTAGCTCACTGCACCATCCCAGATCAGAACCTGGCTATATGCAAATTAGTCTGTCCCTGGCCCAGTGCATCATGGGAACAGGGCAGACCAAACTACCAAGCCAATTCTTCACCAGAAAGGAGACAAGCTTCCGGGGACCGGTTTCTGGCATTTCAGCCGTCGTCGGCCCGGCTTGCTTGAATCCTGATGGTGCAGTGAGCAAGGGACTCATGTCTGAGTATACCCTGCCACACCTATAGTGGCCAAAAACGATTCAGAAAAGGGGGTGGTGATGAACAGAGTGTCTGAATTAAGCAGACCACTCTTACCCAGTCCAAAGATCAGGGCTTGATTCATCACCGTTATTTAGCTCACTGCACCATCCCAGATCAGAACCTGGCTATATGCAAATTAGTCTGTCCCTGGCCCAGTGCATCATGGGAACAGGGCAGACCAAACTACCAAGCCAATTCTTCACCTGAAAGGAGACAAGCTTCCGGGGACCGGTTTCTGGCATTTCAGCCGTCATCGGCCCGGCTTGCTTGAATCCTGATGGTGCAGTGAGCAAGGGACTCATGTCTGAGTATACCCTGCCACACCTATAGTGGCCAAAAACGATTCAGAAAAGGGGGTGGTGATGAACAGAGTGTCTGAATTAAGCAGACCACTCTTACCCAGTCCAAAGATCAGGGCTTGATCCATCACCGTTATTTAGCTCACTGCATCACCCCAGATCAGAACCTGGCTATATGCAAATTAGTCTGTACCTGGCCCAGTGCATCATGGGGACAGGGCAGACCAAACTACCAAGCCAATTCTTCACCAGAAAGGAGACAAGCTTCCGGGACCGGTTTCTGGCATTTCAGCCGTCGTCGGCCCGGCTTGCTTGAATCCTGATGGTGCAGTGAGCAAGGGACTCATGTCTGAGTATACCCTGCCACACCTATAGTGGCCAAAAACTATTCAGAAAAGGGGGTGGTGATGAACAGAGTGTCTGAATTAAGCAGACCACTCTTACCCAGTCCAAAGATCAGGGCTTGATCCATCACCGTTATTTAGCTCACTGCACCATCCCAGATCAGAACCTGGCTATATGCAAATTAGTCTGTCCCTGGTGCAGTGCATCATGGGAACAGGGCAGACCAAACTACCAAGCCAATTCTTTACCAGAAAGGAGACAAGCTTCCGGGGACCGGTTTCTGGCATTTCAGCCGTCGTCGGCCCGGCTTGCTTGAATCCTGATGGTGCAGTGAGCAAGGGACTCATGTCTGAGTATACCCTGCCACACCTATAGTGGCCAAAAACGATTCAGAAAAGGGGGTGGTGATGAACAGAGTGTCTGAATTAAGCAGACCACTCTTACCCAGTCCAAAGATCAGGGCTTGATCCATCACCGTTATTTAGCTCACTGCACCATCCCAGATCAGAACCTGGCTATATGCAAATTAGTCTGTACCTGGCCCAGTGCATCATGGGAGCAGGGCAGACCAAACTACCAAGCCAATTCTTCACCAGAAAGGAGACAAGCTTCCGGGGACCGTTTTCTGGCATTTCAGCCGTCGTCGGCCCGGCTTGCTTGAATCCTGATGGTGCAGTGAGCAAGGGACTCATGTCTGAGTATACCCTGCCACACCTATAGTGGCCAAAAACGATTCAGAAAAGGGGGTGGTGATGAACAGAGTGTCTGAATTAAGCAGACCACTCTTACCCAGTCCAAAGATCAGGGCTTGATCCATCACCGTTATTTAGCTCACTGCACCATCCCAGATCAGAACCTGGCTATATGCAACTTAGTCTGTCCCTGGCCCAGTGCATCATGGGAACAGGGCAGACCAAACTACCAAGCCAATTCTTCACCAGAAAGGAGACAAGCTTCCGGGGACCGGTTTCTGGCATTTCAGCCGTCGTCGGCCCGGCTTGCTTGAATCCTGATGGTGCAGTGAGCAAGGGACTCATGTCTGAGTATACCCTGCCACACCTATAGTGGCCGAAAACGATTCAGAAAAGGGGGTGGTAATGAATAGAGTGTCTGAATTAAGCAGACCACTCTTACCCAGTCCAAAGATCAGGGCTTGATCCATCACCGTTATTTAGCTCACTGCACCATCCCAGATCAGAACCTGGCTATATGCAAATTAGTCTGTCCCTGGCCCAGTGCATCATGGGAACAGGGCAGACCAAACTACCAAGCCAATTCTTCACCAGAAAGGGCACAAGCTTCCGGGGGCCGGTTTCTGGCATTTCAGCCGTCGTCGGCCCGGCTTGCTTGAATCCTGATGGTGCAGTGAGCAAGGGACTCATGTCTGAGTATACCCTGCCACACCTATAGTGGCCAAAAACGATTCAGAAAAGGGGGTGGTGATGAACAGAGTGTCTGAATTAAGCAGACCACTCTTACCCAGTCCAAAGATCAGGGTTTGATCCATCACCGTTATTTAGCTCACTGCACCATCCCAGATCAGAACCTGGCTATATGCAAATTAGGCTGTCCCTGGCCCAGTGCATCATGGGAACAGGGCAGACCAAACCACCAAGCCAATTCTTCACCAGAAAGGAGAAAAGCTTCCGGGGACCGGTTTCTGGCATTTCAGCCGTCGTCGGCCCGGCTTGCTTGAATCCTGATGGTGCAGTGAGCAAGGGACTCATGTCTGAGTATACCCTGCCACACCTATAGTGGCCAAAAACGATTCAGAAAAGGGGGTGGTGATGAACAGAATGTCTGAATTAAGCAGACCACTCTTACCCAGTCCAAAGATCAGGGCTTGATCCATCACCGTTATTTAGCTCACTGCACCATCCCAGATCAGAACCTGGCTATATGCAAATTAGTCTGTCCCTGGCCCAGTGCATCGTGGGAACAAGGCAGACCAAACTACCAAGCCAATTCTTCACCAGAAAGGAGACAAGCTTCCGGGGACCGGTTTCTGGCATTTCAGCCGTCGTCGGCCCGGCTTGCTTGAATCCTGATGGTGCAGTGAGCAAGGGACTCATGTCTGAGTATACCCTGCCACACCTATAGTGGCCAAAAACGATTCAGAAAAGGGGGTGGTGATGAACAGAGTGTCTGAATTAAGCAGACCACTCTTACCCAGTCCAAAGATCAGGGCTTGATCCATCACCGTTATTTAGCTCACTGCACCATCCCAGATCAGAACCTGGCTATATGCAAATTAGTCTGTCCCTGGCCCAGTGCATCATGGGAACAGGGCAGACCCAACTACCAAGCCAATTCTTCACCAGAAAGGAGACAAGCTTCCGGGGACCGGTTTCTGGCATTTCAGCCGTCGTCGGCCCGGCTTGCTTGAATCCTGATGGTGCAGTGAGCAAGGGACTCATGTCTGAGTATACCCTGCCACACCTATAGTGGCCAAAAACGATTCAGAAAAGGGGGTGGTGATGAACAGAGTGTCTGAATTAAGCAGACCACTCTTACCCAGTCCAAAGATCAGGGCTTGATCCATCACCGTTATTTAGCTCACTGCACCATCCCAGATCAGAACCTGGCTATATGCAAATTAGTCTGTCCCTGGCCCAGTGCATCATGGGAACAGGGCAGACCCAACTACCAAGCCAATTCTTCACCAGAAAGGAGACAAGCTTCCGGGGACCGGTTTCTGGCATTTCAGCCGTCGTCGGCCCGGCTTGCTTGAATCCTGATGGTGCAGTGAGCAAGGGACTCATGTCTGAGTATACCCTGCCACACCTATAGTGGCCAAAAACGATTCAGAAAAGGGGGTGGTGATGAACAGAGTGTCTGAATTAAGCAGACCACTCTTACCCAGTCCAAAGATCAGGGCTTGATCCATCACCGTTATTTAGCTCACTGCACCATCGCAGATCAGAACCTGGCTATATGCAAATTAGTCTGTCCCTGGCCCAGTGCATCATGGGAACAGGGCAGACCAAACTACCAAGCCAATTCTTCACCAGAAAGGAGACAAGCTTCCGGGGACCGGTTTCTGGCATTTCAGCCGTCGTCGGCCCGGCTTGCTTGAATCCTGATGGTGCAGTGAGCAAGGGACTCATGTCTGATTATACCCTGCCACACCTATAGTGGCCAAAAACGATTCAGTAAAGGGGGTGGTGATGAACAGAGTTTCTGAATTAAGCAGACCACTTTTACCCAGTCCAAAGATCAGGGCTTGATCCATCACCGTTATTTAGTTCACTGCACCATCCCAGATCAGAACCTGGCTATATGCAAATTAGTCTGTCCCTGGCCCAGTGCATCATGGGAACAGGGCAGACCAAACCACCAAGCCAATTCTTCACCAGAAAGGAGAAAAGCTTCCGGGGACCGGTTTCTGGCATTTCAGCCGTCGTCGGCCCGGCTTGCTTGAATCCTGATGGTGCAGTGAGCAAGGGACTCATGTCTGAGTATACCCTGCCACACCTATAGTGGCCAAAAACGATTCAGAAAAGGGGGTGGTGATGAACAGAATGTCTGAATTAAGCAGACCACTCTTACCCAGTCCAAAGATCAGGGCTTGATCCATCACCGTTATTTAGCTCACTGCACCATCCCAGATCAGAACCTGGTTATATGCAAATTAGTCTGTCCCTGGCCCAGTGCATCGTGGGAACAAGGCAGACCAAACTACCAAGCCAATTCTTCACCAGAAAGGAGACAAGCTTCCGGGGACCGGTTTCTGGCATTTCAGCCGTCGTCGGCCCGGCTTGCTTGAATCCTGATGGTGCAGTGAGCAAGGGACTCATGTCTGAGTATACCCTGCCACACCTATAGTGGCCAAAAACGATTCAGAAAAGGGGGTGGTGATGAACAGAGTGTCTGAATTAAGCAGACCACTCTTACCCAGTCCAAAGATCAGGGCTTGATCCATCACCGTTATTTAGCTCACTGCACCATCGCAGATCAGAACCTGGCTATATGCAAATTAGTCTGTCCCTGGCCCAGTGCATCATGGGAACAGGGCAGACCAAACTACCAAGCCAATTCTTCACCAGAAAGGAGACAAGCTTCCGGGGACCGGTTTCTGGCATTTCAGCCGTCGTCGGCCCGGCTTGCTTGAATCCTGATGGTGCAGTGAGCAAGGGACTCATGTCTGAGTATACCCTGCCACACCTATAGTGGCCAAAAACGATTCAGTAAAGGGGGTGGTGATGAACAGAGTTTCTGAATTAAGCAGACCACTTTTACCCAGTCCAAAGATCAGGGCTTGATCCATCACCGTTATTTAGTTCACTGCACCATCCCAGATCAGAACCTGGCTATATGCAAATTAGTCTGTCCCTGGCCCAGTGCATCATGGGAACAGGGCAGACCAAACTACCAAGCCAATTCTTCACCAGAAAGGAGACAAGCTTCCGGGGACCGGTTTCTGGCATTTCAGCCGTCGTCGGCCCGGCTTGCTTGAATCCTGATGGTGCAGTGAGCAAGGGACTCATGTCTGAGTATACCCTGCCACACCTATAGTGGCCAAAAACGATTCAGAAAAGGGGGTGGTGATGAACAGAGTGTCTGAATTAAGCAGACCACTCTTACCCAGTCCAAAGATCAGGGCTTGATCCATCACCGTTATTTAGCTCACTGCACCATCCCAGATCAGAACCTGGCTATATGCAAATTAGTCTGTCCCTGGCCCAGTGCATCATGGGAACAGGGCAGACCAAACTACCAAGCCAATTCTTCACCAGAAAGGAGACAAGCTTCCGGGACCGGTTTCTGGCATTTCAGCCGTCGTCGGCCCGGCTTGCTTGAATCCTGATGGTGCAGTGAGCAAGGGACTCATGTCTGAGTATACCCTGCCACACCTATAGTGGCCAAAAACTATTCAGAAAAGGGGGTGGTGATGAACAGAGTGTCTGAATTAAGCAGACCACTCTTACCCAGTCCAAAGATCAGGGCTTGATCCATCACCGTTATTTAGCTCACTGCACCATCCCAGATCAGAACCTGGCTATATGCAAATTAGTCTGTCCCTGGTGCAGTGCATCATGGGAACAGGGCAGACCAAACTACCAAGCCAATTCTTTACCAGAAAGGAGACAAGCTTCCGGGGACCGGTTTCTGGCATTTCAGCCGTCGTCGGCCCGGCTTGCTTGAATCCTGATGGTGCAGTGAGCAAGGGACTCATGTCTGAGTATACCCTGCCACACCTATAGTGGCCAAAAACGATTCAGAAAAGGGGGTGGTGATGAACAGAGTGTCTGAATTAAGCAGACCACTCTTACCCAGTCCAAAGATCAGGGCTTGATCCATCACCGTTATTTAGCTCACTGCACCATCCCAGATCAGAACCTGGCTATATGCAAATTAGTCTGTACCTGGCCCAGTGCATCATGGGAACAGGGCAGACCAAACTACCAAGCCAATTCTTCACCAGAAAGGAGACAAGCTTCCGGGGACCGTTTTCTGGCATTTCAGCCGTCGTCGGCCCGGCTTGCTTGAATCCTGATGGTGCAGTGAGCAAGGGACTCATGTCTGAGTATACCCTGCCACACCTATAGTGGCCAAAAACGATTCAGAAAAGGGGGTGGTGATGAACAGAGTGTCTGAATTAAGCAGACCACTCTTACCCAGTCCAAAGATCAGGGCTTGATCCATCACCGTTATTTAGCTCACTGCACCATCCCAGATCAGAACCTGGCTATATGCAAATTAGTCTGTCCCTGGCCCAGTGCATCATGGGAACAGGGCAGACCAAACTACCAAGCCAATTCTTCACCAGAAAGGAGACAAGCTTCCGGGGACTGGTTTCTGGCATTTCAGCCGTCGTCGGCCCGGCTTGCTTGAATCCTGATGGTGCAGTGAGCAAGGGACTCATGTCTGAGTATACCCTGCCACACCTATAGTGGCTAAAAACGATTCAGAAAAGGGGGTGGTGATGAACAGAGTGTCTGAATTAAGCAGACCACTCTTACCCAGTCCAAAGATCAGGGCTTGATCCATCACCGTTATTTAGCTCACTGCACCATCCCAGATCAGAACCTGGCTATATGCAAATTAGTCTGTCCCTGGCCCAGTGCATCATGGGAACAGGGAAGACCAAACTACCAAGCCAATTCTTCACCAGAAAGGAGACAAGCTTCCGGGACCGGTTTCTGGCATTTCAGCCGTCGTCGGCCCGGCTTGCTTGAATCCTGATGGTGCAGTGAGCAAGGGACTCATGTCTGAGTATACCCTGCCACACCTATAGTGGCCAAAAACGATTCAGAAAAGGGGGTGGTGATGAACAGAGTGTCTGAATTAAGCAGACCGCTCTTACCCAGTCCAAAGATCAGGGCTTGATCCATCACCGTTATTTAGCTCACTGCACCATCCCAGATCAGAACCTGGCTATATGCAAATTAGTCTGTCCCTGGCCCAGTGCATCATGGGAACAGGGCAGACCAAACTACCAAGCCAATTCTTCACCAGAAAGGAGACAAGCTTCCGGGGACCGGTTTCTGGCATTTCAGCCGTCGTCGGCCCGGCTTGCTTGAATCCTGATGGTGCAGTGAGCAAGGGACTCATGTCTGAGTATACCCTGCCACACCTATAGTGGCCAAAAACGATTCAGAAAAGGGGGTGGTGATGAACAGAGTGTCTGAATTAAGCAGACCACTCTTACCCAGTCCAAAGATCAGGGCTTGATTCATCACCGTTATTTAGCTCACTGCACCATCCCAGATCAGAACCTGGCTATATGCAAATTAGTCTGTCCCTGGCCCAGTGCATCATGGGAACAGGGCAGACCAAACTACCAAGCCAATTCTTCACCTGAAAGGAGACAAGCTTCCGGGGACCGGTTTCTGGCATTTCAGCCGTCATCGGCCCGGCTTGCTTGAATCCTGATGGTGCAGTGAGCAAGGGACTCATGTCTGAGTATACCCTGCCACACCTATAGTGGCCAAAAACGATTCAGAAAAGGGGGTGGTGATGAACAGAGTGTCTGAATTAAGCAGACCACTCTTACCCAGTCCAAAGATCAGGGCTTGATCCATCACCGTTATTTAGCTCACTGCATCACCCCAGATCAGAACCTGGCTATATGCAAATTAGTCTGTACCTGGCCCAGTGCATCATGGGGACAGGGCAGACCAAACTACCAAGCCAATTCTTCACCAGAAAGGAGACAAGCTTCCGGGACCGGTTTCTGGCATTTCAGCCGTCGTCGGCCCGGCTTGCTTGAATCCTGATGGTGCAGTGAGCAAGGGACTCATGTCTGAGTATACCCTGCCACACCTATAGTGGCCAAAAACTATTCAGAAAAGGGGGTGGTGATGAACAGAGTGTCTGAATTAAGCAGACCACTCTTACCCAGTCCAAAGATCAGGGCTTGATCCATCACCGTTATTTAGCTCACTGCACCATCCCAGATCAGAACCTGGCTATATGCAAATTAGTCTGTCCCTGGTGCAGTGCATCATGGGAACAGGGCAGACCAAACTACCAAGCCAATTCTTTACCAGAAAGGAGACAAGCTTCCGGGGACCGGTTTCTGGCATTTCAGCCGTCGTCGGCCCGGCTTGCTTGAATCCTGATGGTGCAGTGAGCAAGGGACTCATGTCTGAGTATACCCTGCCACACCTATAGTGGCCAAAAACGATTCAGAAAAGGGGGTGGTGATGAACAGAGTGTCTGAATTAAGCAGACCACTCTTACCCAGTCCAAAGATCAGGGCTTGATCCATCACCGTTATTTAGCTCACTGCACCATCCCAGATCAGAACCTGGCTATATGCAAATTAGTCTGTACCTGGCCCAGTGCATCATGGGAGCAGGGCAGACCAAACTACCAAGCCAATTCTTCACCAGAAAGGAGACAAGCTTCCGGGGACCGTTTTCTGGCATTTCAGCCGTCGTCGGCCCGGCTTGCTTGAATCCTGATGGTGCAGTGAGCAAGGGACTCATGTCTGAGTATACCCTGCCACACCTATAGTGGCCAAAAACGATTCAGAAAAGGGGGTGGTGATGAACAGAGTGTCTGAATTAAGCAGACCACTCTTACCCAGTCCAAAGATCAGGGCTTGATCCATCACCGTTATTTAGCTCACTGCACCATCCCAGATCAGAACCTGGCTATATGCAAATTAGTCTGTCCCTGGCCCAGTGCATCATGGGAACAGGGCAGACCAAACTACCTAGCCAATTCTTCACCAGAAAGGAGACAAGCTTCCGGGGACTGGTTTCTGGCATTTCAGCCGTCGTCGGCCCGGCTTGCTTGAATCCTGATGGTGCGGTGAGCAAGGGACTCATGTCTGAGTATACCCTGCCACACCTATAGTGGCCAAAAACGATTCAGAAAAGGGGGTGGTGATGAACAGAGTGTCTGAATTAAGCAGACCGCTCTTACCCAGTCCAAAGATCAGGGCTTGATCCATCACCGTTATTTAGCTCACTGCACCATCCCAGACCAGAACCTGGCTATATGCAAATTAGTCTGTCCCTGGCCCAGTGCATCATGGGAACAGGGCAGACCAAACTACCAAGCCAATTCTTCACCAGAAAGGAGACAAGCTTCCGGGGACCGGTTTCTGGCATTTCAGCCGTCGTCGGCCCGGCTTGCTTGAATCCTGATGGTGCAGTGAGCAAGGGATTCATGTCTGAGTATACCCTGCCACACCTATAGTGGCCAAAAACGATTCAGAAAAGGGGGTGGTGATGAACAGAGTGTCTGAATTAAGCAGACCACTCTTACCCAGTCCAAAGATCAGGGCTTGATTCATCACCGTTATTTAGCTCACTGCACCATCCCAGATCAGAACCTGGCTATATGCAAATTAGTCTGTCCCTGGCCCAGTGCATCATGGGAACAGGGCAGACCAAACTACCAAGCCAATTCTTCACCTGAAAGGAGACAAGCTTCCGGGGACCGGTTTCTGGCATTTCAGCCGTCGTCGGCCCGGCTTGCTTGAATCCTGATGGTGCAGTGAGCAAGGGACTCATGTCTGAGTATACCCTGCCACACCTATAGTGGCCAAAAATGATTCAGAAAAGGGGGTGGTGATGAACAGAGTGTCTGAATTAAGCAGACCACTCTTACCCAGTCCAAAGATCAGGGCTTGATCCATCACCGTTATTTAGCTCACTGCATCACCCCAGATCAGAACCTGGCTATATGCAAATTAGTCTGTACCTGGCCCAGTGCATCATGGGGACAGGGCAGACCAAACTACCAAGCCAATTCTTCATCAGAAAGGAGACAAGCTTCCGACGACCGGTTTCTGGCATTTCAGCCGTCGTCGGCCCGGCTTGCTTGAATCCTGATGGTGCAGTGAGCAAGGGACTCATGTCTGAGTATACCCTGCCACACCTATAGTGGCCAAAAACGATTCAGAAAACGGGGTGGTGATGAACAGAGTGTCTGAATTAAGCAGACCACTCTTACCCAGTCCAAAGATCAGGGCTTGATCCATCACCGTTATTTAGCTCACTGCACCATCCCAGATCAGAACCTGGCTATATGCAAATTAGTCTGTCCCTGGCCCAGTGCATCATGGGAACAGGGCAGTCGAAACTACCAAGCCAATTCTTCACCAGAAAGGAGACAAGCTTCCGGGGACCGGTTTCTGGCATTTCAGCCGTCGTCGGCCCGGCTTGCTTGAATCCTGATGGTGCAGTGAGCAAGGGACTCATGTCTGAGTATACCCTGCCACACCTATAGTGGCCAAAAACGATTCAGAAAAGGGGGTGGTGATGAACAGAGTGTCTGAATTAAGCAGACCACTCTTACCCAGTCCAAAGATCAGGGCTTGATCCATCACCGTTATTTAGCTCACTGCACCATCCCAGATCAGAACCTGGCTATATGCAAATTAGTCTGTCCCTGGCCCAGTGCATCATGGGAACAGGGCAGACCAAACTACCAAGCCAATTCTTCACCAGAAAGGAGACAAGCTTCCGGGGACCGGTTTCTGGCATTTCAGCCGTCGTCGGCCCGGCTTGCTTGAATCCTGATGGTGCAGTGAGCAAGGGACTCATGTCTGAGTATACCCTGCCACACCTATAGTGGCCAAAAACGATTCAGAAAAGGGGGTGGTGATGAACAGAGTGTCTGAATTAAGCAGACCACTCTTACCCAGTCCAAAGATCAGGGCTTGATCCATCACCGTTATTTAGCTCACTGCACCATCCCAGATCAGAACCTGGCTATATGCAAATTAGTCTGTCCCTGGCCCAGTGCATCATGGGACAGGGCAGACCAAACTACCATGCCAATTCTTCACCAGAAAGGAGACAAGCTTCCGGGGAACGGTTTCTGGCATTTCAGCCGTCGTCGGCCCGGCTTGCTTGAATCCTAATGGTGCAGTGAGCAAGGGACTCATGTCTGAGTATACCCTGCCGCACCTATAGTGGCCAAAAACGATTCAGAAAAGGGGGTGGTGATGAACAGAGTGTCTGAATTAAGCAGACCACTCTTACCCAGTCCAAAGATCAGGGCTTGATCCATCACCGTTATTTAGCTCACTGCACCATCCCAGATCAGAACCTGGCTATATGCAAATTAGTCTGTCCCTGGCCCAGTGCATCATGGGAACAGGGCAGACCAAACTACCAAGCCAATTCTTCACCAGAAAGGAGACAAGCTTCCGGGGACCGGTTTCTGGCATTTCAGCCATCGTCGGCCCAGCTTGCTTGAATCCTGATGGTGCAGTGAGCAAGGGACTCATGTCTGAGTATACCCTGCCACACCTATAGTGGCCAAAAACGATTCAGAAAAGGGGGTGGTGATGAACAGAGTGTCTGAATTAAGCAGACCACTCTTACCCAGTCCAAAGATCAGGGCTTGATCCATCACCGTTATTTAGCTCACTGCACCATCCCAGATCAGAACCTGGCTATATGCAAATTAGTCTGTCCCTGGCCCAGTGCATCATGGGAACAGGGCAGACCAAACTACCATGCCAATTCTTCACCAGAAAGGAGACAAGCTTCTGGGGACCGGTTTCTGGCATTTCAGCCGTCGTCGGCCCGGCTTGCTTGAATCCTGATGGTGCAGTGAGCAAGGGACTCATGTCTGAGTATACCCTACCGCACCTATAGTGGCCAAAAACGATTCAGAAAAGGGGGTGGTGATGAACAGAGTGTCTGAATTAAGCAGACCACTCTTACCCAGTCCAAAGATCAGGGCTTGATCCATCACCGTTATTTAGCTCACTGCACCATCCCAGATCAGAACCTGGCTATATGCAAATTAGTCTGTCCCTGGCCCAGTGCATCATGGGAACAGGGCAGACCAAACTACCATGCCAATTCTTCACCAGAAAGGAGACAAGCTTCCGGGGACCGGTTTCTGGCATTTCAGCCGTCGTCGGCCCGGCTTGCTTGAATCCTGATGGTGCAGTGAGCAAGGGACTCATGTCTGAGTATACCCTACCGCACCTATAGTGGCCAAAAACGATTCAGAAAAGGGGGTGGTGATGAACAGAGTGTCTGAATTAAGCAGACCACTCTTACCCAGTCCAAAGATCAGGGCTTGATCCATCACCGTTATTTAGCTCACTGCACCATCCCAGATCAGAACCTGGCTATATGCAAATTAGTCTGTCCCTGGCCCAGTGCATCATGGGAACAGGGCAGACCAAACTACCAAGCCAATTCTTCACCAGAAAGGAGACAAGCTTCCGGGGACCACCCCCTTTTCTGAATCAATTTGTCCACCATAAGTGTGGAAGGGTATACTCAGATGTGAGTCCCTTGCTCATTGCACCATCAGGATTCAAGCAAGCCGGGCCGACGACGGCTGAAATGCCAGAAACCGGTCCTCGGAAGCTTGTTTCCTTCCCAGTATAAGAATTGGCTTGGTAGTTTGGTTTGCCCTGTTCCCATCATGCACTGGGACAGGAACAGACTAATTTGCATGTAGCCAGGTTCTGAGCTGGGATGGTGCAGTGAGCTAAAAAACGGTGATGGATCAAGCCCTTATCTTTGGACTGGGTAAGAGTGGTCTGCTTAATTCAGACACTCTGTTCATCACCACCCCCTTTTCTGAATCAATTTGTCCACCATAAGCGTGGAAGGGTATACTCAGATGTGAGTTCCTTGCTCATTGCACCATCAGGATTCAAGCAAGCCGGGCCGACGACGGCTGAAATGCCAGAAACCGGTCCCCGGAAGCTTGTTTCCTTCCCAGTATAAGAATTGGCTTGGTAGTTTGGTTTGCCCTGTTCCCATCATGCACTGGGACAGGAACAGACTAATTTGCATGTAGCCAGGTTCTGAGCTGGGATGGTGCAGTGAGCTAAAAAACGGTGATGGATCAAGCCCTGATCTTTGGACTGGGTAAGAGTGGTCTGCTTAATTCAGACACTCTAATCATCACCACCCCCTTTTCTGAATCAATTTGTCCCCCATAAGCGTGGAAGGGTATACTCAGATGTGAGTCCCTTGCTCATTGCACCATCAGGATTCAAGCAAGCCGGGCCGACGGCGGCTGAAATGCCAGAAACCGGTCCCCGAAAGCTTGTTTCCTTCCCAGTATAAGAATTGGCTTGGTATTCTGGTTTGCCCTGTTCCCATCATGCACTGGGACAGGAACAGACTAATTTGCATGTAGCCAGGTTCTGAGCTTGGATGGTGCAGTGAGCTAAAAAACGGTGATGGATCAAGCCCTGATCGTTGGACTGGGTAAGAGTGGTCTGCTTAATTCAGACACTCTGTTCATCACCACCCCCTTTTCTGAATCAATTTGTCCACCATAAGCGTGGAAGGGTATACTCAGATGTGAGTCCCTTGCTCATTGCACCATCTGGATTCAAGCAAGCCGGGCCGACGACGGCTGAAATGCCAGAAACCGGTCCCCGGAAGCTTGTTTGCTTCCCAGTATAAGAATTGGCTTGGTAGTTTGGTTTGCCCTGTTCCCATCATGCACTGGGACAGGAACAGACTAATTTGCATGTAGCCAGGTTCTGAGCTGGGATGGTGCAGTGAGCTAAAAAACGGTGATGGATCAAGCCCTGATCTTTGGACTGGGTAAGAGTGGTCTGCTTAATTCAGACACTCTAATCATCACCACCCCCTTTTCTGAATCAATTTGTCCCCCATAAGCGTGGAAGGGTATACTCAGATGTGAGTCCCTTGCTCATTGCACCATCAGGATTCAAGCAAGCCGGGCCGACGGCGGCTGAAATGCCAGAAACCGGTCCCCGAAAGCTTGTTTCCTTCCCAGTATAAGAATTGGCTTGGTAGTCTGGTTTGCCCTGTTCCCATCATGCACTGGGACAGGAACAGACTAATTTGCATGTAGCCAGGTTCTGATGTTGGATGGTGCAGTGAGCTAAAAAACGGTGATGGATCAAGCCCTGATCGTTGGACTGGGTAAGAGTGGTCTGCTTAATTCAGACACTCTGTTCATCACCACCCCCTTTTCTGAATCAATTTGTCCACCATAAGCGTGGAAGGGTATACTCAGATGTGAGTCCCTTGCTCATTGCACCATCAGGATTCAAGCAAGCCGGGCCGACGACGGCTGAAATGCCAGAAACCGGTCCCCGGAAGCTTGTTTGCTTCCCAGTATAAGAATTGGCTTGGTAGTTTGGTTTGCCCTGTTCCCATCATGCACTGGGACAGGAACAGACTAATTTGCATGTAGCCAGGTTCTGAGCTGGGATGGTGCAGTGAGCTAAAAAACGGTGATGGATCAAGCCCTGATCTTTGGACTGGGTAAGAGTGGTCTGCTTAATTCAGACACTCTGTTCCTCACCACCCCCTTTTCTGAATCAATTTGTCCACCATAAGCGTGGAAGGGTATACTCAGATGTGAGTCCCTTGCTCATTGCACCATCAGGATTCAAGCAAGCCGGGCCGACGACGGCTGAAATGCCAGAAACCGGTCCCCGGAAGCTTGTTTCCTTCCCAGTATAAGAATTGGCTTGGTAGTTTGGTTTGCCCTGTTCCCATCATGCACTGGGACAGGAACAGACTAATTTGCATGTAGCCAGGTTCTGAGCTGGGATGGTGCAGTGAGCTAAAAAACGGTGATGGATCAAGCCCTGATCTTTGGACTGGGTAAGAGTGGTCTGCTTAATTCAGACACTCTGTTCATCACCACCCACTTTTCTGAATCAATTTGTCCACCATAAGCGTGGAAGGGTATACTCAGATGTGAGTCCCTTGCTCATTGCACCATCAGGATTCAAGCAAGCCGGGCCGACGACGCTGAAATGCCAGAAACCGGTCCCCGGAAGCTTGTTTCCTTCCCAGCATAAGAATTGGCTTGGTAGTTTGGTTTGCCCTGTTCCCATCATGCACTGGGACAGGAACAGACTAATTTGCATGTAGCCAGGTTCTGAGCTGGGATGGTGGAGTGAGCTAAAAAACGGTGATGGATCAAGCCCTAATCTTTGGATTGGGTAAGAGTGGTCTGCTTAATTCAGACACTCTGTTCATCACCACCCCCTTTTCTGAATCAATTTGTCCACCATAAGCGTGGAAGGGTATACTCAGATGTGAGTCCCTTGCTCATTGCACCATCAGGATTCAAGCAAGCCGGGCCGACGACGGCTGAAATGCCAGAAACCGGTCCCTGGAAGCTTGTTTGCTTCCCAGTATAAGAATTGGCTTGGTAGTTTGGTTTGCCCTGTTCCCATCATGCACTGGGACAGGAACAGACTAATTTGCATGTAGCCAGGTTCTGAGCTGGGATGGTGCAGTGAGCTAAAAAACGGTGATGGATCAAGCCCTGATCTTTGGACTGGGTAAGAGTGGTCTGCTTAATTCAGACACTCTGTTCATCACCACCCCCTTTTCTGAATCAATTTGTCCACCATAAGCGTGGAAGGGTATACTCAGATGTGAGTCCCTTGCTCATTGCACCATCAGGATTCAAGCAAGCCGGGCCGATGACGGCTGAAATGCCAGAAACCGGTCCCCGGAAGCTTGTTTCCTTCCCAGTATAAGAATTGGCTTGGTAGTTTGGTTTGCCCTGTTCCCATCATGCACTGGGACAGGAACAGACTAATTTGCATGTAGCCAGGTTCTGAGCTGGGATGGTGCAGTGAGCTAAAAACGGTGATGGATCAAGCCCTGATCTTTGGACTGGGTAAGAGTGGTCTGCTTAATTCAGACACTCTGTTCATCACCACCCCCTTTTCTGAATCAATTTGTCCACCATAAGCGTGGAAGGGTATACTCAGATGTGAGTCCCTTGCTCATTGCACCATCAGGATTCAAGCAAGCCGGGCCGACGACGGCTGAAATGCCAGAAACCGGTCCCCGGAAGCTTGTTTCCTTCCCAGTATAAGAATTGGCTTGGTAGTTTGGTTTGCCCTGTTCCCATCATGCACTGGGACAGGAACAGACTAATTTGCATGTAGCCAGGTTCTGAGCTGGGATGGTGCAGTGAGCTAAAAAACGGTGATGGATCAAGCCCTGATCTTTGGACTGGGTAAGAGTGGTCTGCTTAATTCAGACACTCTGTTCATCACCACCCACTTTTCTGAATCAATTTGTCCACCATAAGCGTGGAAGGGTATACTCAGATGTGAGTCCCTTGCTCATTGCACCATCAGGATTCAAGCAAGCTGGGCCGACGACGGCTGAAATGCCAGAAACCGGTCCCCGGAAGCTTGTTTCCTTCCCAGTATAAGAATTGGCTTGGTAGTTTGGTTTGCCCTGTTCCCATCATGCACTGGGACAGGAACAGACTAATTTGCATGTAGCCAGGTTCTGAGCTGGGATGGTGCAGTGAGCTAAAAAACGGTGATGGATCAAGCCCTGATCTTTGGACTGGGTAAGAGTGGTCTGCTTAATTCAGACACTCTGTTCATCACCACCCCCTTTTCTGAATCAATTTGTCCACCATAAGCGTGGAAGGGTATACTCAGATGTGAGTCCCTTGCTCATTGCACCATCAGGATTCAAGCAAGCCGGGCCGACGACGGCTGAAATGCCAGAAACCAGTCCCCGGAAGCTTGTTTCCTTTCCAGTATAAGAATTGGCTTGGTAGTTTGGTTTGCCCTGTTCCCATCATGCACTGGGACAGGAACAGACTAATTTGCATGTAGCCAGGTTCTGAGCTGGGATGGTGCAGTGAGCTAAAAAACGGTGATGGATCAAGCCCTGATCTTTGGATTGGGTAAGAGTGTTCTGCTTAATTTAGACACTCTGTTCATCACCACCCCCTTTTCTGAATCAATTTGTCCACCATAAGCGTGGAAGGGTATACTCAGATGTGAGTCCCTTGCTCATTGCACCATCAGGATTCAAGCAAGCCGGGCCGACGACGGCTGAAATGCCAGAAACCGGTCCCCGGAAGCTTGTTTCCTTTCCAGTATAAGAATTGGCTTGGTAGTTTGGTTTGCCCTGTTCCCATCATGCACTGGGACAGGAACAGACTAATTTGCATGTAGCCAGGTTCTGAGCTGGGATGGTGCAGTGAGCTAAAAAACGGTGATGGGTCAAGCCCTGATCTTTGGATTGGGTAAGAGTGGTCTGCTTAATTCAGACACTCTGTTCATCACCACCCCCTTTTCTGAATCAATTTGTCCACCATAAGCGTGGAAGGGTATACTCAGATGTGAGTCCCTTGCTCATTGCACCATCAGGATTCAAGCAAGCCGGGCCGACGACGCCTGAAATGCCAGAAACCGGTCCCCGGAAGCTTGTTTCCTTCCCAGTATAAGAATTGCCTTGGTAGTTTGGTTTGCCCTGTTCCCATCATGCACTGGGACAGGAACAGACTAATTTGCATGTAGCCAGGTTCTGAGCTGGGATGGTGCAGTGAGCTAAAAAACGGTGATGGATCAAGCCCTGATCTTTGGACTGGGTAAGAGTGGTCTGCTTAATTCAGACACTCTGTTCATCACCACCCCCTTTTCTGAATCAATTTGTCCACCATAAGCGTGGAAGGGTATACTCAGATGTGAGTCCCTTGCTCATTGCACCATCAGGATTCAAGCAAGCCGGGCCGACGACGGCTGAAATGCCAGAAACCGGTCCCTGGAAGCTTGTTTCCTTCCCAGTATAAGAATTGGCTTGGTACTTTGGTTTGCCCTGTTCCCATCATGCACTGGGACAGGAACAGACTAATTTGCATGTAGCCAGGTTCTGAGCTAGGATGGTGCAGTGAGCTAAAAAACGGTGATGGATCAAGCCCTGATCTTTGGACTGGGTAAGAGTGGTTTGCTTAATTCAGACACTCTGTTCATCACCACCCCCTTTTCTGAATCAATTTGTCCACCATAAGCGTGGAAGGGTATACTCAGATGTGAGTCCCTTGCTCATTGCACCATCAGGATTCAAGCAAGCCGGGCCGACTACAGCTGAAATGCCAGAAACCGGTCCCCGGAAGCTTGTTTCCTTCCCAGTATAAGAATTGGCTTGGTAGTTTGGTTTGCCCTGTTCCCATCATGCACTGGGACAGGAACAGACTAATTTGCATGTAGCCAGGTTCTGAGCTGGGATGGTGCAGTGAGCTAAAAACGGTGATGGATCAAGCCCTGATCTTTGGACTGGGTATGAGTGGTCTGCTTAATTCAGACACTCTGTTCATCACCACCCCCTTTTCTGAATCAATTTGTCCATCATAAGCGTGGAAGGGTATACTCAGATGTGAGTCCCTTGCTCATTGCACCATCAGGATTCAAGCAAGCCGGGCCGACGACGCTGAAATGCCAGAAACCGGTCCCCGGAAGCTTGTTTCCTTCCCAGCATTAGAATTGGCTTGGTAGTTTGGTTTGCCCTGTTCCCATCATGCACTGGGACAGGAACAGACTAATTTGCATGTAGCCAGTTTCTGAGCTGGGATGGTGGAGTGAGCTAAAAAACGGTGATGGATCAAGCCCTAATCTTTGGATTGGGTAAGAGTGGTCTGCTTAATTCAGACACTCTGTTCATCACCACCCCCTTTTCTGAATCAATTTGTCCACCATAAGCGTGGAAGGGTATACTCAGATGTGAGTCCCTTGCTCATTGCACCATCAGGATTCAAGCAAGCCGGGGCCACGACGGCTGAAATGCCAGAAACCGGTCCCCGGAAGCTTGTTTCCTTCCCAGTATAAGAATTGGCTTGGTAGTTTGGTTTGCCCTGTTCCCATCATGCACTGGGACAGGAACAGACTAATTTGCATGTAGCCAGGTTCTGAGCTGGGATGGTGCAGTGAGCTAAAAAACGGTGATGGATCAAGCCCTGATCTTTGGACTGGGTAAGAGTGGTCTGCTTAATTCAGACCCTTTGTTCATCACCACCCCCTTTTCTGAATCAATTTATCCACCATAAGCGTGGAAGGGTATACTCAGATGTGAGTCCCTTGCTCATTGCACCATCAAGATTCAAGAAAGCCGGGCCGACGACGGCTGAAATGCCAGAAACCGGTCCCCGGAAGCTTGTTTCCTTCCCAGTATAAGAATTGGCTTGGTAGTTTGGTTTGCCCTGTTCCCATCATGCACTGGGACAGGAACAGACTAATTTGCATGTAGCCAGGTTCTGAGCTGGGATGGTGCAGTGAGCTAAAAAACGGTGATGGATCAAGCCCTGATCTTTGGACTGGGTAAGAGTGGTCTGCTTAATTCAGGCACTCTGTTCATCACCACCCCCCTTTCTGAATCAATTTGTCCACCATAAGCGTGGAAGGGTATACTCAGATGTGAGTCCCTTGCTCATTGCACCATCAGGATTCAAGCAAGCCGGGCCGACGACGCCTGAAATGCCAGAAACCGGTCCCCGGAAGCTTGTTTCCTTCCCAGTATAAGAATTGGCTTGGTAGTTTGGTTTGCCCTGTTCCCATCATGCACTGGGACAGGAACAGACTAATTTGCATGTAGCCAGGTTCTGAGCTGGGATGGTGCAGTGAGCTAAAAAACGGTGATGGATCAAGCCCTGATCTTTGGACTGGGTAAGAGTGGTCTGCTTAATTCAGACACTCTGTTCATCACCACCCCCTTTTCTGAATCAATTTGTCCACCATAAGCGTGGAAGGGTATACTCAGATGTGAGTCCCTTGCTCATTGCACCATCAGGATTCAAGCAAGCCGGGCCGACGACGGCTGAAATGCCAGAAACCGGTCCCTGGAAGCTTGTTTCCTTCCCAGTATAAGAATTGGCTTGGTACTTTGGTTTGCCCTGTTCCCATCATGCACTGGGACAGGAACAGACTAATTTGCATGTAGCCAGGTTCTGAACTAGGATGGTGCAGTGAGCTAAAAAACGGTGATGGATCAAGCCCTGATCTTTGGACTGGGTAAGAGTGGTTTGCTTACTTCAGACACTCTGTTCATCACCACCCCCTTTTCTGAATCAATTTGTCCACCATAAGCGTGGAAGGGTATACTCAGATGTGAGTCCCTTGCTCATTGCACCATCAGGATTCAAGCAAGCCGGGCCGACTACAGCTGAAATGCCAGAAACCGGTCCCCGGAGGCTTGTTTCCTTCCCAGTATAAGAATTGGCTTGGTAGTTTGGTTTGCCCTGTTCCCATCATGCACTGGGACAGGAACAGACTAATTTGCATGTAGCCAGGTTCTGAGCTGGGATGGTGCAGTGAGCTCAAAACGGTGATGGATCAAGCCCTGATCTTTGGACTGGGTATGAGTGGTCTGCTTAATTCAGACACTCTGTTCATCACCACCCCCTTTTCTGAATCAATTTGTCCATCATAAGCGTGGAAGGGTATACTCAGATGTGAGTCCCTTGCTCATTGCACCATCAGGATTCAAGCAAGCCGGGCCGACGACGCTGAAATGCCAGAAACCGGTCCCCGGAAGCTTGTTTCCTTCCCAGCATAAGAATTGGCTTGGTAGTTTGGTTTGCCCTGTTCCCATCATGCACTGGGACAGGAACAGACTAATTTGCATGTAGCCAGGTTCTGAGCTGGGATGGTGGAGTGAGCTAAAAAACGGTGATGGATCAAGCCCTAATCTTTGGATTGGGTAAGAGTGGTCTGCTTAATTCAGACACTCTGTTCATCACCACCCCCTTTTCTGAATCAATTTGTCCACCATAAGCGTGGAAGGGTATACTCAGATGTGAGTCCCTTGCTCATTGCACCATCAGGATTCAAGCAAGCCGGGGCCACGACGGCTGAAATGCCAGAAACCGGTCCCCGGAAGCTTGTTTCCTTCCCAGTATAAGAATTGGCTTGGTAGTTTGGTTTGCCCTGTTCCCATCATGCACTGGGACAGGAACAGACTAATTTGCATGTAGCCAGGTTCTGAGCTGGGATGGTGCAGTGAGCTAAAAAACGGTGATGGATCAAGCCCTGATCTTTGGACTGGGTAAGAGTGGTCTGCTTAATTCAGACCCTTTGTTCATCACCACCCCCTTTTCTGAATCAATTTATCCACCATAAGCGTGGAAGGGTATACTCAGATGTGAGTCCCTTGCTCATTGCACCATCAAGATTCAAGAAAGCCGGGCCGACGACGGCTGAAATGCCAGAAACCGGTCCCCGGAAGCTTGTTTCCTTCCCAGTATAAGAATTGGCTTGGTAGTTTGGTTTGCCCTGTTCCCATCATGCACTGGGACAGGAACAGACTAATTTGCATGTAGCCAGGTTCTGAGCTGGGATGGTGCAGTGAGCTAAAAAACGGTGATGGATCAAGCCCTGATCTTTGGACTGGGTAAGAGTGGTCTGCTTAATTCAGGCACTCTGTTCATCACCACCCCCCTTTCTGAATCAATTTGTCCACCATAAGCGTGGAAGGGTATACTCAGATGTGAGTCCCTTGCTCATTGCACCATCAGGATTCAAGCAAGCCGGGCCGACGATGGCTGAAATGCCAGAAACCGGTCCCCGGAAGCTTGTTTCCTTCCCAGTATAAGAATTGGCTTGGTAGTTTGGTTTGCCCTGTTCCCATCATGCACTGGGACAGGAACAGACTAATTTGCATGTAGCCAGGTTCTGAGCTGGGATGGTGCAGTGAGCTAAAAAACGGTGATGGATCAAGCCCTGATCTTTGGACTGGGTAAGAGTGGTCTGCTTATTCAGACACTCTGTTCATCACCACCCCCTTTTCTGAATCAATTTGTCCACAATAAGCGTGGAAGGGTATACACAGATGTGAGTCCCTTGCTCATTGCACCATCAGGATTCAAGCAAGCCGGGCCGACGACGGCTGAAATGCCAGAAACCGGTCCCCGGAAGCTTGTTTCCTTCCCAGTATAAGAATTGGCTTGGTAGTTTGGTTTGCCCTGTTCCCATCATGCACTGGGACAGGAACAGACTAATTTGCATGTAGCCAGGTTCTGAGCTGGGATGGTGCAGTGAGCTAAAAAACGGTGATGGATCAAGCCCTGATCTTTGGACTGGGTAAGAGTGGTCTGCTTAATTCAGACACTCTGTTCATCACCACCCCCTTTTCTGAATCAATTTGTCCACAATAAGCGTGGAAGGGTATACACAGATGTGAGTCCCTTGCTCATTGCACCATCAGGATTCAAGCAAGCCGGGCCGACGACGGCTGAAATGCCAGAAACCGGTCCCCGGAAGCTTGTTTCCTTCCCAGTATAAGAATTGGCTTGGTAGTTTGGTTTGCCCTGTTCCCATCATGCACTGGGACAGGAACAGACTAATTTGCATGTAGCCAGGTTCTGAGCTGAGATGGTGCAGTGAGCTAAAAAACGGTGATGGATCAAGCCCTGATCTTTGGACTGGGTAAGAGTGGTTTGCTTACTTCAGACACTCTGTTCATCACCACCCCCTTTTCTGAATCAATTTGTCCACCATAAGCGTGGAAGGGTATACTCAGATGTGAGTCCCTTGCTCATTGCACCATCAGGATTCAAGCAAGCCGGGCCGACTACAGCTGAAATGCCAGAAACCGGTCCCCGGAGGCTTGTTTCCTTCCCAGTATAAGAATTGGCTTGGTAGTTTGGTTTGCCCTGTTCCCATCATGCACTGGGACAGGAACAGACTAATTTGCATGTAGCCAGGTTCTGAGCTGGGATGGTGCAGTGAGCTCAAAACGGTGATGGATCAAGCCCTGATCTTTGGACTGGGTATGAGTGGTCTGCTTAATTCAGACACTCTGTTCATCACCACCCCCTTTTCTGAATCAATTTGTCCATCATAAGCGTGGAAGGGTATACTCAGATGTGAGTCCCTTGCTCATTGCACCATCAGGATTCAAGCAAGCCGGGCCGACGACGCTGAAATGCCAGAAACCGGTCCCCGGAAGCTTGTTTCCTTCCCAGCATAAGAATTGGCTTGGTAGTTTGGTTTGCCCTGTTCCCATCATGCACTGGGACAGGAACAGACTAATTTGCATGTAGCCAGGTTCTGAGCTGGGATGGTGGAGTGAGCTAAAAAACGGTGATGGATCAAGCCCTAATCTTTGGATTGGGTAAGAGTGGTCTGCTTAATTCAGACACTCTGTTCATCACCACCCCCTTTTCTGAATCAATTTGTCCACCATAAGCGTGGAAGGGTATACTCAGATGTGAGTCCCTTGCTCATTGCACCATCAGGATTCAAGCAAGCCGGGGCCACGACGGCTGAAATGCCAGAAACCGGTCCCCGGAAGCTTGTTTCCTTCCCAGTATAAGAATTGGCTTGGTAGTTTGGTTTGCCCTGTTCCCATCATGCACTGGGACAGGAACAGACTAATTTGCATGTAGCCAGGTTCTGAGCTGGGATGGTGCAGTGAGCTAAAAAACGGTGATGGATCAAGCCCTGATCTTTGGACTGGGTAAGAGTGGTCTGCTTAATTCAGACACTCTGTTCATCACCACCCCCTTTTCTGAATCAATTTGTCCACAATAAGCGTGGAAGGGTATACACAGATGTGAGTCCCTTGCTCATTGCACCATCAGGATTCAAGCAAGCCGGGCCGACGACGGCTGAAATGCCAGAAACCGGTCCCCGGAAGCTTGTTTCCTTCCCAGTATAAGAATTGGCTTGGTAGTTTGGTTTGCCCTGTTCCCATCATGCACTGGGACAGGAACAGACTAATTTGCATGTAGCCAGGTTCTGAGCTGGGATGGTGCAGTGAGCTAAAAAACGGTGATGGATCAAGCCCTGATCTTTGGACTGGGTAAGAGTGGTCTGCTTAATTCAGACACTCTGTTCATCACCACCCCCTTTTCTGCATCGCTTTGTTGAGCTGGCCTGCTGCTTCTGTCCTGAGAGAGAAAGGACTGGACTTTGCTCTTTGAATCCTGATTCCAAAGTTTCTCCACAGGCTTGTGCCTGCTTGTCTTTTGTTGAAAAGTCTTAGGGCCAACAAAGACTTAATCTACTTTCTACTAACAGCACCTAGACTTCACTGCTGGGTCTTCTCAGCTGGGAGTCCTGGTTGCCAAGTAGTGGCAATTCCATTTCCTGAGCCCTTAGAATCGTGCGGCTGGTGCTGCAACACAAGAAAAGCAACATCAATGCCGTCAGCAATGCCGCTCCCTGCACTAGAGTCTAGGGCATTACACAACACCCTGACTTACACCGTAGCCCTGGTGTTGCCAACAACAGCTACTTGTTGACCCTGACTTTACCATTGAGACCGCTGCCTGCACCGGAGCTGAGGGCACTACTTGTGAAACGCACAACACACTGCCCCGACAAACATCGCAGCCCCGTCCTCTGCAACATCAGGGCTTCGCACTGATGCCATGCTGCTGCCTGCACTGGAGTCGAGGGCTCCACTCTTGTAATGCAGCCCTAACCCCTGTCGATGCCGGCACCTCAACTGCATCATCGTGAAGTTGATAACCGACGTGGATGACTTCCCGAACTCATCAACACTCCACCTTTGTAAGAAACTAACGTACCACCGCCAATGCATTTCATCTCCCCTCCACAGTAAGGAATCAATGCCTTACTGCTCCTGCAAAGCAGTAAGGAACCAATACCTCACCCGTCCTGTGGCAGTAAGGAATCAACGCTACACCGGCACCAGCACTGCATCACCTCCCCGACGTCATGCAGCACCTTTGTTTTCATCACTTTAAAGGTACTGCTACTTTGGGGTCTGTGTGACTCTGTTGACGGCCCCCGCTCCTTGTGGTCAGCATCAAAGTGTTAGATTAGTACCTGTCACAACATCACCATTGCCCCGGTTGGAGCTATTTTTTTCTGAGAGCTGTATTTTTACAGTAATATTTCTAAAAGTGATTGTATGATTTGTGTATGTTGGATTTTTGTTGTTTTGGTCTTTTTTGATTCAGATACATATTGGCTATTTTTCTACACTGGTGTTGTGTCCTTTTGTAGTGTTTTCACTGTGTTACTGTGCATATATGTACAAATGCTTTACACATTGCCTCTGATATAAGACTGACTGTTCCTGCAAAGCTACCAGGAGGTCTTTGCATCCATGAGTTTCTCAAGCGCAATCCCCGTGTAGTTCTTGTGACCAGGAGGTTCTTTCTCCTCATCTGATGCTCTGATCGCTCTCTGACCTTTTATAAACAAGAGGCATGTGAACTCGCATAGAAGCCTGCCTGTTTGACCCCGCCCCACATACACTAGTGGTATGCAAAGTCATCCCTCCCTTTACCCACTATGATGGACAGGTCACTCAAGGGACCCCGGCGCCTTTCGGCGCGGTGGCAAAGTTACAGACACACATGGTCACTGGAAACAACACTTCTAGCCCGCAGCTGTAGTATAGGAAAGGCACTATACATTTACCCAACGAGTTAGCATTTACTAATTAGCCAGTAGTACTCGAGTTGAGTAGAGGTATTGCACAAAACGGTGGCATCTTCTTGGATAAAAATATATGCCGGGCAGGATTCGTTGTGGCGCGATGCTCCTGTCACAAAAAGTAATTCCGTGAGCTCGCGGAATTCTGCATGCTCGCAGAGTTTTTTTGCCGTTTCGCAGAACTTTGCGAAGCACGACAATGCAAATTCCGCTCACCCCTAGTCCTAATAGTGAAATACTCCTACATTCGTATTTCACTATTGCAAGGCCATTCTCTCTCATAGGGTAACATGTGAATTTCCCAAAATATGTGTAATTTACCATTGGAACTAGATAGAGATTTAGAGTTTGTGGTGTCTGAGCTCACAATTGAAAATTACATTTTTTGTTGGAGCTGGCTTTTAAACTGTGTGTTTGAAAATGCCATTTATGGGAAATGTCTTTACACGAAAAACAGGAACCCACACTTCAATGAGTTTCACACCATATATTTTTAGGGATGAAAAAAGATAAGCACTATTTAATGTGTTTACCTTGGCGATTAGTTGCGCCAGTTTTATTCATCAATTTTCACAAAAAGGGAACATGTCACTATAGTCAAGAGAAATATCAGAGCCTTAAACGTAACGGCCATTTAGTGTCCAATATTTACAATGAAAGATTCAATATTTACAATGCAAAAAATGTGATTTAGACAACAAATTAACAAAACATACATAAATTGTGAAACTGTGCAAAAGTAGTACACAACCGTCTTTATGTGATATCATTTCACAGATAAAGTGAGGGGAAGAATTATTCACATGTTTTTTTTAAAAAAACCTAACATTTTTTATGAACCAACAGTTTTTTTCAAGACTGAAATGTAATATTTGGCAAAAAATGGAGATTTTTTAGTGGTTCTCCAAAAACCAACACGACAACCTCTCGGTAGAAATGTTGATAGGCGTTTGAATCATAAACAATTTTAAATGTTTACAGGACTTGATCCTATCCGCCTACAGGACTTGATCCTATCCGCCTACGCGTTTCGAGTTTGTGAGGGTTCTTCTCAAACTCTCTTCAGGGCCAAATGAATTCCATTCCCCATTTGTTAAACCTAATAGTGAAAACATAACAAATAATGGATAATTAGTGCTAGCTGCTTCCATCAACCCGCTACAGTCTCCTCCTATGTACAATTTATTAAAATAACACATACCTCTAGGGACTCGAGGTAGGTTAGTTCATCCAAATGACTTGTGGAATTTCGAAGGATTTCAAAGGATTTGTGCGTATTTCTAAAAAAAAACAGGAGTTTTATATGTGAAACCTGTTTTTAAACATAAGGTGCCATTTTCCGTGAGGCAGATTGACAGTGTGCTCATACCTGGCTATAGTTGAACAGGTCATCTGCTCATACTGCTAATTTTCAGTTTCCATCATTCGGAAAAAACAGCGCTGTAATTGGAAAGGCTCGTGTTATTTTATGTCTGAGCCAGCATGCTTCACTCAATATTATACAGCTACTGCCTTGAATGGAATAGCACTTACTTTAATTATGTTGCCTCATGCAGTGTATTAGTTGTCAACCTTCTGTCAGTATGCTTGACATTCACGGTGTCATCGCCATTAGTCTTTCTCTGGCACCGCGACTCTGTTGAAGAACGGGCGGCAGTCAGGAAAGAATTCCGAGGCGCGCTTTGAATTATGTTGGAACCGCTAATGCGTGTACTCGCATTTAGGCGGGCGGCTCAGTTTACATTTAGACAGATTGGAGCCGCGGTCGAAATAATTCCAATAAAGTGAGCCCGCGCTTTAAGTTAAGCGGGAGCCGCTACTGTGCGCTCTAACCCTTTGTCAGGCGACGCATACTGGGATTTCAACGCAGGGGAGCTCGCGCTCGTGATTGTAAAAGTCAAAATGCTCGCATTTATGTTTGTATTCAACATAGCAGTGTGAGGCTGCTGGACTGTGTTAGTTAGCGTGCTGTGAGGAGGCATCTTAGATACTCAACATACCTTGCAGTCCACGGACATGAATCACTTCCTCATTCCTTCACATGAAGTGAATGGAGTTCTGGCATTCTTACTAAACAGGCTATGCCTCCATTGTGGGCCAATCACAATCAAAGGAGTTTTGTGTGGTCCAACTGATGCATTATGGGGCATGTAGTCTAATGGTTTAAAGTCTAGAAAGTTCACTCATAGAGTTTAAGCCTGAATTGATAGTGTCAAACCGGAGTATTAGGTAGGCCTCTTTTCTCAGCAGTGCCTCCTCTACGTTCGGTGACCTATGCTGTGGGTCAATCGCGGCTAGAACAGTCCACTTGAAATCTGTCTCCTTATGATTTGCAGTGGTAAAATGTTCAACCATTGGGGCATTTTGCACTTTTCTCTTTAATCTCGAGCGATGTTGTGTAATCCTGACATTTACTTGTTGGCATGTCTTCCCTATGTACAATTTGTTACAAACGCACACAATCCCATAGATCACATTTTTACTCTTACAGTTTGTATGCAAACTGTGTCTCCATTTCAAGCCATTATGGCTAAATACATCTCCTTAGTGATCTATGGGATTGTGTGCGTTTGTAACAAATTGTACATAGGGAAGACATGCCAACAAGTAAATGTCAGGATTACACAACATCGCTCGAGATTAAAGAGAAAAGTGCAAAATGCCCCAATGGTTGAACATTTTACCACTGCAAATCATAAGGAGACAGATTTCAAGTGGACTGTTCTAGCCGCGATTGACCCACAGCATAGGTCACCGAACGTAGAGGAGGCACTGCTGAGAAAAGAGGCCTACCTAATACTCCGGTTTGACACTATCAATTCAGGCTTAAACTCTATGAGTGAACTTTCTAGACTTTAAACCATTAGACTACATGCCCCATAATGCATCAGTTGGACCACACAAAACTCCTTTGATTGTGATTGGCCCACAATGGAGGCGTAGCCTGTTTAGTAAGAATGCCAGAACTCCATTCACTTCATGTGAAGGAATGAGGAAGTGATTCATGTCCGTGGACTGCAAGGTATGTTGAGTATCTAAGATGCCTCCTCACAGCGCGCTAACTAACACAGTCCAGCAGCCTCACACTGCTATGTTGAATACAAACATAAATGCGAGCATTTTGACTTTTACAATCACGAGCGCGAGCTCCCCTGCGTTGAAATCCCAGTATGCGTCGCCTGACAAAGGGTTAGAGCGCACAGTAGCGGCTCCCGCTTAACTTAAAGCGCGGGCTCACTTTATTGGAATTATTTCGACCGCGGCTCCAATCTGTCTAAATGTAAACTGAGCCGCCCGCCTAAATGCGAGTACACGCATTAGCGGTTCCAACATAATTCAAAGCGCGCCTCGGAATTCTTTCCTGACTGCCGCCCGTTCTTCAACAGAGTCGCGGTGCCAGAGAAAGACTAATGGCGATGACACCGTGAATGTCAAGCATACTGACAGAACGTTGACAACTAATACACTGCATGAGGCAACATAATTAAAGTAAGTGCTATTCCATTCAAGGCAGTAGCTGTATAATATTGAGTGAAGCATGCTGGCTCAGACATAAAATAACACGAGCCTTTCCAATTACAGCGCTGTTTTTTCCGAATGATGGAAACTGAAAATTAGCAGTATGAGCAGATGACCTGTTCAACTATAGCCAGGTATGAGCACACTGTCAATCTGCCTCACGGAAAATGGCACCTTATGTTTAAAAACAGGTTTCACATATAAAACTCCTGTTTTTTTAGAAATACGCACAAATCCTTTGAAATCCTTCGAAATTCCACAAGTCATTTGGATGAACTAACCTACCTCGAGTCCCTAGAGGTATGTGTTATTTTAATAAATTGTACATAGGAGGAGACTGTAGCGGGTTGATGGAAGCAGCTAGCACTAAGTATCCATTATTTGTTATGTTTTCACTATTAGGTTTAACAAATGGGGAATGGAATTCATTTGGCCCTGAAGAGAGTTTGAGAAGAACCCTCACAAACTCGAAACGCGTAGGCGGATAGGATCAAGTCCTGTAGGCGGATAGGATCAAGTCCTGTAAACATTTAAAATTGTTTATGATTCAAACGCCTATCAACATTTCTACCGAGAGGTTGTCGTGTTGGTTTTTGGAGAACCACTAAAAAATCTCCATTTTTTGCCAAATATTACATTTCAGTCTTGAAAAAAACTGTTGGTTCATAAAAAATGTTAGGTTTTTTTTAAAAAAAACATGTGAATAATTCTTCCCCTCACTTTATCTGTGAAATGATATCACATAAAGACGGTTGTGTACTACTTTTGCACAGTTTCACAATTTATGTATGTTTTGTTAATTTGTTGTCTAAATCACATTTTTTGCATTGTAAATATTGAATCTTTCATTGTAAATATTGGACACTAAATGGCCGTTACGTTTAAGGCTCTGATATTTCTCTTGACTATAGTGACATGTTCCCTTTTTGTGAAAATTGATGAATAAAACTGGCGCAACTAATCGTCAAGGTAAACACATTAAATAGTGCTTATCTTTTTTCATCCCTAAAAATATATGGTGTGAAACTCATTGAAGTGTGGGTTCCTGTTTTTCGTGTAAAGTTATTGGGCCCTTACCCCACTTCTGTCCGCATGGGCCATACTCTCCTCTTTTGAAAAATTTATGGGAAATGGGCATTTTTTGCTGAACCATTTGTTGCCTCTGCCTGTCTGCAGAATCCATATCTGGGTTAGGATGACAGTTGGGTTTATGTGCATACACTCTAGACTGTCACACAAAAAGAGCTGAGGTGTGCCTTGCATATCCTGATGGCCCATCACCAGGCTGATGGGCCTTCTTGAGCTAGAGTGGTGGGAGGAGTTGTCACTGACACCTGAATAGGGCTGTGCCTGTCTTCACACAAAGCTGTCTACACCCCCAGTAGCGTGTCTGGGGCAGGAGAAGGCAGGGTATTGTGCACTACAAAGATTTTCCTTTGAAGTTTGCCTACTTCAAATGCAGAATCTCGCTTAAGTACTGGAACTATGACACCATAACTTCAGAACACTTCTGGACTAAGGAAATTCTGCTGGATGCCATAGGAGGGACTGGCACTCTCCCTGTTGCTTTGTTGAATTGGCCTGCTGCTTCTGTCCTGAGAGAGAAAGGACTGGACCTTGCTCTTTGAATCCTGATTCCAAAGTTTCTCCACAGGCTTGTGCCTGCTTGCCTTTTGTTGAAAAGTGTTAGGGCCAACAAAGACTTAATCTACTTTCTGCTAACAGCACCTAGACTTCACTGCTGGGTCTTCTCTGCTGGGAGTCCTGATTGCAAAGTAGTGGCAATTCCATTTCCTGAGCCCTTAGAATCGTGCGGCTGGTGCTGCAATACAAGAAAAGCAACATCAATGCCGTCAGCAATGTCGCTCCCTGCACTAGAGTCGAGGGCATTACACAACACCCTGACTTACACCGTAGCCCTGGTGCTGCCAACAACAGCTACTTATTGACCCTGACTTTACAATTGAGACCGCTGCCTGCACCGGAGCTGAGGGCACTACTCGTGAAACGCACAACACACTGCCCCGACATACATCACAGCCCCGTCCTCTTCAACATCAGGGCTTCGCACTGATGCCATGCTGCTGCCTGCACTGGAGTCGAGGGCTCCACTCTTGCAATGCAGCCCTGACCCCTGTCGATGCCGGCACCTCAACTGCATCATCGCGAAGTTGATAACCGACGTGGATGACTTCCCGAACTCATCAACACTCCACCTTTGTAAGGAATTAACGTACCACCGCCAATGCATTTCATCTCCCCTCCACAGTAAGGAATCAATGCCTTACTGCTCCTGCAAAGCAGTAAGGAACCAATACCTCACCTGTCCTGTGGCAGTAAGGAATCAACGCTACACCGGCACCAGCACTGCATCACCTCCCCGACGTCATGCAGCACCTTTGTTTTCATCACTTTAAAGGTACTGCTACTTTGGGGTCTGTGTGACTCTGTGGACGGCCCCGCTCCTTGTGGTCAGCATGAAAGTGTTAGATTAGTACCTGTCACAACATCACCATTGCCCCCGGTTGGAGCTATTTTTTTCTGAGAGCTGTATTTTTACAGTAATATTTCTAAAAGTGATAGTATGATTTGTGTATGTTGGATTTTTGTTGTTTTGGTCTTTTTGATTCAGATAAATATTGGCTATTTTTCTAAACTGGTGTTGTGTCCTTTTGTAGTGTTTTCACTGCGTTACTGTTCATGTATGTACAAATGCTTTACACATGCCTCTGATATAAGACTGACTGCTCCTGCAAAGCTACCCAGGGGGTGAAAAGGGGTTATCTTAGCTGTGTACTCCCTCTACCCTGACTGGAGTGAAGGTCCCTACTTGGACAAGGTGCACGCCACTGCTAATTAGAGACCCCATTTCTAATATCTTCGTTTAAATTCTTTATTCAGTAGTGTAGAAATGTAGTCTGTTAGATTTCTGTTGCTGTATAATTAAAATCAAAAAAAGAGTGCATAATTCTTGCGTCCATGTCTTTAATAAAATCAAGACGTTCATTTTCAAAAGCTAGATAATCTACAGCAATCAGCATTCATTTTAAATCAGCATTCAAACAGCAATATAATTACCTTTTTTTTTTACTTCATTCATCATCATCATCATCAAGACTTTATTTCGATCAGTCAAGATCATAATAGCACAGATACACAAAAAACACAATAAAACCAATCAAGTAATATCCATATGCCATATAAACCATCAAAGTAAAAACATTATGCACTTAGGTCCCAATTATGCAGTGCAAAACATCATAAAAGTTCCGCAGTTAGAGTCCAAAATCATCTAAATACCAGTAAAAAGGACCCAAAGTTTTAGGGACTTAAATAGCCAATGATGTGTGCTAAGTAGCAGTGAGCCATGGGGATTAAAGAGCAATTTTCCATTTGAGAAGTCCAAATGTACTAACATACACGGTCTTCTAAATCTTCCAGTGCAAGATGGCAATAAGCAATAAACGTTCAAATCAAAATGTTCCATTTAGTCAATGCAAGTATTATGCTACAGTGCGAGATCTTCTGAGACTTCTGTATCCCACATATTCACCCTAGACAATAGATCTTTATAGACTCAAAGGCTATACAAAATAGCAATGAACCATAAAAATTATCATTCGGGCTCTCCCACTGGCATATTCTAAAATACCAAATAAAAAAATACGACTAAAGTATTCACAAAATTTAAAATCCAGTGTTAAAATATCAATCATGGAAGTGAGAAAGGGTTTACTTCGTTCAGAATTCAAATCTTCCGACTAGTTGCATCAACTTTGATTTTCAAAAAAATGGTTAGCGAAGAATGCAAGAATTGTAGATATTACGCACCACACAGGAAGGCACTTTCCTTCATTAATATAACAACAAGCATCATAAACCACGTCGCTCAGGTGTAAAAACGCCACATGTAGTTGAGTAAAATGCATTCAATGTCCACTATAAAGTATTCTAGGAACAACTGACAAACAAAAGAAATTATTTTAAAGTGAATATTCGCATCAAACTTGAGAGATTAGCATGCACTTTTTTTGCAATGCCAGTATGCCAATTCCAGCAGATTTTCAAAACGTCTTAGACTTGAGCATTGGTTGAAGAAAGGATTACCAAAAATTCTGCTACTGTTCTCTGCTACAAGGAAGTAGCCAGTAAATGAAAATGCCCCCTCTTTGAACTAAACATCTGATGACACTGAGCAAGTGTAGCAAGTGACCCGAACTACACTAGAAGAGTTCCTGCGTGTCTTCCATTCAAGCACCCGTCCAGTCATTCCTTTACCTTCCCATTCACCTGCTTGATATCCACCTTTTCACCTTTACATTCTGTCAACCATTCATTCTTTCATTCATAGGTCAATATTTCACCATTCCATCAACCCATTGGCAATTCCATCCATCTGCTTCACACACCCACTAGCTATGCATGCATTCATCTATACATCAACCCAAACATGTATCCATCCATCATTTGACTTACCCGTTAATCAATAAAGCCTGTCATCCATCAATTGATCCGTTTGCCCATCCATTCATCCACCATCTATCTATCATCTCAAATTTACTTTGCCATCTATCCATCTTCTCAGATTTCTATTTACCCTGCCATCCTTTCACCCACTCATCCGTCGACACTCTCAGATTTCCATGTACTTTGCCATCCTTTCACCCATCCATATTCCATTCTCCAAAGTTTCCATTTACTCTGTCATCTTCCACCCGCACATCCATCCATCCATCCTCTCAGATTTCCATTTACTCTGCTAGCCTTCCACCCATACATACCTTCATCCATGCATTCAGTCACCCATCCATCCATCCAGCTATCCTCTTAAATTTTGATTTACTCTACCATCCTTCACCCACCCATCCATCCATGTTCTCAGATTTTCATATACACTGCCATCCATTCACCCACCCATCTTCCCATCCTGTCAACCACTTGTCCTCCCATCCTCTTACCCACCCAACCCTTCGCACACTCACCCATTCCAACCATCCTTTCACCCAGCAATCCTTTCACCCACCTTTTGCCAACTCATGCATCCACTCATCCAGCTTCGTTCCCATTTCTATACACTTATCTGTATGTTTGCCTTTTCGTCCCACTGTAGCTGTAAAAGTGGAGGAGGTTCGCGGGGGGGGGGGGGGGGCGGCGGGGGTATTTTCGACGCACCTGGTCTGCTGTGTGTGTTTAAGGCAAACATAAACAGCCCACATCTCCTTTGCACTCTCTTTTAAACTTACAACGAAAAGTCCACGCACGGCTGCAGACATATTAAATGCCGCATGGGAACACCTTTTTAGTTGGAAAGATGGGATATGTGCACTATAATGTTCACTAGATTAGTTAAGGACAAAATAAACAGAACAACTATTGGTTGTGAACCTGGGCGAGAAAAACACGACAGATCTGCGATGCTCAGCTAGATGGTATTGCTTCAGGCATCAGTGCTGGTAAAAGAAGCAGACGTCGAGTGAGGCCTGGAAGTAAGTGCAAGGGGCAGGAGCTTAGTGAAACCGTTTGGTCACTTTACACCTACACCTCAAAACCGCGCTGCCAGCGACGGGTTCTCGTCTCAGGAAACAACCCTGCTCGTGTTTACATCTCCAGTATATACACCGAATAATACAGTGCCTTTGAAAATAAATGCAGGGCGTCCACGCACAGATATGGCAATGGGCTAAATAAGGCGAGCAAAGTAGCAAAGAACCGCATATTGGGCCTTATTTATGAAGGACTTGCGCCACCGGTGCGTCACTTTTTCCCATGTTAAAAGTGACGCACCGGCAGCGCAAGGCATAAGGCCCATTGTCTGTACCGATAACGCGCACATTACACAGAATGCAGAGTGCAGAAAAGTAAAAGATAAAACTATTTTACCTTTGGAACACTTGCTGCTTTAATGACTAGATTGATATATATTGGATGACCACACTGACAGAAGATATTGTTTTAATGTCATCCAGTGAACACAGTAATCTTCTATCTGAAAGGCATTATATTTTTGTGTCTGTGTTGTATGATTTGGTGCTGAGAGGACATGTGCAAGGCAGGTGTAACCTGGGGTCATCAATGCTTTTGAAGGCTTCTGTTTGTATCATTCCTCAGAGACATCAGGCAGGACAATAGTTCTTCTCCTTCAAACAGACACTGAAAAAAGAGCTCCTCCCCAAAGACCTGTGACTTTAAGGTAGCTTGTGTGATAACGTACTTACCTCGGCCTCTTTATTGGCTCCTTCTGCCTGCTTCCTCCATTCAGTGTACGGCTTCCTCCCCTTCTTTGTGGCGTGTTAGCCTTATCAGCCACTCTGCTGTCTCTAAAGTGAAAACAATCCTTCTAGCTTGATGTTGCATTTCTCTACCATTACCTTGTGGTATGACTCTCAACCACATTGTTCGTTTTAATACCTCATTGTATTAATGCTTGTTTACACTTCCTCCTTCCTCTACGATTACAACTACTACTAAATTTCACCCACACAACACTCCACACTCACATGCATGCTCCTCAGCACCCGCTCGCACCCTAAACACAATGCCCAGGCCTACTTTTTCTCAAGAAAACCTGGCTGAGCTCTGCATCAGCACCTGACATCACCACAGACTTCTGCGTGGCTGCAAGATTGGCAGGCAAGACAGACTCCATAAGCCCAAGGCAGAATCACTGCCAATCACAAGAACACCATCGGATGCACCATTGCAACTAATTGTACAGCCTGCTCTTTCTATGTTAGCTCGTGAGCTTCTGGTAGCTCTCCAGCTATTTGTAAGTAGCTCTCCTATCTGCTGCCCAGACAACTTAATTAGAATATGAGGTAAGGAGAAAATTTGTTACATTTCCAAAATATATTTAAAGCTGATATGTGAGTCATAAATTAGGAGATGTTAGGGAGACATTGCTAATATATTATCTTGGTCTCATGGTACTGCAGCTATGGCTGTTATGTATTATTCATGTAGAGGCATTCAAATTAACAACACCTTTTTCTATGTTACTGCTGGCAACCCTGCCTAATGTGCTGATGGGATCACTCCTTGTTACCTTGCATATGGTGGCCACTAAAGTAATCTTCTCCTCTATTTCACTATTACATCACTAATTATATTTTTAGCTGGATATCCCATCATCTACCTGCCTTCTCTCCCCTCCCAGGACCTTCTTAATGGCCACCACATCGTTGAGGTGCAGCAAACACTCTGTTGGCGCGCTGAAGACAAGCACATCTGCATCTGTCCGCATCTGGATCACACCCACTTCTAGGAACACTGGTCCACCCCCCCTCCCGCCGCTACCATGCTGCGACTATCTGTATCCTCTGCCCTGGTTGTGCTCCACACACTTCTGCCTTGCCCCATCACACAAGGCGGTACAAAAGGGGGTGTTGATGGACGGAGCATCTGAACCAATCCAACACTCACACCCAGTCAACAGATCTTGGTTTAATCCATCACTGTTCTTTAGCCCACTCTGCCACCCCAGTTCAGACATGGCCATATGCAAATCAGTCTGACCCTGTGCCTCATGGGAACAGTCCAGCCCGAACTGCTAAGCCATGCCTTCCCTGGACCGGAAACAAGCTTCCTAGGACCGGATACTGGCATTTCAGCCGTCTTCAACCAGGTTTGCTTGAATCCAGTGGCAAAGTGAGCAAAGGACTCACGTCTGAGCATACCCTGCCAACGTATGGCGAACAAAGCGGTACAAAAGGGGGTGGTGATGGACGGAGCATCTGAACCAATCAAACACTCACACCCAGTCAACAGATCTGGGTATAATCCATCACACAGCACAGAGGGAGCTCTTCTGCTTCCTACACGTTTTCATGCATTTACCCCACCCAACACTTACACCTACACAATTCTGCAATCACCCACACAACACTCCACACTCACATGCATGCTCCTCAGCACCCGCTCGCACCCTAAACACAATGCCCAGGCCTACTTTTTCTCAAGAAAACCTGGCTGAGCCCTGCATCAGCACCTGACATCACCACAGACTTCTGCGTGGCTGCAAGATTGGCAGGCAAGACAGACTCCATAAGCCCAAGGCAGAATCACTGCCAATCACAAGAACACCATCGGATGCACCATGGACACCTCAACTTACAGCATGGAACACTTGTTTTTCAAACTGCACGTCACAGCCAACTTCACTCTAAGTGGTGCTCACACCCACAGACCACCTGAACCACACGCCAGCTGCACCGACACCACCACAAACTTTGTCACACTACTCACCCAGAATGCTAACAATTCCATGCCACTCAGTTACCCGAACTTCCACCTGGAAGACCACATCAATCCCACCTCAAGAGTGCTCATCAAAGACTTTGGAAGACTGGACCTCACCCAATGAGTAAAGGGACCTACCATCATTATCAGACACATCATGGACCCTATTTTCACCATGTTTGACAACAACTGAGTCAATGAACCCACACCAGTCCCCTGGACAGACTACTCCCTCATCAAGTTCAGCATCCCTAGCCCAGTCCATTGCACATGCATCACTGTCACACCAGCCCACTGAAACTGGAACAGCGTCACCGAGAAGGACTGGAACACCACACTCAACACAACAACAGCCTCTCCAAAGCCATCAAGAAGTTCAACAACTGGATCACCTCCTGCACCAACGCTCTCGCCTCCATACAACACAAGAATACAATAAGATCCAGCCTCCCCCAGTTGGTACATGGAGGAACTCAGACAGATAATAATAATAATAATAATCCACATTTGTATAGCGCACAATCACCCGTTAGGGTCTCTAGGCGCTGGGGGCCGTCGGGAAGATTAAGCAAGCTATTGCCCAGAGTCGCATGGTGCTGAGCTAACCTGCCGCCGGAGCCGGGGATCGAACCCTGATCCCCACATTCTAGCGTCAGTCGCCCTGGCCGCGCCGCCATACCTCTCCCACAGACAGATGAAACACCAATGAAAACAACTGGAGCAGAAATGGAAAGTGAGCCAGAATAATGCAGGACAGGAGCACATTCAAATTTGCACTAAGATGATGGATCAGGATCCACCTTTCGCACAGCTCTGTCAGACCACATCAATGCCAGCAAAAACTGAAGCAAAATCTTCACCTTTGTAAAATATTTCACCTCTCCAAAGGCCACCTCCCACTCAATCACTCCCTTGTAGGGCCTCTGCAACAATCTCTCTAAATTCTCAAAACCAAATCACCACCATTTACAAATTCAACCCACAACCAGAACCAGACAAATGTCGCAAACTCCCTCCCAATGTTATCCAAAAACCAGTGCTAACCACATGGCTCATCATTGCCCTAGAAGAAATCTCCGCCACCAGAAAGTACATCCATTTACGGGCCCCATTGGATTCCTGCCCTTCAGCACTAATATTGCAGGGGACTGCAAACAATCACATCCACCTCTTCCGCCACCTTACCAGACGCTTGGCAATGTGCAGATGTCCTCCCATTGCTAAAGAAACCTTCTGAGGACCCTTCAATGCTTGATAACTACAGATCAATCTCCGTGATACCATTCCCAGAAAACTTCTTAAAGAGAATCATCAACAGACACCTCATAAAATACCTCAATGACTTCCAACTCATTGACACCATTTAGTTTGTTTCAAACTCAACCATATCATGGAAACTGTCCCCATCGCATCTCTCTGCAGCATTTGACACAGTCTTCCACCTTCATCCTCATGCAACGCCTATGACACATCATAATCCAATGACACGCACTCCGATGGATCTGCTCCTTTCTGACTGGAAGGATCCAGTTAGTCAGCCTGGCACCATAAACCTAACCTTATACGCCCACAACTTAATCTCTGGAGTTCCTCAAGGATGCTCCCTAAGCCCAACCCTCTTCAACACATACATGATGCTTCAAGCCAGCACTATCCACTCTCCCACAACATCAGCATCCTCTCCTACAACGATGACATGCAACTCATTCCCTCCTTCATGGACAAGACGCCCAGTACTCAGATCAAGTTCAATGTCTGCATGACTAAAATCAGCCACTGGATGAAGGCTGACTATCTAAAGCTGAAAATCGGCAAGTTTGAAATCATGATCTTAGGGAATAGCACATCCTGTGGAACATCACCTGGTGGCCAACAGAGCAAGGACACACCACCACCCCCACCACCCATGTAAAGAACCTCAGGATCATCATCAACAGCAAACTCTACAGGACCGCCTAGTAGAAGTTGCAGTGTCAATCCAACTGGCAATGTACCTCAGGTAGATAAGTGAGCCGGTTGGTCCTGGTAGGTCCTCTGTATGAAGGCAGGGCACAGGACATTTAGTTGTACGTGAGGATGTGCTCAGTTCCCCACCTCCCATCCTGCCAGAGGATGATCCATTAAGGCACACCTAATCCATCTATTGTGTGACTGTCTGGGAGGAATTCACATAGTCTAACTATCAGATACACCCAGTTATGTGACCCAGACAGGCTGCTGGCACAAAGGGCTAGCACAGCAAAATGCCAGTTTTTAAAAGTGCAGTTTTCAGAAAACGTGAAGAAAATTCCAACTGTACCTCTAAAGAGGACTTATTGTTACACTTTCATAGATACCAAAAATGAAATATCTACCAGGTCTTAATTAGGAATTGCAGCTTATTAAATGTGATAAGGAATCTCCAATTGTATCCTACGAGAGGGTTAGGCCTCACAGTAGTAAAAAACAAACGTAGGTTGTTTTCGCCACCAGGACAGGTAAAACTTAAAAGTACATGTCCAACCTTTTAATTACACAGCACCCTGACCTATGGTCTACCCAAGCCTATCTTAGGGGTACCTTATATGTGATAAAAGAGGAGCTAAAGGCTTGGCAAGTGGTTTTTAATACAAAGTCAACATGGCAATATAAGCCTGCACTCAGACTGCAATGGCAGGTCTGGAACATGTTTTCAAGTGCTACTTAAGTGGGTGGCACAATAAGTGCTGCAGGTCCACTGGTAGCATTTAATTTACCGGCCCTGGTTATATGGTATACCACTGTACAAGGGACTTACAAGTAAATGAAATATGTCAATTAAGTATATGCCATTCAACAATGTTTTGGGGAGTGAGCACCAGCAATTTAGCACAGGCTGGCAGTGGTAAAGTGCACAGATTCTTAAGGCCAAAAAAACGAATTCAACGAAAGAGTGGAGGGAAAAAGGGAACATGTGTGGGGTGACACTGCAAAGAGGGCCAGCTCCAACTAGGAACTACTTTTGATCAATGAAAATTACCCCGAGCTATATTATGTGATGTTATGCAGATTTGTAGAGCTCACTATCACCTGGGGGGGGTGATATCCTGGTTTTGAGTAGGTATGAGTCTAGACACACCTAGGGCATACTGGGACTACTCAAAAAGCCATGTCTTCAGCTTCTTGGAGAATTCAAGAAGTGAGGCGGAACTTCACCAAAGAGGTATCCGACCTTGTGGAACTCTTCAGCTACAGCCCTCTGCCTTATCCAGCTGGAGACTTTTGACTTCTATTTCGGCAACTAAGTTTGAACGTGGAATCTTTACCCCATCATCAACACAAGACCATCCGACGATAATGCTCCCTCTTCTAACACCTCCTGCAGCCTTGCCCCACTGACCCGTACCTTCCCAGACACTTTTCCTCAGAATCTCTCATACATCTCAAGATAAGCGCTAACCAGGCTCAATCCACTCTCTATATCTACTGCTGCATTCTTCTCCACAGCAGCAAATCCTTTTCAGCGGTCCTTCGCCAAAGGGGTGTCTGACCTGGTAGGACTGTCTTCGGCTACAGCCCACTACCTTGTCCCGCTGGAGCTTTTTGACTTTCATTTCAATGTCTTAGTGCCAAAAGTCGAAATCTTCACTGCAGCTTCGACCCAAGGCCTTCCAACGATGACAATCCCTCCTCCGACACCTCCTCCAGTCTTGCCTCGTGGAACATTACCTTCTCAGACACATTTCCTCAGTTTCTTCTAAGTCTGAAGGTAAGCGCTAACCGGGCCCAATCCACTTTTTGTATACAAACCATGCTCCATCACGGTAGGCTATATTTTTCGACTTTAGCCCGGTCTCGCTCAGTGGTATTCTGGCTGTTGTTGTACAGAGCTGCATCGGATATGATGAGCTTGTCTTTAAGATAAGCAGGGGTGCTGGTGGTTGTATATAAATGTATCAGTATATCCTGAGGCTTTCTAAGACTTCAGGGTTTTGTTTTCACCAAGGCAGTGGATTTTGCAGACAATTAGCTGGGTCAGTCTAAGTGTCTCCCTGTCATCCTCTCATAGTTTGCTGTTTCAACCTTCAGTCATTTAAGTAACTAATGTGTCCCAGTGATTTCTGGTGGCGGTCACTAGAGATCATTTTTGGGGACCAAAATGTATTTTTCATTTTTTAGACTAAAAGTGCAAAGTACAAGCTATTGGCTTAGTTAATTCTTGTTAGTAAAGCATTGCTTGAAAAAGTAAAAGATTAAAATACTGAGGAACAGCAACACATATCTTATGGTGTCTCAAAACGGAACATTGAATTAAATATTTTTTCTTTGTAAACTGTATAATTAATTTTTTTAATACTTTTCACACAGGAACCTCTGAACAGAATTTAAAAGGCTTGTTGTAAGAGACCCAGCTTAAAATAAGTCAGAAAACTAGTTGCAGGCACATAAACAACATAACAGCTGTCAGGGTCAGTGAATAATGGAGTAACAACATTTAAAGGCAAACACTTTATATGCCCTAATTTACTTTCCAGAGGACTCTGATCCAGAACAAATATTCAAGCCAATTGGTGCAGCAGCCAAGCAAGTAAATGTATGAGCCATTGGGGGAAGAGACTTTGCTTGCTGAACTGAGTGCAGCAGCCCGCTATCCCCAGGGCTATAGATGTTTGCACTGTGAAGGTTTGGGCTTTCAAGCAACATGTGGAACTCAGAAGTTAAAGAAAATCAACCTGACCAAGGCTGCTTTTTAGTCAAACACTTGGAAAAATAATATACCTGTTGTTGTGCTTTTTCGAAGGAGCTGGGATATGAGTCAGGAGAAACACCAAGAGTGCGGGAGCAGTGATGTGTGGTGAAGCAGAAAATGAGAAGATAGCAAGAAAACACATGCACTACGATAGAGTGTACAAAGAAAAAGAAAACAGTAGTTCCCTGATGTGAACCATGGAAGGTGTTGCAGCGCCACTGGGCTAATTTGCTTTGTTTCACCTTATCTCCTAATGCTATAACTCAGGTTTATTCACATAGTCCTCTGATGGATGTTGAATTGTGCCGAGAGGGGTCAGATATAGGTGATCCAATCCAGATGTCCAATGAGGACCAGGAATTGGGTAAGTGACCTAAAAACTCAAAATTAGATTAATGTATATAACTCTCAAAACTATGCTATACAAATACAAGATTATCACAGCTAGACCAAATCAACTGAAGAAATTCCATCGGACTAGAAAAATACAAACCAATAATTTAGTCAGAGCTATACAGAATACTGACATTAAAATCTTCTGTCCAGAGACCTCTCTATTAGAATTCCCATGCCTTATTAATACTCAAATGGAATGCACAATCAATTTTTAGAGTCATGGGGGAGACAGAAACAGGATTTTAGTTAAAGTTAGATGTTATCAGTCTATTTTAGAAGATTAAATACATCACTATCATGCTTGTAAATTGAGGAGGACAGAATAATCCAATGTATCTCGTGTTGGCCGTCAATTACCAAAGCTCTAGAAGAAGGGTTCAGGAAAGGACGTGAACCATATTAGCTCAAAATGTACTCTCCCATGAGGGAAAGAAGTCTGGAAATAGTGCACACAGCGTAAATATTAGCTAAAGGAAGCCAAAAGAGTCCGCAAGGAAACTAATGATGTGTCTCTCAGTCCACAAAAGAGTAAAATCTCTCTGAAAAAGATGTGTATGTCCTTTCGTCACTTCAAAGTACAATCTAACTCTTCAAGTTCCGGGGGTGACACCTCCTGGGTCACCTCATCTCGTCAGACCACGCAGTCCATTGGTCAGTTTGTGCAAGGTGAGTGTCATGCAGCATAAAGAAGACACATTTTATGGCATTCAGAATGTATAATTTCCTGAACAATAGTCTTTTACCAAAGGCACATGAGTGAGTTTGAGAAGACAGTTTCTCACGCAGATGTTCCTAAAGTAACAATAGGGCTTTGGGGGGGCGGGGGGGAGGCGGCCGCCTGGCAGGAGGCCTGCTACCCCCGGGGAGGGGGAGGAGCTAGGGCCAGCACCGTACGTGGGCTGGTTTTTCCCTTGGGCTGGCGGTAGGATTGGGCTCCTGGTTGGGCTTTGTTTGGGCTGGCTTGGGCTGGGGTAAATAAAAACGCCCATTTTGTGTCACTCGCCACCATTTCAGTGGCAGTGACACAGCAGCAGGGCAGGGGGTAGGTGGTTGAGTGTTTTTTTTGTTGTTGGGCCTGCATTAGTTTGGTATTTGGGCGTGTGCGGCGGTGGATCGAGGCAGGCGAGCTCGTGGGATTTTAAGTGACCCGGGAGACATGGTGTGTGTGGATAACCCGAGAGTCCAGGAGGCACTCTGGTTACTTGAAGAGGCGGGCCGCATGGATCTCGTCCGGCCCGAGGTCCAGGTGAGGCCGCCACGGCAGCAGTGTTGGCTGTTGAACCGCTGCGGTCGCGGTGGGATCAGGGCGAGGGGAAGGCAGGGCAGGAAGGCACCTGAGGGCGGGCGGCGGGCCGTGTGAAAATGGTGCCGGGAGTGAGGAGGAGAGAGGGAGGGAGGCGGGGTGCGGGGGGCAGGCCGACCCTGGAGTTTGTGGCTGGAGTGAGGGGGCGGGGGGAGGAGCTGGATGTCAATGAGGCAGGGAGGGGTGAGAGAGCGATGCTGCAGGGAGGGGAGCAGAGTCAAGTGCTGGTGGTGGCCAGGGAGCGTGGAGAGGTGAGGGCGGGGGAGAACGTGGTGCAAGGGGAGGGGGGAGCAGTGTCACCACCACTAATTGAAGAGTCTGACTTGGAGGGGGAGGAGGGCAGTGGTGGCGGGGAGAGCGAGCTGGATTGGGGGGTGTCATCGGGGGGAGTGTGGTGGGGCCGAGTAGATCGCCGACGCCAAGGGGGGTGCGGGCGGAGTTGTGACAGGGGAGGGGGAGCGGGGGGCCCTGATGGGGGTGGGTTGGGGGGGTGGGGGAGAGGGAGGTGACTGGTCCGGGGGAGGGGATTTTGGTGGCATATCAGGAGGGGGGAGCTGGTTGGGGGCCGGAGCGAGGCGGGGTCGGGTGCGAGGCGTGTGGCAGAGAGGGGGGTCGGGTTGGGGGAGCCGGGGCAAGGCGGATGGGGGCGCAGAGGGGACATGGGTGGGGGATGGAGAGTGGGGAGGGGACAGGACTGGGGGTGCTGGGGGGTGGGGGGGGAGCGGCCAGCTCGGAGGGGCGGGCATTCTGCGGGGTGGGGTCGGGCATGGGGAGGGGGTGGGGGGCGGGTGGCGAGTTTGGGTGGAGGGGGGCCATTTTTTCCCCGACATGCTGGACTCCACCTTTTTCTCTTGGCAGGAACACCTGGCTAGGCGCTCGGGAGAGCAGCATGTGGCTCCACTCCACCGAGGGGATGGGCCGGCTCTGCCTTGTACGGGCGGTCGTGCTCCACCGAGGGACCGTTCGTGAGAGCACGTTGGGAAGCGGGCGGTAGGTCCCCGCCAGCCCCACCCGGAAGGGTCGAGGCGGCCGCCGGGGGACGGGGATGGAGAGCGGACGCTGTGGATCAAGCTGCAGTGTCATATGCGGAGCATGTGCAGAGAGAGAGTGTGGACTTGGGAGACTTGATGAGGGCTTGTAGGGAGGAGGCGGGGTTGAGCCACCTGGAGTCCCTAGGGGGCGGCCGGGAGGTACGGTGGGAGATGGGGCTAGGTGACAAGCAGGGGGAAAGGGGGCCGCTTGACTATGAGGAGGAGTCTGAGGAGGAGGGGGAGAACGGGAGGGGGGGAGAGGAGTAATGTTGTTGGAAGTGTATTGCAGGTACGCTCACGGCAGCATGCGCAGAGAGTGATGGCCCCCCCGGCTCAACTGGTTAGGTGGCGGGATCCAGCTCGGACGCCGCCTTGTCGCCAGGGAAGGATGGTGGCAGAGTGGGGAGTGGTTTGGGCAAGCCTCGTGGGGCTCAGGTGTCTGTGGGTACGGATGCTTGGGGGGAGGACCTGGTGCATCTGGTAAAAGGACGACATATGAAGGACACAGGGGTGGGCCCGGATGGGGCATTGGCATGGACGGCAAGGGGTCCTGGGGCGCCGTGGCATGCGGTGTCGGGAGTGCCGAGGCGGGGAATTCGAAGGCGGGTGAGAAAGCCGCCGGGGACCTCGAGGCGAAGGAGAGTTGTGATGTCCCGATGCGCAAGCTCCCATACATGGGGGTGACTAAGCCTCTGGGGGCCCACCTGTCGTTGGCGACTAAGGAGAAAATATGGAAGGGGGAGTATGTTGAGATCTTGAAGCTCCTTCACAGGAAGCTGACGGCGAAGGAGGAGTCAAAGGAAGAGGAGCAAGAGTTGGCCAGGCGTCCCAAGGTGCCTCTGACAATTGACAAATTGGTCGGCGGCATTCCTGATATACGCTAGCGTATATTGTGAGAAATATCCGGAGAGGGCCATAGCTCTCTTCAAGTACATGGACGTGGTCAGGCGGGCTCAGGTTACATACGCAGGTTATGCCTGGTCTCAGTATGATGAGGAGTTCCGGGCACGGATGGCGTCGGACCCGGAGGCAAAGTGGGGCGAGCTGGGTTCAGACTTGTACCACCAGACTATGGGTGGGGCAAAGTTCGGCCGCACTATCTATACAGCCAGCAGTTTGCCACTTGCACTGACCCCCTTTTCAGCCCACCCCACCCGTGGAAGGCTGGGCGAGGGAAAAAGGAGCGCGGGTGAGTCAGCAGAGGCCCATTACGGCGGATCTGCTTGCGTCCTTGTTGCAGACGTTACCGTCGATTTGCCGCGATTGGGGGGAGACTACTTTGTTTTCCACCCTTATGTCGTGGATGTTTTTTGGAGCCTTTAGGGTTTTGGAGTTGGTGGGTCTGAAGGAAGGGCCAGGTGTGCTGTGGGAGGAGGTGAACGTCCGGGAGCAGGAGGTGGCTGTGCGCCTGCGACGTTCGAAGACAGATCAGTGGGGGGAGGGTACGTGGGTGGTATTGGGGCCAAGGAGGCCCACGGCGGTGTGCCCGGCGGTGTGGGGATGGCGGTTGGTGGCCGGACGGCGGGTGTTGGCAGGGGAGGTTTTTGGTCGGGGGGACAACGGCCGGGTGACTGCGGCTCAGGTGTTGTGGGTCCTGCGGCACGCCCTATGGTTTATGGGTGAGGACCCGAAGACTTTCGGGACGCATTCGTTTTGAATTGGGGCGGCGACGGAGGCGGTTCGTCGAGGCTGGGTGAAAGAGGACATCAAGCGGCTTGGGCGATGGAAGTCGGGTTGTTACAGGACATATGTCAGGATGCGAGGGGTAGGGGTGGATCACTGAAGTGACAGATTTTCCTGCCCTCTTACATGTGTGTCTTTACAGATGCTGTGGCGGGGCCAGCTGCGGCGGCGTTGGACATTTACATTATAGGACACTCTTTTGTAAAGCGAGCAGAGAGGGCGGAGTGGGAAAAGCACCGGAGCCTTAACTTGGAACTGGATGAACGGTTGTTTCAATGTCATTGGCAAGCAAAGGGGGGCATGCGCTGGCATGAGTTGTTGCCGGCTTTGAATAAGGTGGTCAATGGGGCAGGGCCAGACTGGCTACTGGGCAGCTTGGAATGCTGCTGAGCTGGTGGGTGATTTCGTTCATGGGGACCTGCGTGTGCTAAACGAAATTCGTTTTGCATTAATTATTTCGAAGCACACGCAGGTCTCCATGAACAAAATCCGCCCCCACAGCAGTGAAATCAGCCAGCAGCTCAGCAGCAGTCCAAACTGCCCGGTAGCTAGTCCGGCCCTGCAAAGGGGGAGTGTGTCCAGATGTTGTAGTCGTACACTTAGGAGAGAATTACCTGGTCCAGTGCAAGGGTTTGGCGTTGGTCAAGCAGATGAAGAGGGACTTGTTGGAGATACTGAGTAGATGGGCGGGGTGTCATGTCATTTGGTCAGAGTTCCTTCTCAGGAGAGTTTGGAGGGGGGCGGAGAGGCCAGCGGCCATAGATAAGACGCGGAGGAAAATTAACAGAGAGATGAAGAATTTTTGTGAAAAGGAGGGCTTGATTAGAATGGAGCACCCAGAGCTAAGGTATGGGGCAGTCTACTTTTTCAGGGAAGATGGTGTAAATCTGTCTCAGTATGTGATGGAACTTTATATCATCCAATTGAAGGAGGCACTGGATCAGGCCATTGGGGTGCGCAGATATCCGAGGGTGTAGGCGTCCTATGGGGGAGTCGAAAGTCGAGTGGCGGTTCTTCCTAGTCAATGGAGGGAAAATGGTAGGAGGCCTGGGTTGTTTGACAGGGAGGGATTACATATGACAAGTTATTTAGTTAGGTAGTGAGGCATGTTGCAGTTGGTAATTTGTGCTTATGTTGTTCTTTGGGGAACCATTTTAGGGGTGGGGTGGGGGGTTGTTAGGTAGTTCATATTTAGTGAGGTTTAGCTTTGTACGGCACAGGCCAAGGGTTTTTGTGTTTGTAAGGTGCACCTGCTTCCAATAAAGCGGCCTTTGTCACACCATAAATTGTGTCTGTGGTCGGTGATGAGCCCCAATAGGGCTTTGGGGGGGGTGGCCGACCGGTGGGAGGCCTGCTACCCCCGGGGGGGTTTGGGGACTCGGGGAGGGGGGGAGCTAGGGCCAGCACCGTACGTGGGCTGGTTTTTCCCTTGGGCTGGCGGTAGGATTGGGCTCCTGGTTGGGCTTTGTTTGGGCTGGCTTGGGCTGGGGTAAATAAAAACGGCCATTTTGTGTCACTGGCCACCATTTCAGTGGTAGTGACACAGCAGCCGGGCAGGGGTTCGGGGGTTGAGCGTTTTTTCCCACCCTCCCTTCCTATGTGCTTGGGGTTTTTTGTTTGCATTTTGGGGGGGGTTGTGTGTTGATTTGGCAAGCGGGTTTTTTAGGTGTGAGGTGGATGTTGGAGTGGTTTTCTTGGGAGCCGGTGCATCAGGGGGGTTTTATTGTAAGGGAAGTTTTGTGTCGCTGGAACAGATGCAGGTGTGCATTGAAGACATTGGGCGGTTCTTCCTAGTCAATGGAGGAAAATGGTAGGAGGCCTGGGTTGTTTGACAGGGGGGGATTACGTATGACAAGTTATTTAGTTAGGTAGTGAGGCATGTTGCAGTTGGTAATTTGTGCTTATGTTGTTGTTTAGGGGGACCATTTTAGGGGTGGGAGTGTGGGGTTGTTAGGTAGTTTATTTAGTGAGGTTTAGTTTTGTACGGCACAGGCCAAGAGTTTTTGTGTTTGCAAGGTGCACCTGCTTCCAATAAAGCGGCCTTTGTCACACCATAAATTGTGTCTATGGTCGGTGCTGCCTCCCCCTCCCCCCGATGGGCCCCAAAATAGTAGCAAGCAGTCCTAGTATGTGCCTGAAACTCTTTCTGTGAAACATAGTTTCAGTTCACATTGCAAGTTTGAGAAGCCTTTCCATGTGAACAGAATCAAACAAAGAAGAGAAAATGCAGGCCTAAATTGAATTTTGTTTATGAAATACAGAATATAAAAAAATTTAAAGCTACATTACATATGGAGTCTTTCAGACATTATATCTTTCTTTAAACTTGTTTGCATTCATAAAGCATTTCAGTCTGATTGTAATTAGTATGTATAAATATGACATATTATTGCATTTTCAAAGTACCAACGTATAAACCTTTTAAAAACATAAAATATTGATATTGTTTCTAGTAATTCTCATTAGTACATGTATGAAGATAATTCTGTAGAAATTTCAAAGCATTTAGTCTTATTATAAACGTGCAGCACCCTTTTCCCTTTTCTCTCTTTGTGCACATTTTCACGTATGCAAACATGGATCTTAAACATGAAACCGTTCACTATGACACGTAAATATTTCTAAACCATGTTAAGTTTCATAAACTCTTCACACACATCATTATTTTGATAAGAGCTGTTAGAAATCTTATAATACCTAAATACATCACATTTACTTTTGATTGACACACATGGAAATCGCAACTATTATGGGTTAAACTAAGAACCAATGTTATTTAATATATGTTTCCATCTACTCTACTCTTTATCTGCATGCTTTTACAATGCAGTGACTAAGTCTTTTCATTACGTATTCCTCAAAATATTTAAATGTATAGTTAGTACAATTTGTGCATTTTTGTAATTTATCTCTTTAAAAGTGTAAAAATCGTTTTTATGTGTCAGCTAAAGGATTCAGCAATTTATTTGCTTCATCATGGGACATATGACATCCAATTAAATAGATGATAAAAAACAGTTAGGGTCAAAAACATAAAGAGGGAGGATATTGAATAAGAACCAAGCAAGTGAGAGTGACAAGAAAGCCAACCAATAATAAGCAATGGACTCACTGAAAACCAATTCTGAGTATTGGTTTTGTAAACAATAGGTCTTCAATAACAGATAGCCAAATTATGTCTGTAGGCAAGACCTAAATGGAACTTGCAAGAAACTACCTTGGTTATTGGCAGACATAGCATTTTACAGGGCAGCTGGTGGGCTCCTAAGAAAGAAAACATAAGGCTCCTTCACTTTTTGTTAAACAAATTAAGCACTGAACAGCTAACCAAGAGTAAATATTCAGAATGCAGCATTGTATCCCTACACTGGCACTGTTCCGGTGACTTAAAATAACAGTATCTGATTATAACTAAGGCTCCCTTTTTCCGTTTTTACAGATTTTTACAGATAAATACCGCCGGAAAACCATTTATTTTCTTGTCTGTATTTATTTTTAAATGTGGATAGAAACGGAAAATGGGTGCTTTTTGAGTGATATTAAATACACTTTGCCATGACTGCAGGCCAATAACTGTGTGGATTGATAGGTAAAGGGGTTAAAAAAAGAATAGAATTTTAATAAAGAGGCTTAAACAGCAGTAGATATGCACAAAGCTGGTACTGGAATGTGCATATTTTCATATAAGTGCATTGATTTATCTTCTGAAGGTGCTCATATCACTAAAACCTGCCATGCAATCAAGAATGATTGCATATTTATTGGTTAAATACATGTGCAAATATACCAGTTTCAACTATGGATGAATACAGAAAAAGTTGACAAAAAATAAATGTGGATAAATGCAGACGGGAATGTAAAAAAAATACTATAAAACCAGTAGCCCTAATTATAACCTCACAAAGTCTATCACTTATTTTGTGTGGTGCTGGCAGTGAAATCCATGCTCGGTTCTCTGTCTACTTCTACAGTATCCTTCTTGTTCTCACCTGGCTGCTGACTCTACTGCTGCAGTCTTCTCCTCCACCCATCTCTTCTACCATTTGTTCCCTATGCTCCTGCTACTACCTCAGCCTCTTCTAGGACAGCTCTCTCTACTGTTGCCTCTGTAGTGCCTTCTTCATCCTTCTCAGTCTTTCCTCTGTTGCCACATACTTTGAGCTTTGATCATCCAGTGGCCATTCATTACACTCAAGTTTTGGCCTTATACCGATACAGGGTCCTTTAATTTAAGAATAGTTAACAAAGCAGATACTGGCTGTGCCAGTTAATTATACTCTCAATTTAGAAAATACAGGATCTAAGAGGCGCCACTGCCAGGCCTTTGCCAGTTTGCTTTTGCTAAGAATGTGAGAACAGAAAGGAGTCAGAAATGCAAAGTAATAAAAAATTCTAAGTAGGTCCGAGATGATGAATAAAAAGCCTGAGTTTGAAGTACTTTTGAAAAATAGTTTTTTATTTCTGTTTTTCCTTCACTGCCTTTGCAAAGGGAATATTATATAAAAGAAAATCAAGAGCTATTAAGCTAGTAGTGAGCAGCAGTGAAAATGCATTAAAAGTTTAGAACAAATGTAAACAAATGCACAGAAAAGGATCCCACAGGCACACACCTCACGCTTCCAGTTCCGGGTTCATACTCGGGAACTGGAAACTCGTGAGAGTTTTATCGGGATGTCAGATTCTATAACTGTAAATAGGATTAGATATTGAGGCACTGGTTTACCAGAACTGAAAAAGAGATTGTGATTAAATTCACCAGGAAAAAGGTACCCATAAATAAATAATGCATCAGCATATTTACTTTACAAGTTATTGTTATGAGGCAATTGATTTCACTTTCAAGAACATCTGGGGTGTTTGTTTTGGCAGTACCAGGGAAGAGAGCAGGAACTACACGGCCAGCACACATGACTCACACACACGTGAACATTGGCAGTTCTGTCCGTATTTGCCTGACAGGTGCAATACATGCTCTGCCGCTTCGGGGAAGCTTGGGAAGGGAAAAGAAGAGAGAGGACGGTAGCACCCTGCAGTGATGTCACGTAAAATGATTGCAGGCTGTGAAGAGGGGCCCAAGAGTATCCCATATGTGGCAGATATTCATTTGCCTAAAGCGAATTGGGGCCCCTCTAAAGCGTTTGGGGGCCCTTGAGAGTTGGAGGCCCTCTAGGATCTAAGGGGTTACAGGGCCTGTGTTACAGCCCTGGTACCCTAGCAATTGTACCACCTAAGTGAGTAATTGAGCGCGTTATTAAGTTACCCGCACAATTATAAATCAAGACAGCCCATGACTGATTATCAATAAGAATAATTTGCGGTTCATTTAGTGGTCAAGGTGGGCAGGGTCTATTGAGAATGACTGAAAATGACGTTCACAATCCTTTTTAATTTGACAAAAACCGTTCCCATACTTTTTGTTGAAACAACCATTCCTGCACGGTTAACTCCAAACTTGAGCATCTGGCTGAAAGCAAAGATGTGTGTGGAGGGTATGAGGGGGTTCGGTGGGGTTGGATCTCCTGTACTGAGAAGTCAAGAGAGAGGCATCCAGTGAAAGAAACGAGCCTTCTTGCAAGAGTACAGGCTACCTGAATGAAAAATAACTGTGTGCAATGGGTTAATCAGCAAATCTAAAGGCTGCTTTGGAGCTACTTTATGGCTTTATTTGATGCACACATTAGAGGCTTCATGATGACAAAGATTTGGGGCCTGATTATGAGTTTGGTGATGCGGGAGCGGGACCGCCATGCTGGTGTCCCACTTTGACACCGCCAAAAAACCATGTGTGCACCGCCTGCCAGATTATTACTTTTTCAGTCACTGGCGGGCAGTTCTTTCGCGATTCCATGGCAGTGCCTATAAAAGAGGCACTGCAATGGGAATGTCAAAGGAAGTACCTACATGGCATGTACTGGTGCAGTCCTTGACGTGCAGGTCCTGGGGTGCCCCCCATGCATGAACCCACTGACCCTTAGGCAACAGGGGGCCCTGTAAGGCCCATTTTGTTTTCACTCCGTCACAGTTTTCATGGAGGTGGAGCCGTCATGAAAACTGTGGGAGAGAGGTAACTCCTAATGTTTATTTTCATATTTCATAATTATAAGGTATAATTGTATATTTTAAATTATATTATAAATGTCCATTGCATATATTTAGTGTTTTTAACTGTTTTGTTATTAGTCTTTATTTTAAATTTAAAAAACGAATACTTAGTCATGTATAATTTATTATGTATTTATTTCTTTATTTAAATTTATATTTAAATATTAGATTTTGTAAAACTGCATTAGACTATTTTTACATGTTGTACTATATATATAGTTAATATATACTTAATTACGTTTAAACATATATACTTACCTGTATAACCTTGATATCTAGTACTACAATATAATGTGGAAGATATTTGTGTTGTTTACATTGTAAGTATATTAACTCAATATTTGGTACCAGGATATTTTGGTTGCAATAATTTTTATATCAATAATTTGTCAGAGAAAGCTTTATCCACCTCAGATATCCCAGAATGTCTCTCCCAGCCCAGCTCCTCAAATCTACTGGTGTTTGATGGATATGGCGAGATCACCACCCATCTCTTTTTGCCCACATAAGGTTTCATCTATCATGAGAGAAATATACCTATCCCAGATTTCCTCAGTTGTTGCCATCACCCCTGCCAATGGTAACAGATGCTAGCTCTGTGTGAATCCTAATCAAATCTCACCAAGAACTAGTTGAAGCTGGTCTGCCTGGCTCAAGGATTTTAGGAGGGACCCTACTTGTGTATGTTTCTGATTGTCTGGCTGAGCCTGTGTTCCCTCCTGGCCACCAGAGGTGGCATTATGGGAAGCGTGCACAGTCCATGTTTGCGCCACATCACACCTTTAACTGGGTGTGCCAGGTGCAAACAGTGACCGTGCATCCTATTACAGATAATGTGTTGCCCCCAGGACTGATGTGAACTCAAAACTACCCGGGGGCAGCACATTCGTGAAGAATAAGCAGCTATTTGAAGCAGCTGCTCCATGTTTTACAGTGCAGGCAGCACATGGCCTGCTTTACAAAAATTGCAGAGATTCCCCTGCATGTGGGTGTAGTGAGTTACTGAACCCACATGCAGGGGTATTTCTAGGGGGTCCATGGGAACCCACTTGCTTCCTTTCAGAGGGTACCTTCCGATGGTGCACATAGAGTACCACCTCTTTGTGGAGCAGTCATTGCATCCTCTGATGGCCTCTTTACCTCTGCCTCTTACTTTACATCTATGTTAACAAACATATGCCAATGCAAAGATTTCCCATAGTGGCATAGGGTCACGCCTCTATGCAAATGAGGGAACACCCGCTTAGGGTCATGCTGGCAGTATATGTACACCTGTGAAATCTGTATTACAGAAGGGACTCCGCATGCATCTCCAGCCCCTTTGTAATTCCAAAGTGCCACAAGGGTGCCAAAAAGTGGGCGTACAGCCACAGCACCCTCGGGACACTTTGTGTAATACATTCCCAGAATGATATAAGTATTTTCTATATTAGTCAAGGCAGGCTTCATTGTCCCTATGTTGGCATGAGTGAGGCCGAAATATGAGTGTAGGACCCTGCAGCATTCCGACTCATCATGTGCCTCTATTGTGTTTGTTCCACCTTTCCCAGCCCCATAATGACCTGGAGACAGACAACATGTATTCCCCTTGTGTGAGGTCCATATTTAAATAAATATTGAGTTGAAGGTCTAGTAAAGAGCTAATCCTTGAAAATCAGGTCCTGGTTGAAAAGAACCCATGACTCTGGTGGGTGCCCGAGTACTGTTGGTGCCCTTCTCCACTAGAAAACCTTGACCATTGAGCAAAATATTTCTGGATACAGGAGATTAAAGAAAAGGGTATGATTTTACTATCTTCTTAAGTATTGTCCCACTAACACATCTGGTTCCTGTGACAATCAGACCATCCAATAAGATATTAAATTGGTTATTAGGACTCCAGTAACTTTGATAAATGTGTCTCCAATCCAATGGGACACTGATGACCAGGACTGACTTCACCACCAGGTCATCAAGGTACCACTGTTGACGTCACTTAAATGGGTCTCTATTTGGGTCACTGATTCTTCTTTTCATCTATAGATACTGGAACTTCGTGGCTTGTTAACACATGTTTCATCTAATGGGTATTTTCCATATGCCTAATAATATCCTAAGCATTGCACCAACCACCCTTCTTCACATGTCAAAACACATTTCCTGCAGTAAAGGCTCATGAGGACACTATCAAGAACGAGGGCCTGTTTCTTTTTGACCAAGCCATATAAACTGCTTGTTCAAAATGTTTAAATTGACATAATACATTTTATGTATCATACAAATTGTGTACCGGTCTTTCAGTTACATTAAACAGTGGGTCCAATAGCACAAAGATTAGTGCTCATAATCAAGCAAAAATGTAGCAGTGCAGCTGTGGCATTCAGCAAAGAACCATGAAGTTACTTAGATGCCAGAAACCCATCTGTCATTCAGGGCCTGATTTATCAATATTTGATGCAGAGCAACGCAGCAAAAAACCTGCAGCACTGTGCTGTGTCAAATGGAGAGGGCACGAATGCAGCATATTTGCCAACATATAGTACATTCCTGCCCTCTGTGCTGGAGCACAAAAACACAATTCTTAGAAGTATTTTGCTCTTTCTAAGTGTACTGCAGAATGCCCTGCTGCACACTCCAGCAATGCCCTGTGTTAGTCCGGATTTACCAAGCCATGCAAGGTGGTTTTACGTGGTTTGGTAAATCTAATTTAAGTATTGGGTTGACCTTGCATTAGCATGCATGACACATGTGCACCTTAATCCTTTGATAAATCTGGCCCCCAGTGTTTTAAGATTTACACGTGCTTGGTGAAACGCTTGTGTAGAAATGAGCCAGGACTGTCACGTGAGAGGGTTGCTTGGGGTGTTTAGTTTGTGATGTAGGGTACATGTATGGTGGGTTGCTACCAGCCCCTTAATGGAATTTTCCTTCATGCCTAATTTGGTGTTTGATTATTCTACATGCAGTTGGCTTATGGCTACTACCAATTGTAGATGGAGAGGATGTGGCCTAAGGGCCAGAGCCATCGACCTCGAAGTTGGGGAACTACGTTCAAGTCTTGGCAGGGGCACTCAACATCCTGTGATTTTGGGCAAATCATTAATTTTCCCGTGCCTACCAAAATAAATGTATCCGTCTGTAACGCCACTGGTGCTCGTGAAAAGCGCTCTGGTACAGTGGTTAGTTTGTAAAAAAATGAGTGCCAAGGCTCTTGTCAGTAGGCAGCTTGCACCAGTTCATTTCTCCTCCTAGCGCCACCTTAATTAGAACCATGAAAGTAGTGAGAAGATGTGGCATAATGGTCAGAGCTGCCAATTCCAGAGTTGGGGAACCAGGTTTGAGTCTCGGCATCGGCTCCCCATCCTGTGATTCTGGGCAAATCACTTAATCTCCCCACAAATTAATGTGCCTTTAACTGGTGCTCATGAAAAGTGCTGGTGTTGATGATTAAATGCTGGTGCTGAGCCCTGGAAACCACCGGCTTCACATGTGTTTATGCTTTGTCTTTGTTATCCGAAACAAGAGAAATGTACTGGAAATTATAATTGATCAAACGTCCTTTATTCTTTTTTTTTCTCTTTCTACTTCCAGATTCGTTCTTGAAACACGCGTAAGGGCTGTTGTAATGCTTATGTGATGCTTGTTCTGATACATGTTGTTACAACAAAAAGGATAAAGAATTTGAAATGCAATACAGAATGATTCTCACCAGCCTGTAAGGGTTTGATTTGTAATCACAGGTGACTGGTTAAGTGATTGGGATTTTGCACTTTTTTTAATCTTGCATATTTGTTCCTTTCAGCCCTGATGAAGTCATAAGGATCATGCCTGTTAGATGAAACACCTACTGGTCAGGCAGGCAGGCTGTCAGAAAAGCTAGCTGGTAGAAGAAGAAATGGCATATTGCAGTTTATAAAAGTTGTTAATGGACTTTGCGCCGATATGTTTATGTCAGTGTCTGAATCATATATATTGGAACCAAATTGTCGCATTTTAATGGTGTACTCAAATAAAATATAACTGTAATTAGGAGCAATATTGCCCCTTATTGGAGATCCTTTTATGTAACTCATTGCTCAGAGCGTGACACCCAATATTTGTATTATGTGAGTGGATTTGGGAAATATGAGTAGCATTAGAGGTGTGCACTTTGAGAGCAGCCCTTGTTACCTTCTTTATTTCTTCGATTGTGCTTGTTTTTCTTATTAATTGATCTTTACATTTGATTTGATTTATTTTTTTAAATAATTTTCTTGTTCAGTGTGTGTCTATGCAACTAACTTGGCCTTAGAACTTTTAGTTCTTTATTTGTTACCTGTATTGTTGCCTAGCTATTTGTTGGAAAAGCACCAAATATATTTTTTCTGAGGAAGGCATTTCTTACTGAGCCAAGCTATTAAGTTACTTAGTGGAGCCAGCTTTTAAAAATTCTTTTAGGGCTCTCCCAAGTTTCGTCCCCACAGATTTTTTTATTAGTTTACCTTCTGATAGTTCCTCCATTAATCATGATTGTAAACAGCCATAGCAAACTCTAAAGTATTTAATTCTTTTTTTTAATTCAAATCTTTTTTATTTAGGATACAAAAGACACAAAAGTATAAAATACAAAATACAAAGGGGTAGACATACACTAAATGGATCACAAGGGAAATACAGTCAATAATGCATGGACGAGTACAGGTGATGTAATCGAGGAAAGTGCCAAGGAATCAGTGAGATATCATACTGGTAATACATATACATAAAGGTTGTACAAGTAATATTCAGATGAGAGCTTTGACTAAAACTACCTTGCATCTAGTCTCGATCCCGTGGGGTGAATACGACGAAGAGGAGAGAGGGGAGAGAAAGGGGAGAGCAGGGGGAGACGAGGAAAGGAGAAAGACCTAGCAGCAGCGGTAGGACTTGAAGAACATAGTTTGTCTCTGGATATCCACCATGCGTTACCGGGAATACCGCCCGGCGTGGAAGCGTAGGCCAAGTTAGGGTCATGGAGTATGTTAGTCAGTACGCCTAAGGGGGGTCATAACAGAGTTCCAATGAGTCAAGTAATTTCCAGAGCTTGGTGTGAGGTTTTTGCCAGGGCGATGAGTGCAGAGCGTCATTGCCTGCTCCCATCAAGGAAGCCAACCATTCCTGCCATTGAGTGAAGGAAACATCAGATGTATTCTTCCATTTGCTCAGAATGATTTTACATGCCAGTGTAAGCATAAGGTCCAAGAGGAGCCTGTCATGCTCTCTAGGAACATTTGGGTCAATTGCTCCTAATAAAATGTATGTGAAGTCCCTAGGTGGTCTAAAGTGGAAGATGTGTAGGATGTATGAGAATATCTTGTCCCAAAACGTTTGGAGCAACGGACAATGGAAGAACATATGTGCCATATCACCCACGTGTGTTTTACAGTTCCAGCAAAGTGGGTTGTCTAGGAGTTGGAGTTTGAAGAGTTTCTCAGGTGTCCAGTATGATCTGTTTATCATCATGAGTTTGGTCTGGGAGAGTATTGGGGATATTTTGTTATAGAAGGGAGTGAGATGGATCTTGTCCCAATCAAAGGCCAGGTTGGAGGAATTTGGTTCGTTTTCCCAGTCTCGCTCACATTTTCTGTGTCCTCTCTGAGGTAGAGGTGAAATGAGTTTGTAAATTTTTGATACCATATGACCTTGTGATAGTAGGTGAATTAATCTAGTACATAGGGTAGGTTGATGCGGTACGATGGCTCTGGCGGAGACAATTGATTTAAGGCGTAGGAACTTGTAAAAATCAAGTGGTTGGAGATCAAATCGCGACTGTAAGATGGCAAAAGGAAGGGGAGAGGTACCATCGTAAATGTCTTGTAGTGAATACAACCCTTTTTTAGCCCAATCTTCCCAATAGAGGAGTCCACCCTCGTCCTTCAGAGCCGGGTTAAACCAGAACGATGATAGATTTGACTTGGAGAACTTTATTATGGGTTTACAGTGTCTCTCAAGGTTAAGTAGAGCCCGGTTAGTGTTGAGGAAGATGTATTTGGATTGAGTGAAGGCAGAGGCATCCATAGTCATTATGGCGGAAAGTGGCAAATTGTTAATGATGAATTTTTCTACGTGAACCCACACAGGAGTGTATCCCTGGTGAGCATGGAACCAGTTCGCTCCTTGTTTACATAAGAAGGCCGTCTGATAGCATCTGAAGTTGGGTAAACCTACACCCCCTTTGTCTTTTGGCAATTGAAGTTTCTTCAGGGAGATCCTTTTTTTTTTTTTTCTGCCAGATAAAACTATTGAAGAGCTTATGTATCTTGTTAAGGAAGTCATCTGAGAGCAACATGGGTAGCATGCTGATTAGATAGTTGACAAGTGGTGTGACCATCATTTTCAAAGTTTCCACTCTGCCCCACCAGGATAGAAACTTTGGGGACCAGCCTTCCAGGAGTGACGATATTTTCTTAAATAATGAAGTCTCGTTAATTTGTAGGGTACTAATCAAGTCTTTCTCGAAGTCGATCCCTAGGTATTTAAAACTCTTCTGCTGCCAACAAAGACCTGTGTCCCCAGGACACTTTTATCGCCGATGTTACTAAGTAGCTTTACTTCAGTCTTGTCCTTGTTGAGTTTGAATCCGGACACTTCCAAAAATTCGCCAATGGTGGACATCAGCGCTAGGATAGCCAGGTCCGCCCTTTCGGACACTACCAGGACATCGTCAGCGTATGATGAAATTTTGACTGTTGTATTTTTGAATTCTATGCCTTTAATCCTTTCGTTGTTCCTTAAATTATAAAGGAAGGGCTCAATTGCCAAAAGAAAGAGTGACGGAGAGAGGGGGCAGCCCTGCCTCGTACCTTGTTGCAAGTTAAAGGAGTCTGAGAGGCATCCACCCGCTCTGACTCGTGCCGAAGGTTTGGAATATAAAGCCATCACCATACGAATGAAGTTCGTACCTAGGTTAAATTTATGCAGAGTGGCTTCCAAGTAGGCCCCGTCAACCTTATCGAAGGCCTTCTCAGCATCCAGGGTCACGGCCACAGTGGGGGAACTGGTCATCTTTGCCCTTTCTAGGATGTGCGCAAGCGTTTGAGTATTATCACTCGAAAGTCTGTTTTTGAAGAACCCTACCTGAGAAGGATGTATCAGTTGGGGCAGGACGATTGAATCCTTTTTGCCAAAACCATGGCGTAGATCTTGCAATCAAGATTGATGAGCGATATCGGCCTATAATTCTTAGGGGCGGACGGGTCTTTCCCCTCCTTTGGTAGAACCGCTATAATGGCTTCTGCCGGCGTGCCATGGACTTGGCCACTTGTGTTGAAGTGTTCATAAATATCTTTGAGTGGTTCCGTCAATATGGGCGAAAATCTCTTATGAAAGGTGGCACTGAGCCCGTCTGGGTCCGGAGCTTTCCCCATCTTGAGGGATTTAACGGCTTGTATGATTTTCACTTCAGAAATGGGACGGTTGAGTGCGATTTGATCTTGGTCTGTGAGAGCCAGAAGTTTACATTTATCAAGGTATGGCCTTAGCTTTGAACTATTGATGTCTTTGTTTTTACTATAAAGGTCATTGTAGAAATCCTTGAATAAGTCGGCAATTTTGTTTGGATCTGAGTGGGCTGTCCCTTGTTTGTCAACTATGCATTTGATAGATGATTGCTGAAGTTTAAATTTTAAGTACGAGGCAAGGCTTTTACCCGCTTTGTTAGTATTGCACAACCTAAAGTTTTTATGATGTTGAAGCCAGACTCCTGCCCTCTCGCTAATGATTTTGTTATATTCGTATTTTTTGTTCATCAAATCTGTAAGGACTGAGGGGTCCCTAGATATTATGTGGCATTTTTCAAGGGCAGATATCTCTTCTTCTAGCCGTGATAGGGCGGAGTTTGCATCCTTATTCATGGCTGCACGTATTTTGATTATTACCCCTCTAAGTGTCGCTGTAAGGTCTGTGGTGTCTCCTTTTTTATTGTGGTAAAGATAGTCAGTAAATGCTGTTTCTATGGCAACCCTGTGTGCCTCCTTTTTCAGTACCGGGTCGTTGAATCTCCACAAGGTCGTTCTCTTGCCCATATTGTGTAATGCCAGAGTTATCGTAATGCATGAGTGATCGGATATCACGCGCGCTTCAATGGAGGTGTTTTCAATGTCCCCCTTAGAGTGAGCAGAAGTGAGTAAATAATCTATACGTGAATATGAACCATGTGGCGGGGAGTAAAAGTATAATCTCTGCCTGTAGGATTCATCAGCCTCCATGAATCAACTAGATTAAAACGAGTGCAGAGATTAAGAAGTGCTTTATGTGAATTGGTCGGCCTAAATGAACAAAGCAAGTCTCTATCAAACAGGGGATCCATAGGGAGATTTAGGTCACCACCCAGGATATGTAATGCGGTGTCTGGTATTGTATCAATGTGGTCGCTAAGTTCCTTCCAAAACTCTTGGTCATCTTTATTGGGGGCATAAACGTTGGTCACGTAGAACTCCTTCCCATCCTTTGTTAGCTTGGTGGAGACCCATCTACCCTTAGCGTCTGCGCTATTGTGTAAAACATCTATATTGGCTCGCTTCGCAATAAGAGTGAGGACCCCATTATTTTTACCTAGGGCGTCCGACCCAATCGCCTCACTATATTGTTTGTTTTTCATAGAATTGAATTGTGGCGAGTCTATTTTAGTCTCTTGGAGCAGTATAATATCACCCTTCTGTTTATATAGATAATCCAGGATTTTCCTCTCTTTGATTGGGTGGTTGATACCCTTGACGTTTAGTGATATTATTTTTATAGTCTGCTTAGCTGCTGCCATCGAAAGAGAAGATAAGTGATCTTATGGTCAGCCTGGTAAGCTTAGGCTGAGTTCTGTATACCAGTATTACCCTTTCGTAAGCGTAGCTACTGGCCCGTGTGCAGTATGAGTAGACGCTCCCGTGTATACATAGATCATTCTCAACCTTCTCAGTGTGTAGTACGCTGCTGTAAGGATACGGGGACAAGAGGTGAGGAAGGGAAAGAAACAAGGGGAAAGACACAAAAGGGAACATACATGAAAATAAAACCACAAACCCTGCCCAATCCGCCCACAACCCCAACCCACCCACCCCACCCAAACAATGCGCCAGGAGCATGGCGACTAAGGAGAAGCAACCTCAGTGGCTACCCCCCTCCGTGGCGTAATCTAAGTAACCTGCTTTTAAATGCAAGTATAACGGTATTTATGGAAACAAACATTGTGAACTGCAGAGCCTGTATATTCTAAGACACAAAGCCTCCATTTATCATGTGTTATTAGTGCAACCAACATGTTTGCAGTGAAACCGGCCTAAAGCCAATCCTGCTAAGAATGCTTTGTAGAAAGAACATTTCTGCTGAACCGTGAAATAGGGGCTTCAATAACATGTCACATTGAGTCAAGGCATAGAGCATCCCATTTGTACGGATAAGTAGAACAACATTTTATATTTGTACCAACCCATCCTGAGCCAATTAACCTAATCCGTTCCGTATATGATGCAAAAAGTGTTTATGAGCCCACCGCAAATTATGCCTCCATGGCAAACATTCTATAATAACAACATATATTCCTCTATGCTTGAACCTTCATTCAAATCAAGGAGAGCTAATAAACGCACAGTGCTTATTCAAGGGTGAAATCACCCAAATAATCTTGAAACCCAGTATATGCAGTATATGCAAATGAGACATATCGTCCTACCAGACCATCAGGCAAACTCCAACCCAATGGAATTGATAACGCCTCCTGAGTTATACATTAACGCTGAGCTAATGCGCAGCTTTCCAAGTCGTCGTGTTACCAAGGTAGGAACCAATAATATCCCTTGGTGACCAGGCTAGAAAGAGGGCAGAACGACCAGACATTGTAGCAATGTGGGTGAATATGTGAGAACATAACATAGTGCTTGGGTTAGTTGTCAGATCCTTATGCGAGCGACGCTGTGGCAGTGTCCATTTTTGAATCTTCGGAGCCATCGAGCAACTTCATCAGATGTAAGGGGTCCGTGAACATTTGAGGTACACCTTGGATTGTCACACGGAAGCGCGCAGGACCCACAAAGCCGTATTGATATTCAAGCTGACGGAGCCTTGGGCGAAGGGCTAGAACTTTTTTTCTCAAGGTGACAGTTTCTTTGCAGTAATCCTGGGAAATGTATATTTTGTTGGATTTCCAAAGGATGTGGTTATGCTTACGCATGAACGTCAGGATTTGCTCTACATGCTGGAACCTAAGAGGCTTACAGACAATCGGCCTTGGGCCCCTTTGTTGGTGAGTGGGTCGGGTGGGGACTCTGTGAGCGCGATCAAATTCCAACATTGTACCAAAGGAGAGGCTGGTGGCCTGAGGAAACCATGACTCCAGGAATTTTATGCAGTCTCCCTCTTTACCTTCGGATCCTTCCGAAATACCAAAAATTCGCAGGTTTCCCCACCGATTCCTGTCTTCCAACTCCGAGATACGCAGAGACATTGACGAAGTAGATAGGGACAGATCTTTTAGGGATTTGCTCACTTTTACTTCCGAGTCTTCCAATTGACTGATCCTACACTCAGTCTCTGAGAGTCGCGTGTTAGTGTCTTTGATATCTTGCCCCACTGCTGCAATTTCTTCTCTGGTGGACTTTGTAATTTCATGCACCTCAGCAAGTTTGAGAAGAATTGTGTCTAAAGTGGCGTTCATGTCTCTTGATCCCTTGGTAGGTGATATTGGATTTGGTAGTTCGGCTTTAAGCCTTTTTAGGGTTTTGGTATCCTTGTCTCCCATGGTAGTTGGATGGATTATAAGAGCTTAGGCGCACAAGATCGACCGCAGGAGCCCGTAGTGGTGACTGAGAGAGACAGATTTGATGAAGATATTGGACTTGTTAGAAATTGCTGCGGATCTTTATAGTGGCGGGTTGGATTTGCCAGAAAAAGTCAATAGGTAGTGAACCCAGTTGATGTGTTGACATACAAAATTTCTTGAACTGCAATGATCTCCCCTACCAGGGGGTGGCGCTACAACCAAGTGGTGTACCTGTGTGAATCATTCTTAATTGAGTGTAGTCAACTTGCCCCTTCTCTTCTAGGAGCCGGAGCTGGAGCTGGAGCGCGCATGGACCAGCATAAGGCAACAGCAATTGTCTATCTTTAGAAAATGCCTCTCTTGTCGGCCATCTTAAGGTCAGGCATCGATAAAGCAGGAGCCTTTTTCCAATCATGGGCCATCCAGATAATCATGTAATTAGACAGGTAGATCTACCCCGGAGACTGATTACCAGTGTTTGGCTGGGAGACAATTGATAACCTTCAGTAATGCCTCATGTCAGCCACGAATTGCAGTTACTGCCATAATATATATTTTTTTGCTAGCACACAGCATGTAGATATGCCATAGCTTCCCTTAATGGCGATATGTCTCAGGCATAGATTAGTCCCTGAGCCTCCTCCGACGCTCCAAAAGTAACTGCCTTGCTCAAGGAATGAGTGCTTAAGAGCCGGGAGTCAGAGCGGGTTAGCACGGAACACTGCGGCCACTAGTTTGATAAGCGATGCGCTGTACCTGTTAATAAATGTCTTTTTCAGCCCAAGCCTTCCGTACCGCAACCGTGCCTGCCTCCGCACTCTAAGCGCCGCTCAATGTGTACATAAAGGCTTTGGGTGTCTCTCGATGGCAGAGAAAGTAGATGCGGGGATCAGCGGAGCGGGGCTGACTGTTCTCGGCGCTATGACGATACGGTCAGAGGCGCGCTCAGGCTTCCATGCGGTCGCGGCCCTTTATTACACCACAGCCGATCCGGAGCATATCTCGCCGTTTTGATGTGCCCAATCTGCTCCCGATGCCTTCCGCAGTCTTATCACAACAGTAGGGGTTGCTTATGTTGCAGGGAATCACCGACAAAGCATTTGATCTTGACGCCACGGGAGGAGAGAAAAGCTTAAGCGGCCATCTTCTCCGGTGTCCAAGCCCCGCCCCTAAAGTATTTAATTCTTACCCTCAAACGAGGGGTCTCCATATGCGCTGATTGTAATTGTAACTGTTCGACCACATGACTGTTTAGTTTACTATCAGTTAAATATATGATATCAGATCATGAGAGCACATACTTTAGGATTAATTTATCTATTTTCAAGTCAGGTTTTTATAGAACATTTTAGTAAGATTCCATGATTTTCTAAATGGACACATTATGGCATAATTGCCGTCCTCCATTTCACCCATTTGGACCAGGGCTCGCACCCCAGTCAACCAACAACCCAATTTCTCACATCATAGCTTTATGTAAATAATCTAACGTAAAGATCCTATTTTAATACAAAAAGATGTGTGCAGCTAATCAAGAATGTACATTGTGGACATGACAGGACAAGACAACGCATGACAACTCACAAACTTAGATGGGCATGGCAGTGTCCAGTGCTTTAACTAATATTTATAAATGATAAAGTATAATGTTTGAATGCTTTATTTCGTTGACTTGGAGGCTTTCTCTTTTTCTTTTTAATGACTGAGACACACCACACTTCACTCTACTACACTCTCCTCAATACTTTTCTTTTGAAGAGGTCAATAGTTGTTTTCATGCTGTAAAGCCTGTACTAGCTAAATATCAAAATAGTATGAGTAGAAGTAAAATTATTTTTCTAACTCCCAGTGAAATACCTTCCTGTGTTCACGCTTAAAAAAACAAACCAAATAGAATGTTAAAATAAAATCATCCATGTAAATAGTGTTAGCTAGCATAGTTTTTCTAGCCTCACCCCAATTGTCTTTTGTCCCTCACTATATAAATGGCAGATGAATATAGTAATGAACTCTTTCAAAATCTCTTTAAAAGAGATGGTATCCTCTGTCTCTGTAATACTTCATCGATGGCTCCAAAGATTTATGTGTTAATCATAGCACCGCAGACATAGTTGAGACTTTTATTAAAGGAAGTTGGGGGTGGAGATTTGTGCCAACAATAATGGCAGCTAATTGCTGAAGCTTCAGCGAGGCCTGTCTGCTGTCGGTTCAATGTCTGCAACTGATGGTGGAGGCTTATTAGATGAGAGTGACCTGGGACAAGTGAAATGGCCGGTATCTGGGAGCCTCGTGAACCTAATCGATGACCTGGATTCAGTAATCTGCTTTAGTTAGAGCCGCAACTGGTGTTTTTTGTACAACCTTTGCTCTGCACCCCACATCCTTGGTAGGGACTATGGAGTCAGTGCCTCGGCCTCCTGCTTCTGAACACGACCATCATTGCACCGGGGTAAATTCTAGCTGCTGCAGCCAAGCAGGGAAGCGGAGCCAACAGAGAAGAAAAACCCAACCTGGATGTGGTTTGACACAGAATTCCATGGAAAAAGGACTCAGTCTAGCAGGGGCCACTCACCTTCGAGAAGAGAGAGGAGGGCTCAAGGCCTACCAGGGGTGCAATGGTAGTGAACCAGGATCTAAAGCTCTGCTGCTATTCATGAAGACGAAAGCACAACCACACTGCTGCAGTGGGAAATCCATAAGCAAAGGAATCGAACCACCGATGGTATAACACCAGTCCAAGTCATTCCATTCCTTTATACCACACACGTGTTATCATTACAGAGACTGCATTTAGAATTAGTGCCACATTGCTACACCATTTCTCCATGCAAGATACTTCTCATACCCTCGGAAGCCAGTACAGGATTTAACTGCCAGATTAGTGTATGTGCTACAATAGTTTAGGGGTACAACTGAACATTGATGGGTCTACACCACTTACCTGACGCGCTGGCAAAATGACTGCTTTGTTTTCTACCCTAGTGGCGTGATGAAAATCTGCCCCCTGCCGAATGTCTACGCTGAAACAGGACAGGCAATTTCTCTTTGCAGAATCTGTAGCGGTAAAATACAGAAAGTTGTAATGGAACAGACACCAACCAAATTGATAGAGTCCGTAATGAAGGCTATACTAAAGAAACTAGCCACAATAAAATAATGCATTAGCTAGGTGGTAAAAAAGAACAATCAAAATGGTGAATGAGATCCAATTGATGAGAAGTGACATTGTTTCACTCAGCACAAGACTTGCTGTAGCCAAAGTGAGATTGACATCCATGGCAATAGGAGCATTGGAACCTGCTGGTGGATAGGAATTGCAGAGCTAATGTCTGCTTCCCAGGAGAACCTTGCAAATGACATGAGCACGTTTCCAACAGGTTTCATCCTGGAACTTATGAAGCTGTCCCTTGAATGCCTGCTTGAGTTCCAGCGAATGCACATAAAGGGCAAGTGACACTGGAAGCCAAAAAGCAAGGCCCCAGCCAGTACGGGCAGCAGAAATAGACATCTTACAGGACTTCTCCTATGAGATGAACAAATACAAAATAGAGGTTTCTGGCAGTCAGTCCTTGACTAAAAATGGGGGACATATGCCTTGGATTGCTTGAACCAGCTGTTATGTTGGTAACAATCGACGGGAAAACAAAGGAATTTGACAATACCGGGGACCCAGAAATATACTGGATTTCTCTGATGACTCAACCATGACCACCTTTCAGCGGGGCAAGGTCCATCACCTTCCCAGTCACAAAATGAATCATCAACCAGTGCATCACAACAAGAGGAAAAGGACTCACTGAAAGAGTGAACATGCCACTTGCCATCAGGCGACAGGAACAGAAAGGGATATGGGGAGGATAGACAAATCAAGATCACTTCTTACAGACAGTTAAGCCTCTGAAATTAGGTTGTATAAAAAAAAACAGACACATGGTGGAAAGAAGTGTTGTTCTGCAGGTACAGACATCAGTTGAGAAGGTGGTAGATACATTTGATACACAATATTACTCACACTCCTCTCGCTTGGAGTTATTTGGTGTCCATTGCAACATTCCTGGCTTCCTGACTATGGCTGGCAGCATGGGGGAACCACTAATAGTCATCCTGATTAATTTAAATAATTGATAGTGTCATTTGAAAAGCCGAATTATAGTGACCCACATTGCTCATCATATGTGAAATGCGTTTAGAACCTAGGAGTGTCATGTTATCATAATGGTACCGCACCCTCTAATTGCATTGGCTGTTTCAGACATGGCTGATGGCTTTACTTGGAAGTCCATCAACTTGCCTGTGTAAATGGTTCTTCTTCTTCTCTTGTTTCTTCTCTCTTCTTTATCTTCATCTCAATACAACAAATATCCCTTACCGAGTAGGGCTTGTTTTGTGTAGATAGACAGCTACAATTTCGTCATGTGTTGTAACCAGAACCATCATTCATAATTACCCATATCCCTGAGGGTTTTACCCACAAGGGGTCAATTACCTACTGGTTTGTTCTCTCATACCTGGCAAGGACTACCTGCATTCCATAGAGATAACCCTAGACTCATATGAATATACATTAACCCATTTCGTCTTGCTGACTTAAATGAACACAAGGAGTCTTTTACCTTGGGTCTCTTGCAAATATCTGTTTTGAACGCCCAAGTCAGATGTACCTGGCAGGGTCACCATTTTTAAACACACTTTTGGGAAATTATTATACAATGGACAATGCTGAAGATGGGTATGCAAATGCTTACTTTCTGTCTAGTCTATCTCTGAATGTGAATGGCCAAACACACTACATAAAAAGGAAGACATTTCCAAAAACCCATATATAGCATTATACCAACAAATGCATTTATACCCCAAAGAGTGTGAACAATTAAAAAGAGGATTAGTGGGTAAAGTGGTATTTGCAATGCACATACATGCGCTTCTTCACTGGCCTCCTATAGGAAATATGGGGTGGGCATCTTACAAGAAAAAAACACTCCCTATAAGACTTTAACGTACATAGATAGACCCAGATAGCAAGTTTGTATGTGTCTAATGACAAGTACAGGATTTCACAATGGTAATGGGAGCAATATAGTGACATTCTTCCTCTTCCTGGGTGACGTCAGACGCCGGAGGCTATTGCCTGCCATGGTATCGATACGTATAGAACAGCTATCAAGCTTGCTGTCGTCTTTTTAAATATCGGAAGGCTGAAAATCTCGAAACACTGCCTCGTCCATATTCTAATTATTACAGATTATATATCCTCACAAAAGTGTCATATCTGGATGCATGTGGATAACGGGAAGATACATGCTCTGTGTAGGTCCTCTTTTTTTTCAAAAAACAAGCTTTTTAAATTTGGATCAAAATTGGAAGAGTGAAGATTTTCTTAACCAATACTCTGTTCCTATACCTTGAATATCATTGATGTTCATACAATAAAGGAAAGACTATAAACTTTGGGGTTTGAATCGAATTTAGATCATGAGAGCTTTATCCGTTTTTCTTTTCGAATTATCATAATATATATTAAGAGTTGGATCTCATAGGATTTCAATCACCGTTTTAGCGACTTTGAATGGTGTTGACATCTGAAGATAGTGAAGCAATTTGTGGCTATTCCTGAAGAAGGCGTTGAGTACGCCGAAACGCGCGTCAATAGATATTATATATTATTGCCGCTAGCTTATTATATATGTATTTTTCTTCTTGATTCTTGACCAAATGAAATGTTACATGTCTCTTTGATTTACACTATGTATTGTGTTGTTACACAATTTTTAATTGTATTGTTTTTATAATAATAATAAAATGAATGCTTTTTTATAAAATCATTAGTCTTGGTTTCATTAATATGCTCTCCCGTACTTGTTTGTGTTGATAATTATTTAAGATTGCCTAGGAATTGTTTCTTACTTCAAGCAATATATTAACCTACAGTGGAGAAAGGAGGCTTCCTCTCTGATGCTTACATTAGGCTTCTAGAGTAGATAATGTGTTGGACTTCAGTGGGGTTAAATTTACGATTCCCACTCCAATCTAAACAACAGTAGGGAAAACGTATGACTTCGGAAGAGGGGTTAGAATGAGTATCCAGTCTAAGCAACAGTAGGGAAGGTGTTGGACTTAGGAGGGTTGAGATTTACTATTCCCACTCCAGTCTAAACAACTGTAAGGAAGGCGCTGGGCTTCGGTGGGGTAAGATATACTATTTACACTACAATGTAAACAACAGCAGGTAAAGCGTAGGACTTTGAAGGAATTACATATAACAATAAAAGCTCAAAATATGTATCAAAACAATGTTAATACAGAATACAACATAACCAATCGAACTATATATAAAATATTAACACCTATATTAAAAATAGAAAATAAAAATTGTTAAAAAAGTAATACTTTAGATAATTTGTAAATGTAAAGCTAAAAAACAAATTTACAGTAAAATAAATTACAAAGTGAATGCATCAATCATACAATTAACTTAATAAATATAATTATTATGCAATGTATTAATTAATTTACAGTAAATAAATACCTGCCACTTAAATTAAATTACATTTAATTTAATTTAATTATTTTTCCACCCTATTCCCATATAAACCCAGCAACCCACTACTAAAATATACCATATTAGTATTATTAACATTAATAGATACGCTAAAATATAAATATTAATATAAACATGTACACTAACAATTACCATAATTAATTATCAATTCAATAATTAATTTACAATCAAGCTATACCCTCCATTATTTTAAAATGAATTGTAAATTTATATTATAACCACCCTATTCCCCTACAAACCCACCAATAAATGATCCCATTCTATCAAAAAGAATGTAATTAAGATATATTTACATTTTCTTAAATGAATATAACATACTAAACAAACAAATAAGCATTTACCATAATTGTTGATCAATTAAATTATTAATTAGCAAAATGAAATACCATTAAATAAAAAGAAATTATAATTCAAGTAACTTCCCACCCTTTTCATCTACAAACCCAACAACCTGCTATTGAACTTGAAATTACTAACTTATAATAAATTACTAAAACACCAACATTTTTAATATTTTAACAAATAAATAACACTTATTCTAACAATATTACAACCTAAAGCTTATATATTGAAAACATTCATTGAAATAATTAAAAAAACATGTTTTACAACCATATGAATGTAAATATCTATTAAAAACTACAATATTTTTGAAAATGATATTTCTTATGAGAAAAATGTATAATCTTGACAATGACATTCGGTGTCATGATATTTCTGTAGCAATTATATTGTTGACAATATTTCTGTTTCTCAATATATTTAACTCAATATTTTGTCCAAAAACCACTGACATTATAACATTTTAATAGCTGATATATTTTTTTTTATTATGAAGCGTGCTGTTTGGATGCTTTGCCTTGTCATAAAGACACAACACTGTTCATTTTTACATGATCATTTGCTTTACCTTACTGTCACGGATGGATTTACATAATTTTAAACCTTACTTAAATAGGCAACAGAACGCCTGGTCTTTTGCCCAATATTTTTATGTGCATCAATATTTTTGCACTATCTGCAATATTTTCCTAAATGTGCTGTGTTGATAGATATTGCTTTGTATGCCGTAAATATGTTCAGCAAAGGGACTCCATTCCCCTCTTCTTTACTATTGCAGCAAAAGGTGTTGTTTCCTTACATTATGTTATGTTAAAACATTTTATATAGCGCACAGCTGCCTCAGCAAGGAGGCGTCCTGGTGCTGGTAGCAGTGTCAATGAAGAGATACGGCTTAAGCCAGGGAAAGAGAAATGCCTATGTGGCCTTACGGAAAGACATCAAGCTGTCCAGACAACGAATCTGCTTAGGCAGAGAATTCCACAGTTTTGCTGCAAAACAGCGAAAAGATTGTCTACCATCTCGAAGACGCTTCACTCTGGGAACCATAGCTAGGTGTTGCCCAGCTGATCATAGTTGGCGCATAGGTATGTAGGGTACCAGTAATTTGGACAGGATCTCAGGGGAGGAGCATTTTAAAATGGTAAAAGTCAAGCACAGGGTTTTAAATTCGATCCTTTTAGTCAAAGGCAGCCAATGGCGACGGCAAATCGCCCCAGTCGCAGAACAAGTTCTAGGAAGCCTCAGCATGACACGTTACAGGTTTTTATTTCTATGGCATATGGAGGCAAAACCCATACTAAGTCACCCAACTATTTCAAAACACTTCTTGTAAACAAGCATTGGCATAGCCAATAGGTCTCGACTTTGGGATCTTATAAGCTTTTAGCCATGCTGCACACTATCCTGGGTTCTGTGCATCCAGGGTTTGAATAGCTATAAAATTACTATACACTGTGGGGCATATCCACAAGGAGCTATCGTGGAATTAACTGCACTTTATCGCAGCCAATGTTGTGATAAATTTACCACACCATTCACAAGCTGGTGCTAACAGCCCACAGCACCAGTTTACCTGCGCTAGCAGCCGCGAAAAAAACATCGCCACAGACGACTCCTGCAACTATCGCTAATGATATGCAGAGTAGGCATTCCTGTGACAAAAGCTGCAACAACACCACACCTCAACATTCACAACAACCAGAAAGATCGCCGATAAGAACACAAAACACGCGATAAGGCGCGTTAGCAGCAGGAATTTTACACCTGCTCTCACCTGGTGCAAAGTCGGACTACAGTCTTCACCACAAATGGGAGCACAGCCCACAGCCACACCTGAAGACAAACAGATGCCATGGAGCAACTGAACATGCAGCATTGACACCCAAGAGGGCCACAACACCCACTGACACCACACCCATGCCTGTAACATATCCCCCCCCCCCCCGGGCCGACCCCCAAACAAGGACCAAGAAACTGCACATCTACACCACGAATCACAAAACAAATATGTTGCCTCAGGTCGCACAAGCAGGAAAGTCAACATACATGCCTGGCAAGAAAATGGAGTACCAGTCATACATCAATGCAATCACCAACACAAAACACCTTACAAACAAAAATAATACATAGCCTTTCGGATGAGTCCTAGCGGGTCCACACTGGACAATCCATAAGACACAGCCTGGAAGATGAAATACAACAGAAGAAGGTCTGCCAAGCGCCCAACAAAGGAAGGAGACGTAGAGAGCGAGGGAGAGAGATGGAGTGAGACTGCACAAGCAGCACAAGACTTTGCAGGGCACCTGGCACCAAATGCCAACGTGTGTGTGTATAGCCATCCGTACACCATGAGCCCACGGATGTGTCCCAATCGCAGCCACAAAGCCACATCACATTCCAAAAATGCAAGTAGTAGTCAGACAAACATCTGGGATGAAACCTCCAGTGTCCCAATGCAGAAGGCGGGAGGACACCTGCACCTTGGTCCAGAACATGCCTGGAACACCCTTAGAGAGATGCCATGGCAGATGCGGATGACTCCCACACCAAGCATTGTGCAAAAGAACTCCCAAACTCATCCACACCCCACACACCGAAGCCCCTGCCTGGGGTACCAGTGCATGGGATGGCCTTGACTCACACAGAAACAGCACCCAATGTTGTCCAACATTGCACACACATTCCAACCATTGCTCAGGGCCGTGGCATATCCTCCTCACAACTGCCGCAGCACAGAAGAGTGCGGGTTCCATGAGACCTACCAAGGCAATGGCAGGCCATACCGGGCACATGCACAACCCCCATCACGTGGGACACTACCGTGCACGCATGCTGCATTTACTGGGTGCAGAGCCACAAGCAGTGCTGTGGATCAGTTACCGGCTCAGCTTCCGCATTGCCTACATCACCTGCGTCCAGCCCTGGTTCCACTGCCGAACATGCACATACGAGTGTCCCATGGAAGTCTGCCTATCCAACACAACCGTAGATAAATTGGACTATGACTTGAGTGTGCACCCCTGTTGAAACACAAACAGGAGTGTAACCGAGACAGCCGAGCATGGGATGCCTTGACATCCTGTGTATGCATTGGCAGTTGTGCATGGGAGATTGCACAATTCCTCGTGTGCAGTTACCACATCGAGGCGCTACCCTATTGAGCTGTATTGCGGATTGGTGAAACGGCGTGTGCTGAGCACACCTACCCAGACCAGTTAATGGATTGGCTCACCCTGGTGTTCCTTCAACATGACAACGACATACTATTGGAACACATTGCATATGAAGCTGCGCGGGCATTCATGGATGAGTAACTACGTCCCTGCAGCCACATCCGACTGTCACCCACAAAACACGTCTCCCAACGACATGTTGTTACGTGGATTGCTCACATGTGCCACTACAACAGAGGACACGTCTGCCTTTGTCCGATCCGTGGATGCACGTGTGTGTAACAACACGTTTGTACACACACCTGTGCAAGGTCAGGTAGCTCCATGGTAGTAGCAACACAGCTTCGTTTGGCAACATTGCCAATGAGGATACACTGCTGGGGGACAGCACACACACAGTACGGTGGAAAGACATGTTAACACGTCGGACCCTTTCACCTGAGCACTGTCAGCAGAGCAGCCAAAATGCGCACCCCGGTGGCAGAGCACCATGCAGATCCCATGGGCAGTGAGTCGTGCCCCCTCACACGGGACAATGGGCAGATGCCAAACAACATATGACTCATCCAGCATGGCAAGGTGGGCTGGGAGAGTTGCCATCCGTGATGATCTTTGTACATTTCAAGAAAAACAATGTCTGAACCTCTGCATGTACCCATACTGCGTCCAAGTGTCGTAAGCATGTCCCTGCCTGTTGTGGCTGTTGCCCTCGTCCATACTGCCACGCACATCCCAATAAAGTCCATGTCACCCACTGGTGTCTAAGTGAGTAGTGTGTTCATTTGATTGTCCACTCGTGTGCCACAATGAGCATTGTCCCTACACAGGGAGGAACTGAATGACGCATGTGCAATGGTGGTCCGCACCCAGGGGCGGGGCCCCTGGCCCCATCAAACCCCACAACGCCTGCCTCCGCTACGGCTCCAGCACCCTCCACGCACTCAACACCGGATGATCATGCATCTGCTGCCTGGCCACCCCGAAGCGCACCCAAAGGACCCTTCTCCTGATGGAACTGCAGCTTCACCATCATCCGGCCCACCAACCCACCCACCGAAGGACCCAACTTACTCAGATGTATCTTGCTCAACAACCGCTCTGCCCACAAACACGCCATCGAACTCTGGGACCTACTCGACACCAACGCCCCAGACGTCGCCTTCCTGACGGAGACCTGGCTAACCTCCTCGGCACCTGACATTGCCATAGCCATCCCAGAAGGCTACAAGATCACCCGAAAGGACCGCACCAACGGAATAGGAGGAGGAATTGCCATTGTCCACAGGAACACTCTCAAAATCTCAACACACGCCAACGACACCCTCAACACCGCAGAACACCTGCACTTCCAGATCCACACCGACCCCAACACCACCCATAGAGGCACCCTCATCTACAGACCCCCCGGACCCAGACTGCAGTTCAGCGACTCCATTTCCGACTTCATCAGCACACATGCCCTCGCCTCCAGGGACTACATCCTCCTCGGGGACCTGAACTTCCACCTTGAGAACAACAACAACCCCAACTCCTCCACCCTGATCGACAACCTCGGACTCAGACAACTCATCACAACACCCACTCACTCCACCGCCAACACGCTTGACCCCATCTTCTCAGCGAGCACTCACGTCTTCTTCGACCGAACCACCGAACTCCACTGGACTGACAACCGATGCATCCACTTCACCTTCCTGAAACCCACCTCACACCACCACACCCAGCAGAGGCCTCACCGCAACTGGGGCAAGATCACCAAGGACCAGCTAACCGCCACCCTTGCCCAGAGCCCACCTGTGGACCCGACCAACCCCAAAGCTGCAGCTCGCAGCCTCAGACAATGGATCGACGACTGCGCCAACACCCTCGCCCCGCTCAAGAAGCCCCCCAACACCCACACCAGCAAGAGAGCCAGCTGGTTCACTGAAGACCTCCAGGCCTCCAAGCGAACCTGCCAAAAACTAGAAAAAAACTGGACCCCAAAAGAACACCGGAAAGCTACTTAGCCCACAGAAACGCCACCCGCCAACACCACCAACTCATCAGATCCCCAAAAGGACCGCCTTCTGAGACCGCATAGATAACAACGCACACTACAGCAAAGAGCTCTTCAACATCGTGAAGGAACTCTCCAACCCCAGCTCCAACACCAATGACATCCCACCGTCGCAAGACCTGTGCGACTCGCTGGCCACCTTCTTCCATCGCAAGATCGCAGACATCCACGACAGCTTCGACGCCGTCACCACCCCAGCAACCACCGACACCCCCCCTCCCACGACCACCACCCGCACTAACCGCCTGCACGCCAGGACCAACATCAATGACAACGACACCATCAAGATCATAGACACCGTCCTCTCCGGATCCCCGGAAGACCCCTAATCACACCACATTTTTTGAAAACATATTTTATTGTTTTATAATATGGTGATTATTCAAAATACTTTACAGACAATCTTTACATTTTCCTATCCCCTCCTTGTGACCAGGATTCCAAAATAACTGTGCAAACATACATATTATTGTGAGGGCTACCACAGCCCTACGGAGAAAAGTCAAATTATTCTACAAACAGACTATAATGTAACTTCCCTAAAAGGAAATCTAATCATCACTAACAAAGAATATCCCAAAACCAAGTAGGACCCTCCCTCCCTCACCGGTGCACTCAGTGTGTTCACCACAATTACAACGTATGCCTCGGGATCACCTAGAACCAGGATTTCCCACTCTGGACGTTTATGTGGCTATCATAAGCGGGGCCACCCTACAATGTGTTCACTTCAGGCTGTCGGTCGGATACTGCTTGTACCAGCTCTTCCCATGCTTTCGCCGAGTCCAGCGCTTTCTCGTTATTCAAGTGTCTCACTTGTTGAAACTGAAGAACACTTTCACTACTAGCCCATTTAATCAACTCGGCCCTCCACCTGTTGCTGCTAGGGCCCTCCTTTGATTTCCAATGCATAATTATTTCTCTTTTTGCCAGCACCAACCCCATATCTACGAATTTACTTGTTACCTTTGTCTTGGAGGTGTGAGGAAACCAATGCAATATGCACGTGGCTATGTCAAAAACTATTTGGCGCTCTGTAACTAAATTCAATAGATCTCCCACATCAACCCAATAACTCCCTAGGTTTGGGCACTCCCACAGCATATGCTCCAATTCCACCCCCTCCCTTGTGCACCTGGGGCATGCAGCATTGTCAACCTTAAAATATTTCTTAATCTTACCAGGCATCAGGTATGCTCTGTGTAGCACAAAAAAATGCACCAGCTGGAAACATGCATTCCTTGTGCTTTTCCAACCCCTGCTCACACCACATCTTCAACAAAGCCAGCAGCATCATCGCACCCCACCTCCGGAAAACCATCAACATCTCCTTCGAGACAGCAACTTTCCCGGAGAGCTGGAAGCACTCAGAGAACAACGCCCTACCAAAGAATCCCAAGGCAGACCCCAAGGACCTCAAAAACTTCCAGCCCATCTCCCTGCTCCCGTTCCCGGCGAAGGTCATCGAAAAGGCCGTCAACAAACAATTGACCAACTTCCTCGAAAATAACAACATCCTGGATCTGTCCCAGTCCGGGTTCCGCAGCAAGCACAGCACCAAAACTGCCCTCATTGCCGCCACCGACTACATCAGGATTCTGCTCAACAATGGAGAAACTGTGGCCCTCATCCTCCTGGACCTATCAGCCGCGTTCGACACAGTCTGCCACCGCACACTAAGAGCACACCTCCACGACGCTGGGATCCAAGAGAAGGCCCTGGACTGGACCACCTCCTTCCTCTCCGGGAGAACCCAGAGCGTCTGCCTCCCCCCGTCCTCTCCGAAGCCACCAAGATCATCTGCGGCGCACCCCAAGGGTCATCCCTCAGCCCAATGCTGTTCAATGTCTACATGGCTCTACTCGCCCATGTCGCCCGACAGCACGACCTCAACATTATCTCCTATGCCGACGACACCCAGCTTATCCTCTCGCTCACCAAGGACTGCCAAACCGCCAAAACCAACCTCCACGAAGGAATGAAGGCCATCTCCGTCTGGATGAGGAACAGCCGTCTGAAGCTGAACTCAGACAAGACAAAGGTCCTCATCCTCGGTTCCACCTCCTCGGCCTGGTACGACTCTTGGTGGCCGATGGCACTAGGAGCACCCCCTATACCCACTGACCACGCACAAAACCTGGGGATCATCCTTGACTCCACAATCTCCAGGACAAAGCAGCTCAACGCAGTCTCCTCCTCCTGCTTCAACACTCTTCGCATGCTTCGCAGGATCTTCAACTGGATCCCCACCAAAACTAGAAGGACAGTCACCCAGGCCATCGTCAGCAGCAGACTGGACAATGGCAACGCACTCTACGCAGGAGCTCCAGCCAAACTCCTGCAATGACTCCAACGCATCCAGAACGCCTCCGCACACCTGATCCTCGACATGCCCCGCCGCAGCCACATCACACCCCACCTGAAAGACCTGCACTGGCTCCCCATCAACAACAGGATAACCTTCAAGCTCCTCACCCACGCACACAAAGCACTCCACGACACCGGACCAGCGTACCTCAACAGCTGACTCTGCCTCTACACCCCTCCCGTCAGCTCTGCTCCGCAGACCACGCCCATGCCACCGTGTCCCGCTTCCGAAGAGTCACTGCTGGCAGCAGATCATTCTCCCACCTCGCAGCCAAGACGTGCAAAACCCTCCCCATCCACCTACGGCAGACCGAAGACCTCCTAAGCTTCAGGAGACTCCTCAAGACCTGGCTCCCCCCCCCTAGCGCCTTGAGACCCTCACGGGTATGTAGTGCGCTTTACAAATGCTGTGATTGATTGACTGATTGGTGTGTCCCTTTTGCAAGTTCAACCCTCTGTGAGCCAGACATTGTCGTGGGATTGGTGCTGGCCGACATGTGCACTTACGTGACTACAGAAATGTGAGTATGGTGTGCAACCCCTGACTATGTTGAGTGCTGTCATACATCATAACGGAATGTGGCTACACAGATGTGTGTAAGTGGGTTTGTGACGTGCAGTGCTGTTGTCACATGTGATGTAGGACAGCACTCCGGGCTGCTACAGATTTGGTCACTCCTACCCACAGCCCCATTCAACACATGGACGTGTGGCTAAAGTGTGGGGGGTCGTTAGATTATTGATGATGTGCAATGGGGACACAGCTAGTACTCACCTTCAAAGTCATCCAATTTGCAATGTGTCTCAGGGATACACATGCGCATAGACGTGTTACCATGGTGTACCTTCATGTGCAATCATTGTCCCCACATTCAGCCATACTCCCATCTGTGAGAGAACATAGTAATGACACATCTGTGTGATTCAGAAGTTTTTATTCACATTCAGGTGATTGACGGAGCTTGTGCTGTACATGGCCATTCAAGTCCACATCACATGGAAACACCGTGGTGGGCCAAACACAGTCCTGTGGGGATTGAGTAGTAATTAGGAAGTGCATTCCGCAGCAAGATTGCTGTGTAATTGCTCAGTAGTGATAAATGGCCGTACGTGTCGGGGTCCAGGTGAATATCACAGAGTTTTCTGGGGGTCAGTAGCAGGTTTTCCCAGGGCATGCTGCATAGGTCAACACCAGGCAGGGACAGGGCACGAATCTATGACATAATATCGACAGACAGAATATAGACATACAAAAATATCGACACAAAAATATCGACATCAAAAATATTGGAGTTCTATCTACATAAAGGTAAGTACAAAAATATAGAAAAACAATATCGTAGTACAAAAATATCGAAGTTAAAAATATAATTTTTTTAAATGTATTAATAATAATGTAAAAATTATTTACAAATATATATAATTTAACAAATTATAAATATAAACATTAAAACATATTTAAAAATAATAACTAATACATATACATTTAAAATAAATTAAAAACTCTACATATAAATTAATATATATACTTACTCCACATATTGCAACAGTAGGAAAAGCATTGGATAGCAGAGGGGTAAAAATTACTATTCCCACTCCAGAGGGTGCAACAATAGGGAATGCGTTGTATAGCATAGGGGTAAAAATTACTATTCCCACTCCAGAGAGTGCAACAGTAGGGAAAGCGTTGGATAGCGTAGGGGTAAAAATTACTATTCCCATTCCAGAGAGTGCAACAGTAGGGAAAGAATTGCATAGCGTAGGGGTAAAAATTACTATTCCCACTCCAGAGGGTGCAACAGTAGGGAAAGCGTTGGATAGCGTAGGGGTAAAAATTACTATTCCCACTCCAGAGAGTGCAACAGTAGGGAAAGCGTTGGATAGCGTAGGTGTAAAAATTACTATTCCCACTCCAGAGGGTGCAACAGTAGGGAAAGCGTTGGATAGCGTAGGGGTAGAAATTACTATTCCCACTCCAGAGGGTGCAACAGTAGGGAAAGCGTTGGATAGCATGGGGGTAAAAATTACTTCGCACACTACTCCCCCTTTAGCACACAACACACTACACATACAAAAAAACACAATTAATATAAATATCAATTAATCAATTAATAACAATTAATATTATTACATTGATGTAATTATAAATTAACTAATTAACACATATTAATTACCAATTAATAATTAATTAACAAGATATTCACAAGAATAAACAATATTTATTAATAAATTATTTATAATTAATATTATGAACTAATAATAAAAACGAATTACTAATTAATTAATTAACAATTATTTAACAATAAATACCAATAAATAAATGCAATCGCTTTAATTAATTTAATTTAATTATGTCACACCCTATTCCGCTATAAACACACAACCCACTACACATAAATAAATCACATAAAAACATGTAATTGTCATTTAATCACTTAATAATAATTAACTACCAATTAATTTTTAATTAACTATAACAAAAAATAATAAATATCACTACATTAACCTAATTAATTTAATTAACTAATTAATAATAATTAATTACCAAATAATTATTAATTATTAATTATGTATTAATCAAACATATTTAAAAAAATATGTTAATTAATTAATTATAATTAAATTACTTCCCACCCTATTCCCCTATAAACCCACAACCTGCTCTGATACTAAAACGCAAAATGTAAACAAAATTACTAATTTCTAAACATACATTAAAAACATGTTTAACAAACATATAAACAACATAATAAAATACATAACACTAAACAAAATTTCGATATTAGTAACATACATACCTTAATATCGATATTCTGTCTATCGATATTATTGCACATCGATATTCTATACCATCAAAATTAAAACATCGATATTATTGTATATCGATATTTTAATTTCAATATTTTGTCTCTCTACCACAGGGCACATGGCGGTGATGGATGCTACTGACACCTTCTCACACAGTAATTCCCCTTCCCTTCTTATTCCCCTGATACGGGTTCTGTGTCCGGTCTGTCCGGTGTGTGTGGTGGGGTGATGGCTGCATCACTGTGTGCCACGGACACATCAGGGCTTGGAGCTGTGTGTGTCGAAGTTCCCGCTGCAGTATTCTGGGAACGGCTCAGTAGCAGCAATGGCAAGATGAAGTAATGCAGGGCATTGAGGTTCCCAGTTACTACTTGCTGGTGTCCAGCCGTGGTAGACAGACTTCCAGCCTGCATCTGCTCCATGGTCTCCATTGACCTCTGCATCTGTGCTAACTCTGTGCTCTGATCGCTGGTGCCTGTCTGACCACACAGCTTTCGTATGATGTTCAATGCCCCAGCGAGGTCAGCCAAGGCCTGTGCTGGTGCATGGTGCATACAGGGGGTGTCCGAGAGGGACTGTACATGGTCCCTGATGGGACTCAGACACACACCATCCAGTTTGACTGCCACAAGTTCGAAGCCCACCCGTAGCTGGTCAGCCAACTCCACATGGCAATGCCACATACGTTGTTGGAACTGCATGAATTGGTCGGGGTGCTGGGAGACAGTTGGGGTGATGAGTGTTTCCTGCTGTGTGGTCTGTGCAGGTGGTGGGCTCACCTCGGGGCATCTGGCCTGCCCTGCTTCCGGGGATGGGGTGCGTAGGCTATCTACGATCCGTTGGAGAGTGTCGGTGCAGAGGAGCAGGGGGTTCTCTTTATCATCACTAAAGATGTGTCTGGTCTGCTCTGCAGGAGGTGTTGGTTCTCCCTCTGCAATGTGTAAGGGAGAAGCAGGGTTACCGAGTCATACATGTATGTTGGAGATTTGCTGATGTACACGTTCTGACTGTATGCCAATGTGCATTGTGGCTGTTTTTGGGTAGTTGGCTATTTGATGGCAGTCAGTGTATTTGTTTGCCTACCTGACAGATGTGTCGTAGTACCTGTGCTTTGTCATCGCACAGTGTCAGGCAATGCCCGATATGAGTGGAGCATTACTACACATGTACGGGACCTGTTGTGAGTCATGTACTATGGTGCTGGTGTTGTAATTTGTACCTCATTACCGTCATTCCTGTTGTTCTGTGATTTCTATGTGGGTGCTGTATTGTGATGTTGGGGATCTGTGCACATTGTGGACGGGGGCCTACTTGGCATTTTTATGTGTGCTGCAGTGTGCCAAGGCTCTCAGTGACATGTTCCACAATCATGTGGGGGTATTAGTGTGCTACACGTATTTGTGCATGCATGCCATTATGCCCGTCTCCCCCCGCCCCCCTGTCCCTGGTCGTTATTCACCCTGTTGCTGTTGGGTCAGGTCGTATTGTGCTGTGTCCAGGTCCCCCATTCCTGCCACCGTCTCCACACTGCTGATTTTGGCCACCATTTCCTCCAGCTCATCAGTCACCTCCTGTGTTGCAGGCCTCCCACCTCCAGTTGCCCTTGCAGCCTTCCTGATGGCGGTGAGCTTTTCCTTGGTTTGGCTGTGTACTTTATGCCAGCGCCTCTTGACCTCCTCCGGTGTCCTCCTTGCCACTCCGACTGCATTGACGTTGTTGACGATGGCCTGCCATATTCCCGTTTGGATTTCCAGTGCCACAGTGGAGGTGCCGAACAGTTGTTGGTAGTATCCTGTGACCTCCGTGACGATGGTCCGGTCCTCCTGCGGACTAAACCCCGTCTTCCTCTTGTCCTTGCCCTTGCATGAGCATGGGGTTCCTTGCTGGTCATCCGTGGGGCTTGTGGGGTTCGGCTTGTCCTCTGCACTCAGTCCAGGTGCATTCTTGGTGCTAAGCAGTTTGAAATGTTTTTTTTTCTCTTTCTTTTTTAGTGCATTTTCCCGCCAAAAGCATGGGATTAGCAGGCGTGTGGCTGCTTTACTCAGATTTTTGTACCGCGATTGGCCTCATCGCATTTTTTTTGTGTTCACATTTTGCATTTTTGCGGCGCGGTGTAGGTTTTTACGCTGATTTCTGCCGCTTTATCTGGTGTTCATCGCATGCTACACCTTGTTGTGAATTTCACGTTGACACAGGGTTAATTTCCCGCGATAGGCTGCGATGGTGAAAGTTGCGTTATGCTACTCTTGCGGTAGTTATCACACGTTCTGGTGAATATACCCATGTGTCATGTAGATTGATTTAGGAATACAAATAGAGCCAGCAAATAGAAAGCCCAAAAATTTGATTGAGGATGCAGGCCTCCCCTTGGTCTATTTTCTCCATTATAGTGAGAATGCCTTCACTCATTACCTATAGCAATTCTTCAGCCAGGGTGTTTTCCCGCACAATTATAGATTTGCTGTATTTTCCACATAAACCATCACCTGCAGATTTTGACAAGAAATGTGTTGTTTCTAGTGAAAACATAGTTTTTCGCACAGTGGAAGGCACTTCACAAAGGTTTACTGGCCTCCCCTTGGGCTATTTTTTCCATAATAGCGAGAATGCCTTCACTAATTACCTGTAGCAATTCTTCAGCCAGGGTGTTTTCCCGCACAATTATAGATTTGCTGAATTTGCTACATAAACCATCACCTGCAGATTTTGACAAGAAATGTTTTGTTTCTAGTGCAAACGTAGTGTTTCCACATAGTAGAAGGCACTTCACAAAGGTTTACTGGTCACCTTCAGGTAGCTTGTTAATGTACTTGGTTGTTAAACTAGTACTAATTAGGAGAAAATTTACTCAGAAAGTGTTAACATGTGCAAAAATAATAAAATAACTAAGTAATATTAACTAAATCAGAGGAATGGTTTGCTTTTCTTGCAGCATAATAAAGTCAACCTTCCCACATAATGTGGTCATCTCCTGTTGCATAATTCCAACGCTCCTGCCTGTAGCCGAGGATATCCCACTGGAACTTACAACTGAACAATAAAAGAGTGATGGAGAACCATACTTCCCTGAAATCATGCTCACTTTTTCCACCATCTAGCTTTATTTGTGACAGGACAGAGAACAGAAGGCCTTGCCACAGTGCACGGATGGTAAAACAATGGTAGTTATATTACAATATACTCTCAAAAAATATCGGGATGTTGTCAGTTAATTCTAGTAACTAACCAGAGTGTCTGTGTAAGGAAAGAGTAAGGCATTAGCCTTATAAAGATGAGAACCCTTAGTCACCCAAAGGTGACATGCTTCATCATTGGGTTCCCTACTGCACACTGTGATCGCAAGGTTCACAGTGTGGGCTACAACTCTCCTATTAGGTGAGTAGCCTGAGGTGTTTTGTTTTTAAATCATCCAATGGAAGTCGGAGTGAGGGGCAGAGAGCAAAATAAAGTGAAAAAGTGAGTTTAAAACGAACTAAAGGGAGACAAAATCTACTTTCATCGGTGTCCCCAATGGTTAGCGCTAAAGAAGCTAGGTGAAAAATAGGGGTATAGATATTTCCTATTAAAGTAAGGTCAACATGTTTCTGCCTGTGCGACCTGTTGGTTCATGGCATTCTTCAGGACCCACTTATTGTCACTCTGCTATTTCTGTGCAAAATAATACAAAAATGTGACAAATACCATACTTAGGTGGTGCCAGCTGCAGTATGGTCTACAATCTGCAAAAAGTATACATCTTCATTAGACTAAATAAAAGCTTACTCCATTATATTTGTGAAGAGAAATGGTGTGAGTGAGGGTGCAGCATAAAAGAAGAAATAATGTGAGGAAAGTGAAAACTAAAACTAGCTAATGAGCATAAAAAAATGTCATTTATTCTGATATGCCCACTGCCAGGATTAAAAACAGTGCAGTGCAGTGGAGTTAAATTGCATTAGTGTGGTGGAAAACAATGGTCAATATGTTTCAGCCTCAGCCGGAGGTCACAGGCTCAATCGGACTTGGAGTACCGATGGAGAGAGCGGTGGCCCCTTCCTGAGCTGTCGCTGGGTTGAGGTGAGGTCTTTTACCCAGCAGTTGCGGGTAACAGTTCCTCATAGAACAGACTAATTCAATATTGCGTCTGTGTTCTGTATCCTCTTTTGTTTAATCACTCACATACAAGTTGCAGCATCATTGAAGGTCCTAACGAAAGCCCTGCCCACGATTGGGCTCTTGAGGCTGAAACATGTTGACCATTGTTTTCCACCACACTAATGCGGTTTAAATCCATACCTCTGGTGCACTGTTTTTAATCCTGGCAGTGGGTGTATCAGAATAAATTACATTTTTTATGTTCATTAGCTAGTTCTAGTTTTCACTTTCCTAACATTATTTCTTCTTTTGTGCCCCACCATCACTTACGGATGTATGACGTTACAACGCATACTTTTACAACGCCTACCTTTACATCGTAAGTTTTACAACGCATACCATTACAACGCATAATGCTTTTGGGCGCTGGATAGTGAATAGTTTAATTTACTATTCCAACTCCAGTCCCCGTGGATAGTAGGGAAGGTTATTGGATAGTAAATTAACCTATTCCCTATCCTAGAGCGCCCCCCAGAGCAATGCATTGTAATAGTTTGCGTTGTAAAAGTTGCGTTGTAATGGCAGTTCGTTGTAAAAGTTTTGTTGTAAAGGTTGTATACCCATCACTTACACCATTTCTCTTCATCAGTGGCTTTAGAATATCCTATTAGAACCAACACTGAAAACATCCCTGAGCACCTCCCTCCCATAGAGGGGGTTGTATCCCACAAAGGAACTAGGTGCTTCCTTTGAGAGGAGAATCCCATATGATGAAGCATGTCCCCTTTGGTGAGTGAGGAATTTCGTCCTGTAAAGGGATCTGACCACAGTTAGTTCTGTGGGTGAAAGCCAATGGTTCTATGTTGATCCAATCAGCTACCTTTCAGTAGTCGTTCGCCACACACTTTTTATCACTATTTTGCAGTTCAGACCCAAGGATTTCATACTGTTTTGTCTATAATAATTGGGGATATAATCCTTTGCAGGTCTTTAAACTTCCCTAAGACCTTCCTCTACGAATTTCTTTGTTAGTTAAATGAATGGGGAGCCCAGGGGCCTGGCCACGTCACTTGGACCCTGAAACTAAAATGCTTGCCTGCAAGACAGTAAAGACCACAGAACATAATTGGAGCGGGGATGGTACTTTATTATACATCCATCTAGGGGGAGAGGATGTAGCCTTGTGGCTAAAGCTCAACATCCTGTGATTCTGGGCAAATCACTTAATCTCCCGTGCCTAAGAAAATTGAATGTGGTGTCCTTGTGTAACGAAACGGGTGCTATGAAAAGCGCTCTGATACCCAATATCTCGGGTCTAGTTTGCACTATATAAAAGACCCCAAAATATAAAATCCATATGTGCAGGAGAACAGGAAAATTGTTGCTCAGGGAATGATTTCGCATCTGTGGTGGATTGTCACTCGGTTTTTCAGGCCATGATATTCCTTACCTGATGAAGTGTGCTGCTGCCGTAAATGTTGGTGTTGTTTAGTAGGTCTCTCTCACTTTTGTCCTGCAGCATGGCTTCAGTGTCTTCCAGGCAGCCAACTGGCAAGTTGGCAGGAATTTGGCAGTCCCACTGAAGCAAACGGCCTGGGACTTAATATGGAGAACGGGAGGGGTGTGGGAACAAAGTTAACCCGGACAACGGGAGAGGGGCAGGAACAAAGTTACCATGGACAAGTGGGGGAGGGCAGGAAAAAAGTTAACACGAACAACGGGAGGGGACAAAGTTAACAGGGACAATGGTAGAGGCAGCAAAAAAGTTAACATGGACAATGGGAGGGGGCGGGAACAAAATTAACACGGACAATAAAGAAAGTTAACACTGACAACGGGTGTGGGACTAAAGGCAACACATTCTACGGCAGGAGGGGGGCGGCAACAAAGTCAACACAGATGGCCTCCATGATAGCAGCAATGCTCGGAACAGGAAAGCCATGGCAAAAGAAAACAAGCATTTGCAAAGCAATAGGACTCGTATTTACGCAAGACCTATTGCATTGGAAACTGGAGTGCGGGCGGGCGAGAAGGCATGAACGGGAGTGCGGGGGGGCCATGAGGGTCGAGAAGTCATGGACTGCGGGAGGGGGGAGGCACGATAAGAAAATATTTTTCGAAGTAAAGAGGCCAGTAGGCATGGAAGGATACAAATGACGACATGGACGTCATGAGGAGGGACTAACAAGCCTAAAACCAATCAGAAGGCAGTATTTAGGACCTAGCAAATGAAAAAATGAGCGAAGAGTGGGCAGAGCTTCCACTCCATACTGAATACTGCATGCCTTGCAAGGCGAGCAGCGCATGCGCGCTGCCGATATAGGCTCGACCTAATAAAAACCCAGACCTGTTGTTTCATTATAGGATTTCATTTCTATGACTTATGGAAGGATAACCCATGCAAAGTCCCTCAACTATTTCCAAGCTTTGGCAATTTTTTTTTATGCTTTTGCTCTGTTCTTGATTTTCTCTGAACAAATATTTAGAGCATATATCAGTAGATGCTGTATTTCTGTGGATCTTTGAATATTAATATGTGTGTGGGGTGATGTAATTTTTATTTTGAAGGTGTCAGTGTCAATGTGCGTTTCCGCAATTCAGAGAATTTCGTGTCACATTTTTTTCTTTCTAACAAGAGAAGTGTTTTCTCTTTCATTTTGTAAAAAAATGTTATGTTGCTGTTGTTCCCATGTGTAAAAAAGAAAAATCTGTAGTCTAGTATGAAGATGTACGTATTCCCCGGCCCCATGTTACTCCAGAGGTTCTGCCACATTCTGGCCATCATTCCCACCCCAACAAAAGAACACCTGTCACCCTACCACTCTACCACACCACCCCCAGTATTATCTTTTTTGAGTTCAAAGAATTTTATTGAAAGAAATGCATGGTAAAAGTACAAAAATGAACATGTACCGTAGGGAAAGGAGAAAGGGGGAGAAAGGGGAAGGGAAAATATACGATGAGGAAATAATAAAAAATATAGGAGCAATACAATAATAAAGATGTAATGCATGGTATAAAAACAAGTCATGGAAAATCAGGAATACAAAATACAAGAAATATGCAATGCGAGAAAATGCAGATAAAACAATGCAATGAATTGAATTAGTTAACAGAAAAGAAATGAGAAGGGTATCAGGGGGGTTTAGGGACTTCCTGCTGAGCAGGAGTAGGACGGAAAGAACGAGCAGTACAATTATCTAAATATGAGGTGATAGGAAGCCATAACTCAGCACGTTTAGCAGCCATTTGTGGAGGAAAAACAAAGGCAGTATCAAGTCTATGGTTGTGACACACATTATACCACCAGGCCTTAAACGTAATACTTGACGTAGATTTCCAATTAACTGTAATTTGCTGAAAAGCAACCGCTAACGACAAATCAACAATGTGAACATTAAGGTCAGTATGTTCCCAACATGGAGAAAGGCTTCCTAGAAAAATATGAGCGCGTGAAAATGGAATAGCAGTTGAAAAAATAACATTGAGTTGAGCCCATACTTGTAACCAGAAGGCATGAACATTCTTGCAAAGGAACAGCATGTGAAACAAAGTGGCATTCGGGGAAGCACACGACCAACAAGTATCTGGTGTATTGGGAAAACGTTTATGAAGGGAAGATGGAGTGTGAAGTAAACGGTTATAAATGAAAAAAAGGGATTGTGTTAGGGAGGCAGCTCTAGAGGATTTGCGAATTTTCGACCAGATCTGATCCCAAGTGGAGGTAGGCCAGGATAAGGAAAGATCAGTTTCCCACTGCTCCTCTACTTTGTTTTTGAGTCTAGGGAGAGGACGTGAGTGAAGATGTTTGTAGAGGTGGGCAGCTTTTGGATAGGTAAGTAAGGTAGAGTGGAGGTGAGTGAGAGGATCAGGAATGGGTAAAGGAGGACGAGAGTGGGGAAGTTTATTGTATGTGTCCAGAACTGATGCTTTAAGAAGGAGATACTGGGGAAGAGAAGAGAGAGGTAGGTGAAATGTGAGACGGAGGGTGGGAAAAGGTAGGAAGACGGAGTCGGAGAACAATTGTGAGATCCAAAGCAACCCTTTAGTTCTCCAAGATTTCCAAAATACGGGCTTACCTCGAATTAAAAGATATTTGTTGTGCCAAATAGTGGAGGAGAGGAAATCAGCAATGCAAACAGGGGGTGGAGGGTTGGAAGAGAGAATAAGTTTAAGAGTAAGCTTATGGATAGGAGTGAGAAGTGAGGCAGGCTTGCGCGAAAAGGAGATACATTCGGCAAAAGAGAAAGGGGAGAGAAAGAGGCGCTCTACCTTGGTCCATAAGGGACAGGGAGAGTCAGGGTTTTGTAACCAGAAAGAGGATTGACGTAACAGAAAGGCCTTGTGATAAGCAGAAAAATCTGGAAAATTAACTCCACCCTCAGAAATAGGACGAATGAGCCGAGCCAAAGACATTCTGGGTTTACTCTTACTCCAAAGAAAGGAAGAGAGAATGGAATTGATTTTTTTAATGAATTTAGCCGGAATAGCAACGGAGATATTAGATAGGGTATACAGAATAACAGGGGAAAGCATCATTTTGATCGTATCTAGGCGACCCCACCAGGACAGGTAAAGAGGGTGCCACCTAGCAGTGAGATCAGACAATTTCTGGATGCATTTGGTTAAACAAAGGGAAACTGTATCAGGGATCGAGGGAGTAATATGCAAACCTAAATATTTAATATTGGAAGGACTCCAAGTAAAATTTGAGGCCTGAAAATCTTGTTTAAAAGTGAACTTTGTCAAAGGCAGAATTTCGCACTTATCATTATTAAGCTTGTAGCCGGAGACCGAAGAGTAATGGTGAACTTCCGACAAAAAAGCGGGAATAGAGATAGCAGGGTTAGAGATGAATAGCAAAATATCATCAGCATAAGCAGCCAACTTAATGGAAAGGTCATGATAATGAAAGCCATGAATATTAGGGTTTAGACGGAGTTTAGACAAGAAAGGTTCTAGGGCCAAGTTGAAAAGGAAGGGCGAAAGAGGACATCCTTGGCGTACACCGTGACCGAGATCAAAGTAAGGAGAGACTCGGCCATTTGCGAAAACTGCAGCACGTGGGTGAGAGTATAACAGTGAAATTAGGGAAATAAATTTAGGGCCAAAACCAAACCAGTTAAGGGTGTGGAAAAGATAGGACCATTCTACCCTATCAAATGCCTTTTCAGCATCCAAGGCAATGGCTGCAAGGGGAGATTGGAGACGCGAGGATTTTGTCAGAATGTTGAATAAGAGTCTAGTATTATCCGTAATATAACGACCTTTAACAAAACCTGATTGTTCAGCTCCGAGTAAATCAGGGAGCAAGTGATCCAATCTAAGTGCTAGTAATTTGGCGAAAATTTTGTAATCTATGTTGACTAGGGAAATGGGTCTGTAATTCTTACAGTATTGGACATCCTTCCCTGGCTTGGGAATTAGACAAATATGGGCATCAGAAAAAGTACCAGAAGAGGTACCCAAATCTACAAAAGAATGGAGAAGGGAGTGAAGTTTTGGAATAAGAAGCTTGGAAAAATGAAGATAAAACTCGACAGTGAATCCGTCAGGACCAGGTGCTTTGTTTAGTTTTAAACGGTTGAGAGCATCAAGTAGCTCTTTTGGCGAGGGATCAGATTCTAAGGATGAAAGATCTAGAGGAAAAGAAGGAGGGACCTGAATGGTAGAGAAAAAATGAGTAAGAGTCTGAGGGGAGGAGGGTGTATCTGAGGTGTAAAGGGATTCATAGAAACGTGAGAAAGTAGCAAGAATGTCAGCATCTTTGTGATGTAAATGGGCATCATCATCATATATCGATTCAATGTTTATTTTATTTTGTTTGACCTTTAAATAATTAGCAAGAATCTTCCCGGCTTTGTTTCGACCACCATAACATTTGGCACTAGATTTAAGCAAATATAAAGAAGCATCCTCAGTAGATTTTTCATTAAATTTAAGTTTGGCAGCAACTAGAGATGTCAGACTATCCGAGGAGTGTGAGGTAAAATAGGCGTGTTCCAGTCTCTTAATGTCCTGAAGGAGGGTTTTGGTGAATTGACGGGCAGATCTACGTTTTTTAGCAACAAAGTTAATAATGAAATCACGTGCAGCTGCTTTGAATGCATCCCAGAGGGTATGTGTCGAAATAGGTGGGACATCATTAAACAAGAAGAATTCATCAAAAAAGGCAGAAAAAGAAGCAGAAAATTTGGGGTCTAGAAGAAGAGCATTATTAAAACGCCATCTCTTAGGACCCTCAGTTTTGGGTAAAACTTCAAGACTAATCAGGACAGGGGCATGATCCGAAAGTAAAATTGGACCAATTTCCGCCGCCTGCAACGTTTGAGAAAGAGCATGCGAAACAAAAATATAATCAAGCCGTGACTGAGAACGATGATGGGGGGAATAAAAAGTAAACTCTTGCAAAGTTGGGTTACATAAACGCCAAGAGTCAACGAGCTTGTGTTGCGAAATAGCTTGGGTGAACAATTTGTGGGGCCTTGTGGGAATATAAATAGCATCAGATTTCCTATCCAAAAAGGGTCAAAGGGGTGATTGCAATCACCTGCAAGAATGAAATTATCATCCATAAATTGAGTAATACGGCGAGAGAGGTCAGCCCAAAAAAGGGGGTCACCCGTCGTGGGACCATAGACATTAAGGAGAGAGATTGGAACACCTCTAAGTGATAGTCTGACATGTGTCCATCTGCCATTGGTATCAGATTCTTGAGAAATAACCAATAAAGGGAGTGATTTACGGCAGAGAATGGCAACACCATTACGTTTCCCATCACCCTGTGAAAAGAAGACATCACCCACCCAACCTCTTTTGAGTTTATCAGATTCTGTGTCCGATAGGTGGGTTTCTTGAAGAAATGCAATATCAGTATTCAACTTAGCTAAGTGGGATAAGATACGTTGTCGCTTAACCGGTGAATTAATACCCTTAACATTCCATGAAACCAAATTCAAAGACATAGTGTATAAATAAAAGCATGAATGAACTTAGCAATGCATCCTGGAAATAACAAGGAGAATAAAAGGAAGAGAGGAGAATCAGAAAAGTAAGTGAGCAAAAGAAGAAGTAGAAAAATAGAAGTGAAAAGGGGCATAAGGAAGAAGTGTACAAGGAGAATGAAAACAATGATAGGAGAAAGGTCCAAGAACGATGAGTAAGAGGTGAGAGATAAGTAAGGGGTATTGAAGGACGAAGAGAGAAATAAAGGTGAAAAAAGAGATAGAGTAGGAAAAGATTGAAGAGAACCTGAAAAGAAGAAAACATCATCAAAAAGGAAAACAGGAAGTATGTCAATAAAGGAAGGGAAAGTGAAGTGGGACAGGAAACAAAAAGGGTACAAAAAACATGAGGAAAACATACCTACTAGGGGAGAATACGAGAAGAGGATGAGGGGGGAAGGAGCCAGGTAGGGAAGGCAACACAACTGAGGACATCCGGCAAGGAACCAGGGAGAAGTCATCATGGATCAACAGGTTCCTGTGGAAACAAATACGAGGAAAAGCTGAGAGGGTAATACAAAACGAAACAAAAAGCAGTGGCAAAAAATGAAGATGGGGAAACGAACATAGTTGAAAACGTCATCTTACGGAGAAGAGAAAAAAAAAAGAAATAAGCATATAAACAGGTAACTGCAAACAAGGGGGAAACCAGAACAACAGAACCTATGAATAGTTCCAGAAGCAGCTAACAGAACCAAACACTCAGCCTAAGACATGAGGCGAATAACAACACAACAATGAAAGAGGATAAGTCTCCAAACAAGCGTGCAGTGTGAGGAATCAACCAGGAGAAGAAGAGGAAGGACCGGAGGTATCCATAGTAGAGGTACGATGGGCGTTGATGAAACTCTGTAATCTCACTGGATCCTCATAGGTGGTGGTTTTGTTATTGTAGGTGACTTTGAAGAGACACGGGTGATACAAGCCATACCGGGCACCCATGGCTCGCAGGACCTCTCTCATACTGAGGAAAGCTTTCCTACGGTTAGCAGTGGCTTTGGCATAGTCCTGAGCGAAGAATATTGGAGAATCAAGCCAAGTCAATTTGGGAAGAGCCTTAGCCGCTGCCAGAACTTTCAAAAGGTCAGTGTACTCCAGGAAATAGAGAATAACACCCCTTGGCCGTTGAGACATGGAGAGGGATGTGGGTAGACGGCCCAGACGATGCGCACGTTGGATATTGAGAGATGTATCCTGCAGTAGATGTAGCAACTTAGGGAGGAATGATTGAAAAAAGGCAATCGGGTCAGACCCTTCAAGATTTTCCGCAAGGCCGTAGATGCGAAGATTATTACGCCTGCCTCTGTTTTCTAACTCCTCCACCTGCTTTTGAAGGGCTCCTACTTGTGAGGATAGAAATGTAACTTTGGTCTGTGATTCCTGGAAAGATGCAACAGAATTTTCCACCGACGAGACTCTTGTTTCGATTTGAGACCAATTGTCCGTGAGAACTTGGAGCTTGGCATTGGTTTCCTCCATGAAGGGGCGAAGAGTTCCAATTTCCTCAAGAAAAGGGCGAAATGAGCGTATTTCTTCCAAAAGCAGCTCCATGGATACAGGAGATGATGGTTTAGGCGGGGAAAGTGGAGTTTTTTTTAACCGCTTGACAGCCGTTTTCCCCGAGAGTGCAGGAGAGGGCGTTTCCATGAGTTCCTCCGAACCTGAAGGTGAGAGAGAGTCTTCCAATTGGGAGAGAGCAGAAAAAACTTTAGAGTTCTTAATGAAAGCCACCCTCGTAGACGCTTTGGAGGAGGAGCGAGACATGAGTTGTTGTTTTCCCATGAGAAGGATAGCGATTAAAGGCAGTAGACAACAACCCCAATTATGAGGAATTAAGCCTGAGGGAATTAAAGAGGGAGCACAGACAGGTATGGCCAATTCGAGTACGGGTGAGGTAAGTCAATGGAGAAAATACTGCATACAGGGAGCGTGCAGTACATAAAAATGAAAACATGTATTCAATTGCATCACAGAGAAAAGTTAAAAGCTGCGTTGAAATTCATGAAGCATTACATTGTGAGTGAAGAACAGCAGGAAGGAAGAAAATAACCACATCGCAGAGTTGATATGTATCACCATGTCCTCATGAAAATTAGAAGCAGGCAAGAATGGAGTATCTGCTGCGCTGAAATAAGTCCCAAGTAAGAATAGCTGTAATGCTGAAGTGAGTCTCAAGGAAATACATCGACTGGTGGGGATAGTAAGCAATCTACCATCCCTGCTTGCAAGAAAACAATAATTGAGGCATAAAGGTCGTTTCAGCAGGCAACCAGACGTTAATATAAGTAGTGAGGAGTCAAGCCTTGAGGCGGAAGCAGAGCGAAGGAAACATACCGCTATGCAGTGAAGAAGATTCCAGAGCGCGCGAAATGGCGGCTGCGCTATGTGGAGAAATATGTGATTGCCGGTACGTAGCGCTAATTATGCGAGACAGCAAGCGTGTACCTGAAGAGGGCTGAAGAAGTGGTCCGAGGGTATTGCGGCAGGCATACTAATGCTGGGCGGGCAAACCATACACGCCGTCGCCTGAGGACCGCTCCGTGGCAGAACCCGCAAGATGGCGGCTTCAAACACCGGAGCGCCGGTGCGAGCAAAGCTGCAGTTTTCTCCGCCTCCCACGCCTGGAAGAATCCCTCAAAGGTGCCACCGCATGTCGGAGGTAATCCGACGGCAAGATTGGGGCTCAGCACAGGAACAGCATGCGTAGGAAAGGAAGTCTCCCGGTGCCCCGTCGGACCCTCACACAGCCGCTGCCATCACCCACGGCACCAAGCCACGCCCCCCCCCAGTATTATCTTCACTCCCCAAAAAAATAAAAAAACAAACCGAGGGCCAGATGTAGGTAAATGAGAAATACCGATTTCTTAATAGCAAATTTTACTGATCGCTATTAAGAAGTCGGTATTTCCTAAGTAGGTAAAGATTCTGTAAAAAATACTGAATCCTTAATATTCCTTATTACCGAATCAGTAATTGAGATTCGGTAATAAGGAATACCTACCCATTCATTTCTATGGGCTTGGAGGCCCATAGGAATGAATGTGAAGACATTCAGTATTAGCGATTCGGTATTACCGAATCGGTAATACCGGGAGGTATTTCAAGGTTGCAAGGGTAGCCAAAGGACACCCTGTTGCACCCCTGAAATGTGCATGTATGCACATGTGGCGCACATACATGCCCTAAGGGCATGGATGTGTGCCACATGGCACTTTAAAAAAAGCCAAAAAGTGCTTTTTCAAGGGAAATCGGTAATTACCACCAACTTGAAGTTGGTGGTAATTACCGATTTCTTAAGGCTCAAAAGCACTCTTTAATGGAATGAAACAAATGTGTTTCCTACATTGCATTTAAGGAATCGGTATTACCGATTCCTTAAATGCAAGTGCAATTAGGAATCAATATTTACCGATTCCTTATTTACCGATTCCTTACCTATATTAGGAATCGCTACATACCGGTCGGTAATGCTGAAATGTACCGAATTTCGGCGTTACTGACCGGTATTTAGCCACCTACATCTGGCCCCTAGTGTCTTGCTACCAACGTTCCTCTGTATTTACCATCCTGGTATAATGTTAATCACAACTTTCAGTTCTTTCCTTCTCCCCTCCCTGGCCTATGCTGTACTCTCTTCTTTCTACAGGAGCTGAGATCCAGCACCATACCGAAAGCCCTGTCAGTGTGGCATAGAATTCCTTTTTGGGGTGACAGCAGTAGGAAACAGCCTTTGTGTTCATTTAGCAGCAGTAGTAGAAGTTCGTAGCTGGAACGATCTTCAGCAATCTCTAAGCGCTTTTTCAGAACTATTGCAATTTCAGACAAATGCGAAAAAATGCATGCTTGCCAACAAAACTTCACTGAAGTCACTTATGTTCCTCTATTTGTTGCACACCTCTTCTTTGGTTCTCCATTTTCTGTGCTCTGAGGTAAACATAACTTTAAAAGGAAGAAAGAAATACAATGTATGACTCTGTCTTTCATGAATATAGGGGGTTTCCTTCCTGCGAGTTTAGAAAATTTGCATTGAGCAGCTGATAACAGCCAATGGACCCACTGAATATGTATTTTCTTCTTGCTCTTAAAACACAAACCCTCTACGTTCCACACTAATAATGCCCTTGCATCCGTTGTCCTATATTCTAACTGTGTAAGTGGTCATTCTTTAAATAATTAATTTTAATTTGGTTGTCAGCCCTACTCCTATTGAGGCTCTTCCATGCTTTTGTTGCCTTGCCAGTGAATATATTTTCCAGTGCAGTCCATGAGACTCCACCACCTAATTGCCTTTTGTTTCTATCATTATTCATCCATAGTTATTTATACACTTGTTCCATGATACTTCCTGTTTTGGCAAACACACATCTTAGAGCCCGATTACGATGTCGGACGGACTAGAGTCTGTCCATCCTGTCGTCGGTTCCAGCCCAGCGAGTAGGATGCAACCGAACCTGGGAGCCCGCGACCCTTGAGGAGGAGGGAACGTATGCATGGGCTGCGGCGTTCCCTCCTCTGCAATTAGGATGTGACCGCCACCCTGGCGGTCACATCCTCTATTTTTAACATTGCGGCGGGTGCGGCTTCAAGCTGCGCCCGCCGCAATGGTAAAAATACACGCATTGCATTTACATGCAGAAAGCTGCAGGCACCGCGCGGTGCCTGCCACTGTCTGCATGTAAATGCAGACAGTGCATGTGCGCCCCCCTTCACCCTGGGGGCCCGCATCGGGCCCCCGAAGTGCACATCCGTATGCTTTTCCACGGCGGAGAACCCACCGCGGAAAAGAATATCAGATACGCAATCCTAATATGGCTGGCGGTGTCTGAGAGACACCACCACCATATTAGAGCTTTTCCGCCGCGGTTGTATGCCGACCACGGCGGAAAAGCGGCGGACATGAACCAAGATCCACCAGCCATCCTAATTTGGCGGTGGGTCTTTGGAGGCTCCGCGGCGGTTTTCCCGCATCCTCCGGGCCGGCGGTGGCTTCCGCCGGCCCGGAGGATGCGGGAAAACCGCGATCCTAATGAGCCCCCCTGTTCGGTCACAATCCTATTCTTAACAATGGAAGCATGCATTCCAAACGGAATGCATGCACTCATTGTTAAGAACAGAGGTGCTGTTCATCCCTGCACCCGGTGGCAGGCACCTTTCGGGGGCAGGACAGGGATCAACAGGGGGCCATGTCGCTGCATTGCACCCATGGAGGACCTGCTGGGGCCCCCAAAGACAGATTCCCACAGCCTTTCTGTGGCAGAAAGGCCGGCACAGAAAGGCCAGAAAGAGCTGGCCAACGATGCGGTCTGAACGGCTCCAACCGAAGGTCGGAGCCGTTTCAGACCACATCATGATCGGGCCCCTTCATTTTTGGCATTTCTGTTGCAGTTAAACATGAAAGCATCAAGAAATGTTAGTCCTCATAAAAAGTCACAGAATATTAAAATCAAAAACTGAAATTTTCCAGCAGCGCAAGCTAGTTTAACTACTCACCAACATACAGAGAATTGAGGAGATTGATGTTCCTGCTGGAAGGGGCTTCTTAATCAGGGTAGTTAAAGGGTGTTGCCAATCATGATCATATAGGAGATGCACTAGGGATTAAAATGACTGCACACCGAATCTACTTGCTGGGATATTTCTCATTTTGTTTCAATTTCCTTCATGTTAGTATGCTTATCAAATGATCTGCTTCTTTTTTATGTTTTATTAAATTCACACAGGCAGGGAACTAAATTATTTTACATGTAGTAAGTTCTAAACCAGTCAAAAACTGTTTTTGACCTCTACATCTGTACATTGGTATGTATTATGGACTTCCGATGGACTTTTTCTTATCATAAGAAATTGATATTTTAAGAAATAGCTATTTTGTGGCTTCATAATAGCAATTCCCTGTCAACGAATTAAACTGGAAATTGAACTGTGATACCGTAACGTCATGGGCTATGACAACAGATGGAAGCTTATAGAAGTTTAAAAGGGATTTTGGTGGACTCTCTCTTGAAACAGTGCCTATAGCTTATAAAGTGTTGGTCCCCCTACAAATCCCACCAACCTCTTCTGCACTTTCCACTGCTCATCTTCCAGGTAAAAACGTATTTGTTGACCAGTAAACTCTTGCCCTCCAGCACACACTAATATCCCCCTACAATAAGTACAATAGTGTATGTTAGAAATTTGCACAGATTCCTTTATTCTTGCGATCTTTTATTCAGTTCTTTAGTCCTTAGCCAACATGTGTTTCATCGCATAAGGGAAATAAACTCCGAGTTCCTCAGGGCTAAAAGATACCGAAAAAATATGCCATTGTAATGTGGCATTCCATCATTCTTACAATTTGCACCTCCAAACCAGTGACATTTGTGCAATGCACTATCATCTTACTTATTTCTCTAGGTGACTTATGGTGGGAACCCATGCGCATTCATAATATATACATTCTACCATCCAATCTGTGTAAATTGTGAAAATATTTCACACATTTTCGAATCTTTATGAAAAGACCATATGCTATGTATTCTCATGAATCAATAATCCCATAATAAACTACTTAACTGTAAATCAGTATAACTTAGAATACCATTTACTTGGATTCATTAAAATGTTTAGATTGGTGCTGCCGACATATCGCATTTTCAACTGTGCCGCTTAAATACGTGCCCATAATAATTTCAATAAAGTGTAGAAAAATACCGCTGTGTGTTTATAAATTGCACCCAGTATCATAATGCAATTTAATAAGAAAGTGTACCTGTTAACTTGTCAAGGACTATCTATCAAAAAAATGATAAGGGAGACAAGGAAACACTCTATAAGTAATCCCATTTGTATACCCATTATGGTAACCTCTCTTCCAAGTGTCTCAAAGAGTAATGTTGAGACATCCTCCCTTTAACCCCTTCTCTGCGGGGGTAATTCCCCCGCTGTGCTGGGGGGTTGGGGGGGGGGCGCACAGCGCCCCTGTGCTGATGACGAGCTCAGCTCCTCATCAGCCACAGTGCTCGCGTGCTGATGACGAGCTGAGCTCGTCACGGCCACACGCGTTCCTTAGAACGCTCAGCACGGCAGGGGAATTATCCCCGCGTGTGAGCGTTCTAACGACCATGACGAGCTGAGCTGAGCTCGTCATCAGCACACGAGCACCGTGGCTGATGACGAGCTGAGCTCGTCATCAGCATGGGAGGGGTTAAGTCGGGTTTACTTCCGTCCCAGCCTGTACATAAGAGATCTCTGGGTAATTCTGAAAAATTACAGTCGCATCATCAGATATTAAATAAGTAGCGGTGCAGAGTGCTCTGGCATAATATATATATTTTTTAAACACTCACCCCTGCTCTCTAGATCCAGGTATGCTCTTGCTTGGAGTGTGCCACCATTTTCTTATGATGATCATGTGACCTTCATTCTTTGCATACCCTTATCCTTAAATATAATCACATGTAAAATGTGAGAAGTTTAACTATTTGAAACACATGGTTAACTGAATAACGGAAAACACTGGGCTCTAATCATAAACAAACTTAAATGTATTGTGCTTACCGATACATCGCCCACTATCTCCGTGGGCTATCTTCCACATGTGGGTGCACAGTCAAAATATCAAGTTGAAAATTTCGACCTACAAAAATATCGTGTTTAAAATTTCGAAGGTACAGAATATCGATGTCAAGAATATCGTAGGACAGAATATCGACCCTGAGGTAAGTAATATCGAAATCTTTTATATCAATGTAAGTAATATCGAAGTTAGTAATATCGATGTTAGTAATATCGATAGCACATATATCGATGTAACTAATTTCTATGTTACTAATATCGATATTTGTATTATTTTTGTGATTTTTATTATGTATGTGTTATATGTTTTTGTTAAGTATTTAAATTAATTTATATTATATGTGTATTATTTTGATATATTAATAAATTTATTTTTAAGTAAATTATATGTTTTAGTACTGGAGCGGGTTGTGGGTTTATAGGGGAATAGGGTGGGAAGTAAGTTAATTGTAATTATTAATTGGCAATTAAATATTTTAATTGATAAATTAATTATTTAATTGGTAATTAATGTTAATTTTTATTAAATGTTATGTTTTAGTACCAGAGCGGGTTGTGGGCTTATAGGGGAATAGGGTGGGAAGTAATTTAATTGTAATTAATTAATTTTGTATTTAATTATTAATTGGCAATTAATTATTTTAATTGATCAATTAATTATTTTATTGGGAATTAATGTTACATTTTATTAAATGTTATGTTTTGGTACCAGAGTGGGTTGTGGGTTTATAGGGGAATAGGGTGGGTAAGTAATTTAATTGTAACTAATTAATTTTAAATTAAATTTTTAATTGGCAATTTATTAATTTAATTGATAAATTAATTATTTAATTGGTAATTAATGTTAATGTTTATTAAATGTTATGTTTTAGTACCAGAGCGGGTTGTGGGTTTATAGGGGAATAGGGTGGGAAGTAATTTAATTGTAAATATTTAATTTTTGATTTAATTAATAATTGGCAATTAATTATTTTAATTGAAAAAATAATTATTTAATTGGTAATTAATGTTAATTATTATTAAATGTTATGTTTTAGTACCAGAGTGGGTTGTGGGTTTATAGGGAAATTGGGTGGGAAGTAATTTATTTGTAAATAATGACATATTTTTATGTGTAATATATTTTGTAAATATTTATTAATTGGTATTCCCTACTGTTGCACCCTTTGGAGTTGGAATAGTAATTTTTAACCCTACGCTATCCAACGCTTTCCCTACTGTTGCACCCACTGGAGTGGTAATAGTAATTTTTACCCCTACGCTATCCAGTGCTTTCCCTACTGTTGCACTCTCTGGAGTGGGAATAGTAATTTTTAACCCTACGCTATCCAACGCTTTCCCTACTGTTGCACCGACTGGAGTGGGAATAGTCATTTTTACCCCTACGCTATCCAACGCTTTCCCTACTGTTGCACTCTCTGGAGTGGGAATAGTAATTTTTACCCCTACGCTATCCAGCGCTTTCCCTACTGTTGCACCCACTGGAGTGGGAATAGTAAATGTTACCCCTACGCTATCCAACGCTTTCCCTACTGTTGCACCCACTGGAGTGGGAATAGTAATTTTTACCCCTACGCTATCCAACGCTTTCCCTACTGTTGCACCCACTGGAGTGGGAATAGTAAATTTTACCCCTACGCTATCCAACGCTTTCCCTACTGTTGCACCCACTGGAGTGGGAATAGTAATTTTTACCCCTATGCTATCCAACGCTTTCCCTACTGTTGCACCCACTGGAGTGGGAATAGTAATCTTTACCCCTACGCAATCCAACGCTTTCCCTACTGTTGCACCCACTGGAGTGGGAATAGTAAATTTTACCCCTACGCTATCCAACGCTTTCCCTACTGTTGCACCCACTGGAGTGGGAATAGTACATTTTACCCCTACGCTATCCAATGCTTTCCCTATTGTTGCACCCACTGGAGTGGGAATAGTAATCTTTGCCTCTACGCTATCCAACGCTTTCTCTACTGTTGCACCCACTGGAGTGGGAATAGTAATTTTTACACCTACGCTATCCAACGCTTTACCTACTGTTGCACCCTTTGGAGTTGGAATAGTAATTTTTACCCTTACGCTATCCAACACTTTCCCTACTGTTGCACTCTCTGGAGTGGGAATAGTAATTTTTACCCCTACGCTATCCAACGCTTTCCCTACTATTGCACCCACTGGAGTGGGAATAGTAATTTTTACCCCTATGCTATCCAACGCTTTCCCTACTGTTGCACTCTCTGGAGTGGGAATAGTAATTTTTACCCCTACGCTATCCAGCGCTTTCCCTACTGTTGCACCCACTGGAGTGGGAATGGTAAATTTTACCCCTACGCTATCCAACGCTTTCCCTACTGTTGCACCCACTGGAGTGGGAATAGTAAATTTTACCCCTACGCTATCCAACGCTTTCCCTACTGTTGCACCCACTGGAGTGGGAATAGTAATTTTTACCCCTACGCTATCCAACGTTTTCCCTACTGTTGCAGCCACTGGAGTGGGAATAGTAATCTTTACCCCTACGCAATCCAACGCTTTCCCTACTGTTGCACACACTGGAGTGGGAATAGTAAATTTTACCCCTACGCTATCCAATGCTTTCCCTACTGTTGCACCCACTGGAGTGGGAATAGTAATCTTTACCCCTATGCTATCCAATGTTTTCCCTACTGTTGCACCCAATGGAGTGGGAATAGTAAATTTTACCCATACGCTATCCAACGCTTTCCCTACTGTTGCAATCACTAGAGTTGGAATAGTAATTTTTACCCTTACGCTATCCAACGCTTTATCTACTGTTGCACCCTCTGGAGTTTGAATAGTAATTTTTACCCTTATGCTATTCAATATTATTTATATTTATTTATGTATTTAAGATGTTACATAATGTTGTATTTAATTAATTTTTAAAATATTGAAAGTATATTTAATTGTTGTTATTTATTCAATATAATTATTTATTATTATTTATGTTATTATTTTATGAGTGTTTATGTATTTTTAAATTGTAGTATTTGTTAATATTTTATCATTATTTAAAAAAATATGTATATATTATAATTAATTAAGTATATATTATATATTTTATTATTATTTTAAATTAAATGTTTAATAGTAAATATGTATTATTTATTCATTTTAAACATTATAACAGATTTTAACATAAGTTTAAATTATATATAAGTACTGGTTACTTAATTTTACCTTTTTTTAAAAAAAATTAAAAACGATATATTTACTTACGATATTTTGAACATCGATATTTTAGTTTAGATATTTTTGTACTTACCATGTTGTAGATAGGGTGTCGATATACTTGCCTTCGATATTTCAGTGTCGATATTTTGTCTGTCGACATTTTCAGCCTCGATATTCTGTCATAGATCCCCACATGTGACCAGCTGACATGCAGCCTCGTAAGATAAATTCACCAAAAGTGAAAGAGGACTATTGTTTAACTATTGCAAGCAGTCAACCTGACTTCTGGTTGGGTTTAAATAAGTCTTAAATCAATCCCACCATGTCTTCAAATGTATCAATATTTTAACATGGCAAGGTCAACAATGAGGTCTGCGACCCAAGCTCCACACGCCCTACTGCATACCTGCTACCCTCAGCTCCACAGTGGGTGCGGCTCAGCGAAGGAAGATCGAGGCCTGTTACTTGCAATCCTTAGCGGGTCCATAGTCAGAGGTGGGGAAACAAAGGTCGATATTTCCCAAAAAATATTGGTGCGCTGTGTTACTTCAAAATGGCTAACACCACGCTCTGACATTTTGTAAACGCAGGGATGCGCAATCTTTACAAACATACGGTGCACCCCTGCGTATTCCCTAGTGCTGGTGCTAAAGAAACTGCCTTGCGCCAGCACAATCACTTTTGCGTCATTTTGGGGTGATAGTTTATGTGCAGATAAACAATCTTTACAGGCTTTTTACAGTTTTTAATTGTGCTGCAGAATGCAGCATACTTAGAAAGAGAAAAATACGAGGAGAAATTAAAAAAAAATCCTCGTATTGCCTGTTTAAAGCCAGGTATTTCCTGGTCTTATTGTTGGTACTGCCCCATACTTTGTAAATATGGGGCAGTACCAAAAAGCAATGGGTGTTGGGGTGGAACACTCACAGCAACACCCATTGCCCTCCCCTTTGGAGCAGCAGACTTCTGTGCTAAGGACTTCACTGGCTCCCGGTGCGAAAGCGGATCTCTTTCAAAGCTCTTTGTACGGTGTTCAAGGCCCTGCGAGGTCTAGGTCCGTGTTTTCTTCAGCAGTATTTTCGTTGGTATCATCCGGCAAGACGCCTCAGATCATCTGAGGCAGGGCTGGTTGCAGTGCCTCGAATTAGGAAAGCACGGTGGGAGGCAGAAGCTTTGTGCTGGGAGCAGCCAAGGCCTGGAACGCCCTGGCACTGGCTCTTAGGAAGGTTACAGAACTGATGGCCTTTAGAAGAGGTCTTAAGACTTGGCTGTTTACTCTCTAATCTACTTGGCCTCTGTGTTGGAGTATTACTTAGCGCCAGGACACCCACGGGTAACAGTGCGCTGTATAAATTTCAAAAATAAATAAATAAATAAGGGGCATATTTACAAGGTGGAGTAAAGCTATGTTAAGTGTTAAGGCCACCTGGTAAATATTGGGTTGAGAGCAACGCCACGGGAGCGTCAGAAAAAGTGACACTCCGATGGCATCATTGGCTTGTAAATATGCCCCAAAATCTTTAAATGTGTACCTCTATATACACGTGATGGCTTGTTGAACATGATGCTTGCTGTACTCCCGTCCAGGGAATTCTTACTGGAGCCTACTGGAGCAAAACTCATCACTCCAGCTCAGTATAACTCTCATGTGCAGCGCGACTGGAGCACGCGAACAGGTGAGCAAGCATTATGCAGCATGGTGCATTACAGGCAGGTGGAGCCCTACAATGAGATTGGATGATTCACAAACAGGACCCAAATTCTGATGTGCCCTCCAGCCACAACAAAATACCTCTAGTGCAAATGAAAGACTCAGCACTCTCTAAACATAAAGGTTGAATATCATGCTGATAATTTAATCAAAGACCGATAGCAAAATATCCTCGAAGTACCGAGGATTCCTACATGTGGATTATACAGTCGTCTGTTGAGAGATGATTTTACAGACAGTTATTGGTTGGGTGTATTAGCCAATAAAAACTCCTTTAATATGTTACATATATTTTCTTTGAAAATGACATCATGTGTCATTTTAACATTTCAGGATGCTTTAGGACCATGGATAATGACCTCAATAGCTGAATGCGCGCACTCCCAGTCAAAGAAGGTACAGTGTAGCGCGCAGGCGCATACATTCAGCCACAAACGTCCATTTGGCCTTCTTAAAAGCAGATTTTGATTTATGTGTAAGAGTGAAAGAGTGGAGGTACTCGCCAGTATTTACCACAGACCACATGCAAGCTTGTTGCCAGTTGTGTTTCTTCGTACAGCATTGCTACCAGGAAAGGACTTCCCTTAGTACTTGATGAGACCAGCTCTGAGAAGAAGTGCCACCACCACCCCAACCACAACAGGATACAACAATGACTGCAGAGGGCAGACAATGCAGGATCGAAATCACACAGCAGCACTTCTCCTAAACATTCATTTTATTTTGAAAAATATGTTCTTCTTATAACTGTGCAATGTTTTAAACTAAATATAAACCTTTTTTTCAAATGTCAAAAACAGAAAAAGAAAAAATCATTAATTTATTTTGCTGCTGGGATAAGGTTAGAACAATTTTGGGGGGAAAACGTACAATGTAATAAAAATAACTTGTGAAGATAAATTGCTTATTGTTTCTTGAATCCTTTGGAACCTATCTGTGCACCCTAAAACATACTTTATTTTAGCTGCTGTGCACTGCGCCTGGTTGCTTTGTCTCTGACATAGATGCATTACTAATTGTGGTAGCTTCTTTCCAGTGCAGGAGTATTGATGCACCATTTGAATATTATGGAGTGACTCCAGTGCACTGGTCAACTGCACCATTCCTCAGCAACACTGTGGCTGCAGCGCGCCATTTCATCTTGAATGATAATTGTGTGTCGCATAGATTGGCGGTGCTAGATATGATCTATTTACAGATCTTGCATGCGTAGTAATGGCGCTGCACTATAAACATTGCTTTCTCTACATTTGAAAACTGGTCTCTAGCTGGTGTACAAGTGGCGGTGTCTTGCCTCACATGGGCCCTTCAATAAGGGTGGGAGGTGATGTCTTAACACGTTCTCCCCCACCATGGAGTTACTCCTGCACATCTTCCTCTACCCATGCATCATAACCTGGATCGTGGCTGACGTCTGTGAAAGACGCACCTTGTAAACCCTATTGCCAAGATATTACTGTCTCTTAATGTAATTAATAAATATGTAAACCTTTAAAAATGTGTGTTGGGTATCATATAATTTTAATTAAACTACATTTCCCATAATGCATTGAAATGGTAACATGCATGATAGGAAATCGATTCTAAAAGAAACCCCTTAGTTCATCAACAAAATAACATTGTAAATAACATACGTGAAGATATTCATATTACACTATAGTGTTGTGTGGGTAATATTGCTAACACTCATGCTGGTGTAATTGTGGACTCAATGGCCTCATCCAGTTGTGTTGGTGGTGGCTGTGGTGGTCCTTCCTCATGCCCAACAGCCTCCTGCAAGCCTCTCCTTAGTGTGTAAGCACTTAACAATTTTTTTCCGAATTTCCCTCATGCAGCGAATTGCAACTCAAATGGCATTTACTCTTTCCTGCATCCTTGGACAGATGCATCATTTAGTGGTTTCATGAACTATCACAGAGGAATTACCGAAGACTGTGCCATTGTTTGTCACACACTTTTTTACTAATAACTCGAGCTATACATCACTTTGCTTTCTGTACTCTTTTTAGCCCACCTTCTGTGTTTTCCTCCTTCTTGATATGACATTTCAAACTTTTTCAACTCCCTGGATAAGTCAGAGAAACTCAGCACAGACTTCCTCTCTCCTGTTCTGCTGTAAATGTGGCTCTTTTTCTGGTCGTAATCATGAGGCACTTCCTTAGTTTTGATTTCCGAAAATACGAGAATGACAATTTGCAACTATTATCGAATTTGCGACTCCCTAGTTGGAAATAGCGAGAAATTGCAAAATAGTGATTTTTAACTTCAGGTACCAATAGTACATAACACTTTGAGATTCCCTATTTGTGAATTGCTATTATTCGTACTTAGGGAATTAAAAACATATTTCATAGTATACCTGGCCATCAGACCCTTCATTATGACCTATTGTCGTCCTTGGGATCCTTGTAATGTTTAAATTGCATACAGAAAATGTATTTGCTCTGAGTCCAATCACTCTCATTTCAGTCCTTACTAACGTGGTGTGCCTGCCTTCAACAGACAGGCTTTCTTGTAATGAGCCTAAAAATTAAAGACTGCAAACTGTACTCACCATAAAAGGCCCCACCACCACCAGCATATCCAGTATATACCAAGAAATCAGTAGTAAAAATATTCCCTTCCCATACAACCATTTTCATCTAGCATATCAAAAGTGGATGGGAGGAAAATAAATTCAGGACTGAAATAAGGAAGTCTGCACTCAGAATAATAGAATTATTATTAAGTATATTAAACATTATCTGTCCCCTTCCTTTCTTCAGTCTTTACTAATGAAGCATACTGAAGCAAATTAGCCATAAATATCATACATAAAAACGAACAAAAAAAATACTTCTTAAGATTAATTCATAGAAGAAAGTACTTTCATACTAAAAACAGCATTGCGGTGAGAATGCAATAACCTATAAAGCTTATGAAAAGTGGAGAGAGATGCACATTGTAAGACATTGGGTTACTGGTTATGGGGGATGAAGCCCTTCTCAAGCAGCAACCACAATTCTTCTCAGGGTGAAGTCACAAGCAAACCCTAAATTAACCTGTACTCAACCGTCAGGTAGCTTGATACAGAGCAGTCAGGCTTAACTCAGAGGCAATGTGTAAAGAATGTGTGCACCACTTTAAACAGTAACACAATTCTCGCACACCACAAAAGGAGCCCACTAAAGGATTAGAACAATAGAGTTGCTTTTAACCGCATCGTTGCGGCGCATTTTCCCCTGCTGCGCTGAGTTTTTTAAAAACCCATTATTCATGACGAGCTGGGCTCGTCATGAGCGTGCGAGGAGGCTACCTCATGACGAGCCCAGCTCGTCATGAGCGTCGAAGGGGTTAATCAATTATGCAAGACCAAAATGACAAAAGTCCAATCAGTACAACCAAAGATACTGAATTTGAAATATTTTAGCAAAAATAGAATCAAAAGGCATAAAGCGCTAACTGCGGATATCGGGCCGCGCCTGACCGGGACAGAGTCACAAGTTCAGACCAACGAGGTGGAGCACAGACCAGCTACAAGGATCATGTGAGGCTCACTGAACAAAGTACATTCATTTGTGGTTTGCTGAGCGTTGCAAGGATTCGCATAGAAGATGCTCCACACAGCCAAAGCAATGCTTCAAGGGAAAGATGTGGCGAGGCTGTGTTGTAAGGTCCTGTTGCATTGTCGTCGAAGATCCAGTTCACGAGGGCTTGTGGTGCGAAGTTCGGAGTCGGGGTTGTGTTGTGTTGTGCCGTCGAGGTGATGCATCAGTTCTGAGGAGCAGCGAGGCTGCAATGCAAAGCCTTTCGTCGAGGCGGCCATTGATGAGGGGTGCTAGGGCCTGTGATGTTGTTGCATTGCGCAGTGGCAGCTCCAAATCGATGCCGGACTGTGATGCAGGTCTTTTTGGCAGTTCCAATTCATGCAGCAGTGGTGATGCGTTCATTCTGCTTGGGGTTCTGCCACGCAGCAGAGTAGATGCAACTGTTCTGCTGGGTTCACAGAGGCTGCAAGAGTACCTTAGGCCTTCTTCAAGGGGTCCAAGACTCAGGTAGGACCACTTGTCCGGGTAGACTCACTGATGGCAGAGTCCAGGTGCAAGGTTGTTATTGGAGCCTTCTGTCCATAAGGCTCAGGTCAGGTTAGTCAACTAGTCCTTGGAGTCACTCTTGGGTTCGGTTTCAAGAGATGTAGGTCCAGTCCTTCTAACCTAGGCAGGATGGCAGCAGGTTGCAGGTCAGCACAGGAAGGCAGAACATAGCAGGGCAATAGTCCGACAGAGTGCAGTCGAGCAGAGTGAAAGTTCTTCAGCAGCACAGCAGTCCTTCTTCCTGGCACAGTATCCACATGTCCAGAAGTGTGCTGAAGTTGGACTGTCTGAGGTCTAGTATTTATATCCAGTTGTGCCTTTGAAGTGGGCCAGAGGCTCTAGAGGGTTCCTTTTTTAAGTCCCCAGAGATCCTGCGTCCCCTGTCCTGGCTCCATACTACATAGCAAGGGTATGCAGCCCTTTCTGTGGAGACAAGACACAACCTGTTCAAGTGTAAGTGGGGCTGTGCCCAGCTCCTCCCTCCCCTCATGCCAGTAATGGCACATACAGGCACACCTAAGCTCGCTATTTTGTGTGGCTGTCTAGGAGGAATACACAAAGCACAACTATCAGCTTCACCCAGTCATGAGACCCAGGTACACGTAGGCTGAAGGCACCAAAAAGCTAAGGCGAGAAAATGCAAACTTTATAATAGTAAAAACAACAATTGATGGACAGAATGCAGAACAATGTCATACATTAATAATAAACCGGATGCGTTTTTTCTCACCGAGACATGGCTTCACGATAGCTCAGGCCCAGATATTGCTACTGCATTACCTGGAAATTATGCCATAGTGAGGAAAGATCGTAACTTAAAAACCGGTGGTGGAATTGCTATTATCTTTAAGAAAGACTTCAAATGTGCTTTTGATGATCTCCCCCCCCCAAATTGTGAGGCTGCCCTTTTTAAGTTATCTCTCTCCCCCAAATTCACCTTTTCAGGTGCACTCATCTATCACCCCCATCCCCCTCCTCATCTTGGACCTCAAATCTCACGGAACCTATCGCTCCTTTAGTCACAAAATGAGCCAAATCTTCCCTTTCAGGTGATTTTAATCTCCACCTTGAAAACAAAGCCTGTAAAAACAGTTTAAATCTTATTTCTGATCTGGCCTCGTTGAATATTCATTTACTAAATTCTGGTCCGAATCATGCAGCTGGGCATTTCCTCGACCCCATTTTATCTAATCTTACTGGGATCTCCTGCCCCCAGGTCCTCCCAATAAGTTGGTCAGATCACTTCCTTATTAAATTTTGCCTAACACTTTCACCACACCTTTCAGCCTTTCCCAGTCCACCAATCTCACAGTGTAGAAATTGGGAAAAGCTGGCTATTACCTCCTTCAACACTGTTCTGGACTCAAATCTACCTTGTTCCTTGCAACAAGTAAACCAGCTATCGGTCTCAGTGCAAAATTAGCTAACGGATGCCACTAACACATGTCTACCCCTCACTAATAAAAAAATGCTCAACCATCGACCACCAGCTCCATGGTTCAACGAATCACTGAAAAGTGAAAAGTGAAAAGACTAACTGTAAAATGGAGAAAGAACTACACTCCCTTATCTATCTACAAAAATGCCTTAAAAAACGACCATAAACTCTGTAAATCAGCTCGTGCAGAACTTGTTTCCACTACCATTATAAATGCCGCAAATTGCTCCAAAACACTTTTCAACACTGTTAAGGAACTTGCAGGTTCCAAAACTCAAGCACAACCCCCTCCACTAACCAAGCCCAAATGTGACGCCCTGGTCCCCTTCTTTGTTCAAAAAGTGGATACCATATACCAAGATATTGTACTGAAACAGGCAAGAAATCCCCCTACGCCCCCCTCCTCAGCCCCCTTTTGACAACACAAACCTCCTCCTCAATCAAGCAGAAACATAGGATCCCAGTGACCCCTCTCTTAAAACCTGGCCTTTACTTACGATAGAAAACCTAACAAAACTCATACATAATATTAAATCGGGATCACCAAATGATCCCCTACCTGTTTCAATACTAAAGAAATTGAGTTCTTCCTCACTCTCTGTGATAGCGAATCTCCTCAACGCATCATTGCAAGAAGCTACTATTCCATCTACATGGAAGCATGCTATGATCCATCCTCTACTTAAGAAAGCAAACACTGACTCTGATATGTCCAGCAATTACTGCCCTATATCTCTACTTCCTGTCTTCTCAACGATTCTGGAAAGACATTCATTCGCATCTTACACAGTATGTATCAATACATGGACTCCTTCACCAATCTCAATCAGGTTTCAGAGCTAGCTTCTCCACCGAAACCACCCTTCTTGGGATCACTGAAAACATACGTCATCACCTGGACAATGGGGACATCGTTGCGCATATTCTACTTGACTTAAGCGCCGCTTTTGATACGGTGTCCCATACTGTATTGATAAACACACTAAGATCACAGGGCATTGATGGACCTGCATTGAGTTGGATTACTGCCTTCCTTTCAAATCATACTTTTCAAGTCTTCTCACAAATAGCCTGCACCGAAATCCACTCTTTTGCCCATGGGGTGCCTCAGGGATCCATCCTCAGCCCTCTGCTGTTCAACCTGTATATGAGACCACTGGCGGAGATAGCAGAAAACTCCGGCTTATCCCTTTTCTCTTACGCCGATGATTCTCAAGTCATCTTCTCTCTTTCCTCACACAACTCAAACTCAAACACTCCCTCTATCCTCAAAACTGGTCTGAACAACATAGCATCTTGGATGCAACAAAACTTCCTTAAATTAAACGAAGAAAAAACGGAGATAGTGGTGTTAGGAAAAAACAAAGATCTCTGGAACTCTCTGCACTGGCCATGTGAAATGGGTGATCTCCCATCCCCCTCCCCGCATGTTCGAAATCTGGGCATCATGATTGATGACCAACTCAGTATGCATCCGCAATCAGTCAAGGTCGCAGCTACATGCTGCTCCATTCTTAAATGGTTAAGGAAAATCTGTTGGATGCTCCCTGAATCCACTAGGAAACCCGTAATCAATGCCTTAATCACATCTAGGCTTGATTATGGAAATGTACTCTACCTTGGCTCAAACAAAGCTGTAGTCCATAGACTACAGATGGTACAGAACACTGCCATCAGACTTTTATGCGGTGTCCCAAAGTTCACTTCCGTTTCCACCTACCAACGTAAGTTACATTGGCTAAAAGTCGAAAATCGAATAAAATACAAGGCCCTGAGCTATATGCACAAAATTAAATCCTGCTGTGCTCCTTGTTATCTTCAGTCTCTGGCCAGTCCTTACATCCCTCATCGAAATCTCCGCTCTGCTACCCAAGGTAGGTTCATCACCCCCAAATTCAAATTAGCCCAGATGGGACCCTCGCTCTGTTAGGGCGGACTGATTGCGGCGCCGGGCGTGGGAGCGGCGTTCACGCTCTGCCTGTGGAGACGCTAGCGAGCGGTCGGCCGCGCTGCTGCGGGCGCCCAACTGTGAGACGGCTGGCCAAGCATTGAGGAGGCCTTGCCGAGCCCGGTTCTTGCCTCGTGGGGGGCCCGGTGGTGCCCCCCCCCGCTCCTGGAACTTGGTGTTCCGTTGCCGACCGGCCCAACACCGCAGGAGTGAAGAACGTCCCAATCCTCTACCCTCACCGTGACCCCCAGCACCCGCAATCAAAGCGGATGGTGGAGAACACGACACCGGGAGAAGGTGGGTAACAAAACAAGGGAACCCAAGGTCTTGGGGAACACAACTCGTCTCCTCTGGCTTCTTGGCAGCTGACAGCTTGACACAGACGAGACCGGTAAAATGAGCTAGGGAGACAAGATTAAACACACCCCTACTACTATTACCAGTGCCAAGTACACACACGAACCACCGACCTCCCTGCTTACCCCAGATAACAAACGGGAGTGGCTTGATACGAAACAGGAATTCTTCCACTGCAATCGTATTGGTTGTTTCTTGCATAACCCCAGACCAACCACGCCCCCTCGGGAAACACCGAGAATGACAAAGGGGGTGGAATTCACAATTCTTAGGACAAAAAAGGACAGGGGAAAAATGGTATCAAAGGGAATACGAAAGACACCCAAAAAACACCTGGAATCTAAAAAAGAACACGAAGGTAGCACAAAAACGGCCGTTATTCAGCTCCTTCGTGAAACCACCCAAACACAGCGTATAACAAGATGGTTTGGATACAAAAAAGGGATAATAACGGGACGTTAAAACTCAAAGGAAACGCAGCCGCGAATCCCAGAACGTCACCGAAGATCAAAAACAGGTCCCCAATAAAGGGTTCTGAAATGCCCAAGGGAATAGGAAAACAAGGGAGCAGGGGAAAAAGGGGATCAAAACCCAGCACTAGAAAAGACCGCTGGAACGGAGCTCGAAGGAAGGGAAACAAGGTAGAACCACAGGAACAGGAAACACACGGCAAGGGACCAATAAAGAAACCAAGCACCTGGTTCCTGTTGGCAGCCCCCTTTTAAAGCGAGCTCTAGGGAGCGTCCATTAATTCGCATATGCACTTGGCACTTTTAAGAAAAAACGCTAACGGGGAACTAGACAGAAGGAACCAGGCCCCCTTGAACCTCAACACTTGGGGTGCTCGGGTGGAGCTGCCGCTGCCTGAGGTGTTGTGAGGGAGCAGGGAGTAGTGAGACGGCACCCTGGGCCTACTTGTTCGGACCCTGGCCGGGGTCTGGAGGGAGCGAGCACCGGAACTGCGCCAGTGGTGAGAAGACCACCCGCGGGTGGATTGACCCCCGATCCGGCGGCTGGGCTGGTGCTGCGGCGGGTTCCGGGCGGCCAGGGTTTTGTGGCCTACCCGGAGCGGAAGGAGTCCGAGCGGTGTGCGACCTGAATCCCGACTGCGGCTTCTGCTCCTACAAGCATCGCCCTTCCCCCCGACGCAGCCCCGCCGGGGTTGGCTCACGGCGGGCCGGTCCTGGTCCTGAGGACTTCGAGAAGCCCACAGTGCAGCCTGGACTCACAAGGGTTGTTCTACAGCTACGTGTGAGGAGAGGAGAAGGAAGGGGCCATAGAGAGATTGTGGCCTGCTCCTCGGGGTCCGATCTGGGCGTGGGGGGCCCCTGGTCTGAGCCCCACTTCTAGTGCTATACAGTGGCCCCTGGGCTCGGCTTGGACTCCTGGGCGTACACGCTAGACACGAGTGGCGCGGTTCGGCCACACTTCCTGGGACGATCCTGGTTGCACTGGTGCTGGCTCTTCTCGGCGACAGCGAAGGGACCCCGGGACGGCCAGGGGCAACCCACATTGCAGATTTGGAATCATAGCTACCACGCTGTCAGGAAGGATTGTGGCTGGAGACGGCGCGATGACCACCAAACAGCGTAAGGAGAAGCCGGGCAAAGAAGCTCCCCCAAGGGGGCATCAACAGGCAGCGTCCCCTGGTCCCAGCGTCTCACCCAAACGGAGGGATGATGAGGCACTCGCCACAAAGGCCTTCATGCTGGAACTTTTCACTGCAATCAAGGAGGACATCTCTGAGCTCCGGTCCCAGTTGGCTTCGGACATTTGTGAGGTGCGGAGAGACGTGGATGGCATCGGCGAGCGAGTGGCTACGCTGGAGGAGCACGACCTGGGGCTGGCGGGAGATATGCACCAACTACAACAGGATGTGCTTCGGCTCACTGAGCAGAATTTAGACCTCCAGGCTCATGCGGAGGACTTGGAGAACCGATCACGCCGGAACAATATCCGCATTCGGGCTGTGCCATGGGACGGCGAGGCTGGAGACTTGAGGGGGTATGTGGAAGCCCTTTTCTTGCAAATCCTGGGAGAGGAGGACCTGAGCGAGATCCGGATGGACAGGGTCCACAGGGTCGGGTTGCCGAGGCGCGGGGGGGCCGATATCCTGGTATGCGTGCATGACTTTCAACTGAAGGAACGCATACTTCGCAAGGCCCGGGAGACCCCCTCCTTGCAATTCCGGAGCCATCATCCTCAACTTTACCAGGACCTGGCGGCATCCACACTTCAAAAAAGGCGGGAGTTTCGACCTGTGACCGCCTTCTTACGTGAGCAAAATGTGTCCTACTCCTGGGGGCACCCCTTTCGACTGATCTTCAGGTGGCAAAACAGAATGGTTCTGATTCGATCCCTGCAGGCAGCCCGGGACCTCCTGGGCCTGGAGGACCCTGCCCCCTCCCTGAGCACTGGAAGCTCCCCGTCGAGAAGGAGGCGTCGCTCCCCGTCCTGGCACAGAGTGGGACGAGAGCTTGCACCGAGGAGGCCTGATCCTACCACCAGCTTGCAGGAAAGAGATGCAGCGGTGGCCTCCGTGGCGTCAGTGACGGTGGCACCGTCGCAGGAGAGCTCCGAGGCGGCCTGAGACCGCGGGTTGGCAACTTGAAGGCGTCGGAGGGACCCCCTCTCTTCAGGTACCGTGGGTATTATTGTACTTTTGGGAAGACACCCCGGTACGAGACCTTGGGGGCACGCTCGATGGTGCCCTGTCCGCCCCCCCTTGAGGGGTCACATAGACTTCCACATAAAGGGACTATCAAGGTCGTTGTTTTTTCTTCTTGTATTTCTTTTTCTTCTTGTTGCCTCCCTCTGTCCTCCTGGTTCTAGAGCGGAACTCCCGCTTCTTGGGGGGAGGGAGGGTTCATGGGGGTTGTTGGGGGTACTGGGAGGGTGGGGACTGGAGGGGGGGGTGGTGGTGACCTGACTGTATGGTTTAATGTAGTTTTTGCTTTCTGGGATGCTGTATGCCTGTATTTTGTTTGTTCTGGCCTGGACTCGAGGGCTCCTTGCGCTTTCCACTCTGACTGCGAGGGGTTGATGGTTCTGTTGGGTCGGTCTACTGCTGTGCCGGTAAACATGGTGGAGGGGGGGAATTTGTGGCTGATCTGCATAAGGTCGGGGTGGGTGGTGGGGTTGGAGGATGGGAGGGGAGGGTTGGAGAGCAGATGGTTGAATTGTGTTTCCTTGGTGTGTGGACCCCATGGGGTTACTTGCTTTGGTGTACTTATGCAGACTGCTCTGGGGCGACTCCGGGGGGGGAGGCGGAGGGGTCTATTGGTGGTTTGCAGATAGCGGGGGTAATGTCACTGCCTTGTAATGCCTCTTAGTATTGGCACGTGGAATGTGAAGGGCTTGAACTCACCGCAAAAACGCCAGAAGGTGGGGAAATATATCTGAATGATCACCAACTGGATGTACTGGGACTTCAGGAGACTCACCTGGCACGCAGGGATGAACTTCGCCTCAAACATAAGAATTTCCCACTCATTTTCAGAGCGTCTGCCCCCATGAAACACAGGGGGGTGGCCCTTCTCTTCCGTTCTTCCCTTCACTTTCAGCCCATGGGGGTGCGCGGTGACAAGGATGGCAGTTGGTTGATGGTGAAGGGTCTGGTGTGTGGCAGATTGTGCACCTTTGTGGTGTTGTATGCCCCTAATGCTGGACAAAATGGGTTTCTCCAGGACTTGCTGCGAAGAGTGGCAGATTTTGTGGAGGGGGAGCTTTTCCTGTTGGGGGACTTCAATCTGATTTGGGACAGGGAAATGGATAGCTCTCATCATCAGAGGTCTGCTGCTGACTTGTTCTCCATCGAAACACAACAGTTGCTAGGGGACTTGGGACTGATTGACGGCTGGCGCTCCCTACACTCCCACTCTCGGGACTACACCTTCTTCTCCCATGTACACCACTCCTATTCCCGGTTGGATCACATTTTCTTGAGTCAAGCCCTTAGAGGAGATGTCTGTGACTCCAGTATATTCCCGCTCTCTGTTTCTGACCACAGCTTGCTGGTGCTCGGGCTACATTGGTCTGCGAAGGGTGACGGACAGCGCAAGTGGTACTTTCCGGCCTCCCTTGTTCGGGACGAAACCTCCTGCAAGGATCTACGGAAAGCCATCCGGGACTTTTTTACTCTTAATCCCGTGTCTGACACCTCCGTCTTCACCACCTGGGACTCCTTCAAGGCGTCCATGAGGGGCACCTGCTTGGCCCTCAATGCTCACCTCAATAGGTTGCGGCGGAAGGAGCATGAGGAGCTGGAGGTAGAACTCGCTGCTCTTGAGAGGGCACATAAACTGAATCCTTCCCGGTGGACACTTCGCCCGTTGACTGCAGTACGGGGGAAGCTTAGGGCCCATTACAACAACAGGGCAGAGTTTACCCTGCTTCGACTACGGCACCTCTCCTACTCCCAGGGAAACAAGGTGGGAAGACACCTGGTCCGCCAGCTTCGGGATAAGAAGGAAAAGGACTACATAGGAGGTGTCCGAGACGCGGCGGGAACTCTGCAGCATAGGGACGAGGCCAAAGCCGATCTCTTTGGACGCTTCTATGTCGCCCTCTATACAGGTGAGGCCTTAGACCCTGGGGCTCAACGGGAATATTTGGATGGTCTGCCCTTACCTAAGGTATCCATGGAATTGAGTGAATTACTAGCTGCCCCAATCACTAGAGCAGAAGTGCTTGACGGCATCAAGGCGCTGAAACTCCATAAGGCCCCTGGGCCTGACGGCTATACCGCTCTTTTCTACCAGACGTTCGCAACGGAGGTAAGTGACTTCTTAGTCACTCTGTTTAACACCATGGCGGAATCCGGGGAAACGTCCGGTTCCATGGCGGAAGCCGTGATCTCGATTATCCCCAAGTCGGGGAAGGACCCATCTAAGTGCTCCTCATACCGCCCGATAGCTCCCCTCAATGTAGACTCCAAGTTGTACTCCTCCATCCTCGCGAGTAGGCTCCAAAATGTGCTACCGGCGCTCATTCACCCGGACCAATCCGGGTTCATTAAGGGTCGTCAGACCCACGACAATACAGGGAGGGTCATCCACCTGATTGAGAAGGCTAACAGATTCTGTATACCGGCGGTCCTGGTGGGTCTCGACGCGGAGAAAGCCTTTGATCGGGTGGACTGGGGCTTCCTGTTTCAAACCCTGGCCGCCTTCGGCTTCTCTGCTAAGTTTCTCGCGATGATCAGGGCGAATTACAACAGCCCCCGCTCTAGAGTATTGGTCAATGGCCACTTATCAGCATTTTTCCCGCACTCCCGGGGCACCAGACAGGGATGCCCTCTCTCCCCCCTGCTCTTCGCCCTGAGCATTGAACCATTGGCGCTAGCGGTGCGGGAGCATGAGGGGATACAGGGTCTCCCCTTTACTGGGGAACAACACAAAATTACCCTCTTTGCTGATGATGTTCTTTTGTCTGTCATGGATCCGGCTCACTCCCTTCCACACGTCCAGAAGGTGTTGCTGAGCTTCGAGGAGGTGGCAGGTTTCAAAGTAAATTACGATAAATCGTATGTTCTCAATCTGAACCTCTCCTCGGCGGAAGAGGACATTGTGCGGCCACTCACGCCGCTGCCATGGGCCTCCCACTCCATTGTGTACCTAGGGGTTCGGCTGACTTCCTCGATAGGGAAATTATACTCTGCAAACTTCCCCTCGTTGCTGGCGCAGACGCGGGCGGACCTGGACCGCTGGACACCAAAATATATCTTGTGGCTGGGTAGAATACACGCGCTTAAGATGGTCCTCTTGCCCAAGTTTTTATACCTGTTTCAGGCACTTCCTATACCAATGGATGTGGACTTCTTCCAACGCCTTAAAACCCAGATGCTCCACTTTGTTTGGCAAGGGGGGCGGGCGCGTTTCTCCTTTGCCACTCTGCGGCGGCCGCGGGGGGAGGGGGGAGTGGGTCTCCCCGATATGCACCTATATTACAAAGCTGCCCAGTTGCGGGTTTTAGTGGAATGGTCCCAGCAGTTCTCGGAAAAACATTGGCTGCACATGGACAGAAGCGTGGCGGGGAGATCAATCTGGGATCTAGCGTGGAAAAGAACGCATACATCAGTACCCCCACCGGCACCTCCCTGAAGGTTTGGGATACAGTGTCTAACAACGAGCACTGGACTACGTTCCCATCCCCCTTCACACCGATACACTTTAACCCGGCCTTCCCACCGGCGCTGCATGAAGGCCCTTTCGAGATATGGAGGGAGGGAGGCTGTAGGGCTCTTACGCACCTGTTTCATGGTTATACCCCGCTTACCTTTGCAAACTGTATGCGGGACTATGGAGTCCCACCCTCCGAGAGATTCCGCCACCTTCAAATGCTCCATTGGGCCACATCCCGGTTGTCAACAATGCGGCCACGAGGCCCCCCTCTCCCTTTGAGGCCTTCATCTTACTTCCATGAAGGGTGTCATCTCCTTTCTTTATAACCTGCTGCTTACTCCGCCGTGTCGCCTCGCCCCCGGTATATGGGACATTGGGAGGAACTCCTTGGGCGGGACATTTCCGATGGGGAGTGGTTATGCTTGTGGCGGGACATTGCTGCACATAATCACTCGCTGGACTTCAGGGAGGCCCATCTTAAAACTCTCATGGACTGGTATCTGTACCCGTCAAAACTTCATCGCATCTTCCCGTCTTCATCGGACAGGTGCTGGAGAGGCTGTGGATTGCTGGGGGATTTCCGCCATATTTGGTGGGATTGCCCGATCATTCGCCCATACTGGGAAGAGATTCTGTCCCATATCAAGAGAATCCTTGGTTACCCAATAGCTGACTCAATGGCCCATGTTCTACTGGGTCTTCGAGACCCGGCGCTCGAGCACCAGACCCGGGCAGACAAAAAGATCTTGTGGCTGTGTATCGGGGCCGCCAAACTTACCCTAGCAGCGGCCTGGAAAAAACTCGAAGGCACCAGCAATTTCCCGGTGGCATGCGAAGTTGTGGCAACTTCTGAGCATGGAACGAGTGGCGGACATCTTCCTGGGCGATTTCAAGAATGTTGTTTTCCGATGGGGACCCTTGGTCCGCTTCCTCTCAAGTGGTTTGCCTTCTGCAGTATGCCCGTCCACGGTGCAAGCTCTTCATCTCTTTCAGGTGTGAATGAGAATCAGGTTGAATGAATGATTGCAAGTTGTCACCACCACCAGGGGGGTGGGGTGGGGGGGTAAGTTCTTTCTTGGTTCGTTTTTGGCGACACTCTCGCTGAAGACTGAGGCATGTACGGCATTGACATAGTAGGCGGAGTGTTTCGTGCTTCTACTCCAACCTCACAGAGCATACCGCCCATCGTGATCCTGAACTTTGTCCAGTTTGGTCTTACACTTACTGTCCAAATGCATCATTGCACTGCGGTTCGAATTGAATGATGGTCGCTCTGTAGAACTCTCCGCCCTTACTTTCAGCCTCTACTTATGCCCCCTGTGAGGAAAGTTGGGCGAGATCGTCGCTTTTTTTCTCTTCATTCTGCTTTCTCTGATAAAATAAATAAAGATTTTACAAAAAAAAACTGGTTATTCGACAGATAAACTGTGTGATCTCTTCCCTTTTCCCTCTGAGCACTGATTCGCTTTGCGCCGGGAAACCCTTTTTGGGTACCTGTCGCGCCCTATAAATTTAAAAACTGAACTAAACTAAATACATTCACCCCAGTACAGAGATCTGGGCATAAATCCATTGCCCGAACTGCCAGGCCAGGTCCTCCCTGGACTGGAAACAAGCATCCTAGGACAAGTTTCGGGCTTTCAGCCCTAATCAGCCAGGATAGCTTGACTCCAGAGGCATGGAGAGCACCGGGCTCACGTCTGAACATACCCATCCCACTCGGGGTGACAAATGCAAACACAACAATTGATGGACAGAATACAGAACAATGTCATACATTCACCCCAGTACAGAGATCTGGGTCTAAATCCATCGTTTTTTTGCTCACCATGCCATTCTAGCTTGAACCCAGCCATATGCAAATGAGTCTGACCCTGTACCCCATGGGAACAGTCAAGCCCAAACGTCCAGGCCAGGTCCTCCCTGGACTGGAAACAAGCATCCTAGGGCTGGTTTCAGGTTTTCAGCCCTCATCAGGCAGGATAGCTTGACTCCAGTGGAATGGAGAGCACGGGACTCACGCCTGAGCATACCCATCCAACTCGGGGTGACAAATGCAAAAACAACAATTGATGGACAGAATGCAGGACAATGTCATACATTCTCCCCAGTACAGAGATCTGGGCCTAAATCCATTTTTTTTTTTGCTCATCATACCATTCCAGTTTTGATCCAGCCATATGCAAATCAGTCTTGACCCTGCACCCAATGGGAACAGTCCAGCCCGAACTGTCAGGCCAGGTCCTCCCTGGACTGGAAACAAGCATCCTAGGACCGGTTTTGGGCTTTCAGCCCTCATCAGCCAGGATAGCTTGAGTCCAGTGGCATGGAGAACACGGGACTCACGACTGAGCATACCCATCCCACTCGGGGTGACAAATGCAAACACAACAATTGATGGGCAGAATGCGGAACAATTTCATACATTCACCCCAGTGCAGTGATCTGGTCCTAAATCCATTGGTTTTTTCGCTCACCATGCCACTCCAGTTTGGACCCAGCCATATGCAAATCAGCCTTGATCCTGCGCCCAATGGGAACAGGCCAGCCCGAACTGCCAGGCCAGGTCCGCCCTGGACTGGAAACAAGCATCATAGGACCGGTTACGGGATTTCAGCCCTCATCAGCCAGGGTAGCTTGACTCCAGTGCCGTGGCGAGCACGGGACTCACGTCTGAGCATACCCATCCTGTAGTGTAGTTCCTATATTCCCAATAGGCTCTGCGCATTGGAAAAATATATCCTATTGATGTGACGTAGGACTTATGTTAACTAGGTGTCTATCGAAATATATTAGACTTAATTGTGAGTGCCAGCTAGCTCAGAGGTCACTAGAAACGTTCTTGAGTTCACAAGAAGGTATTTAGTTTCTGACAACCGCATAAACATGACAACTTTGTTTCCCCAAGATAAAACTGATCTTCAGAGTCGTCGAAACAATAGATAGATATTTTACTCAGTCATTCGTGCATGCTTCGTTTCACCAGAGGTGCAGAGAAACAGATAGACAGGCGTTTTCAATAAAAGGATTTATTAAACAGTCTTCTTTGGTTGTTTCTTGCATAACCCCAGACCAACCACGCCCCCTCGGGAAACACCGAGAATGGAGGGAGCGAGCACCGGAACTGCGCCAGTGGTGAGAAGACCACCCGCGGGTGGATTGACCCCCGATCCGGCGGCTGGGCTGGTGCTGCGGCGGGTTCCGGGCGGCCAGGGTTTTGTGGCCTACCCGGAGCGGAAGGAGTCCGAGCGGTGTGCGACCTGGATCCCGGCTGCGGCTTCTGCTCCTACAAGCATCGCCCTTCCCCCCGACGCAGCCCCGCCGGGGTTGGCTCACGGCGGGCCGGTCCTGGTCCTGAGGACTTCGAGAAGCCCACAGTGCAGCCTGGACTCACAAGGGTTGTTCTACAGCTACGTGTGGGGAGAGGAGAAGGAAGGGGCCATAGAGAGATTGTGGCCTGCTCCTCGGGGTCCGATCTGGGCGTGGGGGGCCCCTGGTCTGAGCCCCACTTCTAGTGCTATACAGTGGCCCCTGGGCTCGGCTTGGACTCCTGGGCGTACACGCTAGACACGAGTGGCGCGGTTCGGCCACACTTCCTGGGACGATCCTGGTTGCACTGGTGTTGGCTCTTCTCGGCGACAGCGAAGGGACCCCGGGACGGCCAGGGGCAACCCACATTGCAGATTTGGAATCATAGCTACCACGCTGTCAGGAAGGACTGTGGCTGGAGACGGCGCGATGACCACCAAACAGCGTAAGGAGAAGCCGGGCAAAGAAGCTCCCCCAAGGGGGCATCAACAGGCAGCGTCCCCTGGTCCCAGCGTCTCACCCAAACCGAGGGATGATGAGGCACTCGCCACAAAGGCCTTCATGCTGGAACTTTTCACTGCAATCAAGGAGGACATCTCTGAGCTCCGGTCCCAGTTGGCTTCGGACATTTGTGAGGTGCGGAGAGACGTGGATGGCATCGGCGACCTGGGGCTGGCGGGAGATATGCACCAACTACAACAGGATGTGCTTCGGCTCACTGAGCAGAATTTAGACCTCCAGGCTCATGCGGAGGACTTGGAGAACCGATCACGCCGGAACAATATCCGCATTCGGGCTGTGCCATGGGACGGCGAGGCTGGAGACTTGAGGGGGGATGTGGAAGCCCTTTTCTTGCAAATCCTGGGAGAGGAGGACCTGAGAGAGATCCGGATGGACAGGGTCCACAGGGTCGGGTTGCCGAGGCGCGGGGGGGCCGATATCCTGGTATGCGTGCATGACTTTCAACTGAAGGAACGCATACTTCGCAAGGCCCGGGAGACCCCCTCCTTGCAATTCCGGAGCCATCATCCTCAACTTTACCAGGACCTGGCGGCATCCACACTTCAAAAAAGGCGGGAGTTTCGACCTGTGACCGCCTTCTTACGTGAGCAAAATGTGTCCTACTCCTGGGGGCACCCCTTTCGACTGATCTTCAGGTGGCAAAACAGACTGGTTCAGATTCGATCCCTGCAGGCAGCCCGGGACCTCCTGGGCCTGGAGGACCCTGCCCCCTCCCTGAGCACTGGAAGCTTCCCGTCGAGAAGGAGGCGTCGCTCCCCGTCCTGGCACAGAGTGGGACGAGAGCTTGCACCGAGGAGGCCTGATCCTACCACCAGCTTGCAGGAAAGAGATGCAGCGGTGGCCTCCGTGGCGTCAGTGACGGTGGCACCGTCGCAGGAGAGCTCCGAGGCGGCCTGAGACCCCGGGTTGGCAACTTGAAGGCGTCGGAGGGACCCCCTCTCTTCAGGTACCGTGGGTATTATTGTACTTTTGGGAAGACACCCCGGTACGAGACCTTGGGGGCACGCTCGATGGTGCCCTGTCCGCCCCCCCTTGAGGGGTCACATAGACTTCCACATAAAGGGACTATCAAGGTCGTTGTTTTTTCTTCTTGTATTTCTTTTTCTTCTTGTTGCCTCCCTCTGTCCTCCTGGTTCTAGAGCGGAACTCCCGCTTCTTGGGGGGAGGGAGGGTTCATGGGGGTTGTTGGGGGTACTGGGAGGGTGGGGACTGGAGGGGGGGTGGTGGTGACCTGACTGTATGGTTTAATGTAGTTTTTGCTTTCTGGGATGCTGTATGCCTGTATTTTGTTTGTTCTGGCCTGGACTCGAGGGCTCCTTGCGCTTTCCACTCTGACTGCGAGGGGTTGATGGTTCTGTTGGGTCGGTCTACTGCTGTGCCGGTAAACATGGTAGAGGGGGGGAATTTGTGGCTGAGCTGCATAAGGTCGGGGTGGGTGGTGGGGTTGGAGGATGGGAGGGGAGGGTTGGAGAGCAGATGGTTGAATTGTGTTTCCTTGGTGTGTGGACCCCATGGGGTTACTTGCTTTGGTGTACTTATGCAGACTGCTCTGGGGCGACTCCGGGGGGGGAGGCGGAGGGGTCTATTGCTGGTTTGCAGATAGCGGGGGTAATGTCACTGCCTTGTAATGCCTCTTAGTATTGGCACGTGGAATGTGAAGGGCTTGAACTCACCGCAAAAACGCCAGAAGGTGGGGAAATATCTGAATGATCACCAACTGGATGTACTGGGACTTCTGGAGACTCACCTGGCACGCAGGGATGAACTTCGCCTCAAACATAAGAATTTCCCACTCATTTTCAGAGCGTCTGCCCCCATGAAACACAGGGGGGTGGCCCTTCTCTTCCGTTCTTCCCTTCACTTTCAGCCCATGGGGGTGCGCGGTGACAAGGATGGCAGTTGGTTGATGGTTAAGGGTCTGGTGTGTGGCAGATTGTGCACCTTTGTGGTGTTGTATGCCCCTAATGCTGGACAAAATGGGTTTCTCCAGGACTTGCTGCGAAGAGTGGCAGATTTTGTGGAGGGGGAGCTTTTCCTGTTGGGGGACTTCAATCTGATTTGGGACAGGGAAATGGATAGCTCTCATCATCAGAGGTCTGCTGCTGACTTGTTCTCCATCGAAACACAACAGTTGCTAGGGGACTTGGGACTGATTGACGGCTGGCGCTCCCTACACTCCCACTCTCGGGACTACACCTTCTTCTCCCATGTACACCACTCCTATTCCCGGTTGGATCACATTTTCTTGAGTCAAGCCCTTAGAGGAGATGTCTGTGACTCCAGTATATTCCCGCTCTCTGTTTCTGACCACAGCTTGCTGGTGCTCGGGCTACATTGGTCTGCGAAGGGTGACGGACAGCGCAAGTGGTACTTTCCGGCCTCCCTTGTTCGGGACGAAACCTCCTGCAAGGATCTACGGAAAGCCATCCGGGACTTTTTTACTCTTAATCCCGTGTCTGACACCTCCGTCTTCACCACCTGGGACTCCTTCAAGGCGTCCATGAGGGGCACCTGCTTGGCCCTCAATGCTCACCTCAATAGGTTGCGGCGGAAGGAGCATGAGGAGCTGGAGGTAGAACTCGCTGCTCTTGAGAGGGCACATAAACTGAATCCTTCCCGGTGGACACTTCGCCCGTTGACTGCAGTACGGGGGAAGCTTAGGGCCCATTACAACAACAGGGCAGAGTTTACCCTGCTTCGACTACGGCACCTCTCCTACTCCCAGGGAAACAAGGTGGGAAGACACCTGGTCCGCCAGCTTCGGGATAAGAAGGAAAAGGACTACATAGGAGGTGTCCGAGACGCGGCGGGAACTCTGCAGCATAGGGACGAGGCCAAAGCCGATCTCTTTGGACGCTTCTATGTCGCCCTCTATACAGGTGAGGCCTTAGACCCTGGGGCTCAACGGGAATATTTGGATGGTCTGCCCTTACCTAAGGTATCCATGGAATTGAGTGAATTACTAGCTGCCCCAATCACTAGAGCAGAAGTGCTTGACGGCATCAAGGCGCTGAAACTCCATAAGGCCCCTGGGCCTGACGGCTACACCGCTCTTTTCTACCAGACGTTCGCAACGGAGGTAAGTGACTTCTTAGTCACTCTGTTTAACACCATGGCGGAATCCGGGGAAACGTCCGGTTCCATGGCGGAAGCCGTGATCTCGATTATCCCCAAGTCGGGGAAGGACCCATCTAAGTGCTCCTCATACCGCCCAATATCTCCCCTCAATGTAGACTCCAAGTTGTACTCCTCCATCCTCGCGAGTAGGCTCCAAAATTTGCTACCGGCGCTCATTCACCCGGACCAATCCGGGTTCATTAAGGGTCGTCAGACCCACGACAATACAGGGAGGGTCATCCACCTGATTGAGAAGGCTAACAGATTCTGTATACCGGCGGTCCTGGTGGGTCTCGACGCGGAGAAAGCCTTTGATCGGGTGGACTGGGGCTTCCTGTTTCAAACCCTGGCCGCCTTCGGCTTCTCTGCTAAGTTTCTCGCGATGATCAGGGCGAATTACAACAGCCCCCGCTCTAGAGTATTGGTCAATGGCCACTTATCAGCATTTTTCCCGCACTCCCGGGGCACCAGACAGGGATGCCCTCTCTCCCCCCTGCTCTTCGCCCTGAGCATTGAACCATTGGCGCTAGCGGTGCGGGAGCATGAGGGGATACAGGGTCTCCCCTTTACTGGGGAACAACACAAAATTACCCTCTTTGCTGATGATGTTCTTTTGTCTGTCATGGATCCGGCTCACTCCCTTCCACACGTCCAGAAGGTGTTGCTGAGCTTCGAGGAGGTGGCAGGTTTCAAAGTAAATTACGATAAATCGTATGTTCTCAATCTGACCCTCTCCTCGGCGGAAGAGGACATTGTGCGGCCACTCACCCCACTGCCATGGGCCTCCCACTCCATTGTGTACCTAGGGGTTCGGCTGACTTCCTCGATAGGGAAATTATACTCTGCAAACTTCCCCTCGTTGCTGGCGCAGACGCGGGCGGACCTGGACCGCTGGAAACCAAAATATATCTTGTGGCTGGGTAGAATACACGCGCTTAAGATGGTCCTCTTGCCCAAGTTTTTATACTTGTTTCAGGCACTTCCTATACCAATGGATGTGGACTTCTTCCGACGCCTTAAAACCCAGATGCTCCACTTTGTTTGGCAAGGGGGGCGGGCGCGTTTCTCCTTTGCCACTCTGCGGCGGCCGCGGGGGGAAGGGGGAGTGGGTCTCCCCGATATGCACCTATATTACAAAGCTGCCCAGTTGCGGGTTTTAGTGGAATGGTCCCAGCAGTTCTCGGAAAAACATTGGCTGCACATGGACAGAAGCGTGGCGGGGAGATCAATCTGGGATCTAGCGTGGAAAAGAACGCATACATCAGTACCCCCACCGGCACCTCCCTGAAGGTTTGGGATACAGTGTCTAACAACGAGCGCTGGACTACGTTCCCATCCCCCTTCACACCGATACACTTTAACCCGGCCTTCCCACCGGCGCTGCATGAAGGCCCTTTCGAGATATGGAGGGAGGGAGGCTGTAGGGCTCTTACGCAACTGTTTCATGGTTATACCCCGCTTACCTTTGCAAACTGTATGCGGGACTATGGAGTCCCACCCTCCGAGAGATTCCGCCACCTTCAAATGCTCCTTTGGGCCACATCCCCGGTTGTCAACAATGCGGCCACGAGGCCCCCCTCTCCCTTTGAGGCCTTCATCTTACGGACCACTTCCATGAAGGGTGTCATCTCCTTTCTTTATAACCTGCTGCTTACTCCGCCGTGTCGCCTCGCCCCCGGTATATGGGACATTGGGAGGAACTCCTTGGGCGGGACATTTCCGATGGGGAGTGGTTATGCTTGTGGCGGGACATTGCTGCACATAATCACTCGCTGGACTTCAGGGAGGCCCATCTTAAAACTCTCATGGACTGGTATCTGTACCCGTCAAAACTTCATCGCATCTTCCCGTCTTCATCGGACAGGTGCTGGAGAGGCTGTGGATTGCTGGGGGATTTCCGCCATATTTGGTGGGATTGCCCGATCATTCGCCCATACTGGGAAGAGATTCTGTCCCATATCAAGAGAATCCTTGGTTACCCAATAGCTGACTCAATGGCCCATGTTCTACTGGGTCTTCGAGACCCGGCGCTCGAGCACCAGACCCGGGCAGACAAAAAGATCTTGTGGCTGTGTATCGGGGCCGCCAAACTTACCCTAGCAGCGGCCTGGAAAAAATCGAAGGCACCAGTAATTTCCCGGTGGCATGCGAAGTTGTGGCAACTTCTGAGCATGGAAAGAGTGGCGGACATCTTCCTGGGCGATTTCAAGAATGTTGTTTTCCGCTGGGGACCCTTGGTCCGCTTCCTCTCAAGTGGTTTGCCTTCTGCAGTATGCCCGTCCACGGTGCGAGCTCTTCATCTCTTTCAGGTGTGAATGAGAATCAGGTTGAATGAATGATTGCAAGTTGTCACCACCACCAGGGGGGGGGGTGGGGGGTAAGTTCTTTCTTGGTTCGTTTTTGGCGACACTCTCGCTGAAGACTGAGGCATGTACGGCATTGACATAGTAGGCGGAGTGTTTCGTGCTTCTACTCCAACCTCACAGAGCATACCGCCCATCGTGATCCTGAACTTTGTCCAGTTTGGTCTTACACTTACTGTCCAAATGCATCATTGCACTGCGGTTCGAATTGAATGATGGTCGCTCTGTAGAACTCTCCGCCCTTACTTTCAGCCTCTACTTATGCCCCCTGTGAGGGAAGTTGGGCGAGATCGTCGCTTTTTTTCTCTTCATTCTGCTTTCTCTGATAAAATAAATAAAGATTTTACAAAAAAAAACTGGTTATTCGACAGATAAACTGTGTGATCTCTTCCCTTTTCCCTCTGAGCACTGATTCGCTTTGCGCCGGGAAACCCTTTTTGGGTACCTGTCGCGCCCTATAAATTTAAAAACTGAACTAAACTAAATACATTCACCCCAGTACAGAGATCTGGGCATAAATCCATTGCCCGAACTGCCAGGCCAGGTCCTCCCTGGACTGGAAACAAGCATCCTAGGACAAGTTTCGGGCTTTCAGCCCTAATCAGCCAGGATAGCTTGACTCCAGAGGCATGGAGAGCACCGGGCTCACGTCTGAACATACCCATCCCACTCGGGGTGACAAATGCAAACACAACAATTGATGGACAGAATACAGAACAATGTCATACATTCACCCCAGTACAGAGATCTGGGTCTAAATCCATCGTTTTTTTGCTCACCATGCCATTCTAGCTTGAACCCAGCCATATGCAAATGAGTCTGACCCTGTACCCCATGGGAACAGTCAAGCCCAAACGTCCAGGCCAGGTCCTCCCTGGACTGGAAACAAGCATCCTAGGACTGGTTTCAGGTTTTCAGCCCTCATCAGGCAGGATAGCTTGACTCCAGTGGCATGGAGAGCACGGGACTCACGCCTGAGCATACCCATCCAACTCGGGGTGACAAATGCAAAAACAACAATTGATGGACAGAATGCAGAACAATGTCATACATTCTCCCCAGTACAGAGATCTGGGCCTAAATCCATTTTTTTTTTTGCTCATCATACCATTCCAGTTTTGATCCAGCCATATGCAAATCAGTCTTGACCCTGCACCCAATGGGAACAGTCCAGCCCGAACTGTCAGGCCAGGTCCTCCCTGGACTGGAAACAAGCATCCTAGGACCGGTTTTGGGCTTTCAGCCCTCATCAGCCAGGATAGCTTGAGTCCAGTGGCATGGAGAGCACGGGACTCACGACTGAGCATACCCATCCCACTCGGGGTGACAAATGCAAACACAACAATTGATGGGCAGAATGCGGAACAATTTCATACATTCACCCCAGTGCAGTGATCTGGTCCTAAATCCATTGGTTTTTTCGCTCACCATGCCACTCCAGTTTGGACCCAGCCATATGCAAATCAGCCTTGATCCTGCGCCCAATGGGAACAGGCCAGCCCGAACTGCCAGGCCAGGTCCGCCCTGGACTGGAAACAAGCATCATAGGACCGGTTACGGGATTTCAGCCCTCATCAGCCAGGATAGCTTGACTCCAGTGCCGTGGCGAGCACGGGACTCACGTCTGAGCATACCCATCCTGTAGTGTAGTTCCTATATTCCCAATAGGCTCTGCGCATTGGAAAAATATATCCTATAGATGTGACGTAGGACTTATGTTAACTAGGTGTCTATCGAAATATATTAGACTTAATTGTGAGTGCCAGCTAGCTCAGAGGTCACTAGAAACGTTCTTGAGTTCACAAGAAGGTATTTAGTTTCTGACAACCGCATAAACATGACAACTTTGTTTCCCCAAGATAAAACTGATCTTCAGAGTCGTCGAAACAATAGATAGATATTTTACTCAGTCATTCGTGCATGCTTCGTTTCACCAGAGGTGCAGAGAAACAGATAGACAGGCGTTTTCAATAAAAGGATTTATTAAACAGTCTTCTTTGGTTGTTTCTTGCATAACCCCAGACCAACCACGCCCCCTCGGGAAACACCGAGAATGGAGGGAGCGAGCACCGGAACTGCGCCAGTGGTGAGAAGACCACCCGCGGGTGGATTGACCCCCGATCCGGCGGCTGGGCTGGTGCTGCGGCGGGTTCCGGGCGGCCAGGGTTTTGTGGCCTACCCGGAGCGGAAGGAGTCCGAGCGGTGTGCGACCTGGATCCCGACTGCGGCTTCTGCTCCTACAAGCATCGCCCTTCCCCCCGACGCAGCCCCGCCGGGGTTGGCTCACGGCGGGCCGGTCCTGGTCCTGAGGACTTCGAGAAGCCCACAGTGCAGCCTGGACTCACAAGGGTTGTTCTACAGCTACGTGTGAGGAGAGGAGAAGGAAGGGGCCATAGAGAGATTGTGGCCTGCTCCTCGGGGTCCGATCTGGGCGTGGGGGGCCCCTGGTCTGAGCCCCACTTCTAGTGCTATACAGTGGCCCCTGGGCTCGGCTTGGACTCCTGGGCGTACACGCTAGACACGAGTGGCGCGGTTCGGCCACACTTCCTGGGACGATCCTGGTTGCACTGGTGCTGGCTCTTCTCGGCGACAGCGAAGGGACCCCGGGACGGCCAGGGGCAACCCACATTGCAGATTTGGAATCATAGCTACCACGCTGTCAGGAAGGATTGTGGCTGGAGACGGCGCGATGACCACCAAACAGCGTAAGGAGAAGCCGGGCAAAGAAGCTCCCCCAAGGGGGCATCAACAGGCAGCGTCCCCTGGTCCCAGCGTCTCACCCAAACCGAGGGATGATGAGGCACTCGCCACAAAGGCCTTCATGCTGGAACTTTTCACTGCAATCAAGGAGGACATCTCTGAGCTCCGGTCCCAGTTGGCTTCGGACATTTGTGAGGTGCGGAGAGACGTGGATGGCATCGGCGAGCGAGTGGCTACGCTGGAGGAGCACGACCTGGGGCTGGCGGGAGATATGCACCAACTACAACAGGATGTGCTTCGGCTCACTGAGCAGAATTTAGACCTCCAGGCTCATGCGGAGGACTTGGAGAACCGATCACGCCGGAACAATATCCGCATTCGGGCTGTGCCATGGGACGGCGAGGCTGGAGACTTGAGGGGGTATGTGGAAGCCCTTTTCTTGCAAATCCTGGGAGAGGAGGACCTGAGCGAGATCCGGATGGACAGGGTCCACAGGGTCGGGTTGCCGAGGCGCGGGGGGGCCGATATCCTGGTATGCGTGCATGACTTTCAACTGAAGGAACGCATACTTCGCAAGGCCCGGGAGACCCCCTCCTTGCAATTCCGGAGCCATCATCCTCAACTTTACCAGGACCTGGTGGCATCCACACTTCAAAAAAGGCGGGAGTTTCGACCTGTGACCGCCTTCTTACGTGAGCAAAATGTGTCCTACTCCTGGGGGCACCCCTTTCGACTGATCTTCAGGTGGCAAAACAGACTGGTTCAGATTCGATCCCTGCAGGCAGCCCGGGACCTCCTGGGCCTGGAGGACCCTGCCCCCTCCCTGAGCACTGGAAGCTCCCCGTCGAGAAGGAGGCGTCGCTCCCCGTCCTGGCACAGAGTGGGACGAGAGCTTGCACCGAGGAGGCCTGATCCTACCACCAGCTTGCAGGAAAGAGATGCAGCGGTGGCCTCCGTGGCGTCAGTGACGGTGGCACCGTCGCAGGAGAGCTCCGAGGCGGCCTGAGACCGCGGGTTGGCAACTTGAAGGCGTCGGAGGGACCCCCTCTCTTCAGGTACCGTGGGTATTATTGTACTTTTGGGAAGACATCCCGGTACGAAACCTTGGGGGCACGCTCGATGGTGCCCTGTCCGCCCCCCCTTGAGGGGTCACATAGACTTCCACATAAAGGGACTATCAAGGTCGTTGTTTTTTCTTCTTGTATTTCTTTTTCTTCTTGTTGCCTCCCTCTGTCCTCCTGGTTCTAGAGCGGAACTCCCGCTTCTTGGGGGGAGGGAGGGTTCATGGGGGTTGTTGGGGGTACTGGGAGGGTGGGGACTGGAGGGGGGGGTGGTGGTGACCTGACTGTATGGTTTAATGTAGTTTTTGCTTTCTGGGATGCTGTATGCCTGTATTTTGTTTGTTCTGGCCTGGACTCGAGGGCTCCTTGCGCTTTCCACTCTGACTGCGAGGGGTTGATGGTTCTGTTGGGTCGGTCTACTGCTGTGCCGGTAAACATGGTGGAGGGGGGGAATTTGTGGCTGATCTGCATAAGGTCGGGGTGGGTGGTGGGGTTGGAGGATGGGAGGGGAGGGTTGGAGAGCAGATGGTTGAATTGTGTTTCCTTGGTGTGTGGACCCCATGGGGTTACTTGCTTTGGTGTACTTATGCAGACTGCTCTGGGGCGACTCCGGGGGGGGAGGCGGAGGGGTCTATTGGTGGTTTGCAGATAGCGGGGGTAATGTCACTGCCTTGTAATGCCTCTTAGTATTGGCACGTGGAATGTGAAGGGCTTGAACTCACCGCAAAAACGCCAGAAGGTGGGGAAATATATCTGAATGATCACCAACTGGATGTACTGGGACTTCAGGAGACTCACCTGGCACGCAGGGATGAACTTCGCCTCAAACATAAGAATTTCCCACTCATTTTCAGAGCGTCTGCCCCCATGAAACACAGGGGGGTGGCCCTTCTCTTCCGTTCTTCCCTTCACTTTCAGCCCATGGGGGTGCGCGGTGACAAGGATGGCAGTTGGTTGATGGTGAAGGGTCTGGTGTGTGGCAGATTGTGCACCTTTGTGGTGTTGTATGCCCCTAATGCTGGACAAAATGGGTTTCTCCAGGACTTGCTGCGAAGAGTGGCAGATTTTGTGGAGGGGGAGCTTTTCCTGTTGGGGGACTTCAATCTGATTTGGGACAGGGAAATGGATAGCTCTCATCATCAGAGGTCTGCTGCTGACTTGTTCTCCATCGAAACACAACAGTTGCTAGGGGACTTGGGACTGATTGACGGCTGGCGCTCCCTACACTCCCACTCTCGGGACTACACCTTCTTCTCCCATGTACACCACTCCTATTCCCGGTTGGATCACATTTTCTTGAGTCAAGCCCTTAGAGGAGATGTCTGTGACTCCAGTATATTCCCGCTCTCTGTTTCTGACCACAGCTTGCTGGTGCTCGGGCTACATTGGTCTGTGAAGGGTGACGGACAGCGCAAGTGGTACTTTCCGGCCTCCCTTGTTCGGGACGAAACCTCCTGCAAGGATCTACGGAAAGCCATCCGGGACTTTTTTACTCTTAATCCCGTGTCTGACACCTCCGTCTTCACCACCTGGGACTCCTTCAAGGCGTCCATGAGGGGCACCTGCTTGGCCCTCAATGCTCACCTCAATAGGTTGCGGCGGAAGGAGCATGAGGAGCTGGAGGTAGAACTCGCTGCTCTTGAGAGGGCACATAAACTGAATCCTTCCCGGTGGACACTTCGCCCGTTGACTGCAGTACGGGGGAAGCTTAGGGCCCATTACAACAACAGGGCAGAGTTTACCCTGCTTCGACTACGGCACCTCTCCTACTCCCAGGGAAACAAGGTGGGAAGACACCTGGTCCGCCAGCTTCGGGATAAGAAGGAAAAGGACTACATAGGAGGTGTCCGAGACGCGGCGGGAACTCTGCAGCATAGGGACGAGGCCAAAGCCGATCTCTTTGGACGCTTCTATGTCGCCCTCTATACAGGTGAGGCCTTAGACCCTGGGGCTCAACGGGAATATTTGGATGGTCTGCCCTTACCTAAGGTATCCATGGAATTGAGTGAATTACTAGCTGCCCCAATCACTAGAGCAGAAGTGCTTGACGGCATCAAGGCGCTGAAACTCCATAAGGCCCCTGGGCCTGACGGCTATACCGCTCTTTTCTACCAGACGTTCGCAACGGAGGTAAGTGACTTCTTAGTCACTCTGTTTAACACCATGGCGGAATCCGGGGAAACGTCCGGTTCCATGGCGGAAGCCGTGATCTCGATTATCCCCAAGTCGGGGAAGGACCCATCTAAGTGCTCCTCATACCGCCCGATAGCTCCCCTCAATGTAGACTCCAAGTTGTACTCCTCCATCCTCGCGAGTAGGCTCCAAAATGTGCTACCGGCGCTCATTCACCCGGACCAATCCGGGTTCATTAAGGGTCGTCAGACCCACGACAATACAGGGAGGGTCATCCACCTGATTGAGAAGGCTAACAGATTCTGTATACCGGCGGTCCTGGTGGGTCTCGACGCGGAGAAAGCCTTTGATCGGGTGGACTGGGGCTTCCTGTTTCAAACCCTGGCCGCCTTCGGCTTCTCTGCTAAGTTTCTCGCGATGATCAGGGCGAATTACAACAGCCCCCGCTCTAGAGTATTGGTCAATGGCCACTTATCAGCATTTTTCCCGCACTCCCGGGGCACCAGACAGGGATGCCCTCTCTCCCCCCTGCTCTTCGCCCTGAGCATTGAACCATTGGCGCTAGCGGTGCGGGAGCATGAGGGGATACAGGGTCTCCCCTTTACTGGGGAACAACACAAAATTACCCTCTTTGCTGATGATGTTCTTTTGTCTGTCATGGATCCGGCTCACTCCCTTCCACACGTCCAGAAGGTGTTGCTGAGCTTCGAGGAGGTGGCAGGTTTCAAAGTAAATTACGATAAATCGTATGTTCTCAATCTGACCCTCTCCTCGGCGGAAGAGGACATTGTGCGGCCACTGACGCCGCTGCCATGGGCCTCCCACTCCATTGTGTACCTAGGGGTTCGGCTGACTTCCTCGATAGGGAAATTATACTCTGCAAACTTCCCCTCGTTGCTGGCGCAGACGCGGGCGGACCTGGACCGCTGGAAACCAAAATATATCTTGTGGCTGGGTAGAATACACGCGCTTAAGATGGTCCTCTTGCCCAAGTTTTTATACCTGTTTCAGGCACTTCCTATACCAATGGATGTGGACTTCTTCCGACGCCTTAAAACCCAGATGCTCCACTTTGTTTGGCAAGGGGGGCGGGCGCGTTTCTCCTTTGCCACTCTGCGGCGGCCGCGGGGGGAGGGGGGAGTGGGTCTCCCCGATATGCACCTATATTACAAAGCTGCCCAGTTGCGGGTTTTAGTGGAATGGTCCCAGCAGTTCTCGGAAAAACATTGGCTGCACATGGACAGAAGCGTGGCGGGGAGATCAATCTGGGATCTAGCGTGGAAAAGAACGCATACATCAGTACCCCCACCGGCACCTCCCTGAAGGTTTGGGATACAGTGTCTAACAACGAGCGCTGGACTACGTTCCCATCCCCCTTCACACCGATACACTTTAACCCGGCCTTCCCACCGGCGCTGCATGAAGGCCCTTTCGAGATATGGAGGGAGGGAGGCTGTAGGGCTCTTACGCACCTGTTTCATGGTTATACCCCGCTTACCTTTGCAAACTGTATGCGGGACTATGGAGTCCCACCCTCCGAGAGATTCCGCCACCTTCAAATGCTCCATTGGGCCACATCCCCGGTTGTCAACAATGCGGCCACGAGGCCCCCCTCTCCCTTTGAGGCCTTCATCTTACGGACCACTTCCATGAAGGGTGTCATCTCCTTTCTTTATAACCTGCTGCTTACTCCGCCGTGTCGCCTCGCCCCCGGTATATGGGACATTGGGAGGAACTCCTTGGGCGGGACTTTTCCGATGGGGAGTGGTTATGCTTGTGGCGGGACATTGCTGCACATAATCACTCGCTGGACTTCAGGGAGGCCCATCTTAAAACTCTCATGGACTGGTATCTGTACCCGTCAAAACTTCATCGCATCTTCCCGTCTTCATCGGACAGGTGCTGGAGAGGCTGTGGATTGCTGGGGGATTTCCGCCATATTTGGTGGGATTGCCCGATCATTCGCCCATACTGGGAAGAGATTCTGTCCCATATCAAGAGAATCCTTGGTTACCCAATAGCTGACTCAATGGCCCATGTTCTACTGGGTCTTCGAGACCCGGCGCTCGAGCACCAGACCCGGGCAGACAAAAAGATCTTGTGGCTGTGTATCGGGGCCGCCAAACTTACCCTAGCAGCGGCCTGGAAAAAACTCGAAGGCACCAGCAATTTCCCGGTGGCATGCGAAGTTGTGGCAACTTCTGAGCATGGAACGAGTGGCGGACATCTTCCTGGGCGATTTCAAGAATGTTGTTTTCCGATGGGGACCCTTGGTCCGCTTCCTCTCAAGTGGTTTGCCTTCTGCAGTATGCCCGTCCACGGTGCAAGCTCTTCATCTCTTTCAGGTGTGAATGAGAATCAGGTTGAATGAATGATTGCAAGTTGTCACCACCACCAGGGGGGGGGTGGGGGGGTAAGTTCTTTCTTGGTTCGTTTTTGGCGACACTCTCGCTGAAGACTGAGGCATGTACGGCATTGACATAGTAGGCGGAGTGTTTCGTGCTTCTACTCCAACCTCACAGAGCATACCGCCCATCGTGATCCTGAACTTTGTCCAGTTTGGTCTTACACTTACTGTCCAAATGCATCATTGCACTGCGGTTCGAATTGAATGATGGTCGCTCTGTAGAACTCTCCGCCCTTACTTTCAGCCTCTACTTATGCCCCCTGTGAGGGAAGTTGGGCGAGATCGTCGCTTTTTTTCTCTTCATTCTGCTTTCTCTGATAAAATAAATAAAGATTTTACAAAAAAAAACTGGTTATTCGACAGATAAACTGTGTGATCTCTTCCCTTTTCCCTCTGAGCACTGATTCGCTTTGCGCCGGGAAACCCTTTTTGGGTACCTGTCGCGCCCTATAAATTTAAAAACTGAACTAAACTAAATACATTCACCCCAGTACAGAGATCTGGGCATAAATCCATTGCCCGAACTGCCAGGCCAGGTCCTCCCTGGACTGGAAACAAGCATCCTAGGACAAGTTTCGGGCTTTCAGCCCTAATCAGCCAGGATAGCTTGACTCCAGAGGCATGGAGAGCACCGGGCTCACGTCTGAACATACCCATCCCACTCGGGGTGACAAATGCAAACACAACAATTGATGGACAGAATACAGAACAATGTCATACATTCACCCCAGTACAGAGATCTGGGTCTAAATCCATCGTTTTTTTGCTCACCATGCCATTCTAGCTTGAACCCAGCCATATGCAAATGAGTCTGACCCTGTACCCCATGGGAACAGTCAAGCCCAAACGTCCAGGCCAGGTCCTCCCTGGACTGGAAACAAGCATCCTAGGGCTGGTTTCAGGTTTTCAGCCCTCATCAGGCAGGATAGCTTGACTCCAGTGGAATGGAGAGCACGGGACTCACGCCTGAGCATACCCATCCAACTCGGGGTGACAAATGCAAAAACAACAATTGATGGACAGAATGCAGGACAATGTCATACATTCTCCCCAGTACAGAGATCTGGGCCTAAATCCATTTTTTTTTTGCTCATCATACCATTCCAGTTTTGATCCAGCCATATGCAAATCAGTCTTGACCCTGCACCCAATGGGAACAGTCCAGCCCGAACTGTCAGGCCAGGTCCTCCCTGGACTGGAAACAAGCATCCTAGGACCGGTTTTGGGCTTTCAGCCCTCATCAGCCAGGATAGCTTGAGTCCAGTGGCATGGAGAACACGGGACTCACGACTGAGCATACCCATCCCACTCGGGGTGACAAATGCAAACACAACAATTGATGGGCAGAATGCGGAACAATTTCATACATTCACCCCAGTGCAGTGATCTGGTCCTAAATCCATTGGTTTTTTCGCTCACCATGCCACTCCAGTTTGGACCCAGCCATATGCAAATCAGCCTTGATCCTGCGCCCAATGGGAACAGGCCAGCCCGAACTGCCAGGCCAGGTCCGCCCTGGACTGGAAACAAGCATCATAGGACCGGTTACGGGATTTCAGCCCTCATCAGCCAGGATAGCTTGACTCCAGTGCCGTGGCGAGCACGGGACTCACGTCTGAGCATACCCATCCTGTAGTGTAGTTCCTATATTCCCAATAGGCTCTGCGCATTGGAAAAATATATCCTATTGATGTGACGTAGGACTTATGTTAACTAGGTGTCTATCGAAATATATTAGACTTAATTGTGAGTGCCAGCTAGCTCAGAGGTCACTAGAAACGTTCTTGAGTTCACAAGAAGGTATTTAGTTTCTGACAACCGCATAAACATGACAACTTTGTTTCCCCAAGATAAAACTGATCTTCAGAGTCGTCGAAACAATAGATAGATATTTTACTCAGTCATTCGTGCATGCTTCGTTTCACCAGAGGTGCAGAGAAACAGATAGACAGGCGTTTTCAATAAAAGGATTTATTAAACAGTCTTCTTTGGTTGTTTCTTGCATAACCCCAGACCAACCACGCCCCCTCGGGAAACACCGAGAATGGAGGGAGCGAGCACCTGAACTGCGCCAGTGGTGAGAAGACCACCCGCGGGTGGATTGACCCCCGATCCGGCGGCTGGGCTGGTGCTGCGGCGGGTTCCGGGCGGCCAGGGTTTTGTGGCCTACCCGGAGCGGAAGGAGTCCGAGCGGTGTGCGACCTGGATCCCGGCTGCGGCTTCTGCTCCTACAAGCATCGCCCTTCCCCCCGACGCAGCCCCGCCGGGGTTGGCTCACGGCGGGCCGGTCCTGGTCCTGAGGACTTCGAGAAGCCCACAGTGCAGCCTGGACTCACAAGGGTTGTTCTACAGCTACGTGTGAGGAGAGGAGAAGGAAGGGGCCATAGAGAGATTGTGGCCTGCTCATCGGGGTCCGATCTGGGCGTGGGGGGCCCCTGGTCTGAGCCCCACTTCTAGTGCTATACAGTGGCCCCTGGGCTCGGCTTGGACTCCTGGGCGTACACGCTAGACACGAGTGGCGCGGTTCGGCCACACTTCCTGGGACGATCCTGGTTGCACTGGTGCTGGCTCTTCTCGGCGACAGCGAAGGGACCCCGGGACGGCCAGGGGCAACCCACATTGCAGATTTGGAATCATAGCTACCACGCTGTCAGGAAGGACTGTGGCTGGAGACGGCGCGATGACCACCAAACAGCGTAAGGAGAAGCCGGGCAAAGAAGCTCCCCCAAGGGGGCATCAACAGGCAGCGTCCCCTGGTCCCAGCGTCTCACCCAAACCGAGGGATGATGAGGCACTCGCCACAAAGGCCTTCATGCTGGAACTTTTCACTGCAATCAAGGAGGACATCTCTGAGCTCCGGTCCCAGTTGGCTTCGGACATTTGTGAGGTGCGGAGAGACGTGGATGGCATCGGCGACCTGGGGCTGGCGGGAGATATGCACCAACTACAACAGGATGTGCTTCGGCTCACTGAGCAGAATTTAGACCTCCAGGCTCATGCGGAGGACTTGGAGAACCGATCACGCCGGAACAATATCCGCATTCGGGCTGTGCCATGGGACGGCGAGGCTGGAGACTTGAGGGGGGATGTGGAAGCCCTTTTCTTGCAAATCCTGGGAGAGGAGGACCTGAGCGAGATCCGGATGGACAGGGTCCACAGGGTCGGGTTGCCGAGGCGCGGGGGGGCCGATATCCTGGTATGCGTGCATGACTTTCAACTGAAGGAACGCATACTTCGCAAGGCCCGGGAGACCCCCTCCTTGCAATTCCGGAGCCATCATCCTCAACTTTACCAGGACATGGCGGCATCCACACTTCAAAAAAGGCGGGAGTTTCGACCTGTGACCGCCTTCTTACGTGAGCAAAATGTGTCCTACTCCTGGGGGCACCCCTTTCGACTGATCTTCAGGTGGCAAAACAGACTGGTTCAGATTCGATCCCTGCAGGCAGCCCGGGACCTCCTGGGCCTGGAGGACGAGTGGCACAGAGTGGGACGAGAGCTTGCACCGAGGAGGCCTGATCCTACCACCAGCTTGCAGGAAAGAGATGCAGCGGTGGCCTCCGTGGCGTCAGTGACGGTGGCACCGTCGCAGGAGAGCTCCGAGGCGGCCTGAGACCCCGGGTTGGCAACTTGAAGGCGTCGGAGGGACCCCCTCTACCGTGGGTATTATTGTACTTTTGGGAAGACACCCCTGTACGAGACCTTGGGGGCACGCTCGATGGTGCCCTGTCCGCCCCCCCTTGAGGGGTCACATAGACTTCCACATAAAGGGACTATCAAGGTCGTTGTTTTTTCTTCTTGTATTTCTTTTTCTTCTTGTTGCCTCCCTCTGTCCTCCTGGTTCTAGAGCGGAACTCCCGCTTCTTGGGGGGAGGGAGGGTTCATGGGGGTTGTTGGGGGTACTGGGAGGGTGGGGACTGGAGGGGGGGTGGTGGTGACCTGACTGTATGGTTTAATGTAGTTTTTGCTTTCTGGGATGCTGTATGCCTGTATTTTGTTTGTTCTGGCCTGGACTCGAGGGCTCCTTGCGCTTTCCACTCTGACTGCGAGGGGTTGATGGTTCTGTTGGGTCGGTCTACTGCTGTGCCGGTAAACATGGTAGAGGGGGGGAATTTGTGGCTGAGCTGCATAAGGTCGGGGTGGGTGGTGGGGTTGGAGGATGGGAGGGGAGGGTTGGAGAGCAGATGGTTGAATTGTGTTTCCTTGGTGTGTGGACCCCATGGGGTTACTTGCTTTGGTGTACTTATGCAGACTGCTCTGGGGCGACTCCGGGCGGGGAGGCGGAGGGGTCTATTGCTGGTTTGCAGATAGCGAGGGTAATGTCACTGCCTTGTAATGCCTCTTAGTATTGGCACGTGGAATGTGAAGGGCTTGAACTCACCGCAAAAACGCCAGAAGGTGGGGAAATATCTGAATGATCACCAACTGGATGTACTGGGACTTCAGGAGACTCACCTGGCACGCAGGGATGAACTTCGCCTCAAACATAAGAATTTCCCACTCATTTTCAGAGCGTCTGCCCCCATGAAACACAGGGGGGTGGCCCTTCTCTTCCGTTCTTCCCTTCACTTTCAGCCCATGGGGGTGCGCGGTGACAAGGATGGCAGTTGGTTGATGGTTAAGGGTCTGGTGTGTGGCAGATTGTGCACCTTTGTGGTGTTGTATGCCCCTAATGCTGGACAAAATGGGTTTCTCCAGGACTTGCTGCGAAGAGTGGCAGATTTTGTGGAGGGGGAGCTTTTCCTGTTGGGGGACTTCAATCTGATTTGGGACAGGGAAATGGATAGCTCTCATCATCAGAGGTCTGCTGCTGACTTGTTCTCCATCGAAACACAACAGTTGCTAGGGGACTTGGGACTGATTGACGGCTGGCGCTCCCTACACTCCCACTCTCGGGACTACACCTTCTTCTCCCATGTACACCACTCCTATTCCCGGTTGGATCACATTTTCTTGAGTCAAGCCCTTAGAGGAGATGTCTGTGACTCCAGTATATTCCCGCTCTCTGTTTCTGACCACAGCTTGCTGGTGCTCGGGCTACATTGGTCTGCGAAGGGTGACGGACAGCGCAAGTGGTACTTTCCGGCCTCCCTTGTTCGGGACGAAACCTCCTGCAAGGATCTACGGAAAGCCATCCGGGACTTTTTTACTCTTAATCCCGTGTCTGACACCTCCGTCTTCACCACCTGGGACTCCTTCAAGGCGTCCATGAGGGGCACCTGCTTGGCCCTCAATGCTCACCTCAATAGGTTGCGGCGGAAGGAGCATGAGGAGCTGGAGGTAGAACTCGCTGCTCTTGAGAGGGCTTGAGAGGGCACATAAACTGAATCCTTCCCGGTGGACACTTCGCCCGTTGACTGCAGTACGGGGGAAGCTTAGGGCCCATTACAACAACAGGGCAGAGTTTACCCTGCTTCGACTACGGCACCTCTCCTACTCCCAGGGAAACAAGGTGGGAAGACACCTGGTCCGCCAGCTTCGGGATAAGAAGGAAAAGGACTACATAGGAGGTGTCCGAGACGCGGCGGGAACTCTGCAGCATAGGGACGAGGCCAAAGCCGATCTCTTTGGACGCTTCTATGTCGCCCTCTATACAGGTGAGGCCTTAGACCCTGGGGCTCAACGGGAATATTTGGATGGTCTGCCCTTACCTAAGGTATCCATGGAATTGAGTGAATTACTAGCTGCCCCAATCACTAGAGCAGAAGTGCTTGACGGCATCAAGGCGCTGAAACTCCATAAGGCCCCTGGGCCTGACGGCTATACCGCTCTTTTCTACCAGACGTTCGCAACGGAGGTAAGTGACTTCTTAGTCACTCTGTTTAACACCATGGCGGAATCCGGGGAAACGTCCGGTTCCATGGCGGAAGCCGTGATCTCGATTATCCCCAAGTCGGGGAAGGACCCATCTAAGTGCTCCTCATACCGCCCGATAGCTCCCCTCAATGTAGACTCCAAGTTGTACTCCTCCATCCTCGCGAGTAGGCTCCAAAATGTGCTACCGGCGCTCATTCACCCGGACCAATCCGGGTTCATTAAGGGTCGTCAGACCCACGACAATACAGGGAGGGTCATCCACCTGATTGAGAAGGCTAACAGATTCTGTATACCGGCGGTCCTGGTGGGTCTCGACGCGGAGAAAGCCTTTGATCGGGTGGACTGGGGCTTCCTGTTTCAAACCCTGGCCGCCTTCGGCTTCTCTGCTAAGTTTCTCGCGATGATCAGGGCGAATTACAACAGCCCCCGCTCTAGAGTATTGGTCAATGGCCACTTATCAGCATTTTTCCCGCACTCCCGGGGCACCAGACAGGGATGCCCTCTCTCCCCCCTGCTCTTCGCCCTGAGCATTGAACCATTGGCGCTAGCGGTGCGGGAGCATGAGGGGATACAGGGTCTCCCCTTTACTGGGGAACAACACAAAATTACCCTCTTTGCTGATGATGTTCTTTTGTCTGTCATGGATCCGGCTCACTCCCTTCCACACGTCCAGAAGGTGTTGCTGAGCTTCGAGGAGGTGGCAGGTTTCAAAGTAAATTACGATAAATCGTATGTTCTCAATCTGACCCTCTCCTCGGCGGAAGAGGACATTGTGAGGCCACTGACGCCGCTGCCATGGGCCTCCCACTCCATTGTGTACCTAGGGGTTCGGCTGACTTCCTCGATAGGGAAATTATACTCTGCAAACTTCCCCTCGTTGCTGGCGCAGACGCGGGCGGACCTGGACCGCTGGAAACCAAAATATATCTTGTGGCTGGGTAGAATACACGCGCTTAAGATGGTCCTCTTGCCCAAGTTTTTATACCTGTTTCAGGCACTTCCTATACCAATGGATGTGGACTTCTTCCGACGCCTTAAAACCCAGATGCTCCACTTTGTTTGGCAAGGGGGGCGGGCGCGTTTCTCCTTTGCCACTCTGCGGCGGCCGCGGGGGGAGGGGGGAGTGGGTCTCCCCGATATGCACCTATATTACAAAGCTGCCCAGTTGCGGGTTTTAGTGGAATGGTCCCAGCAGTTCTCGGAAAAACATTGGCTGCACATGGACAGAAGCGTGGCGGGGAGATCAATCTGGGATCTAGCGTGGAAAAGAACGCATACATCAGTACCCCCACCGGCACCTCCCTGAAGGTTTGGGATACAGTGTCTAACAACGAGCGCTGGACTACGTTCCCATCCCCCTTCACACCGATACACTTTAACCCGGCCTTCCCACCGGCGCTGCATGAAGGCCCTTTCGAGATATGGAGGGAGGGAGGCTGTAGGGCTCTTACGCACCTGTTTCATGGTTATACCCCGCTTACCTTTGCAAACTGTATGCGGGACTATGGAGTCCCACCCTCCGAGAGATTCCGCCACCTTCAAATGCTCCATTGGGCCACATCCCCGGTTGTCAACAATGCGGCCACGAGGCCCCCCTCTCCCTTTGAGGCCTTCATCTTACGGACCACTTCCATGAAGGGTGTCATCTCCTTTCTTTATAACCTGCTGCTTACTCCGCCGTGTCGCCTCGCCCCCGGTATATGGGACATTGGGAGGAACTCCTTGGGCGGGACATTTCCGATGGGGAGTGGTTATGCTTGTGGCGGGACATTGCTGCACATAATCACTCGCTGGACTTCAGGGAGGCCCATCTTAAAACTCTCATGGACTGGTATCTGTACCCGTCAAAACTTCATCGCATCTTCCCGTCTTCATCGGACAGGTGCTGGAGAGGCTGTGGATTGCTGGGGGATTTCCGCCATATTTGGTGGGATTGCCCGATCATTCGCCCATACTGGGAAGAGATTCTGTCCCATATCAAGAGAATCCTTGGTTACCCAATAGCTGACTCAATGGCCCATGTTCTACTGGGTCTTCGAGACCCGGCGCTCGAGCACCAGACCCGGGCAGACAAAAAGATCTTGTGGCTGTGTATCGGGGCCGCCAAACTTACCCTAGCAGCGGCCTGGAAAAAACTCGAAGGCACCAGCAATTTCCCGGTGGCATGCGAAGTTGTGGCAACTTCTGAGCATGGAACGAGTGGCGGACATCTTCCTGGGCGATTTCAAGAATGTTGTTTTCCGATGGGGACCCTTGGTCCGCTTCCTCTCAAGTGGTTTGCCTTCTGCAGTATGCCCGTCCACGGTGCAAGCTCTTCATCTCTTTCAGGTGTGAATGAGAATCAGGTTGAATGAATGATTGCAAGTTGTCACCACCACCAGGGGGGGGGTGGGGGGTTAAGTTCTTTCTTGGTTCATTTTTGGCGACACTCTCGCTGAAGACTGAGGCATGTACGGCATTGACATAGTAGGCGGAGTGTTTCGTGCTTCTACTCCAACCTCACAGAGCATACCGCCCATCGTGATCCTGAACTTTGTCCAGTTTGGTCTTACACTTACTGTCCAAATGCATCATTGCACTGCGGTTCGAATTGAATGATGGTCGCTCTGTAGAACTCTCCGCCCTTACTTTCAGCCTCTACTTATGCCCCCTGTGAGGGAAGTTGGGCGAGATCGTCGCTTTTTTTCTCTTCATTCTGCTTTCTCTGATAAAATAAATAAAGATTTTACAAAAAAAAACTGGTTATTCGACAGATAAACTGTGTGATCTCTTCCCTTTTCCCTCTGAGCACTGATTCGCTTTGCGCCGGGAAACCCTTTTTGGGTACCTGTCGCGCCCTATAAATTTAAAAACTGAACTAAACTAAATACATTCACCCCAGTACAGAGATCTGGGCATAAATCCATTGCCCGAACTGCCAGGCCAGGTCCTCCCTGGACTGGAAACAAGCATCCTAGGACAAGTTTCGGGCTTTCAGCCCTAATCAGCCAGGATAGCTTGACTCCAGAGGCATGGAGAGCACCGGGCTCACGTCTGAACATACCCATCCCACTCGGGGTGACAAATGCAAACACAACAATTGATGGACAGAATACAGAACAATGTCATACATTCACCCCAGTACAGAGATCTGGGTCTAAATCCATCGTTTTTTTGCTCACCATGCCATTCTAGCTTGAACCCAGCCATATGCAAATGAGTCTGACCCTGTACCCCATGGGAACAGTCAAGCCCAAACGTCCAGGCCAGGTCCTCCCTGGACTGGAAACAAGCATCCTAGGGCTGGTTTCAGGTTTTCAGCCCTCATCAGGCAGGATAGCTTGACTCCAGTGGAATGGAGAGCACGGGACTCACGCCTGAGCATACCCATCCAACTCGGGGTGACAAATGCAAAAACAACAATTGATGGACAGAATGCAGGACAATGTCATACATTCTCCCCAGTACAGAGATCTGGGCCTAAATCCATTTTTTTTTTGCTCATCATACCATTCCAGTTTTGATCCAGCCATATGCAAATCAGTCTTGACCCTGCACCCAATGGGAACAGTCCAGCCCGAACTGTCAGGCCAGGTCCTCCCTGGACTGGAAACAAGCATCCTAGGACCGGTTTTGGGCTTTCAGCCCTCATCAGCCAGGATAGCTTGAGTCCAGTGGCATGGAGAACACGGGACTCACGACTGAGCATACCCATCCCACTCGGGGTGACAAATGCAAACACAACAATTGATGGGCAGAATGCGGAACAATTTCATACATTCACCCCAGTGCAGTGATCTGGTCCTAAATCCATTGGTTTTTTCGCTCACCATGCCACTCCAGTTTGGACCCAGCCATATGCAAATCAGCCTTGATCCTGCGCCCAATGGGAACAGGCCAGCCCGAACTGCCAGGCCAGGTCCGCCCTGGACTGGAAACAAGCATCATAGGACCGGTTACGGGATTTCAGCCCTCATCAGCCAGGATAGCTTGACTCCAGTGCCGTGGCGAGCACGGGACTCACGTCTGAGCATACCCATCCTGTAGTGTAGTTCCTATATTCCCAATAGGCTCTGCGCATTGGAAAAATATATCCTATTGATGTGACGTAGGACTTATGTTAACTAGGTGTCTATCGAAATATATTAGACTTAATTGTGAGTGCCAGCTAGCTCAGAGGTCACTAGAAACGTTCTTGAGTTCACAAGAAGGTATTTAGTTTCTGACAACCGCATAAACATGACAACTTTGTTTCCCCAAGATAAAACTGATCTTCAGAGTCGTCGAAACAATAGATAGATATTTTACTCAGTCATTCGTGCATGCTTCGTTTCACCAGAGGTGCAGAGAAACAGATAGACAGGCGTTTTCAATAAAAGGATTTATTAAACAGTCTTCTTTGGTTGTTTCTTGCATAACCCCAGACCAACCACGCCCCCTCGGGAAACACCGAGAATGGAGGGAGCGAGCACCTGAACTGCGCCAGTGGTGAGAAGACCACCCGCGGGTGGATTGACCCCCGATCCGGCGGCTGGGCTGGTGCTGCGGCGGGTTCCGGGCGGCCAGGGTTTTGTGGCCTACCCGGAGCGGAAGGAGTCCGAGCGGTGTGCGACCTGGATCCCGGCTGCGGCTTCTGCTCCTACAAGCATCGCCCTTCCCCCCGACGCAGCCCCGCCGGGGTTGGCTCACGGCGGGCCGGTCCTGGTCCTGAGGACTTCGAGAAGCCCACAGTGCAGCCTGGACTCACAAGGGTTGTTCTACAGCTACGTGTGAGGAGAGGAGAAGGAAGGGGCCATAGAGAGATTGTGGCCTGCTCCTCGGGGTCCGATCTGGGCGTGGGGGGCCCCTGGTCTGAGCCCCACTTCTAGTGCTATACAGTGGCCCCTGGGCTCGGCTTGGACTCCTGGGCGTACACGCTAGACACGAGTGGCGCGGTTCGGCCACACTTCCTGGGACGATCCTGGTTGCACTGGTGCTGGCTCTTCTCGGCGACAGCGAAGGGACCCCGGGACGGCCAGGGGCAACCCACATTGCAGATTTGGAATCATAGCTACCACGCTGTCAGGAAGGACTGTGGCTGGAGACGGCGCGATGACCACCAAACAGCGTAAGGAGAAGCCGGGCAAAGAAGCTCCCCCAAGGGGGCATCAACAGGCAGCGTCCCCTGGTCCCAGCGTCTCACCCAAACCGAGGGATGATGAGGCACTCGCCACAAAGGCCTTCATGCTGGAACTTTTCACTGCAATCAAGGAGGACATCTCTGAGCTCCGGTCCCAGTTGGCTTCGGACATTTGTGAGGTGCGGAGAGACGTGGATGGCATCGGCGACCTGGGGCTGGCGGGAGATATGCACCAACTACAACAGGATGTGCTTCGGCTCACTGAGCAGAATTTAGACCTCCAGGCTCATGCGGAGGACTTGGAGAACCGATCACGCCGGAACAATATCCGCATTCGGGCTGTGCCATGGGACGGCGAGGCTGGAGACTTGAGGGGGGATGTGGAAGCCCTTTTCTTGCAAATCCTGGGAGAGGAGGACCTGAGCGAGATCCGGATGGACAGGGTCCACAGGGTCGGGTTGCCGAGGCGCGGGGGGGCCGATATCCTGGTATGCGTGCATGACTTTCAACTGAAGGAACGCATACTTCGCAAGGCCCGGGAGACCCCCTCCTTGCAATTCCGGAGCCATCATCCTCAACTTTACCAGGACATGGCGGCATCCACACTTCAAAAAAGGCGGGAGTTTCGACCTGTGACCGCCTTCTTACGTGAGCAAAATGTGTCCTACTCCTGGGGGCACCCCTTTCGACTGATCTTCAGGTGGCAAAACAGACTGGTTCAGATTCGATCCCTGCAGGCAGCCCGGGACCTCCTGGGCCTGGAGGACGAGTGGCACAGAGTGGGACGAGAGCTTGCACCGAGGAGGCCTGATCCTACCACCAGCTTGCAGGAAAGAGATGCAGCGGTGGCCTCCGTGGCGTCAGTGACGGTGGCACCGTCGCAGGAGAGCTCCGAGGCGGCCTGAGACCCCGGGTTGGCAACTTGAAGGCGTCGGAGGGACCCCCTCTACCGTGGGTATTATTGTACTTTTGGGAAGACACCCCTGTACGAGACCTTGGGGGCACGCTCGATGGTGCCCTGTCCGCCCCCCCTTGAGGGGTCACATAGACTTCCACATAAAGGGACTATCAAGGTCGTTGTTTTTTCTTCTTGTATTTCTTTTTCTTCTTGTTGCCTCCCTCTGTCCTCCTGGTTCTAGAGCGGAACTCCCGCTTCTTGGGGGGAGGGAGGGTTCATGGGGGTTGTTGGGGGTACTGGGAGGGTGGGGACTGGAGGGGGGGTGGTGGTGACCTGACTGTATGGTTTAATGTAGTTTTTGCTTTCTGGGATGCTGTATGCCTGTATTTTGTTTGTTCTGGCCTGGACTCGAGGGCTCCTTGCGCTTTCCACTCTGACTGCGAGGGGTTGATGGTTCTGTTGGGTCGGTCTACTGCTGTGCCGGTAAACATGGTAGAGGGGGGGAATTTGTGGCTGAGCTGCATAAGGTCGGGGTGGGTGGTGGGGTTGGAGGATGGGAGGGGAGGGTTGGAGAGCAGATGGTTGAATTGTGTTTCCTTGGTGTGTGGACCCCATGGGGTTACTTGCTTTGGTGTACTTATGCAGACTGCTCTGGGGCGACTCCGGGCGGGGAGGCGGAGGGGTCTATTGCTGGTTTGCAGATAGCGAGGGTAATGTCACTGCCTTGTAATGCCTCTTAGTATTGGCACGTGGAATGTGAAGGGCTTGAACTCACCGCAAAAACGCCAGAAGGTGGGGAAATATCTGAATGATCACCAACTGGATGTACTGGGACTTCAGGAGACTCACCTGGCACGCAGGGATGAACTTCGCCTCAAACATAAGAATTTCCCACTCATTTTCAGAGCGTCTGCCCCCATGAAACACAGGGGGGTGGCCCTTCTCTTCCGTTCTTCCCTTCACTTTCAGCCCATGGGGGTGCGCGGTGACAAGGATGGCAGTTGGTTGATGGTTAAGGGTCTGGTGTGTGGCAGATTGTGCACCTTTGTGGTGTTGTATGCCCCTAATGCTGGACAAAATGGGTTTCTCCAGGACTTGCTGCGAAGAGTGGCAGATTTTGTGGAGGGGGAGCTTTTCCTGTTGGGGGACTTCAATCTGATTTGGGACAGGGAAATGGATAGCTCTCATCATCAGAGGTCTGCTGCTGACTTGTTCTCCATCGAAACACAACAGTTGCTAGGGGACTTGGGACTGATTGACGGCTGGCGCTCCCTACACTCCCACTCTCGGGACTACACCTTCTTCTCCCATGTACACCACTCCTATTCCCGGTTGGATCACATTTTCTTGAGTCAAGCCCTTAGAGGAGATGTCTGTGACTCCAGTATATTCCCGCTCTCTGTTTCTGACCACAGCTTGCTGGTGCTCGGGCTACATTGGTCTGCGAAGGGTGACGGACAGCGCAAGTGGTACTTTCCGGCCTCCCTTGTTCGGGACGAAACCTCCTGCAAGGATCTACGGAAAGCCATCCGGGACTTTTTTACTCTTAATCCCGTGTCTGACACCTCCGTCTTCACCACCTGGGACTCCTTCAAGGCGTCCATGAGGGGCACCTGCTTGGCCCTCAATGCTCACCTCAATAGGTTGCGGCGGAAGGAGCATGAGGAGCTGGAGGTAGAACTCGCTGCTCTTGAGAGGGCTTGAGAGGGCACATAAACTGAATCCTTCCCGGTGGACACTTCGCCCGTTGACTGCAGTACGGGGGAAGCTTAGGGCCCATTACAACAACAGGGCAGAGTTTACCCTGCTTCGACTACGGCACCTCTCCTACTCCCAGGGAAACAAGGTGGGAAGACACCTGGTCCGCCAGCTTCGGGATAAGAAGGAAAAGGACTACATAGGAGGTGTCCGAGACGCGGCGGGAACTCTGCAGCATAGGGACGAGGCCAAAGCCGATCTCTTTGGACGCTTCTATGTCGCCCTCTATACAGGTGAGGCCTTAGACCCTGGGGCTCAACGGGAATATTTGGATGGTCTGCCCTTACCTAAGGTATCCATGGAATTGAGTGAATTACTAGCTGCCCCAATCACTAGAGCAGAAGTGCTTGACGGCATCAAGGCGCTGAAACTCCATAAGGCCCCTGGGCCTGACGGCTACACCGCTCTTTTCTACCAGACGTTCGCAACGGAGGTAAGTGACTTCTTAGTCACTCTGTTTAACACCATGGCGGAATCCGGGGAAACGTCCGGTTCCATGGCGGAAGCCGTGATCTCGATTATCCCCAAGTCGGGGAAGGACCCATCTAAGTGCTCCTCATACCGCCCAATATCTCCCCTCAATGTAGACTCCAAGTTGTACTCCTCCATCCTCGCGAGTAGGCTCCAAAATTTGCTACCGGCGCTCATTCACCCGGACCAATCCGGGTTCATTAAGGGTCGTCAGACCCACGACAATACAGGGAGGGTCATCCACCTGATTGAGAAGGCTAACAGATTCTGTATACCGGCGGTCCTGGTGGGTCTCGACGCGGAGAAAGCCTTTGATCGGGTGGACTGGGGCTTCCTGTTTCAAACCCTGGCCGCCTTCGGCTTCTCTGCTAAGTTTCTCGCGATGATCAGGGCGAATTACAACAGCCCCCGCTCTAGAGTATTGGTCAATGGCCACTTATCAGCATTTTTCCCGCACTCCCGGGGCACCAGACAGGGATGCCCTCTCTCCCCCCTGCTCTTCGCCCTGAGCATTGAACCATTGGCGCTAGCGGTGCGGGAGCATGAGGGGATACAGGGTCTCCCCTTTACTGGGGAACAACACAAAATTACCCTCTTTGCTGATGATGTTCTTTTGTCTGTCATGGATCCGGCTCACTCCCTTCCACACGTCCAGAAGGTGTTGCTGAGCTTCGAGGAGGTGGCAGGTTTCAAAGTAAATTACGATAAATCGTATGTTCTCAATCTGACCCTCTCCTCGGCGGAAGAGGACATTGTGCGGCCACTCACCCCACTGCCATGGGCCTCCCACTCCATTGTGTACCTAGGGGTTCGGCTGACTTCCTCGATAGGGAAATTATACTCTGCAAACTTCCCCTCGTTGCTGGCGCAGACGCGGGCGGACCTGGACCGCTGGAAACCAAAATATATCTTGTGGCTGGGTAGAATACACGCGCTTAAGATGGTCCTCTTGCCCAAGTTTTTATACTTGTTTCAGGCACTTCCTATACCAATGGATGTGGACTTCTTCCGACGCCTTAAAACCCAGATGCTCCACTTTGTTTGGCAAGGGGGCGGGCGCGTTTCTCCTTTGCCACTCTGCGGCGGGAGGGGGGAGTGGGTCTCCCCGATATGCACCTATATTACAAAGCTGCCCAGTTGCGGGTTTTAGTGGAATGGTCCCAGCAGTTCTCGGAAAAACATTGGCTGCACATGGACAGAAGCGTGGCGGGGAGATCAATCTGGGATCTAGCGTGGAAAAGAACGCATACATCAGTACCCCCACCGGCACCTCCCTGAAGGTTTGGGATACAGTGTCTAACAACGAGCGCTGGACTACGTTCCCATCCCCCTTCACACCGATACACTTTAACCCGGCCTTCCCACCGGCGCTGCATGAAGGCCCTTTCGAGATATGGAGGGAGGGAGGCTGTAGGGCTCTTACGCACCTGTTTCATGGTTATACCCCGCTTACCTTTGCAAACTGTATGCGGGACTATGGAGTCCCACCCTCCGAGAGATTCCGCCACCTTCAAATGCTCCTTTGGGCCACATCCCCGGTTGTCAACAATGCGGCCACGAGGCCCCCCTCTCCCTTTGAGGCCTTCATCTTACGGACCACTTCCATGAAGGGTGTCATCTCCTTTCTTTATAACCTGCTGCTTACTCCGCCGTGTCGCCTCGCCCCCGGTATATGGGACATTGGGAGGAACTCCTTGGGCGGGACATTTCCGATGGGGAGTGGTTATGCTTGTGGCGGGACATTGCTGCACATAATCACTCGCTGGACTTCAGGGAGGCCCATCTTAAAACTCTCATGGACTGGTATCTGTACCCGTCAAAACTTCATCGCATCTTCCCGTCTTCATCGGACAGGTGCTGGAGAGGCTGTGGATTGCTGGGGGATTTCCGCCATATTTGGTGGGATTGCCCGATCATTTGCCCATACTGGGAAGAGATTCTGTCCCATATCAAGAGAATCCTTGGTTACCCAATAGCTGACTCAATGGCCCATGTTCTACTGGGTCTTCGAGACCCGGCGCTCGAGCACCAGACCCGGGCAGACAAAAAGATCTTGTGGCTGTGTATCGGGGCCGCCAAACTTACCCTAGCAGCGGCCTGGAAAAAATCGAAGGCACCAGTAATTTCCCGGTGGCATGCGAAGTTGTGGCAACTTCTGAGCATGGAAAGAGTGGCGGACATCTTCCTGGGCGATTTCAAGAATGTTGTTTTCCGCTGGGGACCCTTGGTCCGCTTCCTCTCAAGTGGTTTGCCTTCTGCAGTATGCCCGTCCACGGTGCGAGCTCTTCATCTCTTTCAGGTGTGAATGAGAATCAGGTTGAATGAATGATTGCAAGTTGTCACCACCACCAGGGGGGGGGGGGGGTGGAGGGTAAGTTCTTTCTTGGTTCCTTTTTGGCGACACTCTCGCTGAAGACTGAGGCATGTACGGCATTGACATAGTAGGCGGAGTGTTTCGTGCTTCTACTCCAACCTCACAGAGCATACCGCCCATCGTGATCCTGAACTTTGTCCAGTTTGGTCTTACACTTACTGTCCAAATGCATCATTGCACTGCGGTTCGAATTGAATGATGGTCGCTCTGTAGAACTCTCCGCCCTTACTTTCAGCCTCTACTTATGCCCCCTGTGAGGGAAGTTGGGCGAGATCGTCGCTTTTTTTCTCTTCATTCTGCTTTCTCTGATAAAATAAATAAAGATTTTACAAAAAAAAACTGGTTATTCGACAGATAAACTGTGTGATCTCTTCCCTTTTCCCTCTGAGCACTGATTCGCTTTGCGCCGGGAAACCCTTTTTGGGTACCTGTCGCGCCCTATAAATTTAAAAACTGAACTAAACTAAATACATTCACCCCAGTACAGAGATCTGGGCATAAATCCATTGCCCGAACTGCCAGGCCAGGTCCTCCCTGGACTGGAAACAAGCATCCTAGGACAAGTTTCGGGCTTTCAGCCCTAATCAGCCAGGATAGCTTGACTCCAGAGGCATGGAGAGCACCGGGCTCACGTCTGAACATACCCATCCCACTCGGGGTGACAAATGCAAACACAACAATTGATGGACAGAATACAGAACAATGTCATACATTCACCCCAGTACAGAGATCTGGGTCTAAATCCATCGTTTTTTTGCTCACCATGCCATTCTAGCTTGAACCCAGCCATATGCAAATGAGTCTGACCCTGTACCCCATGGGAACAGTCAAGCCCAAACGTCCAGGCCAGGTCCTCCCTGGACTGGAAACAAGCATCCTAGGACTGGTTTCAGGTTTTCAGCCCTCATCAGGCAGGATAGCTTGACTCCAGTGGCATGGAGAGCACGGGACTCACGCCTGAGCATACCCATCCAACTCGGGGTGACAAATGCAAAAACGACAATTGATGGACAGAATGCAGAACAATGTCATACATTCTCCCCAGTACAGAGATCTGGGCCTAAATCCATTTTTTTTGCTCATCATACCATTCCAGTTTTGATCCAGCCATATGCAAATCAGTCTTGACCCTGCACCCAATGGGAACAGTCCAGCCCGAACTGTCAGGCCAGGTCCTCCCTGGACTGGAAACAAGCATCCTAGGACCGGTTTTGGGCTTTCAGCCCTCATCAGCCAGGATAGCTTGAGTCCAGTGGCATGGAGAGCACGGGACTCACGACTGAGCATACCCATCCCACTCGGGGTGACAAATGCAAACACAACAATTGATGGGCAGAATGCGGAACAATTTCATACATTCACCCCAGTGCAGTGATCTGGTCCTAAATCCATTGGTTTTTTCGCTCACCATGCCACTCCAGTTTGGACCCAGCCATATGCAAATCAGCCTTGATCCTGCGCCCAATGGGAACAGGCCAGCCCGAACTGCCAGGCCAGGTCCGCCCTGGACTGGAAACAAGCATCATAGGACCGGTTACGGGATTTCAGCCCTCATCAGCCAGGATAGCTTGACTCCAGTGCCGTGGCGAGCACGGGACTCACGTCTGAGCATACCCATCCTGTAGTGTAGTTCCTATATTCCCAATAGGCTCTGCGCATTGGAAAAATATATCCTATAGATGTGACGTAGGACTTATGTTAACTAGGTGTCTATCGAAATATATTAGACTTAATTGTGAGTGCCAGCTAGCTCAGAGGTCACTAGAAATGTTCTTGAGTTCACAAGAAGGTATTTAGTTTCTGACAACCGCATAAACATGACAACTTTGTTTCCCCAAGATAAAACTGATCTTCAGAGTCGTTGAAACAATAGATAGATATTTTACTCAGTCATTCGTGCATGCTTCGTTTCACCAGAGGTGCAGAGAAACAGATAGACAGGCGTTTTCAATAAAAGGATTTATTAAACAGTCTTCTTTCTCAAGCATAAGAAATTAACTGCTACAATCGTAAAACTGGTTACAAAATATTGTGCATACAGTAAAAAGAGTAGAATAAAATAATACTGTAAGTGCATTGTATGGTTCCTAGACCATAGATAAATACATACATAAATAACAGAGACTAAAAAGTACTCAACTGGTGCTTCTAAAATACGCCTACCCCGATGTACCTAACCTAAGCTTAGTACGAGGGAAGAAGTAAGTGAGGTGTAGCATAAATTCAGTATTCTTTGCCAATAATCTATCCAAGATTTCTCTTAGGGTCTAATCAGCTCTGTACCTTGGTTTAGAATGAAGAAGGTCAATCTCAGGACTCAATTTCCCAACAACCCGCAAGGGTAGCTTGGAAACACTGGTGCTGGATTTCTCGGCAGGAGAAAAGACAGCGTCTCTCTCAGTACGTCTGCTGGAGGGTCGGCTTCCTTCGGACTTATATGTAGGTTTGGGCCTGTAAATGGGTTTACATTGCCAGAAAGAAATGGCTGATTAAAACTGCACACACAGGTTGCCATGGCAGGCCTCAAACATATTTAAACTGCTGCTTAAGTGAGTGGCACAATCAATGCTGCAAGCCCGCTAGTAGCATTTAAATTAAAGACACTGCTTACATGTAGTACGACTTTACTAGGGACATATAAGTACATTAAACATGCCAAGCGGGTATAAGGCAATGTTACCATGTTCAAGAGACAGAACACAAGCACTTAAACACTGGTTAGCAGTGGTAAAGTGTGCAGAGATCTAGATCGAGCAACAACAAGATCAGCAAAAATGGAGGGGGAAAGCAAACGATGTGGGGCCGACCACCTTAAGGGTGACATCTTCAACACACAGATAACTGCCTCTCAGATCTCTAATAATGAAGTCCCTGGAGCAGGTGATGTACCACTTGAAGATCCACCCTGCCTTTCAAGAGGGCAAGCAACATTCTGAAGCTGATTGGCTTAAGAGATAGAAGACCTCACCCAGTGTCTGCGCAGTGATTTTCTCCCTTTTTTGCCAGATTAGAATTCACAAAAAAGGGAATCTGATTGACCAAAGGAAACCACCTTTTTGAAATAAATCTACCTGCTCTCTTCACATCGAAATTATGTAATTCAAACACCTGCTGAGATGAAGGAGAAGCAAACATTTCTGGTAATATCACCTCTTGATCTAAATGAAACTTGGAAACACCCTTAGGAATACAGAAGATGAAAACTTACAATTAATCTATCAGGAAAAGCCTTCAAAGGGATATGATGACATACTAGAAGGGGAACCTAGCACTACAACCTTCCAGCTCAAGTGATAACTACCAGGAAAATAGTAGTTCAATGTAGCTTTCTGGAGCGTTTTTCTCTAGAAGTGCAGCTAAAAAACTTCTTTAATTGGTTTGTTTTTTTGCCCAGGACCACGGGCATCATTTCACCAAACCCATTGGTGTGGTGGAAAAGACATGAAATGGTCTGCACCTACAAATGCCATCTTGGCCTATCCTGGTAAAAACTTGTGAAAGATTGAGGAAACAAGATGTTAAAATATCTCAGCACCATATGGCTACTTCTTCTTACAGATTCTGTAGTTCCCATCGGTGACCCTTGTATTGTTCTCAGTTGGCTTTCCTGAATGCAGCAACAGACCCAAATATGGACATATGTAAGGGCAGGTAGCTAACACAATGTGCCTGTCTCACCATCTGCTCATCTGGTCACCATGAAACTTTATTTCAAAGTAGTTACCAAACAAATAAACTTCTAGGCCATAAATGGTCTTACAGACATTCAAAACAAAATGGGTGAAAGAATGTATAAACCAAGTTATTGAATGGTTTACCATCTACGTTTGCCTTAGAAGCTTTGTGACTGTGACAGTGAATATGTACATATAGAGACCACTAGCACCTCGGTGTCTTGGTGCTAAACAAACCATATTAAACCTGAACGGGGTAACCAAAAGTATAGTGTAGTATAGTTATTATTCCAGGCATTCCTTCTCTGTTGGTTTAATATATAGTCCATATTCATTTCGTGAGAAAAGAGGGAATAAACATTAAACAGTCAAAATAGCACCATTGATACTCACAGTTCTATCGGGGCATTTAAAGGCTGGGTATATCCTGCTCAGATTTCCAATTTTCAATGCTTTTCCAAATGATACCTTGCTTATTTGACGTGAATTTCCAGCAGTAGACGCTATTCTGCCTGTATAAAGTGTCGCAACTCATGCTCCTGTCTCCATCTTTGGCTTCTGTTCCAAATGTTATTTCGTGCATCTGGTGAAATGTCACACTTGTGGGTTTGCACTTCGCCTTACAAAGACTGACCAGCCTCTGTGCATGCTGCCATTTGAATTACTGGGCCTTCGATGGCTACGCTTAAGGGGTGAAAAGTTTACTTTAGTCTGCTGTCCTCTAACCAGGTTGTCAATAATTACTGATAAACGTGCTTACCACCAAGCAATAATTAATGCTAAAGCACAGGCGACAAGAAACAATCTTTCAACAAGAAATATTACAAGTGACACTGCATACATCCAATACTGCACAGCCATGCCACATTGGTGGCTATCAGCATGCTCACAATTGCACCTGCCACAATAAAACACAAACCCTTACACCTAACAGAGCAAATCGGAACAGAATGACTAACACACTTCCAAAAGAGCCCAGATGCACAGGGACATTAGGATATCGTGCTACCCAGTATCAAACTCGACTTCTATCCCCATATCTCTTGAGTTTGTTAAATAGAACAAGTTAGGCAGACTCTGTGATACTCGCACGTGCTGTACAAAGGTCAAGAGCCATACAGTCGGATAAGTGCTACAAATTTAAGAATCCTGACTACTTACCGTGCCAGCATACAGCAAATCACTCAGACAAAATTAGCATAATCTCTCCACATCCCCATGCACACAGGATTGCATTATAACATGCCTTGATTAGGATGCATTGATAATTCTTTAATATAGTTGGGCTATGGACATCGAGTCAAGAGAAACAAACAGTCTTTTATCACATGTACCCATTCACATAAGACATTACAAAGATTCCCCAGTGTTGAGCATGATTTACCTTCACACTCATCTACGCAAACCAGTGGTAAACTAAAGAATGAGCAAACGCTCTACTAACAACACACAACCAAACCCCAACAAAGAGCAGACACATTTGATTGATGTCCTTCCCAGTTCTGCACGAGAGGCCGCCCACAAATGGAATACATTACAATGCAATAACAATGGAAATTAGTGCATTATAGATGTGAATAAGATAACATAGCGTTGTGACAAACCAGGCAGAAAAAGGTAATTGGTGCATATTGTATGTCTGTATGGCTGGGTACAAACTGGGGTTGCATGGTGAGCAAAAGAGCAATATATTCAGCCCAGATCTCTTGACTGTGGGTGAGTGATTGACAAGCTTCCGCACTCCGTCCATCATTTGCATATTGTAAATCACCATGACTACTGCAAATTCCTCTATGTTAGCCCATTCAAACGTCAATCACTGGGATGTGAAAATTCCAAGTCAATGCAACCCAGTTTGTAGCCAGACTTAAAACCTAGTATCAAATCATTCCATTTCTCCACACATCACACTGGCTCCTAGAGAGCGTGTGCATTCATCTTAATATGAAAAGGCTCAAGCATACATACCTTCAAAGTCAGGCTCCAGGCTAATAATTTAAATTATAGGAAGGCTTTAGAGGAGGATCTTTTAAAAATGTGCAGATCCCCAGTCCCTAACTGCAGGGTTTAGCTGACCAGATTAGAGTGCTCGTCACACCAGTGCAGACACTTCTGTCTCTCCGACTGCCCCCATCAAATTATGTTGCTATCTAAGATATCGTAAACTGGTGGGGACTCAGCTACCTCGCTTAGTGTCAGACCAGAGGCTATGTATTGTGGAGTTAGCTCTTTCAAACGACTATAATGATTTAATATAGCTAACTTTGCACCTATTGACCCGCCTGACTCACTGATGGTCCTCAAGGCCTTGAATTCAGGCTCTCCGTCTGACCCCCGTGCAGCTAGGCTGCTGCCATCGGTCGCAGAGACAGTCAACCCAAAGGTCAACAGGCTCATCAACTTGTCCCTCCAGGAGGCTTTAGTCCCTGCAGCTCGGAAACAGGCCAAGATCTTGACACTCTTAAAAAAAGTCTCGCTGGATCTGTTGAACCCAGTGAGTTATTGTCCCATCTCTCTCCTACCCGGTGTGGCAAATGTCTGCAAAAAGGTAGTAAACTAACAGCTTACCGACTTCGTCGAAGGCTCTGGCCTACTCCATCTGGCCCAATCTGGGTTCAGAGCCTCTTATAGTACTGAGTCGTCTCTCAATGAAATCTCGGAAGCCATTCGGGAATGCCTGGATTCTGGCGTCAGGACAGCTGTTATTTTGTTGGACCTCTCTGCGGAATTTGATACCATACCTCACTCCCTGTTGCTGGCTCGTCTTGGGGACATAGGAATCTCAGGTTTGGCCTGGAGTTGGTTGAAGTCATTCCTGGAGGGCCGAACACAACAGGTTTAGCTCCCTCCTTCCTCTTCCTCCCCTCAGTTTGTGACCACAGGAGTGCCTCAGGGGTCCTCTGTTTACCCCCTTCTTTTTAACGTATATGTCACTCTCCTGGTTCAGTTGGCTCAAGAGCTTGGAGCCAAAATTATTGCATACACCGATGATACACAGCTTCTGTTTACTTGGAGAAAAAAAACGAGTGTCCCACTTCTTCGGCAATAAACTGTCTGACAGCAGTTTTTCAATGGCTCTCCTCTGCGCAATTAAAATGCAATGAGGATAAATCGGAAATCCTCCTTTTTGGGAGATTCTCCTCTCAGTTTAGGGAAGCGGCCTGCAGACTATCCCATTCCTGCTTCAGCGGGGCAACCCGCAAAACATCTTGGGATTTGGTTTGAAGAGAATCTGTCCTTTACTACTCAGATCAAGAAGCTTGCTGGGCATTGCTTTGGGATTCTTAAATCCCTTCCAAAATTTCTCCCGCTCCTCCCAGGGGCGGCCAAGGAAAGGGTTACTAGCGCCCTGATACTCTCTTGTATTGACTATGCCAACGCCTTGTACGTTGGCTTGCCGGGCTATCTGCTGAATCCAGAGTCCAGAAGCAGCGGCCAGGCTTCTTTTCAACATCCCTATAAGATCCAGCATAAGACAACATCTGCGCAAACTTCACTGGTTGCCTGTGGCCAAAAGAGTTAAGTTCAAAGCCCTTGTCCTGGCACATTCTGCCTTGTATGGATCTGGTCCAATCTATCTAAGGAAACACTTCAGGCTCTATCAGCCACATGCATCAAGTGATTTAGGAATCGCAAACGGTGCGAATCGCAAAAATCGGACGTTTGCGATTCCTAAATCGCTATTTGGGATGCATCAATCAAAAATCCAAGAAATCGCTATTTTTTGCGATTTCTAAAAATGCAATTGCATTTAAGGAATCGCTATATGCGATTCCTTAAATGCAATGCATGACACCTAAAAAAAATTGCGAATTTGCAATTAGGAGGAAAAAATTACCATGAGGTTGGACCTCATGGTAATTTGCGAAAAATCTGAAAAATGCAATTTTGTGCATTTTTCAAACTGTCATGTTGTGCACACACATGCCCTTAGGGCATGTGTGTGCACAACATATGTGCATAGATTGATTTCAGGGGTGCAACAGGGTGTTCCTGCTAGACAGCTGCGCTCAGCTTCTCAGCTTCTAGCTCACATACCTTGCTTTCGTCTCAAGAGAATGGGTGGCAGCTCTCTTACTTTCAGGTCGGCTTCGGCCTGGAATTCACTTCCATTCGCCCTTCGCAGCACCCAGGACCCTGGACCCCATTCTCTTCAAAAAAAGACTGAAAAAGTTTCTATTCATCTAAATCAGCCCTTCCTTACCCTTTTTTAGGCTCGCGCCAGGACACTCTTTGGAGTATCTGAGTGCGCTACAAGCTTCAATAACATAACATAACATTTTTTTAACTCTTTTTATTTAGGTTTTTGTTACATTTTTACATATTCATCTGAAAGAGAACTTTCAAGAAACGGGTACATCTTGTTAGGTCTCGATATTTGCTTAACATAACATGGCTGGTGTTGGGTCTAAACAACAAAACGCTGAGGTGATGCTTGTGCACAGTTGCAATCTGTATTGTGTGACCGTATGGACTGGGGCTGGGCCCGTATTGAAATGGAGTCAAGTTACTAGATTAATAAGGATGTGAACATCCAAGAACTGTGAGGGAGGGGGGCAACTTAGCATCTGCAATGGACAAGATCAGTGATAATAGCTACAGGGGAGCAGTGTTCAAGTGGGAGGATGTAAGGGGTGATGCCTCCAGTGGTATACACCGGCTCACTAGGCCTGCTGCACCTTTAGTCATTTTCTAACAGTGGTATTCTGTAGGGTGGGTGCGTTAAATGAGCCGGTACTGCCCGGTACGGAGTACTGGCACTTTTTTATTTGGATGGTGATAAATAGGCTCTCTGGAGTATAGTATATAGTATGCTTTTAAATCTCGCGTTATGGGAGACCCCCTGTGGGGACCCCAGTGCCGCGTTCCATTCAGAATCATGTAAAGGGCATGCAATGTCGTCCTCCCACGCTGTTCTGAGGGGTCAGGGAGATGCCTATGTGCTCTCTGTAGGCCTTATATAGTCATGTGGCGCCCGGTGCCCATGATGTATAGGGTTTGTATGAAGGCATGGGGATGGGGGGTCCTTGCCCACTTTTCTCCACAAGAGGCAGCACGTTGCCAGCAGCTGTCTTGCAAAAGACTATAATTGTAATCAAGGCTTCATGAAAAGGTATTATCGAGCTAATATCTAGTGAAAGGTAAGCACCACTTACCTGGTGAGGCCGATAAGATATGCATGCACTGACAATATTTCCCTTTTAAGGATACATTGTCAATGTCTACAGAAGGTGGAGGAAATTCCAGCATATGATAGGTGCACTGTGGGAATCTCTGGTTTAGATTCCCTCCCAGGGGGTAAATTGTTAGGTGCTGGTTTTACCAAGTGGAATTCCATAAGGGTTTCCGTGTTCAGGGGAATTGGCGCTCACATGTACCACCTGAGCCGAGCAGATGGTACATTTGAGCTTGGGGCAGGTGCTGGGTGTGGAAGAGGGAGGGTGGTGGGAGGGTTGGGGTGGGGAGAGGGGGAGGGAGTGTACTCTGACAAGAGGGATCATAACATACTCCTCACTTGCCTATAAAAATGCTTGCCAGGAATGGGGACAGGCGCTTGGCTGCTGCTGTAAACAAAGCCTTGTGTGGTTTTACTGACCTGAATTATTAGCCAGTAAAATCGGCCCGGTGCTCCTGTACACAAGAAGGCCGGATGTAGGAACACCAGGCGAGCAGTAACCTGCTGGAGCGATTCCCACCCAGGGATATCCCTCCACTGACTCATAATGAGGACCTTATTGTCTAAAGACAATTTAAAATCCAACTAATCCGTTTCCATTCTCTATTATTATTGGCAGAGGACGGTTTATTAAAGTAGTAAAACAGTTTTGTAAAGTCAGAGACACCAGATGTTGTAATAAAACAATCTGTACTACAGTTCTAAAATCTCCCTCTAAAGGAAGTTTGTTGCTGTACTCGTGAAATACGCGTAGGCATTGTTTTGCACCTGGTTCCTTTATTGCTTTATAATAACAACACTGACTCTCTTATAAGGAAATTCATCTTCATTCTAAAACCCGCCCCTCCTTTCCAGATGGTGACTATAATGCCAAGAAATGTGCCACCTTTGGTAGTAATTACGTAAACAGAGTGCCTCTGAATCCCATATGCACTCTAATGCAAACGGTGTCTGAAAACGCCCCCTCTATAAACATTTACAAGTTCAAAGGGAGACAATTAGCCATTTGAAAATGTTGGGACAAAATCTTTTCGTGGTAAATTATACATGACCGTAGCATTACCAGTCATGATTTAATTATGAAATGCACCACAGCTCTTCAATCTCTCTCATGTCACTATAAACACATCTGGCACGGGGCGCTGCCGCATAAAACAGGAAGGCTACACTGGAAACAAGAAAGGGGAAGCTCCGAAAACGTGGCAGAGAACACAGGCAGGTTAATAATTCATGGAGAAGCTGTCTGCCCTGAACATAGCATGAAAATGCGAGCCTGGGAGTGTCTAGCGCCTAATGTGTTTACCTTCGCGGTTGTCACGGTCCACGATTAAATACTCTGGAAACTCGAGTCAAAAGGTCACTTCAGCGCACACTGTAATTAGATTGCACGAAAAAGGCTAGTAATGTGGGGGTGCTTTCTACAACCAACAATTGCTGACTGCAACAATAGAAATAGTTCAATAGCAAACACTGGGGTAAAGGGCGGACAATTAAACCATGACATCAGCTAAGGTCTTCATTAAGTGATCAGCCAGCATTAGCGGTAAGACCTATCAATTCATTACTTCATTACCACCACTGGTAGCTGTGTTATTACTTAGAATGGAAACGCCGTTTGCAGGCGTTTTCCATATTTATGGTTCGGTAATTCCCTGCACAGCCTCGGTAGAACAGCTGTTTAGTCCAATAATAAATACCCCTGTTCTCTAAATACAAATATTCTGTAAAATGCACAAACAACTACTTGCTGCGCATTCACGCCGATTTTATAGAGCTTCTCACACACTGTACTTATATCCACAAGCAGGAGGTGTATTGCATTAAAAATGGTTGGTCAAGTCTGCTCTCTCAAGTTAGTCCCAGGTACCAGAGCCACTGGAATTATGCGATTGAATTTCCGCGGATATTTTCGCGTATGTAAAGGTTTGCCAATGCCACATAATCTATCATCTGCCGCATAATCTGCAGATTTTAACAAATAAACAAAATGTTTCTGGCTCAAACGGTTCAGAAGTTACTAAAGATGCATTGACATGTCTTCCTGAAGAGTAGAAGGCCCTTTGCAAAGGTTGACTGATCACCTTTCTGTTGCTTATTGCTATATTTGGGTGTTAAAGTGGTACTAATGAGGTGCAAGCAATGCCCAGACAGTATTAAGAAGTTTAAAAATAACAAAATAATGAAGTAATACTATCACAAGATGTGCCACATTATGCTGCACTATTTGCCGTTTCTTGCCAAATAATTTACTCAACTCTGCTGCTTAATTTGTCCCTCCCCTGCTGCACAATTCCAGTGGCTGGCATCAACTGCAGTAACAGTCTCATATTTAGATAGCACTCTAAAAAAAGTGTAAGTGCTTGTAAATAAAATTTGTTTTAACAATGTTATTATGTATCACAAATATGCTATAACTCAATAATAAGCTGGATATTTCAATCATTTACATTGTTGTTACTGTCAACATCATTACTGAAAAGTGTGCCACACAAAAACGGGGCTCTTCCACTGTGGGTAGTAGTCTTGGTTCTTATTAGCAGAGGCACTTGACACCACGATCTACAACATCTATTTAACACTCGTGTCACAGACCTCACATTTTTATTGCCATGACCAGTGCAGTGGCGTTGCAAGGTCAGGTGGTACCCGGTGCGAAACATTTCTTGTCACCCCCGGCTTGACAGTTTCAAACCCATATTTTTGCCATTTTGTCACCCCCCTCAGTGATGACACTTGTCACACCCGGGTTGACACAATGGCAAAAATATCTGTTTAAAACCCATATTTTTGCAATTTTGTCATCCTCCCCTCCTCAGTGATGACACCCGATGTGGCCCGCACCAACCACACCCCCCTTCCTACGCCACTGGACCAGTGGATTTCATTTTCCAGCAAACATTTGGCTTTGACTGCAGAGCTATTGACCTAGACTTTTCTTTTTTAGCTTTGATTGTTCTCATCAAAACATTACAAAAATAAAAAGTGTAAAAACAATCAAGGATGATCGTATGCATGCATGTGCTGTAGTGCTTTTTGGTATACTTCGTCAAAATCCATTGTGCATTCACAAGCATGTGGCACACCGGTCACCATCGTGAAATGTATCTTTACAGAATAACCCAAACCACTACAAGTTATTCACCTGTGCATTCATGAGTGGCCTTGTCTGAATAACTTTTATTAAAGCTTCATGCTATAACTGTGCTACTCTAAATTTTCTACCTAATTACCTATTAGATACTTACTGTGTTCATCTCTCTGACACACTTGACTATGTTTTGTTCACATCCTTCTTGATTGGACTGTTCATAATCTTGGCAGCCACTCATCTCAGCATGCCTTCACGTACATATCTAATGCTTTGATAATCATCTACACTCTGACAAAGAGCAATAACATTGTGTACTTCTTCACTGATGTGGTATGTGGTCCTCAAACAATTATTACTCCTTGCATGGTTGTGTTTATGTTCTAATTGGTTGTACCCAGTGTTTTTCCCACTCATATTCTTATATGCTTTATACATGGGTCTAGAATTGTTTTACTGAATAGTGCAAGGCTTTTTGTGCATCTCTCTGTAATTGTTCCAACCAACAGTTCACTTGCTCTTATATTTGAAAATACTGTGTTAGACCTGGCATCATTGGCTTGAGTCTACCTTCCATTTTGTCAGATTGCCTCCTCTGTTTTTGCTGGTTATATGCTTTGGGCACTGTGCCACTGCTATTCAGTGCCTCAGTGCAAGTGCTCCCTATGTTAAATTGATGTACTAATTAGTGATTCGATGATTGGATTATTTGATTTACTTGTCAGACCCTTGTACAGTGCACCATGTGTGCCCTGGGCTTCTAAATCAAATGATGCTGGTGGGCTTGCAGCACTGGTTGTGCCACCCACAGAAGCAGCTTGTAAAGTGTGTCTCAGGCCTGACATTGCAAGGCCTGTGTGCAGTCTGTGACTGCCATGTCGACTTGGCAAGTGCACCCACTTGCCAGTTCCTAAATCATCCCTTTTCTTAATATCAGAAACCCCTAAGGGAGGCCTAAGGAAAGGGTACATTGTAAGTATAAGGTAGGACATGTGTAGCATGTCCTAATAGTGAATTACAGCCTTTTTCGTTTTTCACTATTGCAAGGCTACCTATTCTCCATAGGCCAGAATGGGCAGTTAGATTATTACACCTTATAATCGTAACTGACTCAGGGAACATGGTAGAAATTCGAATTCAGTATTCCTGAACTCAGAATGATAAAATACATATTTTAGTAAAGTTAGTTTTAACATTCTATGTTTGGAAATACGACTTTTAGAAAGTAGGTATTTTCTTGTCTAGCTATCCAGGCCTGCCTCTGCTACGTTGTGTATTCCTTGTCTGGAGTTTGAGTGACAGGGCTGGGGGATTCCAGGAGACAGAATGAGTCAGCACAGTGATGAATAGGGAGATCTGCATCTAGATGGGAGGGAGGAGTTGCACCTGGGACCTGAATAGGGCTGGGTGTTCCCTACACAATGCTGGCTCCACCCTATGGGGTACGGCTGATGTCTCTGCCCTGCACTGTGAAAGAAGAGAAGGAATCATGTCAACAAAGTGCTCCATGGCTGTGCTTTCCCTCCATAATCCTGGCTCCACCTCCTGTGGGGCTTCTGATGTTCCTGCCCTGCACTGTGAAAGGAAAGAAGGAGTCATGTAAACAGAGTGATCCAGAACTGGTTTGGACTGGGCAAAGGCCCCTCTGCCTTCAGAGAACAAAGAGAAAAGTAGTATAAATATTGGGACTCAGACCCAAGAACTTTAGATCACTTCTGAGAACAAGATAAAACTTTTGCCAAGGAAAAGAACCAAGGAATCTGCAGGAGTTTTGGACTGCCCCTCTGCCAGTGTGCTGTATGCTGCTTTGGCCTGCAGTGGTTTCTTCATTGCCAAGGAAAGGGGAAGGAACTTTTAAGGACTTTCATCATCTTACAGAATATTCTCAAAGGGCTTGAACTTGTGTTCCCTCCTGCTGAAGTCTCTGTGACAAAAGACTTCATCTCCAGCTCCCCTCTGAATTTCATTGCTGGGAATTCTAACTGCAGAAGCGTGCATGTAGCTGGGAGCTGAAGCGCGATGCAACGAGAAGAAGCGTGACGCCGCCGCAGCTGAGATTGTCGCATCGCCGGAGAAGCGTGCCGCCGCCGCATCTCCCAGGAAGCATGTCTTCATCAAAGCTGTCTGCTGTGGCAACACCGGAGAAGCGTGATGCCAGCGAGAGGGTCACCATTGCATCACCGGAGAAGCATGTCGCAGGGCCTGTCGCAGCTCCAAAGTACAGAGTCTTTACAAGGCTGCCAGGGTGTCTATGCATCATCGTCGCATCAAGGGCGCCATCTTCTCGCATTGCATCGAGGCGCCATCTTGCGCATCGCAACCGGGCAGCAGGCCGAGAACCTACGCATCATCCCCGCACCAGTAAGTATCACGACGCATCTCCTACTCTGCGCAAGCATTGAGGCGCAGCGCATCATCTCCCCTGGAGCACGGTACCGACGCATCTCCCTTTGCGAGCATTTTGTTTATTTTGCATTACGCATCCAGGTACTTTGTTGAGAACTGTGTCGCATTTATCACCGACTTGAACTAAGCAACTTTTACCATCTTTAAGTCAATCTTAAGTACAGTATTGTGGATTTTTGTCATTTGTGGTCTTGTGTTAAGTCTATATAAAGAATACTTATTTTTATAAAACTGGTGTTGTGTCCATCTGTAGTGTTTTCACTGTATTACTGTGTATATTTATAAATGCGTAACACACTGCCTCTGAGATAAGCCTGGCTGCTCGTGCCAAGCTGCCAAGGGAGTGAGCAGGGGTTATCTAGGAGCAAGGGTCCCTATTTGGACAAAGGTGAATACCATTGCCAACTAGAGATCTCCAGATCTAAAATGTTGGCAGCGGTGGGATTTGGACCTGCATTTGTGACTCATATACAGTAATTGTTGTACCCTACTAGTGAATGCAGACCAAACGCAACCACATATTTTTTTGGTAAAATGTTTTTCCTTGGACTGTTATTTTTTAATCCTGAAAACTCCCAATTCTTACTACCATGAGTAGACCAGCATCTGTTGCATCTATGGATCTTAATTTTGAGGAAGAGAGGTTGGAAACTTACACTTTGAAACAGCTCAAGCATCTCTGCAAGAAATTAAAAGTTGCTTCACCAGGCATTTCTAAAAAGGATGACTACCAAAAGGCACTGAGGGCCTGGGTAGAAGCAAGAAATGCCCCTGATCTTGTGGTAGAGCCAGCTGGGGATGCAGAAGGGCAACTGGATAGGCCAGTGTTTCCAGCCAGGGGAGAGGTACCGTCCCCACCTGGCAGAAATATCTCTTCCAAAGACCTGTCCCCCGGAGAGTTGGAAGACAGGGAGAGAAATAGGGCACACAAGCTGGAGATGGCTAAGCTTAAGATGGAGGATCAGAGGGAAGCAGAGAATAACAGATTGTCCTTGGAGAGAGAGAGAATGAGAATGGAACCTGAGATGATGTTGAGGGAGATAGAGATCAAGGCGAAGGGCTTAGAGATCAATCCCTCTGGTGGCAGCGCACCATCTGTGCCTTCAGGAGGCAGGATATATATTCCCAAGGATGCCATCAAAGATTTCCATAAGCATGAAGATATTGGGCGGTGGTTTGCAGCCTATGAAATAGCAATGTTGGCCGACCGGGTCCCTAAGAAGGATTGGGGAGCAGGGTTGTGGGGCTGCTTTGTGAGTGACGGGAGGGATACTTTGTTAGACCTACTCAGTGAGAATAGAATGTCCTATGCCCACATGAAGGAAGCACTGATGACAAGGTATGGTTTGACTCCAGAACTCTATAGACAGAGGTTCAGGAATTGTAAGAAGCTGGAGGGAACCACGTGGGTAGAATACGTATCTTTCTTTTGTAGAGCTATGGATGGTTGGGTGAAGGGTAGCAAAGTGGATACTTTTGAAGCTCCCTATGATTTGATTGCCAGGGAGCACTTGTCTGCTAATTGTTTTCCAGAGCTACGCCAGCACCTTATTGATAGCAAGTTGACTAACCCTAGGAAGCTTGCTGAGGAGGCGGACCGCTGGGTCAGTACCAGGGTCCACAAGGGTCATGTGGGAGATTTCGCCAAAGGTGGGCAGAGTCCCGAGCAGAAGAGTGGGGGGGTCAATGTTAAACAGAAGGAGTTCCAGAAAGGGCCGCAAAGTAATTCCCAAGGGTGCCAAGGTAAGGGTTCCCAGCCTCCCCCTGAGAACAAGTCAGAACCCCCGACAGGTAAACCTGTTCATAGGGGGCCTGTTACCTGCTTTCAGTATAAACAGGTGGGACACCATTGGTATGATCCCCAGTGTCCCCAAAAGGATCAGTATGTGCCACTCCGTGCACCCCCCCCTGCCAGATGGCCAGTGCAGCCCTGGGAGTGGAGGAGAAGTGTGACCAAGGTGTATGGGGTCCCGCAGAAATGTCCCTTGTCTCATTAGGAGACTTTGAGATAGTCCCAAAAACTCAGCTGCCTGATAACACTAAAAAGTACAGGCAGTGGATGACCATCAATGACCATAGAGTGGAGGCTCTTAGAGACACCGGAGCCAGTGCGACAGCTGCCAAGTGTCACTTGGTGTCTGAAGAGCAGGTGGTCCCCAATGCATTCTTCTCAGTTGTTGCCGCTGACAACACAGAGAGCCATTGCAAAGTGGCTCAAGTTCCCTCTGAGTGGGGGAGGGGTCTCTGGTACTCTTCAAGTAGCTGTGAGGGCAGCCATGCCTGTTGATTGTTTGTTAGGCAATGATTTGGAAAGCTCCCCTTGGACTGTAGTGAGGCTGGACCTTGTTTGCGCACATTGCTATGTTAGTATAGGCTTATTAGAAGTTTAAACTCCATTTTACCTTTTGCTGCTTTTTGCACAGATACTGCACATAGCTGTTATTGTAAGTTAGGCTGCGTGAAATACTTTACATGAGAATGGATTGTTTTCGGCATCCCTAGACTTACATCGCGACCTCAGTCTGCACAGTGAGTGCTAAAGCCTCCAAGGTTATCATAACAAGGTAGCTGTTGTTCGGGCTGAACGGCTCACGTTTTAGACATAACATACATGCAGCTGCAAGCCAACGGAGATTCTGGCGCCTTTAATATTACACTGTAGGCATGATTTCAGGCACTTGGAAGAATACTGTTTTTCCAGAGAGACAGAGAGCTTTTGCAGATCCTGATGTGATTTACTCCTGCTGATCTTGGAGGTATGGGGTCCCCCACAAAAGCCTAAGAGACCTTATATATTTTATAAAACATAGTTCCTGAGTATGACCTAAGTTGCATGTTCTGGGTTGTCTAATCATTGGTTCCTTTGCTATAGGACGAAGAGCTAATGTGACACTGATGCTAGCCGTTTAGGGTTTCTAGGTTCTGAGGTGAGTTTTTTGGTCCACCACAATTCACTGAGGTCCTGGGTCTCTGTGCACAGTTCTGTGTAGAAGCAGAATCCCTGCAACATGGCACACCCAACTTATTTTGAGACTCTCGAGTAGTGCTTATATCTGTCCACAACCCCTCACTATTGTTTCCGGTTGACGGTGGTGACAGTTAAACCTACCTGTAGTTTAATAGGTCTATTCAAGCTTGATAATTTAAAATGGTTCCTTTTTTTGTCTTAAATGATCCTTATTGGATTTTTACAGCAATAGTTACCATCCTTCCCCCCACCCGCCCTGGTCAGACAAGTACACAAAAAAAACATAACATAATACATGTCATATTAAAGGCAGCTTAGGTATTTTAATGCATCATACATTTAAGCCTAGCATAAAAAACTAAAGCAACAGTACTTTTAAAGACTAAACAAGAAAGAAGCAGAAACTGCAAAAAAAGGAGAGAAAAAAAAGGAAAAAAAAGAAAAAGAAAATTTAACCTAAGCTAACAGCGTCATGTTTGAACTGTGCTCTGAGCCAAACCCTGAGCCAAACTCCATTGTAGCAAAGGAGACCAGATGTTTAGTCCCCTAATCCGCCGTTGTTTAGCCTTCCGTTTATAAATAGCAACCTCCAAGTTAGAGATCGCTAAAAGTCTTGCTAACCATTGTTGGAAGGACAGAGCCAATGGATCTAGCCACGCAGAAGCTATGCATAATCGAAGAACCACCATTGCAATAAAGATTAGCTTGTGGCCGTCAACGGGAAGATCCGGCTCGGCGGCCCCTAGCAAAATTACTTCACTGGTTAGGATTATATTTCGTTGAGGGGGCGTGGCTTAGCGCCCGATACGGATGGAGGTGCCGGGGTAGAGCTCCGTCTACACCGGAGTTTTGTGGCGGTTCTACTCATTCCAGAAGGAAATGACGACCATTGAACGACGTCGGAACGCCCCGTCTATCCACTAACCTGTCTGCCGCTTCCAGGCTCCCTCAGCCTCGCACAGCAGCTCCCGTTTTCCTTCGGTCGCGGCTTTCCTTCAGCCGCGGCCGCCATTTTGTCATTTCCGACGGCGCTCGTCTGAGGAGCGAGTCTGCGACGGTGACAGCCTCCTGACATCAGCGCTTCACCGAAAATGCCGCATTTCAACGGGAAATAAGGGCAAATCATCAAAACCCTCACAGGTGATTCAATTCTTTTTTCTTGGAACCGTTTTTTTTTTTTCTTCGTCTATTTTTTCTTGAAGTCTTGTCTTCTCACTAACATTGGCTTGGCAGCCATTTTAGGCTCCCTGCTCCCTCAGCTGTGAGCCGCCTATATATCAACTTGACCCTCCTCAGCTTTACAGTCACAATTCATTGGCCCCTTCGAATATTTGTTGCATTTGGCGCTTGCTCCTCCTATTATTGACTGTTGTGTATTCCTAACGACTGCAGTGCTCACCAGCCCGCACTTTATTGCTGAAACTTTATTTTAAGTTCTCTCATGGCGGAGGGCCCTGGTAAAAACCCTAAACGGAATTTCGTCAAGAATTCAAAGCTTTTCACTGCTTTGGCTAATTTGGACGCTTCTGGAGAGTCCTCCACTGGTGAACCGTCTCTTACCATGGATACACCCCCGCAACCAGGGTCGAAAAATGCCGTCAAGAGACTGAAACAACATCCGCCCTCTCCCCCAAAGCCTACATCAGCTATTTCTATAGAATTACTCCTCGAAGAAATTAGAGCACTGCGCCCATTCATGGAGGAGACAAATTCCAAATTGCAAACCTTGACTGACAATTGGTCTCTAATGGATACTAGGGTCTCTAAGGTGGAAAAATCAGTCTCATCCTTCCAGGAAGCTGCTACCAAAGTTGTCCACATGGAAACGCAAGTCTCTTCACTCCAGAAGCAGGTGGAGGACCTTGAAAACAGGAATAGGCGCAATAACCTACGCCTTTACGGCCTGAAGGAAGGTTGCGAGGGGAATGACGCCATTGCCTTCTTTACATCCTTCCTGCCCAAACTTCTTCACCTTCCTGAAGGCACTTCTCTTAACATTCAACGAGCACATAGGCTAGGTCGAGCGCCTTCCACCATCTCTCCTACGACAAAGCCTAGAGGTGTTATTATGTATTTTCTTGAATACACAGATTTGCTGAAGGTTCTACTAGCGGCTAAAGCTATTCCTCACATCAAATGGTCGGACTCCACTTTATTCTTCGCCCAAGATTATGCCAAGGCTACTGCTTCACGCCGCAAAGCATTCCTCGACATGAGACCAGAACTGCGTTCTATTGGAGCCAGATATGGACTTTTCCATCCCTGCCTCTTCAAAGTCACACATAACAACAAGACTATGACTTTTGAGGATCCTCTCCGACTTCGAAGTTTCCTGAATTCCTGTGGTACAGCTGACATGGAGTTTTCTGGCCCTTCCTCTTCATTTCCACCTTGACTCTCGTTGTTGATATTTTTGGATTACCTTACATCTAATGGTTCCTAGTTCTTAATATATTATGATGTTCTTTTTTTCCACAGGTTCCTAAGCTACCGTGTACCTTTCATGTTCATTGCCTGTGTTGGTTTGTTTCCGTTACTTCAATGTTTAATCTTGTTTTTTCCTTGATCCCTTTTCCTTATACACCTGGATATACGTTGTTCGCCTGGTTCTAATATTATTGTTTTCCTTTTGCAGAACACCTCCCTATATTCCGTCCCGTCTCTCCGGTTGGACGTCTTGTGGCCCCGTCTACCTACCTACCGTTGGTTGGTCTTCCCCCCCCTCCTCTCATCTCCGTCTTTCCCCTTGTGTTCAGACATCTGAACGTATCCACTTCCCAAGATCCCTTGTAAGTATCGACCTATTTTTTCTCCCTTTTCCATTGTTGACATGCTCCCTATTGTTTTATATGTTCTTGTCTTCATTTTTGCATGGCGATTGTTTCATCCTTTCACATTAATCTCTTACAAACTACTCTTCTTCTTATTTTTCATCCTAATATTCCACTCTCTTACTGTTATTCTACATCCCCTCCCTTTTTCTAGTTTTATCTTACAGCCCTATGCTACATCCTCTTTACTCTTGTGTAACATTCTATGGATCTTTCCAAATTATCTTCTTTTTCCGACATTTATGACCTCCTTTTCCTCTTGCCTTATATTCTTTTCTGCTCAGCTGACTCTTATCCTCTTATCACGATTTTCTTTTCATATCCCAGCGCCCCTCTTCTCCATTGTCCTCTTTCACTCTCTTCTATCTGTCCTTCTCTTTTTCAGGCTTTCTTTTTCTTTTTTCTCACACTTCTCCTCTCTCGATATATCTGAGGCTTTTTTCCATTACGTATTTGCACTCCCTCTTTCTAATTATTCTTAATGTCAGTACGCATTGTTTCTTGGAACGTTAAAGGTTTAAACTCACCTATCAAGAGACAAAAGATCCTTTCCCATTTAGCTAAACTGAATGTAGATATAGCCTTTCTTCAAGAAACCCATTTATCTGATACTGACGCTGCTAAGCTTCAAAGAGGTTGGGTGGGAAAGGTTTTTTCAGCTCCCGGGGATGGCAAAAGAAATGGTGTTGTTTTGCTGGTTCGAAAGTCCTTTTCTCACTCTGTATTGCTGTCTGAATCTGATCCCGATGGCAGATGGTTACATGTCAAACTTTCCTCTAAGGGTGTCCCTTTATCCTTGCTTAATGTTTATGCCCCCACAGGTGGAAACCCTACTTTTTGGAATGCGTTTGCCTCTCGTATTACTCAATCCATTGAAGACAACTTTATTCTAGCAGGTGATTGTAACCTGCCGTTGGACCCCTTCTTAGACAGAAACTCCAAAGTTTTTTTTGTCCCTAATAAATCCCATAAGCTCTTTACACATGTCATTTCTCAGCACAAACTAGTGGACGCCTGGCGACTATGCAACCCAACCAGCAAAGAATTTACATTCTACTCCCCTGTTCACCAATCCCAGTCACGTATTGATTATATTTTTCTCTCTCACCATTTGTCCCAATCCCTTACCCAAGCTGACATAGGCCCCATTGTGTTTTCGGATCATGCCCCGGTTCTGATTAACATTGACATCTTGCCCAGATCCACTGGTCCCAAAAGGTGGCGTTTCAATAATACCCTCCTTCTTGATCCCAAATTTACGACCTCCTTTATTGAGTTCACCACCGAATTTTTTGCTATAAATGACACCCCTACCTTGGCTACCCACACTATATGGGACGCTTATAAAGCTGCAGCCAGAGACTTTATCCTAAGACATGTTGCCACAAAGCGTAGCCTTGCCCGTCAACGTACCAGAGATCTTTTATCTCAGATCAAAACTCTGGAACATGCCTTTTACACTTCTCACACCCAGGAAAGTTTGACAGCTCTTGTTAATGCGAAAATGAATTACAACAAACAATCCACTGATGATGCATCATTGTACTTACTGAAATCCAGCTCGAAATTTTATGGTGGGAAGAATAAGGCGGGGAAAGTTCTCGCTAACTATTTGAAGGTTAAACAAAATAAGCTGGATATTGAATCTGTTTTTGATGCTAATTTAGTTCTGCAACACAAAGATGCGGATATTTTAGAGGAATTCTCCCGATTTTACTCCACACTTTACTCTTCTGGCACGCAACCTTCTGAGCACTCTCTTTCCACTTTCTTCACAAGCATTCACCCTCCCTCTAACTTTCCCGTTGACCTCACCTCCCTTGAAACTCCCCTCACCGTTCGTGAATTGCACACAGCGCTCCAATCTCTTAAGAAAGACAAAGCCCCAGGACCTGATGGTTTCACTGTCGAATTTTATCAGCATTTTGCTACCCTTCTGTTACCCAAATTATTTCACCTTCTGGAGTCTTTTAAAACTAACGGAGCTTCTTCAGGCACTTTTTCTGACGCTTATATTTGTATTATACCGAAGGAGGGGAAAGACACTCAACACTGTAAGAATTACAGACCGATATCATTGGTTAACATTGACTACAAGATATATGCCAAATCTTTAGCCATCAGATTAGACTCCTTCCTCCCAGAACTCCTAGGCCCTGAGCAATCCGGATTTGTTAAAGGACGCTTCATATCAGACAACACTAGACTCCTCTTTAACGTATTATCTAAATCATCACGCTTCAGTAATTCCCTAGCCGCAATTGCTCTTGACGCCGAGAAGGCGTTTGATAGGGTAGAGTGGTCATTCCTATTCTCCGCATTAAAATGGTTTGGGTTTGGCCCTAATTTTATTTCCCTCATCTCTTTTCTTTACGCGAACCCTAGAGCAGCGGTCTGTGCTAATGGTTTAATCTCCTCCTTTTTCAACCTTGGCAGAGGAGTACGACAGGGATGTCCCTTATCCCCCTTTCTTTTCAACCTTGCTCTTGAACCTTTCCTATCTAAATTGCGTCAAAATCCAGACATTCACGGCTTCCCTCTATCCCACTCGCAAATCAAGTTAGCTGCCTATGCTGATGACATTTTACTTTTCATTTCAAACCCATCGGTTTCCATCCCAGCTTTTCTTGCCGAAGTTAATGTATATTCTCACCTTTCCGGTTATAAATTGAACAACGACAAATGCGAAATTCTACCCCTCACCAAATTCACCTTTAAACCTGATTTTGTGGCTTCTAATTTCAAATGGAGCCCTTCCCATATAAAGTACCTCGGTTTACATATTGCCCCTTCTGTCTCGGATACTATCTCCTTATGTCTTACTAAATGCGTTGAGAAGTTATCCGAACTCACCTCCAGGTGGCATCCCTTATACCTTTCCTGGTGGGGCCGACTGGACACTATTAAGATGATGCTCTCCCCAATTGTCCTTTACACCATCTCGAATATTCCCGTTTCCATCCCTGCAAATTTTTTTGCCAAAATCAACACCACCTTATCCTCCTTTTTATGGTCTGGGAAAAAACCGCGCATGTCCTTATCACGATTGCGCCCCCCCAAAGTGGAAGGCGGAGTTAATTTCCCAAATTTTCCTGCTTATCATAAAGCCTTCCTTCTGAAACAGGCCGCTTTCTGGCTTAAAGATCCTATCGAACCCCTTCCCCTTTGGACTAACCTTGAGCTCCTTTCTCTCTCTCCCTTCTCCTTTGCCGAGTATCTCTCTTTTTCTCGCAAACCCCAATTTGTATCCACTCCAATCCACAAACACACCGCGAAACTACTTTTAGCCATCACCCCACCTCCTCCCTCTTCTATAGCTGACCTTCTCACATCTACGATTTGGTATAATAGCAGTATCCTTATCAAATTCAAGCCCTTCTACTGGAAATCCTGGAGGCAACGTGGTTTAATATGGGTTTCCCAACTTTTTACTGGTTCTGTCTTCACTCCGTTTCCTATTCTAAGTCGAAATTTCTCTCTCCCCTCTTCTTTTGCCCACAAATATACATTACTCAAGACTGCGGTCACGTCCGCATACGATTCCCTTTCTCATTCTCCTCCAATTACGGCTTCTACTTCACCGACTTCCTCTTTACATTCTCATTTGCGCTCCAACCCCTCAGCGTCTTCCATTTATCATTCCTTCCACAACCCTCCATCACCCCGGCCCAAAACTACAGTGGAGGCGCAATGGGAATCTGACCTCGAAGTCTCTTGGCCTACCACTTTATGGGATAAACTTTGGATTAAACTTCGCAAGTCCTCCAGAGCTGCTTCTCTTACACAAACACTTTTCTTTCTTTACAATCGACTCCTTTACACGCCTTCTCTTCTTCACAAAAGGTTCTCTACCACCCCAGACCTTTGTTGGTCTTGCTCCACCCCCAATGCCACGCTTTTTCACATGCTTTTCCTCTGCCCTCACACGAAAGCATTCTGGATCAAAGTATGGGATCAAATCAATTCTATCTTTCACACCTCTATCCCCTTCTCTATCACTGACATATTCCTCGGTTCACTGTCCTCTTCCTGGACTAAAGTTGAAATGAATGTTCATATTATTGATTTGCTGTTAGCTGTTGCATTTCAACAGATTACTGTTAACTGGAAGAACTCTGAGGGTATCACGTTTAAAGCTTGGTGGTTCAATGTATGTTTTAATCATAGATTAGATACTGCATTTATTTATCCAATCACCCTGGCCCCGAAAAGACATGCGCTGTGGCTTCCTGTTACCCTTTACTTGGATGTTTGCGCCAAACGCTCATCTCACCTTCCCCCATCGCAGCAAGAGGTCTCGAAACCCCCATGAATTGCCTTTTGTTCCCTCTTTTTCTTTAATACTTATCTTTTTGCTTGTATTTGCACTGTCTCCTGAAGTATAAAGCCTCACCAAATGTACAATTTTCACCCCAAGCCTCATTCACTATTTTTTGATTACCCTTTTCCTCTTTTTCCCCTTTACGTTTTATTTTGATGTAATTTAATAATGTTATCCTAGCTTATTGTTCTTATCGCCAATGCTCTATTGCCTATTACTTTTTGTAGTGATCATTCTGTTTACCCTAATAAAAACTATTTGAACTTAAAAAAAAAAAAAAAAAAAAAAAGGATTATATTTCGTTGAAAGACAGTAGTCAAAAATGTCTCTATATCTCGTATTAACTTTGTAAGCCCACTACACAAGGAAAAAATATGAACCGAGTTGGCTTTAAAAGTATTGCATCTAGGACAATATGTTCCCTTACCATTCCCCCATTTTGCGATTTTGTCTGGCGTATAATAAAGAGAAAAGCAGGTTTTATAAAACTGTGTCTAAAGTTTGGTAGACATGAGAATGGATTGGGAAAGAGAATAGGCATGTTTAAATCCCTTAGCAGATATTGCTACTATATCCTGCCATTTCTGGGAAGTTTTCTCTAGATCATCCGGAAGGTAAACACCCTAAATATCGATTCCAAAATATAGACTGCCCAAAATATCGAATCAGAAATATAGACTGCCCAGAATATCGAATTATCAAAATATAGTCAGTCAGAATATCGAATTTAGGGTATGAAATATCGAATTCCATAATATCTAATTTAAAATATCTATTCCCATAATATCGAATTTAAAATATCTATTCCCATAATATCGAATTTTTTTAGTGTTATGTATTGTAGTATATGTATTAAAATTATGTATTAATTTTGTAATGTATGTTTATGTTTTTTTAAAGTTATGAATGTTATGAAATTTAATTTTTGCGTAATTTAATTCCGTAGCGGGTTGTGGGTTTATAGGGGAATAGGGTGGGAAGTAATTTAATTCTAGTAAATTAAATATAAAATTTTATTTATATGTATTTATAATTAATTATTAATTGGTAATTAATTTTTATTAATTGATAATAATTTTTTTTAATTTGTAATTAATTTGTATTATTGGTAAATAATTTTTATGCATTGATTATTTGATAATTATGTTAATTGTATTATTTATCTGGAGCAAGTTGTGGGTTTATAGGGGAATAGGGTGGGAAGTAATTTAATTGTAATAAAGTTAATAATTATTTATATTTATATGTATTGATAATTAATTGCTTGATACTTAATTATTAATTGGTAATTAATTGTTATTAATTGGTAATTAATTTGTATTAATTGATAAATAATTTGTATTAATTGATTAATTGATAATTATGATAATTGTATTATTTATTTGGAGCGGGTTGTGGGTTTATAAGGGAATAGGGTGGGAAGTAATTTAATTGTGATAAAGTAAATATTTATTTTTATTAATATGTATTGATAATTATGTTTTATTAATTTGTAATTAATTTTTTAATTGTTAATTAATTTTTATTATTTGGTAATTATTTTTAATACATTTGTATTGGTATTGATAATTAATGTAATTTTATTTTAATATTAAATCATTACTTTTCCTACTGTTGCACTCTCTGGAGTGGGAATAGTAATATTTACTCCCCGCTAGCCAACGCTTTCCCTATTGTTGCACTCTCTGGAGTGGGAATAGTAATTTTTACCCCTACGCTATCCAACGCTCACCGTACTGTTGCACTCACTGGAGTGGGAATAGTAATTTTTACCCCTACGCTATCCAACGCTTTCCGTACTGTTGCACTCACTGAAGTGGGAATAGTAATTGTTGCCCCTACCCTATCCAACGCTTTCCCTACTGTTGCACGCACTGGAGTGAGAATAGTAATTTTCATCCGCTCGCTATCCAACGCTTTCCCTACTGTTGCACTCTCTGAAGTGGAAATAGTAATTTTTACCCCCCCCCCCCCCGCTATCCAACGCTTTCCCTACTGTTGCACTCTCTGGAGTGGGAATAGTAATTTTTACCCCTACGCTATCCAACGCTTTCCCTACTGTTGCACTCTTTGGTGTGGGAGTAGTAATTTTTACACTCTCGCTATCCAGCGCTTTCCCTACTGTTGCACTCTCTGGAGTGGGAATAGTAATTTTTACCCCTATGCTATCCAACGCTTTCCTTACTGTTGCACTCTTTGGAGTGGGAATAGTAATTTGTACCCCTACGCTATCCAACGCTTTACCTACTGTTGCACTCTTTGGTGTGGGAGTAGTAATTTTTACCCTCTCGCTATCCAACTCTTTCCCTACTGTTGCACTCTCTGGAGTGGGAATAGTAATTTTTACCGGCCCGCTATCCAACGCTTTCCCTACTGTTGCACTCTCTGGAGTGGGAATAGTAATTTTTACCCCCCCCCCCCGCTATCCAACGCTTTCCCTACTGTTGCACTCTCTGGAGTGGGAATAGTAATGTTTACCCCCGCTATCCAACGCTTTCCCTACTGTTGCACTCTCTGGAGTGGGAATAGTAATTTTTACCCCTACGCTATCCAACGCTTTCCCTACTGTTGCACTCTTTGGTGTGGGAGTAGTAATTTTTACCCTCTCGCCATCCAACGCTTTCCCTACTGTTGCACTCTCTGGAGTGGGAATAGTAATTTTTACCCGCCCGCTATCCAACGCTTTCCCTACTGTTGCACCATCTGGAGTGGGAATAGTAATATTTACTCCTATGCTATCCAACGCTTTCCCTACTGTTGCACTCTTTGGAGTGGGAATATTTTATTTTATTTTGTGTATTTTATAAAGCACGCAACGGGGCATCCCGGCACTGAAGACTCTGACAACAAGAGGAGCTGGGTCGGGGGTACCCCTACGCTATCCAACGCTTTCCCTACTGTTGCACTCACTGGAGTGGGAATAGTAACTTTTACCCCCTCACTATCCAACAAATTTAAGATTTTTTTACATTATTTTAAGTATTTTTTATGTAATTCTTTTTAATATTTAATTAATTTCATATTATTTTTAATACATTTACAAAATTCGATATTTTAGTTAACTATATTTTTAACAATCTATATTTTGGAGTCTATATTTTGGTACTTACCTGTTTGTAGATAGGGATTCGATATTCTGTACTTAGATATTTTTGATTCGATATTTTGGGCATTCTATATTATGTCCCTCGATATTAAGTCACTGATCCCATCTGGAAGCATTGCTATAAGCGAGGAGTAAACTCCTCCAATAGTGTGGGCCCTGGGTTGAAGGATTACCTCAATAAAAGCTGTTTCTTCACACCATACTTTCCCTCTGTGTTCACGTATAAGAAAGTCCCTTATTTGTAAGTATTTAAAGAAATCTCACCAATCCAGATGGTACTCAGTTTTCAACATTTCAAAAGATGTAATACCAGTTGGGGTGAAGAAACAGCCTAATTGTGACAATCCAACCCTGTTCCACCTAAGCAGCCAGTTGTCTCTAAAGATGGCTCCTGGGAGTATGGGGTGTGTATTATGACAATTGACCTAAGCCCAGCATTTTCCTCACCACCTTCCACACTTTAAACCCCCTGTATAGAGTTTAAAATTTTACTTTTTTATGGTAGCTATGCATATGTCTCCAAAGATAGCCTCTACTTTTATTACCAAGCAGTAGTTGAAAGATTGTCTGTGAATCGCCCCCAGCGGGTCCTCCTCCCTCAGGTTTTGTATGAGCTCGCTACTGTATAATACTACTGATTCCCAATAATATATCCTTAGGTTAGGGAGAGCTAGACCCCCTCTATCTTTAGGGAGAGTGAGGAATTTGTAAGCACGCTGGAGTTGGGCATAGGCCCAAATAAAGCTGGCAAACTTGTGTTCTATTGCCTTAAACAAATGGTTTGTAAATTCCAGACAGATTGATCTAAATAAGTACAGTATCTTTGGAAAGTAAATCATTTTAACTGCGCTCACTCTGCCAATGATGGACAAATGGAGATTGTCAAGGCGGCGTAGATGTTTCTGAATTGAGCCCACCTTTGGTTTTAGATTTATGTCTACCAAATTCTCAAGGTTAGAGTAGATGGCCACACCCAAGTAAGTAGCTGTTTCAACCACCCGGGGATCGATCATCCTACTTGTTTTATTTAAGATAATTTGAGTATTCCCTTGATTGAGAGCATAGCCGCAAACTAGCCCAAAGTTTGTAGCTTCCTCCTTAATATTGGGCATAGCTATGCTAGGATCGGCAGTTATGTTATGTTATTTTATTTTATAAAGCGCACAGATGCCGCAGCCAAGTGGCGTCCCGGCGCTTAGGAAATGGTAAAAACACAACACGAAAACTAATAAAGACCAAATGGAAGAACTAAACAGTGGAAAATAGGAAGGTCTTCAAGGCTTTCCTAAAAGAGAGCAGATCAGGGATGGAACGAAGAGGGGCAGGCAGAGAATTCCAGAGAGCTGCCGCCATCACCGAAAAGGAGCGTCCGCCCATCCTTGCTCTTTTAAATCGTGGCACTGTGGCAAGATTTGACCCTGAGGATCGAAGGGCTCTGGAAGGGACATAGTGACCAATTGTTTGTGACAGAATAGGGGGGGAGGCTAACTTAAGAATTTTAAAAGTTAAACAAAGAGCCTTAAATTTAATTCTTTGCCCAACAGGCAACCAGTGCAGATCCTGAATGGTACGGCGTGCAGAAACAAACTTCGGAAGACCGACCAACATCCTGGCAGCCGCATTTTGCACCCTCTGCAGGCGAACTAATTCTGCCTGGTTAACACCCAAAAGCAGAGCGCTAGCGTAATCTAATCTAGCCAGGACCATAGCTTGGACAATAATCTGTCTAGTGCCTGCGTCGAAAAACTTGAAAATAGGTCGGAGGCACTGCAGAGCACCGAAACAGGTACCGGCTACCCGTTTCGTGTGGGTGGTGAATGAAAGTTTATCATCCAACCACACCCCCAAGTTCCTGACTTCGGCCACTGGAGTGGGAACAGGGCCCAATTCAGATGGCCACCATTGGTCGCCCCAGAGCTCGCTTTCCCTACCAAAAATAATAACCTCGGTTTTAGAGGCATTAAGTTGGAGTCGATTGTTCCCCATCCAGCCCGCCACAGCTTTTAGCGCGGACTGGAAAGTGGGGGCATCCATGTTGGACTCCCCATTAAGTGCCACCACCAACTGCGTGTCATCGGCGTATGACACCATGGTGAGACCAAAACTATGGGCAACCTCCGCCAACGGTTGAACATATAAATTAAATAAGGTAGGGCTTAGGGCCGATCCCTGCGGGACACCCTGCGAGATCGGGCGAGGAGCAGAAACAAAAGGGGGTGTGGACACTTTAAAGGTTCGATCAGTGAGGAAAGATCGGAACCACTCGAGTGCTCTCTCTCCAACTCCGGCCTCCTCAAGGCGGTGTAGGAGGATCTGGTGAGACACCGTATCAAAGGCGGCACTGAGATCCAATAGGATCAGTGCCGCCGTTTGACCCTGGTCTAGCATCTTCCTGATGTGCTCCACCACCGCTAGAAGAGCCGTCTCGGTACTATGACCCGCACGGAACCCATTCTGCGAGTGATCCAGTATCTTAGCTTCCTGCAGATGGGATGACAGGATGCAATTAGCGTGTGATTCTGCTAATTTAGCTAGCCAAGGGAGCAGGGAAATAGGCCGGTAATGTTCCGATTTAGTGGGATCAAGAGCCGGCTTTTTGAGAATAGGAATGATGGTAGCCTGCTTCCATGCACTAGGAACGCTGCCGGTGTTGAAGGACAGCTCAATAAGACTGTGCATGGCCGGGTAGCAGCACTCAGCAAATTCCTGGAATTGAATGGGTCTCATGGGGTCGTCCGGTGAGCCGGATTTGACCTTCGTTGTCAAGGCTTTAAACTCCTCTAGAGTAGGACTAGGAATAGTCAGCAATGATGCAGAGGCCTTAGGTACGATGTTATTCTCCTCGATGGAAAGCTGGGAGAATGACCTATAAATGGCCTCGACTTTTTCAACGAAGAATGACGCCAGATCCTCACAATGCTCTCGGGAGGCTACAGGAGTAGTAGATTCGTTCTTTTTACTTGTAAGGTCCTTACAGACCCTAAAGATAACCTTTGTGGGATTCGTACTATTTTTTATCTCCCGAGAATAGAAGGCAGCCCTAGCAGAGCAGATGGCTCGGTGGTACACTCTAGTGCAGGCCCTATAAGCCGACTTGAGGTCCACATCGTAAGTTTTGCGCCATGCGCGTTCCGCTTTTTTGCAGGTAGATTTGAGCAATCTAAGGGATTCATCATACCAGGGGCTGGAAGGGCTAGATCTGGTCTTACTCCACCTAGCTGGTATTAACATATCTAGAGAGTGATTGAGCCACTCACAGAAGTTATCGTAGCCAAGAGAGACCTCAGAAGGAGGATGAGGATGATGTTCCATCAACAACTGCTGGAAGTGCTCAGAATTCAGGTGTCTCCAAGGGCGTTTGAAAAGATCCGGAGTGTTGTTTCTATGGGGAGGGGTAGGGATGGTAATATGGGCTTCAATCAAATGATGGTCTGTCCAGGCCATAGGCCTAGGTTGAAGCACTAAAATATTGGTAGCAAGATTCGTCAGAAAAGGATCCAACAAATGTCCGCCGATATGAGTCGTAGTTGCACCAATTGGTTTATTTGAAATGCTTCAAGGTCAGCCAGCAAACTGAAAACCGAATTGGAAAGTGGAGCGTCCATATGTAAGTTAAGGTCGCCAATAATCGTGAAATTGACTGTTTTCATGATCAAAGAGGAGACAAACTCTAAAAGACTATGGCGAAAAGCGCCCTCGGGGCCGGGAGGCCTATAGATTAATAATCCAGAGAAAGTGAAATGGGGGTTCACTGAGATGTTGAAATGCGCGCTCTCACAACCAGCTATGGTGGTGGGCTTCCAAACACATGGGTAGCAGGATTTTACCGCAACTGCGATACCTCCACCTCTAGTATTACGGTGTGAACAGTGCATAGTGTATCCCGGGGGGAGGGCTAAGTTCAAAATAGCCATAGATTGGTCATGCAACCACGTTTCGGAGAAGAAAAATATGTCCGGCTTATCATCTGTGATCAAAGTAAGTACATCTTGATAATGACATGTCAGAGATCTGACATTCAGATGAAATATCTTCAGAATAGTTTGGGTGGCAACGCCTACCGCAGAGTCTGGCTTGCGGACACAGGGGGATTTAGTTAGGAGGCTAAAAATAGGCTGGGGCTTTGGGATACTAAAACAACAGGTGGAACACTGAAAGGGCCCACTTAAAGGGTCCAAAGAGCCATGTAGACAGTCTCTTACCTTAATGCGCAATGAGCGCAAGGTCGCAGCTGATATCATCCTGCGAGAGCCAGAGTCCCCTGCCATAGCCCTGCCTTAGCGCTGACGGGCGCAGACGGGCGCAGACGGGCAGGACTCTGGCTTGACTCAGGCGCGAGTCGGGCGCCACCGCTGCGCGTCACCGCTGCGCGATCGTAGCGAGCTTTAAATACCGGCTCACCTGGCTCCTGAGAAGCGCTAGAGCGCTCTGACCAGTGGCACGTTCTGTACTCGCCACTCCCAAGATGGCGACCGGTTGCCTGCTATCAGGTCAACAACACTACAGGTCCGCTTCAATGCGTGATGAGGGGCACAATTACAGTGCGAGTGTGTGGGCACATCAGCAGTTTTAAAATCAGGGGAAAATGCAAATTAGGAGAACAGAAATACAAAAAAACGGTAGTTTTAAAATAATGCAGCGCTATGCAAGAAACACAGCAGCGTAGCGCGCGTGCGTGCTTTCACCTGTCCAAGGCCGAGCAAGTAATCTGCTCACCTTAAATACCGGCTCACCTGGCTCCTGAGAAGCGCTAGAGCGCTCTGACCAGTGGCACGTTCTGTACTCGCCACTCCCAAGATGGCGACCGATTGCCTGCTATCAGGTCAACAACACTACAGGTCCGCTTCAATGCGTGATGAGGGGCACAATTACAGTGCGAGTGTGTGGGCACAGCAGCAGTTTTAAAATCAGGGGAAAACAGAAATACAAAAAAACGGTAGTTTTAAAATAATGCAGCGCTATGCAAGAAACACAGCAGCGTAGCGCGCGTGCGTGCTTTCACCTGTCCAAGCAATAGCTACGTCATCAGCATATGTCAGAGTTTTAGTTGGATAGTTTTGGAGCAAAATTGGTGGTATATTTCCATTTCTCTTGAGCCTGCGAATAAAGGGGTCACTATGTATGGCGAAGAGGAGTGACGAGCATGGACACCCCTGTCGAGTTCCACAAGAGATTGTAAACTCTTTAGTGAGACTTCCTTTCACAGATACCACTGCTCTAGGGTTATCATATAACTTCTTTACTGCCTTAATAAAGCCCTCCTTAAACACGACCTTGGCCATGGTAGCCCATAAAAATTGCCAGGAGACCCTATCGAACGCCATCTTGGCATCTAGAAGGATTAATGCCATAGTGTCTCCTGCCACCTCTGTACCATCAAATAGGGTAATCACTCTATGTATATGATTAATAGTAGACTTCCCAGGCACAATAGGAGCAACCCTATTTGCCAACATCTTAGAGTAAATTTTTGAGTCCGCGTTAATGGGCGTAATAGGGTGGTAGGATCCTAACTGTTCCGGAGGTTTATTCTTTTTAGGGAATATAATTATTTTAGCCCTGGACCAGGAGCTAGGAGGTTGACCACCTTCAAAGATGTGGGTAAATAGTTATAATACGATACTCTTAATTTGTTCTAAAAAGGTTAGATGTAACTCAGAAGGGATGCTGTCCAGCCCCATAGCTTTCCCCTTCGGGAGGTTTTGAATGATACTTAAGAGTTCCTCCAAATCAGGGGATTGTTCCAACAAGCCTTGGTCCTCCTCATCCAGCTTATCATTGTCACCACTCTCTAAGTATCTTTCTATCTCCATTATACCTTCCCGTCCTTCCTCCGTGTACAGAGTCTGGTAAAATCTCTCAAAGGCCTCTCTAATAAACTCTGGGTCAGATATTGAGCCTTCCACGGGATCATGTATTTCGCGAATCATATTGGAGGTGGCTTGTTGTGGCATACGCACAGCTTACTCATGACCCACTGATTCATTGACTTCGTAGACCATTTCTTTCCTGGCAGCAGCTTTCCTCACGGCTTTCTCAGTTAAAATATTGGTAATAGCCACCTTGGCGATTGCTACCTGACTTTGGATTTTGGAAATGTTGTCGGTCGTGCTAGCCCTCCTTGTAGCGTTTGACAGCTCTTCTTCTGACTGCCTGAGATTCTCTTGCAGGCCACACATTATCTCACTCTCTAGCTTGTTGGCTCTCATTCAGTACTGTATGGTCTCTCCCCAAATCCCAGCTTTCAAGGTGTTCCAGACTATATCAATCGAGGCACTAACTGCGTTATCAGCAAAAAAATTGGGTATCCATTCGTTCATATGTGCACGATATTTAACATCTTCAAGATTTATTGAAGTTTTGTATAGCGCTAGCTGGACCCGAGGGTATCAAAGCACTTCACAACAGGTACACTTATGAGCATTATGGACAAAGTTGCAATACAGATCTTCAGGTTGAGGGGTTTCAAGAAGAGGAGTTAGTTGTCCTTCCCAAAGTCATTTGTGGATTTCTCGTTATGATCGAGTGCGCTCTAGGAAGAGGGCTTTGAGTAGTATCTTGAATTTCGGGAAGGAGGTGGTCATTCTGATGTGGGGGGGGGTGGAGTTCCAGATCTTAGGTGCATTTCCCGCAAAGGATTTATTTGCGGTTTTGTGTTTCCGTGATTTCAGTGGGATGAGTAGAAGCATGTTGGAACTTCTGAGGTTCCTGGACTGACCGGTCTTTTTGAGTTTGGCGGCCAGATATTCTGGTTTACCTGTGTGCAAGGCTTTGTGCGTGAGACAGGCTGTACGGAAGCTGGCTCGTTGATCAATAGGGAGCTACTTAAGTTCCTTGAGTGCCAGAGAAATGTGCTCGTATTTCATAGTTCCTGTGACCATTCTTGCTGCGGCGTTGAGGGTAGTGGTCAGGGGACCCAGGTGAGATATTGCTGTCTCGGTCAGGGTTGCGATTCCATAGTAAATTCTGGAAAGCACCAGTGCCTGGGTGGCCTGTTTAAGATCTTTCGGGGCGAGGAAGGGTTTTATTTTGTATAGCAGTTTCAGATTTAGGAACGCACGTTTGGCGGTTTTTGAGATGTGTTTTTTCATGTCCAGTTTGGGGTCAAGGGTAATCCCTAGGGATTTCACTTAGTCCGTTGGCGCAAGTGTACCATTGAGGGCATCTTCGATTTGAGGGTTTTTGTCTCTTAGAGATGAGGAGAACTTCTGTTTTTTCTTGGTTGAGTTTAAGGTGGTTCACTGAGAGCCAATGTTGGACCTCTTTGAGCGTGGCATTTAATCTGTGTATGTCTCCGATCGAGGTGGTTTCCAGATAAAGTTGTGTGTCGTCCACCCAGAGGAGGAAGGGGATGTTGTAGTTTCTTAGAAGTGTGGTGAGGGGTTCCATGTAGATGTTGAAAAGTTGTGAAGAGAGTACTGACCCTTGTGGAACTCCTCTGCTGACGGGAAGGGGTTTAGACTCAAAGGTATTGATTTTTATTCTTTGCGTGCGGTTGTGAAGAAAAGAGGAGAACCATTTTAGTACCGTCATTTCAATGCCCGCTTTCTCATGGAGGGCTTTGAGGAGCAGGGTGTGATCAACTGTGTCAAACGCGGCCGATAAATCTAGGAGAATGAGAAGGCTACATTGGTCTGAGTCAAGTGACATGTGAAGATCGTCTAAGACATTTAAGATTGCGGTTTCAGTGCTGCATCCCTTTCTGAATCCTGATTGGTGTGGTTCTAGTAGCTTGATATTCTCTAGGTGTTGGGTTAGCTTTGGAAGGACACATCTTTCTAGAGTTTTGGATAAAAGAGGAAGGTTCGATACCGGTCTAAAGTTGTTTATGTCCTCAGTGTCAAGGCCAGATTTTTTTAGTAGCGGCGTGACTTGTCCTACTTTGAGGCAGTCTGGAATGATTCCCCTCTCAGTGAGCTTTTGATGATCTTGCACCAAATTGGGGCTAGGGTAAGCTTCAGGTCTTTAGCCAGGCTCGTGGGCAGCTGATCTAGGGAGTGGGATGAGGGTTTAGCGGCAGCAATGAGATTGATTATCTCTTCTTCCTGGATGGGGCGGAAGGAGGACCAGAGAGTAAGTGTGTTCACTGGGGTGTTGCCTTTTGTTACTGGCGTCGAGGTCTCCGTGGGAGAGGAGGGATTTGTACTGAGAGATAGATCAATTTTGGCGATTTGTTTGTTGAAAAATCTGGCAAAGTTGTCGCAGTGATCTTTGGACGCCACAATGTTGGATGTCATCGGTTTGGATCCTAATGATGTTAAAGAGTTCTTTGGGGCGGTTTTTTGCATTGTCTAAGGTGGAGCAGAAGAAAGTTGTCTTTTTGCTAATATGTTTATTGTAATTTCTGCGTGCTGCCTTGAGTTGATCTCGATGGAGGGAGGAGGGATTATTCCTCCAGATTCTTTCTAAGGTTCTGAGGTGTCTTCTTTCCTCATTAATGTCGGTGGTGAACCAGGACCTAGATGGGGTGCTTTTGGGTTTTTAGTTTCATGGGCGCCAGAAGGTCCAAGGCGAGCGTCATATTGGAGTGGTAGAGCGAGGTGAGTTCAGTGGTTGAGAGGTGCTCCGTCGTGCAAGATGTGGGCTCAGCTTTGGCCAGCATTACATTTAGTGAGCAGACTAGGGGATTATGATCAGAAAGTATGTGGGGCAGCTTTTCTGTTTGACATTTAGTTTTAAGGGAGTTGGACAAAAACATAAAATCAATTCTGGCATGAGAAGAGTGTGGCTTAGAAAAAAAGGTATACCCCGGATCATTGGGTTTAGATATCTGCCAACCGGATCTATGACAAAATATAGAAAGGCAAAATATCGACCTACAAAAATATCAGAGCAATAATATTGATGTCAACAATATCGACATCCTATCTACAAAAAGATAAGTACAAAAATATCGAGAACAAAATGTTGATGTCAAAAATATCGTTTAAAAAAAAAATGTTTATAAACAAATATGTAAAATTAATTAAAAGATACTTAAAAATAAAATAAACATAGTACAAACTATATTATATTATTTAAAATTAATAAGTAATATACATAATGTAATAAAAAAAATAATTAGACATATACATATAATATATAATATCTCCAAAGCACAAAGATGTCCAACACGCTCTCAGGATCCAATAAAAAACACCATATGCCGAGTCCAAAGGTGTTTATTCACACAAACTACATGTTTCGGCCTGACAAAGGCCTTGCTCACGTTAGTGCAAAAAATCGTGCATACAGAATAAATAAAGTTGCAACAAGAAGGTATGGACATAGAAAGTGGATTGGGACAAAAATAACGGCAGACATGTTGGAACAGTAAACAAACAGGCACATCACAATAAATTCAGTGGAAAATTCAAAAGCATAATTGCAAAACGCGCCGCAAATCAGACAACAATCATAATGCAAGATCATAAAGCAAAAAAATGTCAGAACCGTGTAAATCATAGTACATGAGACGTGTACAGAAATTGATAAGCAAATTGCAGTAACAGTAATGCTGTCACAAGGGTTTACACGTCAGATAAACGTAAGAAAACAGCCACAGAAATAAATGGCCGGACTCAAACCCACACTCCAAAATGAGCCTCACAAGGTAAAGGGGGGCGGGGGTGGGGGGGGACGAGTAAAGCCACCGGGAGACACGAACACCTTCAATCCAAAGGGAGTGTCCAAAGAGGGAGATCGTGACACAGTAACCAGGTAAAATACCACCATGGCCACTGCATGGTGAGACACCTACAGTGAAATACACCTAAGGAAAGCCTCGGTGCAGACGCGCTAAAAACTGTTCTTACTTGCGTACAAAGCCCACAGTACAGTCCAAAACCTTCTAGATGGAAGCCCAAAATGGGCGTGCTCATAAGTGATGACGAAGAAGTGACATTCAAGGGGCTGGAACAGTGGTGCTGTGACGTGACCCAGTCCCCACCTTTACACCTATAGGGAAAAGGAACAAGATGTAAGATAACATGATAACAAGTATGTATGCACTTAAATAAACAAACAGCCAAGGAGATACACAGAAGACGAAAGAAAATAAATATATATAAATACAAGATAATATACAGATATCAACAAGAAGATCAGATCACTAATGGGGTTAGTTATATTTGAGATGAACAGAAAGTTCCTCATCAAAGTTAAGCCCCCCCGGGGTCTTGGTCTGGAAATTGATGATATGTTTTGATTCCTCCTGTCTCAACTTGAGAACTCTATTTTCACCCCTGGGATTCCTGTTGATCTGTTCTAGGATGAAGAATTTCATAAGTGCAGGATTGGAGAAATGATTCTCACAAAGTGTCTAGCCACGGGATACTTGACATCACAGTGGCCTATGGCACGATAGTGTTCCAATATGCGCTTTTTGGCCTGGGCAGTAGTACTCCCAATGTACCAAAGGCCGCAAGGGCAAACAATCACGTACACTACAAACATGGTATTACAGTTAAGAAATTGTGTAATCTCTTTCTTAATGCCATTGTACTCTACTCTCTTGACAAGGGTACTGTTTTTACACGCCTTGCAGTAACTGCAAGGAAAAAACCCTTGTAGGCCAAGGCCTTGATATGTGGGATAGATGGTAATGTCACTGTGGACACAGAGATCCCTGATGTTTCTGCCCTTCCTATAGATGATGCTCGGCCTATCGGAAATCAAGTCACCTATGGTGCCATCACTTTTAAGAATATTCCAGTTATTGGCTAGAATCTTTTGTACCTGCCTTGACTCTCTGTTACAAGTCAGGATGAGTCGTGTGTTATTGTCATCCTTATCAATTTCTTCAGCTGTGGTAACTTGAAGGGTAGTGCTTCTAAGTGTGGCATCTGCCCTGGCCTTAGCTTTTTTTAAAACCCATGGAGGCACACAATATCCGCCCCCCCAAGCCCATAGTCCTATTGCTACTATTTGCCTTTTTTTTAAGACGTTTAGGCCACAGATGTTTGTAGATAGTATTGTTAGTGCCCCCATGGGTTTAAGAGAGCTGAAACCAGAGCATAGCCAAGCTTACCGCCAATTCCAATGTTGCCTTCACTCTGACTGTACAAATTTGCCTTTTAACATCGTAGAGCATAATCATTACTTATGCCCAGTGATTTTGTCTAAGTAGATTTTGGCCGGAATTTCTGAGATAAAACTTCGAGTAGACCCTTGAAAGATGACTTTAAGCCTTGCTGGATTTTGTAAGTAGACTGTGGCCCCCAGTTTTTGGAAAGGATCAAAAAGCTGTCAAGAGTCTCCATCTGCGTTCCACAGTGGCATGCGCGAAGTCTGGTCAAGAAGAAAATTATACTCCTTCATAAGAGCGTTTATTTGTGGGCCTGGCAAGGTCATTGAGGGCCTGGTGGAGCAAAAAGTTGCCAAAGAATAGTAGCATGGCCCGAGGATGTTTTTGCGAAGCCGGGCCTTTTTTGCTGGGAAATAGTGGAAACCTGTGAGCTCTCTGGACTTCCTTGTCCCAGTCCCATTCCTGAAGTTCTAGAAACGCTCCCGATTCATTGTTTTGACCACCCCCGCTGCTCGCTTTGGGATCGTCTGCACCAGCATGGGCGCCCCGGAGGTTACAGTAGTTTTAGAACATGACGAGAGTGAGGTGTCTTCATATTCCCATTTTAAATCTGTATTATCCTCTTTGTGCCCCTTTGTTTTTTGCAGATATTTCTTTTTTGAGAGGCGCTTGTGCTTAAGTGGATCAGTATTTGAACTACTATACCGCTTAGCACCTTCCTCTCCACTAGAAATAGAGATACTTATGTCGGATAGTTCGGAATCCTCAGTGAAGGAGTAAAATTGGTCCTGACAATCCGGTGTTTTGAAAGTAAGCTCCTGCTGGAAGAGGTTACTAGCATGTGCAATGGGGGGGAATGTTCTCACAGGTTCCACCAGGGTGGACTCACGGTGGCTTGCCTTGATAGAGCCAGTGCTGGGGCTGCCAGCTTGCTGCATCATGCTACCCTCGGGGAGAGAAGAAAGTACAGCAGCAACTGTTGGTGTAGCACTGTCTGAGAGCTGCGAGTCACTCATTGTCACTTCCAGCAGGGGAGGGCTAGTCCCCCCTTGTTCATGCTCCCCTGATCGGGTCTCGCTATCTAAAGCAGCAGCAGCAGTGTGAATAGATGCAGAGTCATTTTCGCCCCCCCGAAATAGCCCCAAAGCTTGTTGTTATAAGTGGCTGCTGTTTCCCAGTTTCTTTTGTCAATCGTGAGGGGCCTTTCTTTATAGTAGCAGAATTAAAAGCATCCAATTCACTTGACTTTCTCTCTGGGCATCCCACTTTTTCCCCCTTCTCCCCCCCCACTTTAGCTTTGCAACCTGAGATCTCAGGTTTCTTCTTTCGGGTACTGGCTGATGCAGTGTTCCCTAACAAGGGTGTATTCTTTATTTCCCCCCCACGCGCTCTCTTCCCTGCCATTCTTACTTGAAAGTCCCTGCAGGCATGAAGATGACACAGGGAAAGGCTATGCTGCGAGGGGTTTCTCCAGCCGATGATACTGGGCAGGATCAGTTGAGTTGTGTGGCTACAGCAGCGCGAGCAGCCTGCAGCAACGTTGTAGGCTCGATGATGTGGAGAAGCAAAGGGAGCCGCACACAGCCAGGGCGCAGATCCAGGATGCCTGATTCACGTCCTCGCGGCCGGGGTGATGCGGCTGCTCGATCCGGATAATGCAAGTAAGAACAGCTTATACGGCCCTAGGGGGATATCTCAGGACCATTCCTAACGGGCTCCTTTCGCAAGGCTTTGTTAAATGACATCGCGATTACTCCTGTCGGGTTTCCATATGGGGCTCTACCACGTCTGCATCGGTGAACTCAGTACACGGGGAGATGCTCAGCAGAGCGTCTCATCGGCGGTGTCAGTCGGCCTCCATCTTACTTCAATAATTTAAAACGGTTTCTATTGAGTTACTACCCAGTTGTGCTACATTACTTTGTTTGTCCTTTTCTCTACTGTGTCGATATGGGTAATGTTGAAATACCCCAGCATAGCCGGATGGCGGTCCGAAATCATTTGCAGGCTTATGCCGTCCCCTTGGAGGGCATGGCAGTTGTTATTGTGGTGAGTGGTGATGCCGCTTACCCGTTTGAGCTTTTCTACTCATGGGTTACGTTCCTTTTGGTGAATGCTGATACCAATGTGTTTCATGATTACACTCACACAGCCGTGCCTATGGAGAAGTGTGGCTCAATGGTTAGAGCGGCAGACCCTGATGCAGTGGTCTAGCCTGGGACCAGGGTTCAATTCCCCGCCTCGGCGGGTCTTGGGCTCAAAAATTCCACGGACCTGATAATTCTCGCCTCGGTGCCTATTCCAATCATGGAGTCCCACTCTGCAACTCTGGGCAATAGCTTGCTTAATCTCCACAACGGCCCCCACAAAGCTAAGGATGCGTGGCCTCCACCTTCGGGGTGCCCAGGAGTGGACACCTCACAGGGAAAGCCAGGATGGGTTCCACAGCGGTATTCGTACAAGCGCCTTGAGACCCTTGCGGGTGAGTAGTGCGCTATACAAGTATCAATTTACAATTTTTTTTTTATATAGGACGCAAGGGATCCCAATTTCAGCTTAGCAGCACCGAATTTGATTTAATGGCGCACTCCCCCACTCCTTAACGGTGGTTTGATTGGGTCCTTTGTCCATTCCAGGCGCTTCTTGGCCTGTTTTGGCTGGATTCACACCGCAGCCCCGTACCGCAACAGTTGCGGTTGGTGAATTAAGGACCCTTTATGCCTCTGCAGTAGGGGAAATAAGGGCCTTGGTTCTATACATTTCCTGCCACATTAAGGGTGGGGCCCCTGGTGCAGCGGCGCATCCAGTTGGGCCTGGCGGGATGAAGCTGAGTCCCGTCATGGTTAATGCAGTTATGGCAAGCGTCCCCAGGATAAGGATGAGATGCCTTTTTGGCATGCCGAGAAATTTGACCAACTGGAAGCAGTATTTCCTAATACGACTCGTGTGGAGAAGCACAGGATTCTTACTATTAGTTTGCAGAAAGACTTAGTGCCGGATGTGACTGATTGTGCTACATGGGGTATGATTTTTGCGGCAGTCTATGCTAAGTGCTTCGGCAGTCCGTCTATGGCTGTTCTGCCCTCCGTCATTAAGCGTGTTCAAGATGAGGCAGCGGTTGAATTGTGAATGAGACTCGTAGGAGTCTTTGACGTCGTTTCCAATCTTGTCCTTGCTAATGTTAAGGGAGATGCGGTAAGCTTTCAGGTGTCTAATGCTTTGCTCGATGTCCCCAATGCCAAGAAACCCCATCGGTTACCGAAAATTATTACGGGGGCTTATAAGACCATTGGTCGTAATAGTTTGGGTTTTAAGCCTTCTGCTAAAACAGCGTAGAAGCAAACTCAGGCAGTGAAATCTGATAAGGATGACCAGCCTTTTGTTCCAAAACAGAATTGGAATAAGAATGAAAAACAAGGGAAACAGCAACAGAAACAGGGGTCCTGTCCCGCTTCCCCGATACCTGCGTCTACTGAGCGCACATATGAATTGCACGACCGCGCTACGATTAAGTCACCTGATAGTTTTCATGTTCCTGATCAACGTTCTCCTCGCTCTTTGCAGGAAACATTGTTCTCACACACCAGTGGCAGAGGACGGGGTGCAAAACAAGAGCAACCCTGCAAGACAGACGGTAAAGGCAAGCAGGACGACTCTACACGTCAAAGACCCCAGTTTCAGAAAAAAAAAGTTGCTGCTTTAACAGCGAGATATGCCACGGTTAGTGAGAACACAGCTTCGGAACCTGACTTGGGCGCTGATGCTGCTAGACAGCGTGGCGGAAATTACCATAGTGCAGGAAGAATTGCGTCAACTTCTGAAGGTGACAGCAAATGACACGTTCGTTGTTGTTGAGATAGCTGACACTAAAGTGGCTCCCCCTGAAAAACTTTATGAAATAGTCCTTTTAATTAAACGTGACATCTACAAATGTCACGTTCATTTTCAACACTATAAAAGGGGTATTTTGGGAAAATCTGACTACTACCTATGACATTTTGTTAGCGGAGGCTGATTGGCCTCCACCCTTCGTTCTGTACGCTTCACAAGGGGAGGAGGTAATCCTTTCGCGCACACAGTGCCGAAGGAGCAGGACCTGAATTTTGCAGAAGAGTGGGCTAAGGTGCTTGCACCGGCGTTGTACCATATTCAATGTGGATGGGATATATTTTCCCCCAGACATGAGGTACCATTGCGGTCTATGCCACAGCCTCAACCCCAATATCCCACGCGGCGTGAAGCGAAAGCTCCCTTGGCAGAAATCCTTGAACAATTAGAATATCAAGGTGTGATTGAAACATGTGTGTCTCTGATGAATAACCCTCTTTTTACTGTGAACAAGCCTGATGGCTCGTACCGTGTAGTATTGGATTACCGGCATTTAAACTCATATTGTCGGACCTGTGCGGTACAGAACACTCACAGTTCTGCCCTTGTGGATAGTCTCGTGAGTAAACATTTTAAAACCACACTTGACATATCCAATTGCTTTTTTAGCCCTAACCTGTCCCCTATTAGTAGTCAATGGACAGCTTTTGCCAATGGTGGCAAATAACGCCAGTTCAGACGATTGGCAATGGGCTATAAAAACAGTCCAGGAGTCTTTGCCGCCCGCATTGTCTCTCTTTTGGAGAGACTCGACCCAGATGCCTGTTCGTAAGTGGATGACATTTATCTCACAGACGATGAATTATGGCCGCATCTGTGTCGCGTTGCCCGCATAATTTACGGTTTTGCAGACTTTGGCTATAAATTTAACTTTGCAAAATCTCACATTGCAGAGTACACAGTGTTGTTCCTGGGCTATGAGCTCAACAATGAAGGTCAAGGTTTAGCACCTCACTTCCTGGAGAAATGCGCACAGCTACGCACTCCAACAACACTGAAGAAACTACAGTCTTTCCTGAGCTTTTTGAATTTCGGGCATAGGTACATTCACAAATATGCCCAGCGTATCAAGTCTCTTTACGCTTCGGTACAACCTACTTTTTCCAAATCTTGCTGGCTGCCGGCTCATTCAGCCATTTTGCAATCTTTGTAGGCTGATCTTCTAGAATCTAAATTCTTATTGACTCGTGAAAACCACACCAACCAGGTGATAAGAATCATACCAGGAGCAGTGGGTTTCACGTACCTGATTTTAAATGAGGGTGACAGTGTCTATCGCTTACAAATCACACTTGTACACTTTGGCTGAGCTGCTGTTTTCCGCTGTGGAAAAGGTTTTGACAGCAGTGCAGATGGCGATTCTGAAGGAACGTGCACTGTCGCAGGGAAAACGCATTTTGGTTATTACTCCGTATCCTGCCCTGGAGGCAGTGACGAAAGCCAGTGTGCTAAATTCAAAAGCTTTGCACCCAAGGTGGATACAATGGGCTACGTCCTTGACTTCTCCGGATGTCACGTTCGTTTTCGATTCCTCTTTGCAAACTCAGGAGTTTTTACAGTATGAATTCGTTCATCCGGCTCCTCTGACCATGTACCCGCTGGAGGACTTCCATTGTATCATTTACACACAGACGGTTCGGCGCAACCGGCGACGGATTCAAAACACGCTTATTCTTCGGCCTGCGCAATAGTGGTTGGTACTATGGTGAATGGAGCGTTCAAGTCCGATGTCGTGCATACACAGACATTAGGGGACTGTATCGCCCAATTGGCAGAGCTCCATGCTCTGATGCTTGCATTGGAGTACACTGATCCTAGTGTGACTACTCTTATCGTAAGTGACTCTTACTACTGTGTAAGTCTTACAATGACAATTTGTTCTTTTGGACTCAAAATTAATATCGTGATTCCAAAGGTAGCAAAATAAAACACAAAATGATCTGGGTTCGAGTGGCTGAGCTTAAAGAACATCTTCCACTTCTGTTTGTGATTCATACTCTTGGGCATCAGCGTGTTGGAGTTCATGCTGTAGGCAATAATCTAGCTGATGAAGCGGCGAAGGCAGCAGTAGCGACATATGTAGTTGCAGCAGTTACATGTTCCAAAAGTAAGATTGATGATGACATCTTGGCAGCAATTGCCGCAACAGAGAAGGGAAGTAATTACCCGAGAGGTTTCCCTTACAGATACTCTTTTCATTTAAGTCCTGATAAAGTTCCTTATGTGAGAATTAACGAGGTTGGTGACAGACTGATTCCCAACGCGGACCGCAGGTCCACTCTGATAACAGCCGCTCAGGAGGGTATGACATCCGCTCATGCCGAGGTTTCTGCAACTGTATCTCTTTTACAACAGCGTTACAGGTGGTGCGGATTGTACAAACAGACGCGTGATTATGTCCTTCATTGTGACATTTGCCAGCGGATGAAACCTTCTACTGCTGCATGCCCACCCCAGACACAGTTGTATATATCTAATAAACCACTTGGCTGTGTTTACTTAGATCACTGCGGTCCTTTCTCCTCTGATACTGCATTTAAGTACATCTTAGTTGCAGTTGTTTCTTGCGCGCGCTTAGTGTGGGCTCAAAGGAGTGCTGATTCCCGAACTGTTGTAAGGGATTTGCGTGTCTTTGTGGGAATTTTTGTATGTGGTACCTTCCACTCAGGCCATGGTCCAGCATTCGCCTCTAAGGCGTACAAGGATGCCATGCATTCATTGGGGGTCCGAGTCAAATATTCGTCTCCATACCGGCCTGAGGCAATAGTGTTGTGGAGCGCATGAACCGTGACTTAAAGCAATCCTTGACAGCTAGAGTTATAGGAACAGGCCGGAACTGGCTAGCCCAACTCAATAGCGTACAGCGTGCACTAAATAATCTCCCTAGAAGGTCTCTGGGTGGGCGGACCCCTTACGAAATGCTCATTTGTATCAAAATGACGTAGATGAACACTGTGACAGTCTTACAAAGGAACATTTACCCTCCACAACTGATGCTGCTTTGTAGATTCCGGTAGTTGGCTGGCTACCCCGAGTTGGTGAACTGGTACGAGAGAAGATTGAAAACAAGAAGGAATTCGGCCCCTCATATCATGCTCCAGTTCCTGGACTTGGCGTGCAGGGTACAAGAACAGTCCTTTTACCTCCACTTCCTGGTCGAAAGGAAAACAGGTACATCTCTGTTGACAATGTCAAACTACACAGAGTGGCCGATTCTTCTTAGTATGAGACTTGCGGTCTCTTGTCCAGCGATGCTGAGAAACTCTTTTTTGGCTCCGGCACCTACCACCAGGCCTGATGTTGCCGTTGAGATGTATACAGTTACGAATCCTTTATTGAATCCACTGGCTGGTGATCCCCTTGATGAAACAGAGTACACTTACCCCACAGGCTTATCAATTCCCGATTTGCAGACCTGTGTGGCTAATCAGTCATGTTTTTCATTTGACACTGACCCTACGCATCTAAGTCCCCTTCAAAAGTATCGATTTTTGCTGTTTGGTTTAAAAAAAAAACACATTTGATTCCCCCCTGGACTTGCATTTGGCTGGTGCTTCTTACATTTTTTTTATTCATGTCCATTGGATTTGTGGTGTATTTTGGCACCCCACTCCTCATCACACATCATGAAGAGGGACCAGACTTTTGTGAATATCACTGCTTGGCCTCTCTTAGATGGGATTGTGTGGGATGCCGTTAAATTTCAAATACATGGTCCCACAGAGGTTATTAATGTCCCTAATGTCCCTAATGTACTTCGTGTTTCAATGGGGGATGTGGTTAAACAAAATATACGCTCTGATGATTGGGAACGTCCAAGCCGTAGAGGCTTTGTTTTCTGATTTGAAATATTATGCTGCCTTTGATGCTGAAGATTTGTGTTTAAATTCTGCCAATTATGCTGATTTGTTTTACCAACACTATGGCAATCATTTTCTGCACAAAGCAAACACATTTAGAAATGTGGTTAATTATACACAATGGGAACATTGCCCCGCTCCTGTTGAAGGCAGCTCCAAAACTCTTTTGAAAAAGTTTACTTATTTTGCTGGTTTTAATCAGTCCAATCCTGATGCATTTTATTTTAAGATGACTAAGAAGTCCTCTTCCAAAGTTAGACTTACCCACACTAAATTGTTATATTCCAAGTCCTTTATTGACCAATTGGCTATGGGGGACTATGAGCTGTGGAAAGATACTATTGATCTTAAATCAGATTGGGGTTCTAAAGATTGGCAAGTGCAAAGCACTGAGGCTTTGCATCGTGCATGTCTCATCCCAAACCATATGTTGTTTCTGAATTCGGCTATTTCACAAACCACCTGCTTTGGATTGGCTACGCCTAAAAAATGAAATGCTCCTTCTATTCATGATTTCGGAGAATAACCCGAATGGAATACTCACACCTGTAGGTCCCTTAGGGATTTACAGACTCTGTTACTAAATTCGTCTTTTAACATTTCCAGTTTGGATCCCCAAGGCTGGCTGTTATGGCAAAGAAGTGCAGATTCGTGCCAGCATCGTTTTCTAGGTTTGGCCCCGGGCTATACACAGGTTAGGGTGGATCCCTGTTTTGAGAGTGACCATTCTGTCACTACCTATTCTGTAGGCAAGTTATGTCAGAACTAGCTCAAACATTCCACTTTAGCGTCAGTTAAGCTTCATTTGTCTAAATTGACTGACAATGTTGATTTGAATTACTTTGTGAAAGGTCCTGCAGCAGGCAGGTCCAAAAAGATGGATTTATGCTGTTTACAACGAAGTTTGGAAACTGTCCCAAACTGAAGATGCTTCTAGGTTAAGGGCTATTTATCAAGCTAATTTAGAAAAAGTGCTTGCAGTTGTCGATAACAGCATTAACACACTTTCTTCCCGGATTTAAACACTAGAGAACATTGTTTCTTCTGTCGATAATATTGTGCAAGATGAAGTCTCAGTTTTGTACCATGGTCAGAATCAACTGCGTTCTATTATGCAGTTTGCATGGACTTTACTAACGTTAAAGGCTGGGTAAGTGCCTCGGGACTCCATGAACACTTGTTTGCTTTTTCTGCCTTTTAATTTGACTGTAAAACACCAGTTTATGTCAATGAAAGATGCCACATTTTCATTATTGCATATTGAAAAGTTAGAAACGTTACCATTTTCAGTGGCCGAAACGAATTCTGCAGCTTGGCGTATTCATGGGTTAATAACGTTTTTCCACTGTTTAAGTTTGAAGCATGTATGAAGCACTATGCCATAGGCAGATATGAACCACTACGTAGCGCATAACTCCATGAGGTTTGGTCTCTTCTGTTTACCTATAGGTGCCTGAGGGAGGATAAAGAGGTTTACTTGAAATGTGAATATTGCACTTCAACACCCGATCACTCATTGGTCTGTAGGAATATACAATTGCATGGTTCGTGTAATTCAGGAGCCCCAAATTTGGCCTGTATTTTAAAAGGTACACTTGCCACGGCTATTACACCTACTTTCACGTTGTTAGCAAACGGTACTTATTTGTTATTAAATAATGAAGATTGCTGTGGTATACTGGCAGGGATACCGTATATAGATACTGTCGCCCAACGTGTAGACTGTTGTTAAAATGTGCTCTTTCCTCCTCCGCATGGGAAGCTTGATATATCCATCTGGCCTTCCATTCCATCCTTGAAAGCAGAGTTTAACAAGATGCGTCGAATAAGGGCTCTTTTGTCTCAAAAAGAAGTCGCCCTTACATCTGCATGTGAAACATTCGTCCTTCACATGGCTAAAACACATACTGATGTACATGCCTTACTCAATACTGATCTCCCCCTGCATTTTGGAGCATTGATTCACACTATATTCAATGCCTCTTCCACCACAGGCTTGGCACACTTTTTTAAAGTAGTAAGTTCTGTCCTTGTTATGTTATGTTATGGGTTTTTGTACCGCGCACAGCTACCCCAGCAAAGGGGCGTCCTGGCGCCAAGGAAAGGTCAACACAACATCACTGAGCACACCTGAATCCAGAGGACTTAGTTAAAAAGGACAGTTTTAAAAGCACGTCTAAAAAGGAGTAAGTCCTCCATAGCTCGAATTTCACTGGGAAGTGCGTTCCACAGTTTCGCCGCCACTACTCGGAATGAGCGGCCGCCCATCCTACTTAGCAGGAAGCGAGGAACAACAGACAAATTCTGCCCCATCGACCTCAAGGATCGAGAGGGAACATAAGGGGTCAGTAAGTTCATCAAGATAGGTGGTGCCGTACCTTTCAAAATTTTAAACGCTAGGCAGAGCACCTTGAACTCAATCCGGCGAGCCACAGGCAACCAATGAAGTGATTGCAATGCTCTGGATGCAGAGCAGCGTTTAGGCAGTCCTAATACCGCTCTTGCGGCGGAGTTCTGCACTCGCTGCAGCCGTGTGAGTTCTGCCTTGTTCGTACCTGCCAAGAGGGCGCTGGCATAATCTATCCTAGACAGCACAGAGGCCTGAACCACGAGCTGTCTAGTAGGAGCATCGAAAAACTTAAGCACTGGCCTGATGCCCCTGAGTATACCAAAACAAGAGGCAGCTACCCTCTTAGTTTGGCAAGTAAAACTCAGTGTGGCATCCAGCCATACCCCGAGATTTTTTATCTCCATAACGGGAGCCGGAATCATTCCTAGTTCGGGGGGCCACCAGTTGTCACTCCACCGTCCAGGTTGCTTCCCAACCACCATCACCTCGGTTTTCTTTGTATTCAATTGGAGGCAATTTTGGTTCATCCAATTGGCCACCGCGCGCAGCCCCTCTCGGAAATTCAAGGCGTCCACAGCTGAGTCCTCACTTAGTGTGACCGCCAGCTGCGTGTCGTCCGCATAGGACACCATTGACAGGCCCCAGCGTTTGACTACCGCAGCCAGCGGACTCACATATAAATTAAAAAGAGTGGGGCTCAGTGATGATCCCTGTGGAACACCCGTAGTGAGCGGGTGCGAGGTGGATTTACCAGGTGGTATCGCGACCTGGAAAGATCTGTTAGAAAGGAAGGAGCGGAACCACCCTAAGGCCATGCCCCCGATCCCAGCATCCTCTAACCGCCGCAACAAGATCTCATGGGACACCGTATCGAAGGCGGCACTCAGATCGAGCAACAGGAGTGCCGCTGTTCGTCCGGTGTCCAGTACAGAGCGCAGATGTTCTACCATATAAAGCAAGGCAGTCTCTGTACTGTGGCCTGAACGAAATCCGTTTTGCGTGGGATCCAAGATGTTAGCTTTGGCGAGATGGTCGGCCAGGATCCTATTCACGTGGGCTTCGGTGACTTTAGCAGGCCACGGCAGCAGTGAGATGGGGCGGTAATTTTCGGGTTTCTTAGGGTCTAGGGTAGGCTTTTTTAGAATTGGTGTAACAACCGCTTGCTTCCACTTAGTGGGCACCATTCCAGAGGTCAAAGACTTGTTTATCAGAGCCAACAAAGATAAGCGACAGATGGACTGCATATTTTTAAACTGAGTGGGCAACAGGGGGTCTGCAGGGGACCCTGATTTAATTTTTTGACTCAGAAGATCAAAGTCCTCCTCAGAAAGGGAGCCCAGATTATCCAGGGTCGTATCAATTCCCCTTGGAGAACCATCAGAGTCCAAGTGGTGCGTGGTGGTGGTGTGACTTCATTGCAAACTATATTTGGTGTGATACTGGCATTTTTTCATTCTATTTTTTCCAGCGTCTTTGGTGGTTTCCCATTAATTCTCGCCTTGGCTGCCGGTGTACTGCTGTTAATTTGCTTTCTACAAAATGGTTGCACATTTTGTGCCCCACGACAATCTGCCCCGGCTGCTCCAGCTTCGTGACTGCATGCTTGAATACTATGGATCGCTGCCTCTGGCTACTTTGAGTGTGGTGTGTGGTTTATCTTTCCGGTTTTTGTATTTTACATAGGTGCAGCCAGTTTTCCACTGCCTGGATTGCAGTTTTGAATGGGTTCTGGATTTGTGTATCTGCAATACGGTGTCTCCTAACCCGGATTATGATCTACTAATGAGTCCCTTGGTTGCTCATGAACTAGACTGTTCTGGTGTTGGGATTATGGCCTGCGCAGTGGCTCATAGAGTCCTAGGTAATTGGAATATATGGACTGCAGCCCATGACTGTCTGGCACGCCATTATCTCGAAGAACATCCAAGTTGTCCTCTGATGGTGCTAGAGGCTCCAGCTGTTGAGGAACATGTGTGTTCTTTTACGTTAATGAATTGGATGGCTGAAATGTTCGCTGATGGTAACAACAACTTCCTATTGGAGGCAGTTGCAACGTACTGTGCCTATACGCTGTTGGATTGAAGTAACAATTGTTTTTCTGCTCCATAGACACGTACTGGACTCATGAATTTTTTTCTACATTTTTTCCCCCTTCTAGCCATTACATATGTTTTGAGACTATACAACCACCGTTGGGATTAAAAAATAAATTGTAACTAATTCGGAATTTACTCCCAATTATCCAGTTTGGCGAAATTTTGAACTTGGTTCTATCTCATTCGAACTTGAACTCAGCATTCTAAAAATTGCCCCCACTTCTTGTGCGTTCTCCGATCAATGGAGGGTGTAGTGAGGCTGGGCCTTGTTTGCGCACATTGCTATGGTAGCATAGGCTTGTTAGAATTCTAAACGCCATTTTACCTTTTGCTGCTTTTTGCACACAACACTGCATATAGCTGTTATTGAAAGTTAGGCTGCGTGAAATACTTTACATGAGAATGGCTTGTTATTGGCATCCCTAGACTTACATTGTGACCTCAGTCTGCCCAGTGAGTGCTAAAGCCTCCAAGGTTATCATAACAAGGTAGCTGTTGTTCTGGCTGATCGGCTCATGTTTTAGACATAACATACATGCAGCTGCAAGCCAACGGAGATTCTGGTGCCTTTAATATTGCACTGTAGGCATGATTTCAGGCACTTGGAAGAATCCCGGTTTTCCAGAGAGAAAGAGAGCTTTTGCAGATCCTGATGTGATTTACTCCTGCTGATCTTAGAGGAATGGGGTCCCCACACAAGCCTAAGAGACCTTCTATATTTTATAAAACATAGTTCCTAGCTAGCTAGGGAGGGTGATTCACTAGGCACAATAAAACCTGTTTTCACCATCATGGTAATATGATTTCTCCTTTTGTGTTTTATGGAATTGTAACAATGCTGATCATATTATTTCTAATCATATGTCTGCTTATGTTAGCAAATATACTGCATCTTAGAGCACGTCGTTAAAATAAATATTTTAACCTTTGCTGAGTTTCTTTTTACTGCTGTTGTGGACTGGTATGAGAGTATACCGAAAGAGTGTCCTTGCTTCCCACCATTCCTGAGTATGACCAAAGTTGCATGTTCTGGGTTGTCTAATCATTGGTTCCTTTGCTATAGGAGGAAGAGCTAATGTGACACTGATGCTAGTCAGTTAGGGTTTCTATGTACTGAGGTGAGTTTTTTGGTCCATCACAATTCAGTGAGGTCCTGGGTCTCTGTGCACAGTTCTGTGTAGGAGCAGAATCCCTGCAACAGGGCTAAGATGGAGAATAAGGCTCATTTAGAGATGGTGGGTCTGCCTGAATGAACGTGTATGACCACTAGGTCTATGGCAGCCAAGGGTGTCCAAGAGATCCTGGAGCCTGGAAGTGTGGCCCAGGAACCTGCCTTAAAGAGAAGAGGTAGGGAGCGGGGGAAACCAGCCCCCATTGTTCCCATGGTCCAGGAGGAGGCAGACCTTGAGGGGGATGCCCTGGATCCTACAGGGGAGCAAGTTTCTGAACTGGGGAACCTACCTGAGCTGACTCATTGGCAGCAAGAACGGAGACCCTCCGGGGAGGAATTTTGTGCAGAGCAGAAGAAGTGCCCTTCTCTTGAGAGTTTGAGGCAACTGGCCACAAACCAGGCAGCAGGTGATCAGTCTGGATCACATTAGATCTACTGGGAGAACGACCTCCTGTATAGCGAGCCTAAGGTTGCTGAGCTTGGGTAAGCCTGTGTGCTGGTGGTACCCCAGTGCTTCAGAGCCTTCCTACAGGGGTTGGCTCATGACGTACCTTTAGCTGGACATCTGGGACACAACAAGACCTTTGAAAGGCTTGTCTCCCACTTTTATTGGCCCCAGATGCGGAAGAGTTCAGATACTCATTGTAGGACTTGTCAAACTTGCCAGGCATGTGAGAAAAGTGGAAGGAAGCACAAGGCTCCTCTCCACCCTTTCCATGTAGTTAGTACCCCCTTTGAGCGGGAGAACATTTACATTGTGGGGCCACTGGACCACAAGACAGCCATGGGCAACAAGTTTATCCTGGTCTTGGTGGATCATGCTACCCGGTACCCAGAAGTCATCCCGCTCAGGACATTAACGGCCCCTGTGGTGGGACGTGCACTGATGGGAATTTTCTCCTGTGTGGAGTTCCCCAGAGAGGTGACTGAGATACAAACTTAATTTCCAGTTATATGAAGTCTCTGTGGAAGGAGTGTGGTGTTACCTATAAGTTCACCACTCCTTACCACCCACAAGGTAATGGGCTGGTTGAGAGATTCAACTGGACCCTTAAAGGCATGATCATGGGTCTTGAGGAATCAATGAGGCATAAGTGGGACGTCCTCTTGCCATGCCTTCTGTTTGCTTACCGTGAGGTGCCACAAAAGTCCCTAGGGTTCAGCCCCTTTGAACTGTTGTATGGACACTGGGTAAGAGGACCTCTGGTCAAGGAAGGCTGGGAGCAATCTCCCAGGAAACCTCCCCAGTAAGTATACAGTTACACGCTGGCCTTCAGGAACCAGACTCAGCGATTCAGAGATCTCACTCAGGCGAATCTGGAAGCCAGCCAGGAAGAGATGAAGTGGTGGTACGATCAGATTGCCACTCTGAGCTTCAGCCTGGAGAGAAAGTTTGGGTCATGGCCCCTGTAGAGCCTTGTGCGCTCCAGGACAGGAGGACCGGTCCATTTGAGGTGGTGGAGTGCAAGAGTGATGTCACCTATCTGGTGAACTTGCGGTCTCCAAGGAACGCTTTGCGGGTCCTACATGTTAAGCGCCTGAAGCCCCACCTAGAATGGTCCGAAGTGGGCATTCTCCTAGCAACGGATGATGGGATGGAGGAGGAGACAGAACCTCTTCCTGACCTCCTGTCTGCAACAGAGCAAGATGGGTCAGTGGATGGTGTCAGCCTCTCTGCCACACTGACCAGCAGCAAGATTGTCGCCAACTGTTGGGACAATTCTCTGAATTGTTTTCCTTGATTCCTGGTGTCACTGAGAGGTGCGTCCATGATATGGACACTGGGGACAGTCCTCCTGTGAAGCACAAGGCTTACATAGTGACTGACAAGGTCAGAGCTTACATCAAGGAGGAAGTCTCAAGATGTTTGCTTTAGGGGTGATTGAGTCCACAAACAGTCCTTGGGCCAGCCCAGTGGTTTTGGTCCCAAAGGCTGCCGCGTCTGGTGCCACACCTGAACTCCTGTTCTGTGTGGACTACCGAGGACTCAATTCAGTCACCAGGACTGAGAGGCACCCCATCCCCAGAGCTGATGAGCTCATTGATCGGTTAGGGGCTGCACTGTACCTCAGCACATTTGATTTGAGATCAGGGTACTGGCAGATCGCCTTGACTGATGGGGCCAAAGAGAGATCAGCATTCTCCACACCCGATGGACACTACCAATTCCGGGTTACGCCCTTTGGGATGAAGAATGCCCCTGACACCTTTCAGAGGTTGGTCAACCAGGTGTTGGCTGGACTGGAGGATTTCAGTGTCGCCTACCTGGATGACATTGCAGTGTTCAGCGCCAGTTGGGAAGAACATCTGAGCCACCTCTGGGAAGTGGTGATGGCACTGCGAAAGGCAGGCCTCACAATCAAGGCGAGTAAGTGCCAGATCGGGCAGGGTTCCGTGGTGTACTTGGGGCACCAGGTAGGGAGCGGGCAGGTGGCGCCCTTACAACCCAAGATTGATACTATCCTGGCATGGGAACCCCCAAAGACTCAGACGCAGGTGAGAGCCATTTTAGGACTTATGGGGTACTACAGGAGGTTTGTCAAGGCATATGGCAACATTGTTGCACCCTTGACTGAGCTGAGTTCCAGGAAGCAGCCCAAGAAAGTGAACTGAACTGACACCTGTCAGAAGGCTTTTGACGCCCTGAAGACTGCCATGTGCACAGCACCAGTGCTTCAGGCGCCCAACTTCTCAAAATAATTCATTGTTCAAACAGACGCTTCAGAGCATGGTATGGGGGCTGTTCTATCACAGATTAATGAAGATGGCCTTCATCAGTAGGCGGTTACTTCCATGGGAACAGAGGTGGAGTGCAATTGAGTGTGAGGCATTTGCTGTGGTCTGGGCACTGAAGAAGTTGAGATCATACTTGTTTGGGACTCACTTCCTGGTTCAGACCGACCACAGGCCCCTCAGATGGTTAATGCAGATGAGGGGTGAGAACCCAAAGTTGTTGAGGTGGTTCATTTCCCTACAGGGTATGGACTTTATGGAGGAACACCACCCTGGTACAGAACATGCCAACGCTGATGGTCTGTCCAGATTTTTCCGCCTTAGTGAAGAGAACTCCCAAGGGGAAGGGTAGTTCTCCCCATATTTCAGCTGGAGGAGACACGTGTTAGACCTGGCATCATTGGCGCAAGTCTCCCTTCCATTTTATTGGATTGCCTCCTCTGTTTTTTATATGTTTTTGCTGGTTATATGCTTTGGGCACTGTGCCACTGCTATTCAGTGCCACAGTGCACTGCTCCCTATGTTAAATTGATGTACTACTTAGTGATTCCATGATTGGGTTATTTGATTTACTTGTCAGACCCTAGTACAGTGCACCATGTGTGCCCATTGCTTGCAAATCAAATGCTGCTGGTGGGCTTGCAGCACTGGTTGTGCTACCCACAGAAGCAGCTTGTAAAGTGTGTCTCAAGCCTTCCATTGCAAGGCCTGTGTGTGTCTGTGACTGCCATGTCGACTTGGCAAGTGCACCCACTTGCCAGTCCCTGAACCTTCCCTTTTCTTCATATCAGACACCCCTAACGTAAGCCCAAGGGCAGGGTGCATTGTAAGTATAAGGTAGGACATGCCCAGGCGTGTGTAGCATGTCCTAGTAGTGACCTACAGCCATTTTCGTTTTTCACTATTGCAAGGTTACCTGTTCTCCATAGGCCAAAAATGGGCAGATAGATTATTACACCTTATAATCCTAACTGACTCAGGGAACATGGTAGAAATTCAAATTTAGTATGCCTGAACTCAGAATGATAAAATACATCTTTTAGTAAAGTTGGTTTTAACATTCTACGTCTGAAAATACTACTTTTAGAAAGTAGGTATTTTCTTGTCTAACTATCCAGGCCTGCCTCTGCTAGGTTGTGTATTCCTTGTCTGGAGTTTGAGTGACAGGGCTGGGGGATTCCAGAAGACAGAATGAGTCAGCCCAGTGGTGAATAGGGAGATATGCATCTAGATGGGAGGGAGGAGTTGCACCTGGGACCTGAATAGGGCTGTGCCTTCCCTCCACAATGCTGGCTCCACCTCCTGGGGTGCGGCTGATGTCTCTGCCCTGCAATGTGAAAGAAGAGAAGAAATCATGTCAATAAAGTGCTCCAGGGATGTGTTTTCCCTCCACATTGCTGGCTCCACCTCCTGTCGGGTATCTGATGTTTCTGCCCTGCACTGTGAAAGGAAAGAAGGAGTCATGTAAATAAAGTGCTCCAGAACTTGTTTAGACTGGGCAAAGGCCCCTCTGCCTTCAGAGAACAAATATAAACGTAGTGTAAATATTGGGATTCAGACTCAAGAATTTTAGACCACTTCTGGGAATAAGATGAACCTGTTGCCAAGGAGAAGAACCAAGGAATCTGCAGGAGTTTTCGATGCCCCTCTTCCAGTGTGCTGTTTGCTGGGTTGGCCTGCAGTGGTTTCTTCATTGCCAAGGAAAGGAGAAGGAACTTTTTAAGGACTTTTATCATCTTACAGAATATTCTACAAGGGCTTGAACTTGTGCTTGCCTCCTGCTGAAGTCTCAGGGACAAAAGACTTCATCTCGAGCTCCCCTATGAATTTCCTTGCTGGGAATTCTAACTGCAGAAGCGTGCGTGTTGCTGGGAGCTGCAAGCGTGATGCAATGAGAAGAAGCATGATGCCGCCGCAGCTGAGATCGTCGCATCGCCGGAGAAGCGTGCCGCCTCCGCATCTCCCAGGAAGCGTGTCTTCGTCGAAGCTGTCTGCTGTCGCAACACCGGAGAAGCGTGACGCCATCGAGAGGGTCGCCATCGCATCACTGGAGAAGCGTGTCGCAGGGCCTGTCGCGGCTCAAAAGTACAGTCGTCGCAAGGCTGCCAGGGCATCTACGCATCATCGTCGCATCAAGGGAAACATCTTCTCGCATCGCACCAGGATTGTCGCATCGCATCGAGGCGCCATCTTGTGCATCGCAACCGGGCCGCACGCATCATCCCCGCACCGGTAAGGATTACGACGCATCCCCTACTCTGTGCACGCATTGAGGCGCGACGCAACATCTACCCTGGAGCACGGAACCAACGCATCTCCCTTTGCGAGCCTTTTGTTTATTTTGCGTCACGCATTCAGGTACTTTTGTTGAGAACTGTGTTGCATTTATCACCAACTTGAACTAAGCAACTTTTACCATCTTTAAGTCAATCTTAAGTACAGTATTGTGGATTTTTGTCGTTTGTGGTCTTGTGTTAAGTCTATATAAAGGCAACTTATTTTTATAACACAGGTGTTGTGTCCATCTGTAGTATTTTCACTGTATTACTGTGTATATTCACAAATGCTTAACACACTGCCTCTGAGATAAGCCTGGCTGCTCGTGTCACGCTACCAAGGGGGTGAGCAGGGGTTATCTAGGAGTGTAATCCCCTTATCCTGACTTAGAAGCAAGGGTCCCTATTTGGACAAAGGTGAATACCATTGCCAACTAGAGACCCCCAGATCTAACATACTGTATATAGTGCCCCAACATTACTTCACCATGGTTCCTCTGCTCATCTTATTTTAGTGCTTTGAACAGCACTCTAAAGACCTTATGATTTGAGTGTGCACTATTTATATTCTAAATTAATAAATAAATAGAAGACAAGAAAACACCACTCACAAAGGACCTGCATTGAAAACTGAAAGTTAGAGACAAGTTGGAAGATTCTTGGATGTGTTGTAAGTGTCTTAGGGCCTTATTATGAGTATGGTGGTGCAGGAGGGGGACTGCCTCGCTCCCACACTCCCAAACCACCAGTTTTCTCCTGAACTGGGGGACAGTTCTTTGCCATTCCCAGGTTGTTGCCTATCAAAAAGGCACTGCAATGGGAACATCAAAGACAGTACCTTCACTGCATGGACTGCTGAAATCACAAATGGGGATGTACACGAATAGGGAATTGCAGAGGTCGCAATTTTCAACTATGTATGTTTGGCTAAAATCACAAAGATGGTGGCTATATGGACAGCAGACCACTATCCCCGTGACTGCATTTAAGATTTTAAAAAACTTTCTTTTAAAGCAGATGGATTCCCTTAAATGAAAACAGGCTGGTTTCAATTTTGAAAAGTTTCAGTGGTCCCATGGACTACTTTTACTCCCCCCAGATTTACCACACTGATTCCTAAAAGGGAAGGAGGTTCAAAGGTGACCCCTTTGCAAATCAAATACCACCCCAATTTGACTGTAGGTAACTAATGGTTTGCAATTGGAATTACGGGAGCAAACCATTTGTACATATGATACAGATTCACAATTTGAAAGAACGCCCCCAACATGCTCCTTCCAAATTGCATTTCGCTCATGATTTCTAAAACTGCAGAGTAAAGGACCCATAAGGGAAGCCATGCAGACATATCCAGATGGCCATCTCTCTCTAAACGCTCTCAAGTGTTCATGGTCTGCTGTGAATCACAGGTCTCTGTCACTGCCTTTATAATGAGAAGTAATGTACCACATTTTCAACACGAGTCGTTACAATGCATACTTTTTACAATGTGGTGTGTTGTTTTAAAACATAACATTAATCTTTAATTTTTTTTTGTAATAAAATGTTTGACATGTATATATATATATATATTTTACTTGTGACTTCTACCCACCGCTGGACCTTTAAAAATTCCCTTATCTCCCTTTACCTCTATCCAACCATGAACCCTAAAAACTCCTTACCTCCCTTCATCTCTACCCACACCTGAACCCTAGAGTCGCCCCACCTCCCTTTTCCTCTACCCACCCCAAACTCTCAAGCCACCTCCACTTATCTCAGCCCATGTCTGACCCTGAAGAAAAATGCAAAAAGAACTATTGATGGACTGAAGGCTGAGCAATATCGAACACTCACCCCCAGTACAGAGATCTGGGCTTAAAGTCTTTGGTGTTGTGCTCATCACGCCATCCCAGTTTGCACCCAGCCATATGCAAATCAGTCTTGACCCTGCTCTCCATGAGAGCAGTCCAGCCCGAACTGCCAGGGCAGGACCTCCCTAGACCGGAAACAAGCATCCTAGGACCGGATTCGGGGTATCATTCCTTATCAGCCAGGATAGCTTGAACCCTAAAGTGACTCTTACCCTCTTTTCCTCGATCCAGCCCTGGACCCTAAAAACCCCTTATCTCCTTTTACCTCTACCGACCCATAAGCGCTAAAAAAAACCCTTACCTTCCTTTACCACTACCAAACCTTGAACCCTAAAAAAAGCCTTACCCCCTTTACCCCTACCCACCCATGAACCTCTGTTTACCACTACTTACTTCTCTTTACATCTACTGTCCCCTGAACGCTAAAATAAGTACCCTACCTTATTACTATGTCCCTTCTGCTGCACTGTAAATGCATCTGTTATAAATACATGCATTGTAAACAACCATGCATTTAAACAAGTGTGATGTAACTGTACATTGTGAAATTGTGCATTGTAATGTTAGCATACCCTCTAAATGATATTGGGAACCATGAGTTAGGTGGATGGGACAGATAAAACTTCTGCCTGACAGTAGGTGTCCTAATTATGTTACCCGGAACAAGATACTCAACAGTGTTTCTAGCTGGTACAAGCTTTTTATCATGGTCTGCCCAATCGATGATCCAAGGTTGATTTCAGAGTGGTGAGAGGATCTGGGCGTGAGGATTCTAGATTCTCAATGGATACCCATTATTATAAAATTATGCAGGATGTTCCTACCATCAAATGTGATTAAATACTATGCCTTTAAGCTGCACAATATATAATAGGTGAGATCTCAAAAGTCTCTGAGCATTGGAGGTGTACAAGATGTGGTTTGGTGGATGATGCTTAGGAAAGGAGTTGGCCTAACGGCTAGGGCCGTTGACCTCGAATCTGAAGAACCGGGTTTGAGTCTCGGCAATGTCGCTGAACATCCTGGGATTCTGGGCTAATCACTTAATCTCCCTGTGCCTAACAAAATCAAATGAATGTGTCCTCATGTAACACAACTGGTGCTATGTAGAGCGCTCTGATATCCGATAGCAGGTCAAGGTTGTGCTATATAAAACTCAGTGAAAACGAAAAGAAAAAAAAAAAGATTGTGTAGCCAGTATCATCAAGGTAAGCCCCACATTAATGATTTTTGGTGGTGATGATGAAAACATCCAGCAATCTGTAATCGGTTGTGTTTTTCTTTCCACAGCACCATTTTTTTATTTTTTTAAAAACTGGATTAGATAGGACTTCATCCTATATGACTATTGATGGAGTGGAGAATAACCTAAATTGCAAATATGTCTTCTGGCTCCCATGCCGTGGCTTTGGGACTTATCTAATTATGTTTTTTCATTCTTTTTTGGTTTCAACCAAGGGTCCCCTATGGGACATAAATGACTGTATGATTATGCTTCTGTGTTAAGATGAATTTTGGTGGGCCTTCTTACCTAGCCTTCCAGAGTTACTTCTACTGCCATCAAATTTGTAAGGGAAAATAAAAAAGAATGATGAATAAATGCAGTACTTTCTGAATTACCTTTTTTTGTGAATAATTTAAAACTCTGTGGGACAGTAATGTGCCATTTTGGAAGCTTGAAACTTTGAAGTTACTTAAGACTTATATATTGCACCCTTGAGCTCACTGAACCATTTTCTGTAATGCACAAATTTTAATACTGGTTTTGTGCAGATGTGCAGGCCTGAGATACTCTCTCCTTATCCGCAATGTTTTTAGGTGTTATCGGTTTTGTACAGAAAACTTTTATACACTCTTCAGGGGTTGGGCCAACCAGGGCACGATTCGGCATTATACACGGGTGGAATGTGTCCACCCACTATTTTCACAGGGTGGACGCTGTCCACCCTGCCAAGAAGTTGGGCACCACAAATATGCTGAATTTGTCTTGGTGTAATTTAAAACATCGGGACACATTTAGCAGCGCCTGTACGCATTCGATTCACAACAACGTGCAGGAGGGGAGGGGGTTTTCTTAGTTCAGACTCCTGCTGGGCCCGTAACAAAGGCGAAATCTGAGGCGTTATCAGGCCTCCTTTTGTTCAAGTCTCTTGGCTGGCAGCAGTCAGGAGCCTCACACCTAGAAGCAAATACAGCAGAGGGGAAACAAAGGCTCACACTTGGTAGCACTTCACACATACTTGTGAGAAGGAGAATTTAACTTTGTTCAGGCTCGGTTTAGGAGATATGCATGCACTTTAAGAATGTCAGATGTGTTGGTCTTTCACAGTATTTACACAATAAATAGCATTTATATAGTGCTTACTACTCCTGAGGAGGAGGAGTAATACTTTAAATATCACTATTTTTTCTTGTAAAGCACTATGGACGGAGGACGTTTACGCTGACAAAAGGCAACATTGCTTTATGTGTAGCTTAAAAAAATATAAATCTTCTTCCTAAATCAGGAGGCTTTCCCTGTATACTCACAATGTGCTCCAATGTACTCATGACAGATATATATGCAAGGGCTTAAGATCTGATGTCACTTCTTATGATGCCACTTCCTGTGATGTCACGCGCCATGATGTCACATGCCGTGATGTCACTTGCATACTGATTAACTAAGTTAGTCCCCCCACTTGTTTTTTTAGGACTTGTGCCCTGGGGCCAACTCCTCTTCATAGGAAAACCTTTGGTAAATTGAGTCTATTGTTTACCTGGTAAGTATTTTCTCTGTCTTAATAATAAGTTTATAAGCATCCAGATGAATGAGAGAGTTTATTTCATGCAAATGCTTGTTTTTTAAATCCTTTTATTTGTTGTACTTGGCATTTGCAGACTGTCCTGCATTTCTTTATACTGGGTACTTGTAGCCAACACATGTTTCACCTTTTACAATGCCTTTGTGGCTGGGGCTTTCTCAAGGCTGAAAATTCCAATGCAGGAGACATTAAATGACATTTACGCTGGTTTATACTTCTTACATCACATCCTCTTGTGACCCATGTTTCTTCACACATAGGCCCGTGGGTGTGCTTAAAACAATCATGACCGTATTTAGAGAGTAATTTATTTGTCACCCAAAGAAAGAGAAAATTTGAAAGCATAGGACGTCAAAGTGTGTGAAAACCAAGTGGCTCAGGCTCACAATCTCATTATAAAACCACAAAAAAAAGAAAGAAGGGGTTAAGAAGAAACACAAAAAAGGGTTATTGGAGCACCTGATGAGTGAATCATGCATTTTGGTACAATACTAAATATAGGTATAGTCATGTGTACACTGGCACTTTTAAGAGGGCTTATTATCTCCTCGTAATTCACTTAGACTCAAAATGTCCTGGATTTAAATCAAACGTAGCATCCTAGATAAGTCCATTCAGGGTGTAAAGGAATTGTCAAGAAGATGTATAAAGGGGATGCACCTTTAAAGTTTATGTCATAATAAGGAAGGCAAGAACTAACCACTTTGCCTCCAAGATTGATAACACAGCCAATTCCTCCAAGGAATTATTTAATTTAGTGAGCAGCATGACAAAGCCAACAGGCAACAAATCAGGCACCAGAAAAGTTGCTGCAATATGCAGGGCAATGTTTTTCTTGAAAAAGTTAAGAACCTTCATCTATCAATGAAAGGAGATAAGGAATTCAGGAATTTCAAGATATGGCAAAACGGAAAATGAAATAAGTTCCCCCAAAATAGCTACAGAAGACACCTATGAGATCCTCAAGTAATTTAAGTCAGGTTCACCTCTAGACCCAATGCCTTTGTGCATTATGCTAAATGGAGGGGAGGCAGTCACTAGAAGACTGACTGAGATATTCAATCTTTCCCTGAAGCCAGAGATGGTTTCAGCAGCATGAAAGCATGCCACTGTGAAGCCGCTGCTAAAAGAACCACCAGCAGACCCCTCGAGACGCAAAGACTATCACCCTAAATACTAGAAAAATGTATCAATAAAAATCTCTTCTTTTATTTAGAAGTCAATAACATTCTTCACTGCTCTCTGACAGGTTTTAGACCAAAGAGTATCACTAAAACTATCCTTTTGGCAGCCACAGAGGAACTTAACCATCTTGAATCAGGGAGGAACTGCTGCTCTGATTCTGTTAGATCTGAGAGCAGCATTTGATACGGTCTCATACTCTGCTAGCAAGAAGGGTTGAGGAACCAGGAATAGCTGGATCTTCCCTTAATTGGCATACATTGTTCCTCCAAAACAGAACTCTTCAAATATGTAAGAAACTGCTAAATCATAAGAATATCCCCTAAACTGCAGGGCTCCTCACTAAGCCCTACCCTATTTAACCTGTATGTAACCTCCCTAACAGAGATCATAAAGGACTATGGGTTTTTTCTCCATATCTTAAGTAGATAACACGCAGATCATCATGTCGCTTTCTTCCCAAACATGCAAGGCTTCCAACCAACTCAGTCAATTTCTCAAACATGTGGTAGAGTGGATGATAGCAAGGAGCCTAATATAAAATTATGACAAAACTGAGGTGATGGTTGTGGGGAATTATTCAAACAGATGGATGGAAGTCAACTGGCCTAAATGTCTGGGCACTCAACCAATGCCAAAACCAGAAGTTAAAAGTCGGGGTTTTTTGCTTGACAATAAGCTTTCCTTGACTACCCAAGCAAACAAAACTAGCAGCAACTTGCTTTGGGCTTCTTAGAACTTTGTGAAAGTTTCTAAAAAGGGTTCCCGAACCATTGTGCGGAATCATGGTGCAAGGTCTCGTCATATCAATCAATCAATCAGGAGTTTGTTAAAGCGTGACTACTCACCCGTAAGGGTCTCAAGGCGCTAGGGGTGGGGGGTGTTGGGGGGGTGCAGGTTCCATTCCATCAAGGAGGGGGTCTGTCGAAGAGCCAGGTTTTGAGGTTTCTTGCGAAGATGGGGAGCGATGTTGTCTGTCTGAGGTGGAGCGGAAGGGCGTTCCATGCTTTGGCCGCGAGGAAGGAGAAGGAGCGGCCTCCCGATCTGGTCTTTCTGGTGCGGGGGACCACAGCGTAGGAAAGCTGGGCTGATCGTAGGGTCCTTTGGGGTGCGTGGAATTTGAGTCGGCTGTTCAGGTATGCTGGTCCGGTGCCGTGGAGGGCCTTGTGTGCGTGGGTGAGCATCTTAAAGGTGATTCTCGCCTCGACGGGGAGCCAGTGGAGTGTGCGCAGGTGCTGGGAGATGTGGCAGTGTTTTGGCAGGTTGAGGACCAGTCTTGCGGCGGCGTTCTGGATGTTCTGTAGCTTGCGGATGTGGTTTTTGTTTATTCCGGCGTATAGTGCGTTGCCGTAGTTGAGTCTGCTGGTGACCAGGGCGTGAGTGACTGTCTTTCGGTGTTCGAGGGGGATCCATTTGAAGGTCTTACGAAGGAGGCGGAGGGTGTGGAAGCAGGAAGATGAGACAGAGTTGATCTGGCGGTCCATTTTGAGCTCGGAGTCCAGGATGATTCCCAGGTTGCGTGCGTGGTCTGTGGGGGTTGGCGGGTTTCCGAGGGCGGTGGGCCACCAGGTGTCACTCCAGGCATCGGGGTTTGGGCCCATGATGAGTACTTCTGTTTTGTTGGTGTTTAGTTGTAGGCAGCTGTTTTTCATCCATTTGGCGACGGCTTCCATGCCTTCTCGAAAGTTGTGTCTGGCGGTGTTGGGCTCGTTGGATAGGGAGAGGATGAGCTGGGTGTCGTCTGCATATGACACGATGTTGAGTCCGTAGGTTCTGACGATGGGGGCAAGTGGAGCCATGTAGACGTTGAAGAGCGTCGGGCTGAGGGAGGAGCCCTGGGGGACTCCGCAGGTGATAGGTGTGGGGTCCGAGAGGAAAGGGGGAGTCTGACCCGCTGCGTCCTGCTGGAGAGGAAGGAGCAGATCCAGTCGAGGGCCTTGTCCTGGATTCCTGCATCGTAGAGTCTGCGTATTAGGGTGCGGTGGGAGACTGTGTCGAACGCCGCTGATAGGTCGAGGAGGATGAGGGCTACTGTTTCTCCTTTGTCCAGTAAGGTGCGGATGTCGTCTGTTGCGGCGAGGAGGGCGGTTTCCGTACTGTGGTTTTTTCTGAAGCCGGATTGGGAGGAGTCGAGGATGTTGTGTTCTTCAATGAATGTGGCGAGTTGGCTGTTGATGGCTTTCTCGATGACTTTCGCTGGGAACGGGAGCAGGGAGATGGGTCTGTAGTTTTTGAGGTCGGTGGGGTCCGCTGAGGGTTTCTTTAGGAGGGGGTTGACCTCGGCGTGTTTCCAGTCGTCGGGGAATGAGGCGGTCGCCAGGGAGCGGTTGATGGTTTGGCGGACTATGGAAACTCCTTTTATCTGGGAAGTTCCAAGGCTGTCATCAAAAGATTAGACATGGTCCTAAATGACGTCGCATGCATACTCTTTAAAGTCCCTACATTTCACTCTGCCACTCCAGCTTTGGCTATGCTCCATTGGTTACCTGTGACTAAAATAATTCAGTTTAAATCCCTGTGTCTAGCACATCGGTCTATGTATAAAAAGGGCAAATGCTCATCCAAAAACTTCTCACTCTTTACAACACCGCAGCAGCTATTTGCTGTACCCACTGTAAAAAGAACTTGCAGTGGAGGATGTTCTTGTGAGTTCTCATAAGAGCGAACACACCTTCTTTCCTTGTCAAGAAATGGTATTTTCAAACTCTGCAGTCCTCGATGACACGCATGTGATTCCTTATCCGGCGCGTGTCAGCATTCAAGGCAGTTGCCATTTTAAGGGGGTTTGGGCCAAGGCTGTTTTCATTGTTGATTGTGGAGTCTCGGTCTTGCACCTGACGTCATTTTGTCCAGCGCTATCTTGGAGTGGTTATTGTAACGAAATGTAGAGAAACCAGCAGTGGCCCAAAAAGACTGTATTGATGTAAATGGTGGCAAAGTCAAAAACATAATCATGTTTTCAGATTGTAGTACTTGTACCTAATATGGCTAAGATGTGTTTTTATGGAACAGAATACATGAGTTAATTGTGCATTCTCCTTGTGTTTAGAGACCCGTGTGGCAATTTACACAATACATTCATACATTCAAAATAGTTAATATGTAAACATATTACATGATATGGTTACATGTTAATTGGTCAACAGTTTTGGGCACTGTACTGATTCATATATTCTCCTTAGTGCAGTCATCATTTTCAGTTAGGAGAAGCAAAGAAAGTAAGAAAAGAGAAAACAAGGCAAAGCGCAGGTTATTTTTCATAGCCAATAGTGAAGTTCAGCATCTTTATTCAGTCCCTTGTTGACTGTATTAAACTTCGGGATCATTCTACTCTCGTGTTTTCGTAGGGTCGTTTCTAGACCCCCTCCCTGTGGGTTTCTATTACGTTTTTTCAATGCTCATCAAGCGCAAGTTTGAGGTCAGATTTCTGTGTACTAGGTAGTGTGTTTCTGGATACGATGTTTAAAGGGTCAAATAGTGCTGTCTATCTAAATCTTTCCACGGGGGCATAGAATGTTGTAGCTTACATATGTGATATCATAGTGTATCCATTGTTGGATAAGATGTTTTTGTTCATTTATAAAGCAGACCTTGGTTTTGTTCTACCCTAATCTGTAGACCGAGCAATTGCTGCAGGTGTAGAAGCCTATAAGTTTGGGAAAGAAGATGTCTGCTTTTTTCCTTTTTTTCTTAAAAAAATTAACAACACAGTTTCTGTTTCTAGTTTAATGCTCTTTTAAATCATATTTGTGGAAAGGTTTTGATCTCCTCCTGTAGTTGTGTGTTATGCGATAGTAGTTTCCAGTGTTTTCACTTTATCTTTCTGATATGGGAATGATCATTGTGATAGTCCATAATGAATCTTATACTTGGTTGTGAGGGTTTGGTTTATGTGTGTCTAGAAGGAGTTGGTTTCTGTCCATCCGAACAGTTATTGCATTGTATTACGCAAGTATGTCTACTCATAACCCCTTCACCTGAGCGGGTCAGTAAGCTTCATCGCTTTCGTTATATAATCATCGATCTTACTGCAATTCTGTCTGATAGGTTGGTATTCACCTTTTGGTATATTCTCAATGATTGTTTTAGAGTAGCAATGAGACGTATTCAAGATAGAATTTGCAACTGATGTTTTTCTGTGTAGTTTGCTGTGTAATTTGAGAGAGCTTTTCTTACTGCTTCTAAACCGTCAGAGTGTTTAATTGACGTGTACAGGCTGACTACATCTAATGTAGCCAATATGTAATTTATTTGCCAATTTATGTTGTTGAGTTTGAGGAGTATATCGTTTGTATCCCTTATGTATGACGGAAGGCTCTTCATGAATGGTTGTAATTCTTTGCCTATATATTCTCCCAATCTGGAGCAGAGATTCTTGACAATTCTTTTACATCCTGAACTAGATGACTAGGACTCTACCTTTGACATAAATCCAAGAACTATTGAATCCAAGTGAATTACGAAGAGGTAAGAAGCCCTCCTAAAAGTGCCAGTGTACTATAATTATATTTAGTATTGTACTAAAACGCATGATTCACTCATTAGGTGCTCCAATAGCCTATTTTTTGTTTCTTCTCATCCCCTTATTTCTTTTTCTTTGTTTTATAACATGTGATTGAGAGCATGTGCCACTTGGTTTTCACAAACTTTAACTTCCAGTGCTTTCAGATTTTCTCTCTATTTCGGTGACACATAAATGACTCACTGAGTACCGTTGTGATTATTTTAAGCATGCCCACAGTCACATGTCTGAAAAAACACTGGTCACAAGAGGTGTGATGTAAGAAGTATAAGCCAGCGTAAATGTCATTTGATGTTTCTTTCATTGGATTTTGCAGCCTTGAGAAAGTCCAGCCACACAGGCATTGTAAGCGGTGAAACACGTGTTGGTTGCAAGTACCCAGTATGAAAAAATGCAGGACATTCTGCAAATACTGAGTACAAAAAACAAAAGGATTTAAAACACAAGCATTGGAATGGAATTGACGCTCTTGTTCATCTGGATGTTCATAACCTTATTATTGAGACTGAGACAATACTTACCAGGAAAACAATACACTCAATTTACTAAAACATTTTTATACTGGACAGCTCACTGACTGAGTCTCTAACTAGGAAATTCATTATGGGTGTGGAATGAGATTATGCAGGAGTGAGCTGGGAGTCACTAGTTAATCCTCTTTCCCAATAGTCCTTAAAGAAGTAGAATTTTAGGAGTATATGGAGTAGTTAGAAAGCCCCTTGCCCATGTCAATGAGGTCAGACATGTAGAGTGTGAGTTCATAAACTTGCCAACATTTACAACTGACAAGATGCTCCCATCCCTACATTCAAATTTTCTCATTGGCTCATTTATTCATTGGCTGTGCATTGCTGTTTCAATGGAAGTGTGTAGTGTGAGGCGACTTGAATACCATTTTATTAACTCATGTGTTCCCTGTAGGAAGCATGCATGTATTTTGAACAATATTTGGTGTAATGAGAAGCTTCCCCTTTCTTGCAATTTTTTCTGTGAAATCATAATCTGTCAAAAATGAAGCATTCAGCTATATTTTCCATATTGCTTAGGATGTGTCGGGTCATTTGAGGCACTAAAAAATCTCAACCCATAACAATGATTGGTCCTTTTATCACATCCACATTGTATGCACATCACAGCACATCTTAACAGCCTTTCATACTGTCAGCCAGCTTCAAACACAGCTAACTACTGCAGCAGACTGCTGTATTTGCAATGATGACTCCAAGTCCGCACTCCCACACGCATTGAGGGACCAGCTCCTCTGTAGCCAGACCTGTGCCTGCACGCCCAGTCCGACCCTTCAGCCAATCATGGGTGCGGAAGGCGGGGCAGAGCCAGGAACATCCAGGGAGGCGAGCGGTTAGCGCTGTAGCTCTCCCCTACTCGAGGGCTATAAAGCAACTCGTCAGTCTAAACGCGCAGTGTTTACGCGCAGTGTGGCGCCTAATCCTGCGCCTAAGACGAGCCAAAGACCAGCCCGTCTGCGCCCGTCCGCGACAGGACGGGGCTAGGGGCAGGGGGCCATGGCGGTTCGTACCCCTCCGGCAGAGAAGGGCTACTGTACTACACTGCCATATTCCAGTCAGACTCTAAGGGATTTGGGCAGGTATGTAACTACACTGTGTCCCCACAGGATTCGGTCTAGCGTGGAGGGACCTTTCTCTTGTTTGGTGTGTCAAATGCAATTCACCATTAGCGCGGTAATCATTCCTTGTCATCCAAAGCGTGTCATGTCAGCTTTGAACACCGACCCGCCAATATTGATTACCAATGTCCCTAACGATCCGCCCCTAACTTGTAAAAACCTTTTGTGCAATGTCCGCTCCCTTGTTTCTCATGCTACACAGGTCTGGGATCTCATAACAACAGAGAGACCACATCTGTGTTTTCTAACAGAGACTTGGCTTAAGCCTCATACAGTTCCGGCCATAACGATGGGAGTGCCGACTGGGTACAAAATAGTAAGGATGGATCGCCCAATTAAAACGGGAGGAGGGCTAGCTATTGTTTTTAAACAAGAGATGGATATCGTAGTTACCGAAACTGTGTGCACTCCAGAGATGGAGCTCCTGATTTTTACGATCAATCCTACTTCTAGGGAAACCAGGAAGGGTGCGCTAGTGTATCGACCTGCTGGTCCATGTGGGACCTTCTCCATTAAATTAATGGAAACTTTGGCACCTCACATGCAAGCTAACTCTGAGTTTATCCTGGTGGGGGATTTTAACATCCATAGTGAGATTACTACGTGTACAGATGCACAGACCCTGTTAACGGATCTGGCCACACTTGGACTCAACAAAAAGAATCAGGGGTCTACCCACTCTGCGGGCCATACATTAGACCTAGTGTTCTGTAACTCCACAGCTATTAACTGCTTGACTCCCAATCAAGTTGATTGAACGGACCATTCTGTTATTGTGTTTTATACTCGCTCCAATTACAAAGCAAAAGGCATCCATAGGACTATGGCAGATGTCAGGAGACCCTGGAACAAACTAACCCCAGAAGGTTTTAGGGAAAACTACACTGAACCAGAATGGGAAGCATGTGGAGAAAATGCCACTATTGCTTTATGTACATTTAATGAAGCTGTGACAACAACTATAAATTATGTGGTCCCGCTTAGAACATATAAACCCCGACCTGCCCCAAAACAAGAAGTCTGGTTCACTGGGGATCTTAGACAATTAAAAATGACTACGAGAAAATTAGAGAAAAGATGGAGAGTCACACGTAAGGCAGAGGATAAGGTGTCCTTTATGAGGTCTTTCAAAAGCTACCATAAAGCAATTCGAGCTGCTCGAAAACAACATATAGCAGTTCAATTAGCAGCGGCTGGTACCAACGTGAAAACCCTGTATCAAATTTTACAGACTTTTACCAAGCCCACTGCCTGTGACACTGAGGGGATTGAATCCCAAGAACTCTGTGACAATATTTCACAGTTTTTTGTCAGGAAAATTGAAGCTATCTATACTAAGATACTAACGTCTAACTCCATCTCTAATAATTCAGTAACAACTGACTGTCGGGTTCAGCCATTTACTAGGACAATAGAAAATAAGGCTAAGAAACTCGTCGTTTTCCCACCCATCTCTATGGAAGAGATGACTGTTCTTGTCACTCAAACAAAGAGCGGGTGCCCCACAGATACCATCCCGGCACGCATCATGCCACTTGTGTTGGATGATCTGGGGGTAGGAATGCGACATGTAGTCAATTTATCCTTGTGCACTGGGGAAGTCCCCTTAGACTGGAAGCAGGCCCTGGTGAGACCCCTGCGGAAAAACAATTCGATCCCTTGGTCTGATTTGACAAACCTGAGACCGATCTCTCTTCTCCCTTTTTTAGGGAAGCTCACTGAGAGATATGTGAATCAGCATTTGTCAAAATTCATTGAAAACGTGGGTGGGCTCGATCCCTCTCAGTCGGGCTTTAGGCCTAGGCACAGTACTGAGACCGCCTTGCTGTCCGTCGCTGACAATCTTCAGATGTTACAGGACAAGGGCTACTCCGTTGTCCTGGTACTTTTAGATTTGTCAGCGGCGTTTGACACTGTGTCGCATGACATCATGACCTCCAGACTAGTTGACATCGGTCTGGAAGGCAAGGCCCTGGCCTGGCTAAGGAGTTTTTTCATCAAACGCACTCAAAGAGTCATTTTGGGACCATACCAGTCAGAGGAGGTGGCGATCTCGAAGGGGGTGCCACAGGGCTCTTGTTTGAGCCCCACGTTATTTAACATCTACGTGGCACCCCTAGCTAACATCATGAGATCCCATGGGTTCATTCCAGTATCATATGCGGATGATACCCAACTCCTCTTCCCTTTTAAAACCATGACTCCTGAAGTGCGCGATTCCTTTGCCCGGGGGATGAAGGAAGTGGCACGTTGGATGGCAGCAAACTTCCTACAGTGTAACGTCTCCAAGACTGAGGTTATGCTCTTTGGGGAAGCCAAACGCCTGTGGACTCCGGACTGGTGGCCCCAAGACCTTGGCCCCGTCCCTGAGCCCAAAGTGGTTGTAAAAGACCTGGGAGTAAAACTGGACCAGGAGCTTGCCCTAAAACAACAAACCAATCAAGTGGTAAGCTCATGTTTCCATGTTATTGGGCTTCTCCGGAGAGTATTCCCCCTGTTACCTGACACCACCAGGAAAACATTGGTCCAGGCGCTAGTGTTGAGCAGGCTGGACTACTGTAACGGTTTGATGCTAGCTGCCAATGAGGGGATCTTTGCCAGACTGCAGGTTGTGCAAAACACTGCTGCACGATTAGTTCTCAATGTCCCGGCTCGTACTCCCTCTAAACCGTTGCTGACTAAACTTCATTGGCTTCCAGTGAAACAGAGGGTGATTTTTAAGATCTGCTGCGTCATCCATAAGTGCCTCATTGGAAAAGGTCCTGGTTACCTAACTGAAAAATTCATTCCTTACGTTCCATCTAGATCCCTGAGATCGGGAGATCAGGAATTGTTATGTGTTCCCAGGGCCATGAAGGCAAGAAAGGGGGGGAGGGCCTTGTCAGTAGCTGGCCCCAAGTTGTGGAACCAACTCCCGAAGGAAATTAGAATATGTAGGGAACATTTTTCCTTCAGGAAAAAGCTCAAAACATTTCTCTTTAACTATTAGATGTCCCTGTTGGTATTCAAGAAACCATGACTAGCCATTTCTGTCTCAGATGCTGCCATAGGCGCGGAGATACTCCTTCGGGAGTCGATTCCCAGCGCCATACAAGTATGCAAATAAATAAATAAATAAATAAATAAATGAGACACTGCCTTGGGTTCCCACAATTGTTTACAGTGCCACGAATCCCTGACTAAAATGTTCACTTTTCTAAACGGTATGAACTGTTCTTGGGAAACAGTGAAGATGGAAAAATATAGATTAGGAACAGCTTCAAACCTTCAGCTATTATACTTATTCTTCAAATGGAATACCAAGCCTATACATGTACCTGATGCTTATGCATTAGAGTGGTATTGTAGCAGAATAATGTGAATGAGAAATATCGTTCTACAAAAATATTGTTACTTCGATTTCACTTACAAAAATATTATAAAGGCAAGTATAAACATGAAAAAATACATTTACTATACTAAACTCCACATAAGCTGTATGTATTTTCAAAGTACATGGATGTGAGGTTTAGAACAATAAATCTACACTTACCTATATATACTTACCTTCATAATATTTGGAAGTCAAAATTTAAATCACAATTTTTTTGTAGGCCGATATTCCTGTCAGAAACATTCTTATATATGGCCAAGTATAATAGCTACTTTTTTGATTTAGAACAGGATGTCAGGGGACAATGAGAACTGATGAGGAATAACACAGATAAATAAAAAATAAGGGTTGAAACATCTACACTGGGTAGACTTAAATTAACATTGCCTCTCAAAGACTGGCCATAAGGAATGCTGCTGGATTAAAAAACGAAGCAGTACATATATGCATATGCATGCACACTTAATTAGTCAAAGGGTAACTTTGAGGAGGTTTTAGAATAGCAATCTAATCAACAGGTGGTAGTTTTATGGCAAACAATTTCATAGGGATCTTCTTACATGTACATCTCTGAATTATGAAAGCATTATTTAACCATAGTTCCCCACTTTAGGCACAACTGCACACTTGTGTAGTTTTCTTTTGCAAGTTTGAGATGTTGTGGCAGTTTGTAAACATTTTGTATGAAGGTACAAACCTTGCTTAGCTTTTCCTCATGAATGCCTGAATCTGAGTTACACTGGCAGCTGATAAAGGACCTTGTAGCAGTGGGGACTGCTACTTAACAGCGGTGGAGGGGTGGGTTGCGAGGGGGAGGGAATAAAAAAAATCACTCGCCTGCCTGCCAGCCGCCACCTCTCGGTCCTCTTCGCCTGCTTACAGCCCTCCAGGGGCAGGAAGCAGGAACAGGAAGCACCCAGGCTTCCAGAATTCCCTAGCCAATCCCTACAATGCTGACAGAAGCATCGAGATGGGTCTGAGCGCTGTGGTTCGGTGCTCAGACAGGCACTGGGAGCCTGGGCATATTCTTCACACAGGCTGTACAATACAGCCTGGTGGAGAGCATGCAAAGTGTGCATGACTGTATGACCGGCCCAAGACGGCCGGCCAAACCGTGATGCTCACTTAAGAGAGTGCTCACCACTCCGCCACCTGCTCCTCTGGGACCGTCCAGCCCGCCCTGCCCCTAACCAGCTGAGCAACAACGGAAAAATAAAATGATAATATCAATGCGTTATCATTTTATTTATTTCCTTTTTAACCTGTTCACAGAGCAGTGGGGTGCCGCTCCTCCATCTTAGCGTAGGAGCCCCCCCTCCCTGCCTTTATGGTATTTTTCATAGTCTTTGCAAGGAATAATCAAAAACAGAAAACAACTTTACAACTTCCCACACCCCTAATAAGGAGATGAAAAAGTGTGTGCAAAATAGAACTTTTTCACCGTAATGTTGGCAGGTCTAATGAGCATGAGTTGTCCCGCAATTCACTTGTAGATAAAAAAATTTTTAAAAATCATAACGGACCGAAGATGGCCAAAAACAGATCAAAAAACACATACATTGGACGAGGCTTAGAGTGATTGCACTTGGCATTCTAAAAAAATATATTCCCCCTACTTGAGATTGCATAACAGTGACGGAGAGGAAGACCACCTTAATTTCTTTAGTGCTAAAAGCAGGCCCAGTTAATCACATTCAATTAAGAGTAAACGAGTACCTCCTCCACCATTTTTTAGTACATTCTTGACAAAGAAATGCTACCAGGATTCCAGTTATAGTTTTATATTGTCGCTTTAGCCATCTAACTATTGTTGTTATTTATTTTTTAAGTTCAAAAGAATTTTATTAATCAAAAGCAACAAGGTGTCGATACATAATACATAAGTGATTCAAAGGTAAGTGAAGGAAGGGGGAAAAACAAGCAATAGCAATCAGGTGAAGCAACACAGCAAAATCAATGACGAAAAGCTAATCATGGGCTGTGAAGTGAAATATAAAATAAACAGTAGTTACAAAACATGTTCAGGGAAATGTATATACACAGTACTTGATAAGGAAGAAAAAAAAGGATATTCAAGGGGGTTTGGCGACTTCTTGTTGGATAGGTTGTGGACGAAATGAACAACTTGCACATTTATCAAGATACAGCGTAATAGGAAGCCATAGGTCCGCACGTTTCGCTGCCATATGAATAGGGAAAACAAAAGTAGTGTCTAACCTGTGATTATGACATACATTGTACCACCATGCTTTGAAGGAGACATTCCAATTGATAGTAATCTGTTGAAACGCAACAGCTAACAATAGGTCAACAATATGGACATTAAGTTCAGATCCCTCCCAACAGGGAGAGAGGCTCCCTAGGAAGATGTGAGTGTGAGAGAAGGGAATTCAAGTGTGGAAAATCACATTAATTTGAGCCCATACCTGGAGCCAGAAATCATGAACAGATTTGCAAAGAAATAACATATGAAATAGGGTAGCGTGTGGAGAGGAACAGGACCAGCAAATGTCAGGAGTGGTGGAGAAACGCTTATTAAGACCTTATTATATAAGAAGAACAGAGATTGTGTCAAGGTTGCCGCTCTGGATGACTTGCGAATCTTAGTCCATATTTTATCCCACAGGGATATTGGCCATGATGTGGCAAAGTCGTATTCCCATTGCTCCTCTACCTTAGATTTAGGCCTGGGAAGCTCTCTAGTATGGAGGTATTTGTAAACAGTAGAAGCTTTGGGAGCGGTACGTAACAGGGAATGGAGCCAAGAAGCAGTGGTGGGAGAGGGAAGGGAAACTCGTGTGTGTGAGAGTCGGGTGTAAGTTGTCATCACAGCTTCTTTGAGTAGAAGAAACTTGTGTGAAAAGGATGCAGGTAAGTCAAAGGAGGAGCAAAGAGTTGAGAAAGGTAAGAAGGTAGAGTGTGAGAATAATTGTGAAATCCAGATTAAACCCTTTTGTCCCCAGGATTTCCAGTAAAAGGGTTTGTTGTGAATTAAGAGATGTGTATTATGCCAGATGGTGGAGGTGAGGAAGTCAGCAACAGTGGTAAGGGCAGGAGGACTGGAGGATAAAAGGAGTTTGGTAGTAAATTTATGAATGGGAGTGGGAATTGAAGAGGGCTTGCGCGAAAAGGAGATGTATTCCGCGAAAGAGAAGTTGGATAATGTTCGGAGTTAATGATGGGATTAAGTGGCACAATTTTGAGACATTTTGTGGCGATACGCGCTTACAGCAATTCCTATCCCCAGAATGCATAAATGAGTAAAAACTAAACTTTCATATTAACTTAGCCAAATAACAGGAATATATATTTGGCACCCACCGCTATGTATAATATGGACATAAGAAAGCATGCACAATAGACCAAAAGTATTTCTTTTTACTAGGGGCAAAATGTCACAAAGTCACTGTTCTTTACTCTGTTAAACAAATAACAGGAAGTTTGTAGATTGAATTTAGAAAATCTTGTTCCTATTGACTTTTTTGTAAATTTGTGTAGTTGGCACCAAGGGCGAGAGACCTCTACTGTCTACTTCTAGAAAGTAAACAGGCACTAAAAGGGAACCTGAATGAAATGGATAAAAATTGCCATCCTAAAAAGGTACAGCATATTCTTAAAAATGATGGAAAGTACACAACACTGTCAACAAGTGCATGAACATGCATACAAAACAGTGTTTTTCAGAGTTAGTAGAGAAACAAATGCTGAGTCGAGAGTAGGTAGAAACCCTGTTAAAAAATAAACCATTATCTTTTGGGCAACCATTTTTAAACAAATGTTTATGGCATTGTTTTATAAGATTATCATGTTTGTCCTTAGATGAGGAGTCACAATCATGTTTTTCATAACGCTTCCTAAGTCTCCCTACCACGCTCTCATTACTGTCAGATGGGTAATGTATTGTACTTCTGAACATCGACACAAACAATATTGTGGCGAACTTATATTGAGGAAAGAATATCAAGGGATAAAATATCAAAAGGTAAGTGCATAAATGGAAGTATAGATTTATTATTTCGAAATCAAAATCTACGTACCATGAACTTATATGTATGATGTAGGTACATATATGTGGATTTAGGTATAGAAAATCTAGACTTACTTACCTGTAGATATTTCATTTTTGATATTCGTTCCTCGAAATTCTGTCCCATCGATATTGTTGATTCGATATTCAGGGACATATCATTTTCCAACACATGAAGCTGGATTCTTGAAGAAAAGTACCAACAATGAGTCATTTAGAGTTCTCTTGGAAAATCAAGCAGGCTCTCAACAGAAGTTTTTTATTGGGGCATGGGGCATTGCCCCCTGTTTGTTTGTTGCCCACGGGCCCCACATTAAAAGTTTTTATTCCACGTTTTTTCTCTGAGCCGCAGTGGCAGTGCACTGCTTTTATTTCAGCATGGGGGAGTTTACCTTTCTGCATGATGTTGATGGGGCTTAATTGATCAACACAGTTAGGTTCAGACCACTCGGAGAGAGGTGCGCATGTCTGGCTGGACGGGTGCATTGCCGTGCCCAGCCCGACATGCGGACTTAAACCCTCTCCTATCTGCACAATGTTAGGAGCCTGGGGGATTACAGCTCCTGTAGAGTAACGCTCTGGTGTTCATGTGGTCACGTGACCACAAGGAATGCTGGGAGCGCTGGCATCCATTTCAGGGAAGAGGTAGCCTGGCCGTGTTACAGGCTGGATGCTTCCCAGCGCTCTCCCGGAGAATAAAGTACCTTAAAACCACCACAGTGTCCGCCTCTTTGTAACACCAGAAGCCTCACTACAAATTGGCGACGAGGCTGGGGGGGCGGACACTCAACTATCGGCCCCGTGACACGCTGTGCACCGGCATCTGTGGTGTCAGTATTAGGAGGGAGAGCGTGGCAGCAAAGCCGATGCCTGACTGCCGTGAAACGCGGGAACCCCACGCAACATTGACGGAGTGGTGAGCCCAGTGTATTAGCCTGATCGTGAGCGGCAGCATCAGCAAGGAGGTGGCAACCCCACGTGGGGGGGGGGAATGTTTACGTACTAATCAGGCAGCTGCTCACACGCGCCTGGAGAGTGTGGTGGGGGCTTGGAAGAATACGGCCCATGACTGCTGGCCCTTTGTATGCACAGGGACAGGCCAGAAGAGTGCTGCAAGGGCTGAAGAGGATACTGCCCAAGACTGTGGGCAAAAAGAGAATGAACATTGGTGTGTGCACACCTACCCACATACTGAAGGCCAACACAGGGAGCCTTGCAGTCCAGGACCTTCGCCCAAAGGGAGCAACACCTCAGTGAAGGCACCTGCCCACACCCCTTGTGTGCACACAGGAGGCACTGTTGATCACTGCCATGCCCAGCCACGTCCTAGGCCTGCCATTGTCCACGACTGAGCACTAGGTGGCCACACTAGTGCCCAACATTGCAGCGCAGCCCTACAGTCCCAGACTCACAGGCGCCCAGGCAGCACGCCGGAGTCACCCAACTTTTAGTAGCAATCGCACCAGGTGCTCTGCGCTCCAGCAGCCCAAGCAAGCCAAGCAGTTGTTGTACATCTGACCCTGGCGCACCAACAACGACACCGCGAGGGCGAAGACCTCACGTCTCAAGCAGAGACTACAAGCCAGCACGAACAGGGGGCACCGGGGGCCCTCCACCCAGGACGGACGAGGTGCATCCTAGAAGGCACGCAGCCATGTGCTCCCAAACCTTTTCCCTCACGAACCCGGTCCCCTTCCTGCCCAAACCAGGGGAACCGGCCATGAAAGGGAAGATTGGAAGGAGTACTTCCTGAACTATCTGTCGGCGCTGGAGGATGAAGAAGACAAAGTCTTTCAAAGTAAGAGGAAAAAGAAGATCTTGCTGCACAACTTAGGTCCGGACGGCATCAGAGTATACATGAACTTGGTGAAAAAGATCTGGCCACAAGAAGACAACGACGTATTCTGACACGCCATTGAGGACCTGGACAGCCATTATCAACCTGTGGTATGCACAGCAATAGACCGATTCAATTTCTTTCAACGGAAACAGATCACAGGGGATTCAGTGGATGATTACGTGGCAGCACTGAAGAGACTGGCAGTCACCTGCAAATTCGGAGCACTGCACGATCTCATATGAGACCAGAACATAATGCACACGGTGAACACATCCATACAAGAGAAGCTGTGGGTCAGTGGCGATGCTCCACTCAAAGAGATAGTGGCCATGGTCAAAAAGGTGGAACTTTCAAAGCGATGTGCAGAAGCTGCCAAAAAGGACAATGCAAGTAAAGCGACAGTGAGTAAGATTACAGATGCCACCCCCAGGAGCGGAAGCCGTAGTTTACAGAAAATAATAGACAGCCCAAGAAATACGCCCCAAAAACGGCTGCGAATCCGAGACCCCAAAGGGAGGACAAAAACAATTGCTACAGGTGTGGCAGCAGGACACACGCCGCCAATGAACAATGATGCCCAGCCTTCAGAGCCAAATGCATATACTGCGGGATCATGGTACACTTTGAAAAAGTCTGTAGACGCAAGCCCCGGAAAATGTCAGTAAAGTACGTGATGCAGGACGCGGAAACAGAAGAAGGAGGAGGAGAAAAGAAGAAGATGACAGCGTGCCATGCATTGACGACCAGGTCTTAGGTATAGACTGCTCCCGATCACAGAAATCGTTATGTGAACTATCCATTGGAGGGATTCAAGTCTCCATGGTGGCCAACCCAGGTTCCCCATATACCATCAAACGCCAAAGTGTTTGGGACCGAGACTTCGCGCAGGTCATAGGCATGCACCTCCGTCTCCTGGACATTCATACAGTCACCTTCACAGGAGAACCCATTCCCATGGTGGTATTCTGTCTGCTGCTATTTGAATTCAAAGGCCACATGGCAGAAGGGAAGCTGTATGTGGTGGAGAAAGGACCCTCAGTGTTGCGATAGGTGGATCAAGGTGAATCAGGAATTCAACTGAACCCTGGGGGCACCACACAAATCCTGATGACAAGTTCGGCAGGAATATATGATGCCAACGCGTGGAAATCAGACTTCCCGACAGTATTTGGAGGGACCATCGGCAAATTAATGCAGTTTACTCACAAAATATGCCAAGGAGGGGGCCAAACCGGTGAGCCATAAAGTACGGAACATTCCCTTCAATTGTAGAGATGCAGTGCAGCAAGAGTTACAACGCTTAGACTACAATGGAGTGATAGAGCCCATTGAGAGCGCAGAATGGCTGGCGCCTTTGGTTGTTGTTAGGAAACCCAATGGCAAAGTGCGCCAGTGCATCGACTTGAGGGAGCTCAACAAAAATATTATTGCCGATAAGTTCCCGTTGCCTAGGATCAATGAGCTGCTGGCCCAGACGAAGGGCATCAAATGGTTCTCGACCATAGACTTAACCTCGGCATACCACCAGATTGCGCTACACCCCACGTGCAGGAAGCTAACATCGTTTATCATGCCGTTTGGGTGTTACCAGTTCCGGCGGATGCCATTCGGACTAGCATCCGCCGCAGCAGTGTTTCAAAAATTGATGCATAAACTTTTCAGGGACACGGAAGGAGTGCAGTATTTCCAGGACGACATCCTGGTCATGGGGAGAACCAAAGCAGACCATGATGCCAAGCTGACTGTGGTACTACGCATCCTGACGCAGAATAGCCTCACTGCGGAATGGGACAAGTGCAGGTTCGGAGTATCCTCAGTAACGTACTTGCGCCACGAAATAAGCGATAAAGGGGTCACACCAAAAAGATCGAATGTAAAGGCAATCAAGGAGGCACCAACACCCAGAAATAAAGACGGCATCTGTTCCTTCTTAGGGATGGCGGAATTCTACAGCAAGTTTGTGCCTCATTTCACCACCAAAACGCACAATCTGTGTCAGCTACTGGAGGAGAAGACCGCCTTTGCATGGTCGGAGGCATCCCAAGAAGAATTTCAACAAATCAAAGAGGACATCTGCGAGGCGGTGCCTCTACACGGATTTCACCAAAGGGCATCATCTATCCTCACCACTGACGCCAGTGACAAAGGACTGGGGCAGTCCTTATCGAGAAGTCTGCGGATGGTGTAATGTCGACTATCAGCTTCGCATCCCGCGCCCTAGCCCAGAACGAAGGAAAGTTCAGTAAGGTGGTGAAGGAGATGCTGGCGGCAATCTGGGCAATGGAAAGATTCTGCCAATTCCTGTGGGGCTCCAGATTCCTGCTCAGGACGGACCACAAGCCATTAGTTAAGGTTCTCACGTCCAGCGGACAAGCAAATGCCACTCCTCGCATAGCGAAAATTACACTCAAGTTGTTGGATTATGTGTATGATGTAGAATGCATCCCGGGTGCCCAGAACAAAGTCACGACTACCTCAGCAGAGCAGCGGCGATGGACAAAGCACCTAACCAATCTGAAGAAGATGACTACACCATAGCATTCGCAGAGGACCAAGAGGTAGTCATAAGTGCACAAGAATGGAGAACGGCATATGAAAATGACACAAGCCTTTCAGCAGTCAAATGGTTCATAATTACAGGATGGCCAGAGAAGAAGCACCTGGATGCTGAATATCGGAAATTCTATGAGGTCTGAGAAGAGCTATCCGTAGGGGATCAAGATGTATTCTTATTACGAGGAGACAAAGTAGTTCCTCCCAACCAACTGGTAAAGCGCCTACTCACGATTCTACATGAACGACATTTGGGGATAATAAAAAAGAAGCAGAGAGTCATAAAAGCATACTGGTGGCCTGCTCTGGAAAACCAGGTGGAAAGGTATGTTAGAGAGTGCGAGCAGTGCTCCAATGCAGACAAGACTCACACCATGCTGCGACCGCCATTAGGAAAGTTAACCAATCCAGTCAACCCATGGGAAGAATTGTTGGTGGACATTCTGGGCCCGGTCTTAGACGTGCATAGTGTACCCAAGTACGCTATCGTGCTCATTGACCGATACTCCAAATGGCCGGATATTGAGGTATGTGAATCAGCGGACACTGACACTGTACTAGCGTTCCTCAACGCCACATTTCTGAGGGAAGGAATTCCAAGACTCATAACATGCGACAATGGACATCAATTTACATCCGACAAATGGAATGCATTTATGGAACGGAATGGAATACAAGTAAAACACACACCGGTATACCATCCTGCCTGGAATGGTCTAGCCGAAAGATTCAACTGGGTCATCATGGGCTCGGAGCGAGCAGCCATCAATGCGGGGAAGAACTGGGAGACGGAACTCCGAAGTACAGTATGGGTTTACCGAATCACTCCCACCAAGACAGGCTATAGCCCATTCAATATACTGAGAGGCCGTGATCCGTTCACCAGAGACAACGTGGAGTGGAAACAAAGGACAGTACAGTCTCCTGCTGTGGTGGGCATGCAACTTACAGAAAGCACAGAAGATCTATATGGACCACTACAACAGGTGGCACCATGTCAAAAGCACGTCACTGGAAAGACGGGAATGGGTCAGAGTGAAGCTTGCTCAGTTGTGGAAAAAAGGGGATAGCAAGTTTAGTACGCCCCTGCAGGTACGAGAAGTCTACACCAGATCTGCCCTGTTAAATGATGGAAAGATATGGTCTCAGGACAGAATGTCAAGATGCAACAAGGTGTTGAAATGGGCCAATGTAGGAGTAAAGCAACCAGAAAGGAATAACAAATGGAACCTGGAGGAGGAAGAACATATGGCGGCTGCAGGAAGACCAAGCGATGACGCAATGAGTAGTAATAGAGGAGAGATGAACACCGCCAGCAGACAAAGCAATTCAGAAGGCACAGATGGAGAACCTAGAAGCGAGCTGAATGGACACTGGGGGCAAGCACAGAGACATCTACCGATGCCCCATTTAGTGGAAGCAGAGACACTGGGACACGCACCCCGTCGAAATACACCCGCACTGGGAGAGCTGTAGTATTGCCTGGAAGGTACCGTGAGTACGACATGAAAATATAACCACCGTCCATTGTGAACTGTTTGAGCAACCTCACATGTTTTGTATTCGTTCATTGCAAAAGGGGGGAGATATGTAGACTCGCGCTCTAGTGTTCATGTGGTCACGTGACCACAGGGAATGCTGGGAGTGCTGGCATCCATTTCAGGGAAGAGGTAGCCTGGCCATGTTACAGGCTGGATGCTTCCTGGCACTCTCCCGCAGAATAAAGTATCTTAAAACCACCACAGTGTCCACCTCTTTGTAACCCCGGAAGCCTCACTACCAGGGCAGGACTGGGAACCAAAACCGGCTCCGGCAAAGAGTTCGGCCAGCCCCCCAGTGGGGAGGTTGGGAGTGCGACCGAGCTCTCTGCCGAGGCCGGTTTTCAGCCGATTTTGTTACAGTGCCGATTTTGCAGCTATGCTGCTTATACGGCCCTGTAACAAAAACAGCCCCCAGGGGTCCAAAACCGTCCCCACTCTTGCGGCGCACCCGGGGTTTGCCCGGTGCCCGCAACGGCCAGTCCAGCCCTGCTCACTACAGCCCCCAGGAATCCTAAGGGGGGCTGGGTTTGCCAGACCGGATCAATCCTCATGCTGTTACAGCAAGGGAGCAGCGTCTAGATTGTCTAAGGAGGCGCAGGGTAAGACTGGAGTGCCGAGTAGTACACCGAAGCAAGGTCAGGTTGCAAGGTTTCATTATGCCCGCCCTGAAGCAGCGTGAGAGTTAGTTCTATACAAATATTCAGGGAAGAATTGTGCCATGACTTCTGTCTTCCAAGGAAACAGGAGGATTGTTTAAATTGCGAAGTACTTCTTAAAATAATCAGATTCGGCACAAACTGTTATTTTGAGAAGTATTATGACACTCAGACTCCACCTATTTCCCTTGACCCTTGTTGGGTTTTCTTGTTTTAGAGTCTGAATGTCTCATCATGCCACAAGAGCGGGCACTGCGATGGGCTCAGAGCCAGCCAGTCAGCGCTGGAGAAGCATCTGGATTTATGAGACTCGGGGCTTTGGGACACAAGAACTGACTTCGCTGCTGCAACGCCAGTGGTGGTCTGAAACTTGACTATCAACTCCAGCCCCCTCAGGGTCCAACTCATAACAGGCTAGATTGTTCCCATTCCGCAGTTACTTGTACCCCCTGTACTAGTACTAGTAACTCCTCAGGTGGGGGATATCCAACCCACTCAGAATGAGGGCCTTAGCGATTTGCAAGAAAAACATGGATTAATATGCAGTGATGCAATCATAATGTGTTTGACACATTTTGTCCTCCTGTAGTTACTACTCGTATTTTCTGGGTGGCAATGGTAAACATTATTTTGCACTTGGGATGTTCCTACATTTTGTTTGTTTCTTTCATAGTTCCCTGCATCTTAGCCTCTGCTCCATTTATTGCACTACACCAACCCCTTCTGGCAACCATGTTCCAAAACTGCCCACCCCTTCTTTCCTTTACATGTCAATTGTGTGTGTGATTTTAAAACCCAAAAACCTGGCCTGGACAGTTAGTATCACGTGTCCAACAGCCACCCAGGTGTACCAAGAGTTACAGTCATCTTATTCCAGGGAATATTCTCTGCGTTCTTATTTTGTCTATTTCCAGTCAATTTTCAGTCCCCAAAAAATTTTAATGGATAATTTTTAGCAGGTCCTGGTCAGTAATTGCAAGCAAAGAAAACACACGAGATACTCCGCTGGCAGATCAATTGGCGACTGAAAGAAGGCAGAATTTTGGTTTCAGTTAAAAGTTAGGCTGCCTCTTTTTGTTTTCATTTTTGGGGCACACGAGTCAAGGAGTTGAGTTATTTCTTGTGCAGGAGAGGCATGAGAGATGTGAGCATGGTGGCTCTGTTCTTCCGTGCCCTTCCCAGCATGAGCAAAGGTCATCTTCAAGGAAAGACAAAGGCCACTGTTGTGAAGTTAGCAGACTAGTGGTTGTGGGTGGAGCCACGGGAGGACAGGAAGAGAAGGAGACGGAGTGAGAGGAAGGCAGTTAGAGTAGGGACAGGGTTGAGACAGGTTGTAGATAATAAAGCTCCTAAACATTAGAACCTGTGTCTGTGGTTCTTTGTAGCACGATGCTACAACTGGCGACGAGGGTGGGATGAGCAAGACTGCAGCCCACAGAATCGTGTGAGAGCACCCTGTCCCCTGCAGCGTCGAAAAGAAAAGTCCGCTGCTGTGTGATGCTGCCAGCCAAAGGAGAGACCAACAGTAGGTGACCCTGCCCCTCCTGTGAATGTGGGAGCCCAGAGGGAACCGCCACCACGAGCGCTGAAACGCTCGAGAAAAGAAGAAGTTTTCGTGCCAAAAGCGCGAGCCCCGCCTGATGCGTGAGCTTTGGCACGCTATCGGCACCGGAGAGCGGGAACTCCGAAAGTGAGTTGGGAGCCTACCCCAACCCAACCTGATGACTGCAGTGGCCAGAGAAGAGTGAATCCGGGGGTGGATTGCCCCACGAAGGCCTGCTGCCGAGTGCTGCTGAGCGCGAAATAATTGGAGCCTGAGTGAGCTCCGGCGTCGGAGAATCTCACACCGGATGCGTGAGACTTGGCACGCCGCCGCCGAGGACCCTGCAAAGTAAGGCGGGAGCCCACCCCAACCTCACCTGACTGTAGCAGTGACCAGAGGGAGCTGAATCTGGAGAGTGCTGCTCCTGAAAACGACGGCCGGTGAGTCCTGGGTGAAGAAAAGGGTCGAATGAAGGGAGAGAAAGTAGTGCCTGCAGATAACCACGGCGGCCATCTTTGAGTCAGGCAACTTTTGGGACACCTTCCCTGTGCAAACGGCAGACGGCCATTTTGAAGTCAGGCATTGAGCAAAGAAACAAGCATTGGCAGCAGAAATAAACAAGCATTGGCAAAGAAACAAGCATTGGTAACAGAAAATAAACAAGCATTGGCAAACAAACAAGCATTGGCAAAGAAACAAGCATTGGTAACAGAAAATAAACAAGCATTGGCAAACAAACAAGCATTGGCAACAGAAAATAAACAAGCATTGGCAACAGGAAATAAACAAGCATTGCCCAACAAACGAACGAGCACTGGCAAAGAAATAAGCACTGGACTCCACCTCCAAGCAAGCTCTGCATAAGAGGCAAGTAGGATTTGAGTAACACCTACTGCAGAATGGTGTCCGATGATGATGAAGCTAAGCCTAAGGTTGCCGGTGGGTCGCACCTGCGAGCACCCGAACCTCTCAAGGTGACCACTGGGGGAACCATGGGCCCTAGATGGCAAGAATGGTTAGAGGAATTTGAGGATTACATCGAAGGATGAGAAGTGATCGTGGACAAAAAGAAGTTGATTGCCCTGCGCAACTTGGCAGGGCGGGAGATAGTCAAAATAATCAAGGACCTTCCTGCCACGGAAGCGGACACCTATGACAAAGTGCGAGACGCATTGAACAAAAGATTTCTTCACAAAAAGAACGTCGACTATGAACGACATACATTCCACTCGGCTCGTCAAGGGAAGGAGGAACCAATGAGTGCCTTCATGATGCGCCTGAGGAGACTAGCCAAGCACTGTGCCTTTGATAATTTCTCGACAGATGCTGCAATAAAGTCGCAAATAATTGATGGGTGTCACTCCGACCAACTGAGGAGACGATTGTTGAGGAAAGAACATAGCCTAGACGACATAGAGGAGATGACACGAGTCTTTGATCAAGCAGAAGAGTATGCAGCCGACATCGAAACAGGGCACAAAGGAAGTCGCGAACAAGTGCGACGTGTGCACGCCAAAAGCGATCATTGAAGAAGTTCGAGAGACAGACAATGGAGGTCACGCCCATCATCTCGTCAAGAGCAGTCAAGATACCAGCGGCGAGAACCGTGGAAGAAAGAAAAAAGACCTGAGAATGTGAGGAAATGCTTCCGTTGTGGGTATGACTACCCCCATGTAGACAGTTGCCCTGCCATGGGTCAGAGATGTCGGAAGTGCGGGAGAACCAATCATTTTGAAGTGATGTGTGGGGAATATCACAAGGAGAGACCAAGTGGTGCCACAAGGACAACTCAGCCTGAGACACGAAGAGGTACCTCGAGAATGTCCCGCTCCAACACCCGAAGACACCATGCACGAGCGGTCCAAGAGCAAACTGAGCAGTCGTCTGGGTCGTCACACTCCAGCCGGGAGTCACGTCGGTCCAGGTGGGAACGAAGGTCACCGTCCAAGGATTCCAGACCGTCATCCAGAGACTCAACATATACCATTGAATATCTGAACCTAGCCGCAGATCCAGACCAACTTAAGACATATCCTCGGCTGGACATCAAAGTTGGCAATCATTATACAAAGTTTGTACTAGACTCGGGTGCATCTCTGAACTACATTCCAGTCACCGAATATGAAAGAATGAGTCCGCGTCCCCCTCTGGCCTTTGCACCAGTCAGAGTCTTCACGTGGATGGCTAAGAAGCCACTTCCCTGCCTTGGGAAGTTCTCGACGACCCTTAAACATGAGGACACAACCATCTCAGCAGTCATCCATGTTATCAAAGGCCCAGAAGTGGACTGTCTGCTGAGCCTACCGACAGCTGAACGCCTTCACCTAGTAGAAATCCTTTTCAAGGTCAGCGGAAACCAAGATGTGACTCGTCAGTTTCCCAGACTATTTCAAGGACTAGGCAAATTAAAAGACTGTCAAGTGCGATTGCATATTAATGAACAAGTCAGACCCGTCGCTCAACATCCTCGACGGGTACCGTTCCATCTTCAGACCGCCGTGGAAGAAGAGCTTCAGGACTTGCTAGCCGCTGATATCATCGAGCACACCGAGGGTCCAACACCATGGGTGTCCCCAGTAGTTCCCCAAAAAGGGCACGGCCAACAAAGTCAGATTCTGTGTAGACATGTGCCTGCCCAACACTGCAATTGAAAGAGAACGACATCCGGGACCACACTTGAGCGATATGATCTCAGCTCTCAACGGGGCAAAGGTGTTTTCCAAGTTGGACTTAAATAAAGGATACCACCAACTGGAATTAGAGGCTAAGTCAAGATATATCACCACGTTCGCAACCCATTTGGGGTTGTTCAGGTATAAGAGACTCTGTTTTGGAGTTTCCTCAGCAGCCGAAATATTCCAGGAAGCCATTCGGCAGGTCATCCAGAACATTCCCAACACACTCAATTATAGTGATGACATCCTTGTATTTGGTTCTGATCTGCGAGAGCATGATATTGCGTTCAATCGTGTTTGCCACGCATTACTGGAGGCAAACCTGACTCTAAACAGAGAGAAGTGCGAATTCCACCAAGACAAATTGAAATTCTTTGGTCATATCTTCTCAGGTGCTGGCATGAAACCTGATCCTGACAAAATTGGGACTCTGAACAACACAAAGAGTCCCCAGGACGTCAGTGAGCTCAGGTCATTTCTTGGGATGGCCAGCTATTGTGCTCGCTATATCAGGGACTACGCAACAATCAGCCATCCCCTCCGCATCTTGACCAAACAAGGCCAACCGTTTGAGTGGACTCCCCAATGCGAGAAATCATTCAAGGAGATCAAGAAGGCGGTGGCATCTGCGGATCACCTGTCATATTTTAACCCACAAAGAAAGACCGAGATAACTGTGGATGCCAGCCCTGTTGGGCTTGGAGCCATCCTGGCACAGTATGACAACGACTCAGATCCACGTCGAATCATTGCATATGCGAGTCGTAGCCTGACTGACCCAGAGCGGGCATACTCGCAGCCCGAGAAAGAAAGTCTTGCCGTAGTGTGGGCATGTGAACATTTTCATGTTTTCATATATGGTAAACATTTTACTTTAATCACAGACCACCAAGCTCTCGTCACCATTTACGGAAACCCACGATCCAAGATGCCCCCAAGAATCGAGAGGTGGGGCCTAAGGCTACAGGAATACACATTTACTATCATCCACAAGCCGGGGAAGTCAGAGAACCCGGCTGACTACATGTCCAGGCACCCACTTGCATCGTCAGTCTCTAATTCCTCCATTGAGGAAGAGTACATACACTTTGTGACTGACCAAGCTCTACCCCCTGCTATCCCAATGGACACCATCCGAGAGAGCACAGCCCAAGATGTTGTCCTGCAGAAGGTCCTGCGCAGGATTCGACACAATAAGTGGAGACATGATTCTCAGGATGAAGAGACTGATCCTATCATTAGACAAGAAATGCAAGCCTTTCAGCATGTGTGCAGCGAACTGTCAGCCACCACTGATGGCATACTGCTGCGAGACCAGCGAATCGTGATACCCACTCAACTGAGACAGGGAGTAGTTGCCCTTGCCCATGAAGGACATCGGGGTATTGTGTCAACCAAACGGGCATTAAGAGAGCGAGTGTGGTTTCCATATCTCGACCAAATGGTGGAAGCCACCTTGAAGGACTGTCCTCTCTGTCAGCTCACAAGCAAAAATGATCCTCCAGCACCACTGCACATGACCCCTCTACCACCGGGAGTGTGGCAAGAAATCGCCATTGATTTCTATGGACCCCTGTCATCGGGCAAATATGTGCTGGCCATTATTGATGAGCATTCTCGATATCCCATTGCATATTTTGTATCGTCTACAAACGCCGCGAGTACTCTCAAAGTACTTGATGAAGTCTTTGCGGCCTGGGGAGTTCCTTCAAAGGTAAAGACAGACAACGGACCCCCATTTAATGGACAAGACTTTGCAGCATTTGCGAAACATCTAGATTTTCATCATCGTAAGATCACACCCCTCTGGCCACAGGCTAATGGAACAATTGAAAGATTCATGGCCACGCTTAAGAAGACTTTTCAACATGCGGCCGCGGAGGGTAAAGACTTACAAGTGGCACTCAATGAGGTCCTCCGAGCTTACCGGACGACCCCTCACGCAACCACGGGGCAATGCCCGGCGACACTCATGCTGGGTCGTCCCATGAGGAATCGTATTCCAACGTGGGAAGGGGCCTTGCGACCATCATCGTCATCCACTCAATACCATCAAGAAATGATGGCCATGGACAAGCGCCGAAAAGACAAAATGAAGTCATATGCAGATCACCAGAGAAGAGCGAGGTCGCTCTCGTTACATGAAGGGGACCATGTGCTCATCAAGCAAGAGCAGCAGAGAAAGACCGACTGCCCATTCAAGGATGAACCGCTGGTGATCACGAAAAGGAAAGGAACTATGTTGACTGCAGAATCAGAACAGCGGCGAATCACGAGAAACATCTCGCACTTCAAGAAACTGCCACGAGCCATCACTGAAACCCTGCTGATTGAAGTCGGCACTCCCGGTTCGGAAGAACCACGTTCAGTTGGCTGTGAGAACACTGGGTCGATCAATGAGACACGAAACAATGTTAGTCCGAGAGACAAGTCACCACGACCTCATCGCGACACACGTCCACCCAAAAGACTTATTGAAGAAATGGACTAAGAAGTCAGTGCGTTCATTCGTTTTGTTACAAAAGGGAGAGATGTTGTGAAGTTAGCAGACTAGTGGTTGTGGGTGGAGCCAGGGGAGGACAGGAAGAGGAGGAGACGGAGTGAGAGGAAGGCAGTTAGAGTAGGGACAGGGTTGAGACAGGTTGCAGATAATAAAGCTCCTAAACATTAGAACCTGTGTCTGTGGTTCTTTGTAGCACGATGCTACAGCCACCTGCCCGAAAATGTGTACCTCTCCACCCTCCTCCCCCTGCCCTGTGAAACACAGATATTTTTGTACAAAAATAGAAATTATTAGAAATACGGTTTGTCTAAAATGGTACCCAGTGGGATTTTTCATGTAAGGACAAATGGTGTGCCGCTATCCAAATAAATGTTGTTTTTACCTTAATTTACAGGCTCCTCCTGAGATCAACCCTTATGGCAAACCCAGACCTATGTCATGCTTTTCACAAAGTTTTCTCTCAGTTGGGCCCAGGGCTTCATTTATAAAAATAATATTAATAATTGCAGGGGCCCACCACTTTCTTGGAGGCCACTGCAGGAGCTGCTGAATGCTGGGGTTGCTGACTTTCTGAATACCAAGGGTGCCTAATCCCCAGCATGCTTGGTTGTTCCCCCACCCTACACTTCCTGGTTCTATATCTCAGTCTTGCAGGCTCTATCATTCACTGTTCTTTGCCTTTATTCCTCTATTTCTTTCTTACGTCTTTCTCCCTTTACTCCATTTCGCTCTTACTCTGGGTGAACGTCTGTGGATAAAAAATGTGCCACAGTCTCTAAAAATGAGTATCCAATGCATGCCACCTGCAACCACTTGCACAGGTTGTATGACAGAGGCACGCATGGCTGATACAAAAGGGGATGATGGACGGAGCGTTCGAGCAAATCAAACACTCACCCCCAGTCAACTGATCTGGGTTTAATCCATCACCATTCTTTAGCTCACTCGGCCACCCCAGTTCAGACATGGCAATATGCAAATCAGTCTGACCCTGTGCCTCATTGGAACAGTCCAGCCCGAACTGCCAAGCCATGTCTTCCCTGGACCGGAAACAAGCATCCTGGGACCGGTTTCGGATTCATAATCCTCATCAGCCAGGCTATCTTGAATCCAGTGGCCAAGTGAGCAAGGGACTCACGTCTGAGCATACCCTGCCACACTTAGGGCGAACAAAGCGATACAAAAGGGGATGATGGACGGAGCGCTCGAGCAAATCAAACACTCACACCACTTGCACAGGTTGTATGACAGAGGCACGCATGGCTGAACCACGCGTCCCTCTACAACGCGGTCTCAACCACGAATGTGTCTCAACCATGCATTCCTTTACCACGCATGTCTTTACCGCACATGCCTTTACAATGATATTCTTCGTAAAGGCATGATTGCTAAAAGAATATTTGTGGTAAAATCAAAACTAGACTTTCCCAGGTGCTCGTCCATCCATCCAGATCCACTTGGAACCACCTGGAAAAACCCTCTAATTGCACCCCACAAATGTGCTAAACAGCTCCTTTCCATAGACCCCAATGCAAGCGTATTATAAATTAGAAATCAGGCCCAAAGCCACCCTTTCCCTGGAATGATTTCCTCCCTATGAAACACAGGCACAGTAGTCATCCCCAGCCATCACTCACAGAAACCACTTTTCCCTAAAACAAGAAGAACCCCACCAAAACATTTCCCAACAACCTCCAAAACTGGTCCATTGGATAACATAGCAACCCGCACCTTCACAAACAATGCTGTTTCCACCCCTTCCTCTGCATTGATCCTCTTGAAACTTGAAGGGACACTGGTCCCAATTCTCCCTAAATACCTCACCAAGCCGCATCTCAATCTAATTATGGGAATTGGTACAACTTGTGACCCAATCACCCCCGACCCTGACCCTCTCCCATTGAAAAACAAGGAAATATCGGCCGAAAAGAGTCAAAAACACGACAAATTGCAGCCAAATCTTGACACTCCAATATGCACAAAATTAAAATGAGCCCTGTGCCCTAAACCTGTTCAACCCTAGCCCACTCTAACCCTAAATCTTTAAAAAAACTACCCTGACCCCCCAGTCCTGAGACCTAAAACCACCTCCCATAAAAACGTCCGCCCTAACCCGGTCCCAACCCCTCTTACCTGTCTGCGTTGACCCTTCTGTCCCAATGCATACTGTTCCTCTCCCGCCCATCCGCTCAGCATCTAGACCATGCATTGCCTTAATCAAGCATATGCGTTGTTAAGGCATAAGCATGGTATAGGCAAGCGTGGTTTGGCTTGTGGGAAAATGGCACGCCTGCCTGAGCCCGAGTTGTAAAGGCTGTTTCCCATTTGCTTGAATCAAACACTGCTGGAATCACTTATTTGTATTTGTATCATGAGCCCTGAAGGCAGTTCAGCGGATTCAGCGACCTTATTTATAACTATTCTACCATCTATGGTGTTAAACTTAAACTTAGTCTGAATGATACTAAGGATGCATTAGATTTATAAACTTTTTGCTAATGACCCATTGAGAAGATGGGGGTGGCATTTAAATGAACAGGACTCAAGTTAAGAGGCAGTGAGTGGCACAAAGCTCCTTAATTGGTGATCAGATAAAGTGAAAAGGAAGAATGTTTGGGAAATCCTAGGTTGTTTGGGTCATAGTGCAGTGATAACATAGGATAGAACGTATCTCCTACCTTATCTCTGGTAAGGGACACCTCATTAATGGGCACAGGAAAGCATTGTTTTGGCTTTCTGAGGCTACCTTCAAGAACCACTGGGATTTTTGTTCAGGTAGAGATTAATTCTACCCTGGGGATTAATATCAGTATAATCAATGCCTATTTTAAGCAGAAAATTTTCTCTATTTCTGCTTGTCTTCAACAGCTAGTATGGTAGCTCTCCAAGAGCTCAGAAAAGAGCAGGAACGTCCTTTCATCAATGTTGTGTGCCTGACTGAGGTTAGATGGATTGTAAAAAATACAAGGCATGGTAGGAAGTTCTCTGGTTATACAGAGTAAGTAGCTTCCTGAGTCACCATCATATGAAATCTTTTTATTGATGCCATAGCTACACAATTGCTTTATTACTATTCTTGCTTTCTCAAATTTGCTTGAAAATGCACAGTTTGCCCACTGTTTTTTTTAAATATTACCCCACCCCCCGAACCACCATTATGGCAGTCGGGCTCGCTCGCTACGATCACTCGCCACATGGCACTGATCCTACACTTTTACATCGCACAACTTTCAAATGTCACCAGTCGCCAGTGCAGTCTCTGCCAGTGGCAGCCTGCAGCAAAGTATGTAGCTTTCTTTCTTTTAGCTTTTCTGACCTTTTTCATGCAAAACCCAGAGGCAGAGAACCAGCCAAGATCCTAGATGCCAAAAGCACACATTGAATACAAGTGGGATCTATACTATTTACTGCTTGCAATTTTTTACAAACCCAGATCATAGGCTGGTATTGCACATGATCTCAGGGAAACAGAGTGCAAAGATGCAATAGGACAGAACACTTGTTAAGCAGGGGGAGAGTCCAGTGGGGAATATTCTCTGCAGGCTTCTGGTATACGTGTGCTAACCAGATAATTAGATGTCATGCCAAGCTTTGTTTGCTATCACTAGAACTTAGTTCTAAAAGGTTGCAAGAATTTGCATACATGTAAAGTTTTTTTCTTTTTTTTGTTTAAGAATTTTTTATTGAATTTTCAGGTGCAAGAAGCAAAGAAAAGAAAAGAAAAAACAAAAGACAAAAGCAATCATAAATGTATAAAACAGTACAAATTATAGGTAAATAAATAACATATAGATATGAGCATAATATTGGAGAGAAAAAGGAAGAAAAAGAAGGAGAAAAAGAGAGAAAGAGAGAGAAACAAAGAGAAAGATCGAAAATTGTGTATGAGACGAGTAAAAAGAAAAGAAGAAAGGAATTAGTGTAAGGGAGCATGTGTAGAGAGATAAGTTGTAAAAGGTAGCCAGAGAAGATCAGATTTGATTTTTTGAGAGAGAGAGATGGAGGAAACATTAGCAATTCTATGTTCATCACAAATAAAATTCCACCAAGTTAATGAAGATATTTTAGAATTATCTTTCCAGGATAATAAAATAACTTTGAAGGCTAGTGCAATAAAAAGATCAAATAACATAGAATGAGAAAAGGAGTCATCAACGTCAGGTGAAGAAGAACCTAGAAAAACGTTTTGTAATGATAATATAAGATCACATTTAAAGATTTTCATGCAAATAGCCCAAACAGATTTCCAAAAAGTGAATACATTTGAACAGTCATAAAGTTGATGTCTCAATGTGCCATTATCATTAGAACAAGACCAGCATAAAGGAGAAGAGGATGGGGAAAACCTAGAAATACAAACTAATTGTGGTGGACAAAGAGGCAGAAAACCAGATACCAAGGTACTTAATTTTTTTGGGACACCAAGCAAAATTTGTGTCATTAAACATAAATTGGTAACATAAGGAGTTTAGAGGTAAAACTTCCGTCTTCGAGAGGATTAGTTTATATCCAGAAATAATGGAGTATAGTCGAATCTCATCTATAAAGTGCGGGAGGGAGGTGGTGGGGTTTGACATGTAAATTAATATATCATCCGCATAAGCTGATATTTTGGTTTCAATGGAGTTATATGTGAAGCCAGAAATATGTGAATTAACACGGATACGTTCAAGGAAAGGTTCAAGGCATAAAACAAATAATAAAGGTGAAAGAGAGCAGCCCTGTCGTGTACCTCTGGATAAAGTAAAAGATCTGGAAAAATGTTTATTAACAAAAATACTAGCTCGGGGCATGAATACAATAATTTAATATAGGAAATAAAAGTAGGTCCAAAACCAAACCATTGGAGAGTTCTAAACATAAATTGCCAATTGATACGATCAAAGGCCTTTTTGTCATCCAAAGACAGTGCTGCAAGAGGAGATTTAATTTTTTTACCATATGAAATAATAATTGCAAACATTCTAGCATTATCCAATGCCAACCTACCCTTCACAAACCCAACTTGGTCAGTTTTAACCAATAAAGGAATAATATTTTCAAGACGGGATGCAAAAATCTTGGCAAATATTTTACAACTATAATTTATTAAAGATATAGGGTGGACATTTTTACAAAGGGAATGGTCTTTATCAGGTTTAGGAAGTATAATAATTAAGGCGTCTATAAAAGAGCTGGATGCTTTAGCATCCTCAATAAAGTAATTAAAAAGTGTCAAAAGTTTGGGAACAAAAATGGAGGTAAAGGTGGCGTAAAATTCAACAGAGAGACCGTCAGGGCCTGGTGCTTTTGATTTTTTTAAAAATGTAATAGCGTTAGTTATTTCTTGAGCCGTGACCTCTCTTTCTAATGCATTAAATTCATCGGGGAGAAGGGGGAGAGGGAAGGCCGAAAAAAAAGTATCTAAATTTTGATTAGTAGGGAACGTGTCATCGGAAAAAAGAGATTGATAATATTCATGATAGACTTCGGCAATATCTTCATCCGATGACACGATTGTGTTAGTGGATTCATTTAAGATTGGCCCAATATTTTTGCGTTCAGATTTAATTTCTAAATAATTGGCTAACATCTTACCCGCTTTATTTTGACCACCATGATATTTGGATTTAATTCTAAGAAGAATATTACAGGCTTCAATTGTTGCAAGTTTGTTGAGTTCAGATGTGGCTTTAATCAGTTCATGAAGAGTGGAAGATGATTTGGAAGTAAAATACGTATGTTTCAATAGTTTAAGATGTTGTAATTGGTCGGTATATTTTTTCCGCGTGACTTTTTTTTATACGTGACATATGAAATAGTAAAGGTACGAAAAGAAAACTTGAAGGCATCCCAATTATTAGAAACAGAAGTGTCTAGTGGGTTATTAAAGTAAAAAAAAATCATTAATAAAAGTAGTGGCTTCTTTGACGTACACAATATCAGATAATAAAAAGTTATTAAGTTTCCATCGCCTGAATTTAAGGGAGGTAAGTGAAAGGTCTAGTACAGCATGAACGGGTGCATGGTCAGAAATAAAAATGGATCCAATTTCAGAAGTTTGAATGGAAGGAAGCATGGATTTACTAACCAGAATATAATCAATTCTAGAGGGAATTTGATGTACATTAGAAAAAAAGTATATTCAAGCGAGTCAGGGTTACATGTCTTCCAAACATCATATAACGAACGAGAGGCAATGGCCGATTGAAATGCTTTATGGGATTTATCATGGTCAAGCCATTGGTTAAAGTCACCAGCAACAATAATATTAGGGCAGTCTATGGAAGAGAGCAGAATTTTAATATCATTCCAAAACTTATGGTCCGGTTTAACAGGGCCATAAATATTTAGTAAAACTAGAGTTTTGTTTTGTATAACAACCTTTGCCATTACCCAACGTCCATCAACATCATTTTGTGTAGACAAAATTTTTACAGCTAACGACTTGTGAAACAATATAGCAACACCCCCTTTTTTGCTAGATGCAGAAGAATAAACAACTTGACCCACCCACTGTCCTTTCAACTTAAGTGACTCTGCTTCAGTAAAATGAGTTTCTTGAAGAAAAGAGACCTGAGAGTCTAGCTTAGATAAATGAGACAGTACCTTTTGTCTTTTGACGGGATTCCCCAAACCACAAACATTCCACGTGACAAACTTACACATAATGGAAGGGTACACAAATGAAGTTGATACACGTCAGGTATACAACTAAAAAAGATAAAACACCACATATAAGAGTCATATATGGAAATCGTTGCGAAAAAACAGACATTACTAATGTACACATGCAACAAGTTGAACATTGTTATCAGAACGAAACAGAAATAAAGAAACCAAGAAATGAATAGTACAGAGACAAAGAAGAGAGAAAAAAGAAAAAATATAAGATAGATCAAGGAAAGAGATCCAGATCTATAAAGGAGTAAAAGCAAAAGATGCATGAGAGGTAGCTGCAACGACAAGAGATGGAGCGATATAGATAGGGATACAAGTACTAGAATTATAAACAGCCGTCATAAATATGATATGGGAAAAAACAAGGAAGAAACAACAACAGGAACATTATAGATTAGAGGAAGAACCAGCTGTAGAAATAGTAGAAAGACTTTGGAGAAAAGAACTCAATTTAAGAGGATCATCAAATTCACGTGTGAAACCATTATGGGTAATTTTACACAGGCAAGGATGCAGTATACCATATCGAATATTCAATTGTCTCGTCTGGGGAAGTAGAGCCAAAAACTCCTTTCTTCTAGCATTAGTAGCATTAGATAAATCCTGAGATATGAACATGTTGTGACCAGACCATTTGAGATGACTTTTTGCTTTGGCTTTAGAGAGGACACGCATTAAGTCAGTAAATTCCAAAAATAACATAATGATTTGTCTGGGTTTGGAGGCATGAGGTTGTAAACGACCAAGTCTATGGGCACATTGGATATTTAATGCGGGCTCTGGTGGAAGATCCAAAAGTTCTGTCAAGAATTTCTTTAGAAATGACAGCATATCAGGACCTTCAATATTTTCTGGCAGACCATAAAGGCGTAAGTTATTTCATCTGTTTCGATTTTCAAGGTCCTCGGTATGAAGTTTTAAGCGCTGGATTTCCTGTTCCAAAGAAGGAATTTTAGTAGAAACATCGGGTAAATCACTCATATGTTGCTCCATATCCAACACCTTAGCCTCCATACCAATCCATCTATCCTCTATCTGTTGAAGCTTCTCGTTAGTCGTGGTCATAAAAGATTTAAGACCTCTAACTTCATCTAGGATAATGTCAAGAACAGAATTTTGTGAGGATAGAATGGGTGAAGGAGGATCGTTTTGAGCTCTTTTGGGTTTAGTACCAGTTGAAGAGGCTCTAGCAGAAGTTGAGGTTTCACTTGTCATCTTGAAATGGTGACGTGGGCGAGAAGTGATTTTTAATAAAGTTTTCAATCTGCCCATACGCCCACTAAAAATACTTCAAAAATGTAAAAGACTCCAGCAAAAAAAAAAGAAACAGATGAAAAAAGGTGAATGTCACCCTCCTGTCAGCACTCAAGTAATCGCCATGTAAATAATATACCGGAAGCGATAAGGCAAGTAGTAAATCACAAGCCTATTTGTCATGAGGCTAAGGGGTGTGACAAAAAGGGTAAGAAACTAGCTCGCATTTGGGTACTGAGATATATGCCATTCATTCATAGGTTGGAGAAGTAAATAAGCATGAAGGGACAGGACAAAAAAAACCCGAGCCACATAGCATGTATGGAGAAAGTAATTTTGGTTGCAGGCGCTGGCAAAGTCATTATAGGGCCAAAAAGGTGATATTAGACAATATATGCAGAAACTTGAAGTAAAACTGAAAGGTACACGATGCCGTGCGTAAGAATAGACACACTGGTTACCTCATGAAACAAGCGCGCTGCGCAGCTGATATCAAAATGGCGGCGGTCGCTACTCACATAGTGCAAGGAGAATGTCCGACATCAGAGTTGTGTCTCCGTTGGCAATTAGAAGCGTGAAAACGGGTATGAAGCCGTCAGTTGTGATGAGCTGAATTCACAAAAATGCACTATCAAACTTAAAACTTCAGGAGTTGCAAAGTTTCCGTTTCTGCGGTATAAAAGCACTTTCAGCTGTTTTTTAATAAACATGCAGTTTGTGGGCAGCAGAGTTAATCACAGGTACGCGCTCACCCTGGGTGTCCTGAGGATAGGGCCCATTGATAGCTGTTTTGCTATTTAAAGAGGATACAGTTGGCAGGAGTCTGGACCCTCTCCACCCACTGGTATAAAAATCATACTGCTCGTCACGCTCTCCATTCCACACTTTTCATCTAGAGGTGACACTTAAAGCAAAAATGTGTTGCACCTTGCTAACAACAAGAACTGAAGGGTACACGATGCCGTGCGTAAGAAGAGAAACGCCAGTTACCACACAAAACAAATACGTTGCGCGGCCGATATCAAAATGGTGGCGGCCGCTACTCACACAGTGCGGGAAAACGTGTCAGGACTCTCCCCGCACCTTCACACACAGGCGCCTGTCATCTGCGGCTCCCGTTGTTGGTGATATGTGGCTGATATCCGGTGAGAAGCTCCTTGGAATCCTGGAGCTCTTGCAACAGTCGCCATCCTCTCGAGGCGCGAGACTACGCCCATCACATGTAAAGTTTTTGTATTTTTGTACAGCAATGTGACTAGTGTGTTGCTGCCTCGTGAAAACATCATCTGGGATATATAATGGAACTTTCATTACCTTTACCATTGTGTAACCGTTGTACATTTCCAGTATTAAGCCATCCTTCTCCTAAAAGCCTTGAACTTTAAAAGAATCTAACCTAGAGACGAGGAGTTTGCTACATACAAAACAGCGAAGAAAGGCTTTATAGGAAGAGTGTACTGAACAGTAACCTTGCAGCAAACTGTTGCATGAAAAACTGCAATATTCCAGATTTATTTGTTCAGTGGGTGTCTTTGTTCGTTTGACCCCACAGAATTCTCTAGTTGAACCTTTATTTTAAATAATCACACAGTGGAGTGTAGTCAGTGTCTCCGTTGTTGCCAATCTTTGCTTTCTTTAGTATTCTGTTTGGTGATACTTTTCTTTAGAACGGTGCCTCGAGGGCTGGCCCCTAGCATCTATTGCCACATTAACAGTCACCAGGCAAACAACTTGCTAGAGAAACTTGGAAATGTTCATGACCTTAAAATGCCTGTTTCAAAATAAATTGTCTGCAAAGACAAGCTTATGTCAGTATTCTACTACTCAAACATCCGTCAGGTTGTGATTTGTTGCATGGCACTTCAAGCCGCCATCTTGTCTTTAGCATTCTAGTACCCTGTGACTGTGATCAGTTTTCAACCCAGGATACCCTCCATTTTATATTTGTTTGTGGGTTGTATACCACCGAGAGGGCAAAATATTTACTACCCGTTTTAAAGGCTGCTGGATTCATCCAAGTAAGGCCAGCTTTAATTTTTTTTCAATTGCTAGCAGACACTCAAACCATCTTTAGAGTTGCATGTTACTTAACAGCTGCCTTCAGATCAAGGAAGAAAAGAATATCTGGAAAAACTCTATTTTAATCTAAATCTTAAATCTGGTTTTATTTGTAATTTTAATCATTGTAAGTATGAGGACAAATGAAATTAATAATTTATGCCATAATTAGCAATCAAATCTTTTGCTGTTTTAAAAAATTTGTATTGTATTGTATATTGTCCTTTTATGATTTTAACAAAAATCGAATAAAGTGTATTTTGACTGACTGACTGACTAGTAAGTGTGTTCACAGGTGATTGGACATCTCAAAATCTTTATTGTATTTTGGCACATAACCAATGAAATGCTGAGGTGTCTTCTCTCACATATGCCATTCCAAAGTGCCAGTCTAGCCAATGAGACACTTTAATTACTGTTAATCTTAAATTAACTCTGTAAAAAGTAGGGATGGGTGGAATTTGTGGAGTTTCGCGTTACATAAAAACTCCACAGCGTTCCGCCAATGGGTGGACAATATGCATGTTTGAAATGCAATTTAGAACCAGTAGCGTGACCAGCACTGAACAATCAGCGTGAATGGCACCATGCGGTGCGCAAAAGGGTACGGCCATTTGTGTTGATTTTGATGCCACTCTAAGAGAAATACAGGACACCAAATCCTGCCTGCATTCCTGGAGCCTCGCAGGAAAAAACTTCCGCCACAAGAGTTAATTGGAGTCACTAAATTTCACCAATTCGCAGGCAGAATGAAACATTCCGCCCATCCCTATTAAAGAGTGGGCCCCCGGAATGTACCTCACAACATTATTCAGTGGAGGGATTCCTTGATGGAGAAGAGACTGATGCGCTAGCTGCAGGCCACACATTTGAATTCTACTAAACGATAAATGAGCACTGTTGGCTTGGGGTATTTTGGCCCCTTTTCTTTTAGGAGTCAAGATACTAGCACTGAGCACTATAAAATGGAAAGTATTGTTATTATAATATCCACACATAAGCTTCCATGCTACTCAAAGTATTTTCTGCTTCAGACTAGTTCAGTACTTGGGGTCCTTTATGTTATCTGGGCTAATACTGAAGGTTAAAGCAAAAGGAAAGATAAGAAGGCACCTCTGTTCTTCTTTCTAAGCCAGTTCTTCTTTCTTTCACTGTGTCGGCCTGCATCTGCCACTGGTAGGTTTGCCATCATTGGGTGACTGTCCTGTTATACAGCTATATATGTGTCATCCAACATTGAGCCTTTGGGGGATGCAAAATGGCATAATCTGGCTCACATTCCCTTCTACACCTTCTACACCTCCTTTCCCTGTGGTGACACGTTGTCACTGTTTAATGTTACACTAATTGTCATGTCACATACTTATACATATAGCGTAATTTTCACGTTACAGTTGACCATAGTTGATGCTCACAAGAAGTTAGCCATAGTTAATGTATAGGCCAAAGTTTAAATGATTCACACTAACATGAAAATGTATGTTTGGCGGCTGTGTTCTTTGTCCCTTTCTCACATTTCAGGAGCCATGCTGCAGTAGTTCAGGTTAATAAGAATGCTGAAAATGTTTAGTTTCCATGAAAATTGTCTACCTATATGAATTCCCCAATGAGTGAAAAGTGAATTTCCTGCTATGAGATATCGCTTGAAGGTAGTGCATCAGAAAACTTCCATTGTGTGATGTTACGAACTCTGAAAATGTCTTATCGTGAAATGTTAGATTCTGATTGGTTCTCTTCATGGAAACCATAGGGATTCATTCTTCAGTGCAAATAATTTTATGTTTAATTGTGCACTGCTGAGCTAGTTACATTCAGATGGCTCTTTCCACTCTCCAGAAACTGGGTGTCTAAGTTCCTGCCCAAAAAAAGAGTTAAACTCCTGAGCAAATCTATTCTCACTTATCTGACTGAAAGGTATTTGAATCTTCCTTTTAGAGGATTTACTTGCTGACACTTCCTGCTTGACTTCTCTCGTGAGTTTTCCTGATTTTCTTAGCCTAGCATATTAGGAAATCTTCCCTTCAATGGAAACTGAATTTGCTCGATTTTGTTCTATGACAACTCAGCATTTTGCTCTGTACTTGCTGATTTAGAATTGATTTCAAATATCTAAAAAGACATTTATGTACTGACCATTTATTCTTGATTAGCTTTAGAGAGCTGAGTTTATAACTTTGCTAATCGGCTAATACACCATTGCAGTTTGCAAATCCACCTCTTTCTGTCATCTTTGTGCTGCTTAATGTTAATGATGCATTGTTGATTTGTAGATGTTAAACCTCAGCCCGGTATTAAAAGTCCATCCACTTGAGTGCAGCTTGTACTTGAGGTTGCACCAAGGATCTGCACCGTGCAAATACCATACCTCTGCAACACCTGCCTGCAAGAGCAGCTCATCTCATCTGTTCTCAGGTGCTAAACAGTCCTTGGTTCTGCAGTACCTGGCTCCAGATCATCATAAAAACCACCTTCTACCCCCTCCCCACAGCCTGAAAGAAAGTTACAAGAAGAACACTTCACTATCTGCTCACTGTTCTCTTCACTCTTAGCTCTTGGGCAGCTGTCACTCGAACTCTGAAACAGTTGTCTCCAGCACCCGCAGCTAAAGAATATGAAGTCCCACTACTTTACTTCCCGTGCCCTTAGTCTAGCATATTGTTATACTGCTATTTACAACTTTTAACATTGTATTTTGCCTCATGTTGTGTTGTGGAAATCTTGCAGTGACAGCTTCTACCTGTCTTTTTTTACCTCTGCTTTGTGTTTTTCAGGAAAGCTTCTGTTGCTTCTGCTTGTGAACTATGTGTGTGTGTTTGTGCAGGCACACGCACATATGTTGAGGTGTAAATCTCTGTGGTGTGGATTTCGGACTGGCTTTGTCCATGCTACACGAGATGTGTGTGTGAGGGAACCTTTAGACTGTGCAGTATAAGATGTATCTGTCTGTGTATGAAGAAAGCTTGTTTGCATTGCATCATCAATGTTTTATTTGTTTGCAAATACCTGCTATAAATATCTGCCAACAATGTATCCACTCAATGTGTGTAGGTTTGCGAACAGCATGAAGTAGTATGTGATTAGTACTATTCTAGTACGTTTAAACGCACTACAAAGTGAAGTTTGTGAATAGGTCCCACTGTTTCTAGTCCAGAATGTTTTACCTACAAATCGTTGATTTCAGGTGTTTAATGAATTGACTGAAAAAAAACCAAGGGCCTCATTTATGAAAAGTGACGCATCGCTGCGTGAAAACAGCGATGCGTCACTTTTCACTGCGCTCTCCCTGCGACATGATTGATGCGTCATATATATAATATGACGCATCATGTCGCAAGGAGTGGGAGAGGTGTGGCGCCGCGGCCAGGGCGACTGACGCTGGAATCTGGGGATCAGGGTTCGATCCCCGGCTCCGACGGCAGGTTAGCCCAGCACCATGTGACTCTGGGCAATAGCTTGCTTAATCTTCCCGACGGCCCCCAGCGCCTAGAGACCCTAACGGGTGATTGTGCGCTATACAAATGTGGATTATTATTATTATTATTAAGGAGTTACAGATACGTCAGTATTTCTGATGTATCTGTAGGCGCAAAAGTGACGCATTGCTGGAGTGTGTCACAAAAGTGACGCAACTCCAGCAATGCTTCCTTTCACATGGGGAAAGCCCCATGTGAAAGGGCTTGCGTCAGTCTTACGCCTGCTGTGAGGCAGGCGCAAGATTTTGACGCAACAGCGTCCTAAAAGTGACGCAGTGAAATCTCATAGATTTCACTGCGTCACTATTACGAGGCTTTTTGCAGGTGAACGCCCCCTCTGCATACATTATACCTGACGCAGATATAATGTAGCGCAGGGGTTTACAAAGTGACGCAACTGCTTAGATCCGTCACTTTGTAAATAGTGCGCATCAGGAGGCATGTTTTACGCCGCCGATGCGTCACAAAAAGTGACGCATTGAAAGCGCAAAACTCACGCAAGGCCTCATAAATGAGGCCCCAAGACTACAGCACTTAGAATGCATTAGGCTATAGCAAAGAAACTCCAGAACTGGAAGCACTGTCCACAAAGACCTGGGACAAGGTAGTAACCCTACTACTCAGTCCATAAAAGTTTAACTACACCTTTCAGGCAAAAGATGGAATTCATCCCCTCCCTATAAAGATGATACATTTTGGCACATTTCCTTACTCACAATTTTAAAACATGGTTTTAGTATATTTTAGAACTTTATCTCCAGTCCAGACACAATACCAACAATAGAAAAATAACTCAGAAGGACTTGTCTTTTTAGTCAAAAGTTCCAATATTTCTTAGTGCATCAGTTTTCAAAGTAACTATTATGGCAAATCAAAAAATCGGTATACAGAGTCTATAAAAAACAGTGGCGGCCAGTGATAAAAACCAGAAGAAAGAACTGTTTAATAAGATGTCATTTAACGGAAACCAGAGGAAATGACCTGCTAAATGCTTACAAAAAGTATAATAAAGACGTGGCCTAAAAGAAAGCCTTATAAACATTCACACGACTATTTTTATCAGTATGTATTTAATACTCCACAGATTGTATCATTATCCACAGTGCTCTAGTGAGCAAGGTAAATAAGATGAAATTAAGAGCTTTAAAATGTTCTGAAAAGAGCGAAATTAGACGCATATCAAAGAAAAGAATGAATCTGCAGACCACAGGACGACGATTTAAGCTGAGCAGAATCCTTTGTTTTCAATTCATAGGACCTGACGAAACTTTTATTAGGATTGAAAAGATGACAGTGATCCTACAGGTTGGACCGGGACATTTGTCGCTGCTGGGTTTGTTGAGCATAGATTTTGTTGACAAGTCAGAGGCTTTGAACCTTTCCAGCACATTCTAGGAAGTGGGAGAGAATTCAGGGGTTAGAAACCAGACAGATTCTTCCTTTCTTTCATTGTGGATCACGCAAACAAGACTGTCATAGAAAAAGGCAGGGCAGGCGCAAACTATTAGAACAAGCATTTGGCAATGCAATAGGTCTCGCATTTATGAGAGTTTGAGCTATTGGCATAGTAAATGACAATGCCTTTTACTTATGTGTTGTTTAAAAATAAAAGGCATTGATATTTACAATGCCAATAGCTTAAACTCTTGCACATGCGAGTCCTATTGCATTGCAAATGTGTGCTATTAAAAAAACATGACGAGAGAGTGTGTCCTGCCTGCAACAGCAGGCAGGAGAAAAGCTATTTAGTAAAATAGTGCTTGGAGGCTGTAATTCAAGCATATCGAGCAACAATACCATGGTAGGTTACAAAATGAGACAAGGCAGCACTTACGAGGGACTGCTAAGCCTTTTGGCCAATGAACAGCCACTGTTTACAGTGGACAATGACACAAGCCAATGAAAAATGTGGGCGGAGAGTGGGCAGAGGTCAAGTCCCTACCTCAATACAGCATTACTCGCAGAGCAGGGAATGCGCTGCCCAGGCTCGACCTAAAAAGCTTTGACCCCTACAATTGTTTTCTTTCCTTTTTTTCTCAAACTAAGGCCTGCACTCTATTGTAAATCAGATTAGATCTCTCATGAAGCGTTTATAGTCCTCCTTGAATATATATGCCCTCTCTGCTTCTAAGGGACTAATCCACAAACCCCCTATCCTCTGTGACCTGCTTTCAGATACAACACTTCCACTTTATCTTTCGGTCACACCTAAGGATAGTAGCGTCAATAGCATCCGCAAGGAATGGCGCTGTTTAGGGATAATTTGAGGATTCACTGATGAATTAAAATGAGGTAGAGGCGTAGACCAATGGAAACTATGGGCTGGAACACAAACATTTTTGTTCCTAGTCCTCATGTCCTTAGTGGTAAGTAAGGGAGCCCTTGATCCAAACCTCTTTTACCATGGAATATGGTTGTAATGTTTGAGTATAACATGTGTACACAATTGTTGTGTGATGTTTTGTTGAGGTGGTGATGTGTTTGGTTTTGTGTGCTGCTGTGTTTTGTGCTGCACTATTGCAACGTGATTGTTTTTTTTTGTAAAGCAGTTGTTGCGTTACATTTTATTTGGAATCTTTTCTGATGTGCCCTAGTATGTTTTTTGTTGTTATATTGCTTTGTATATACTACTGTTATGTTCTACTACTTACTTTAGATATATGAACCAGTGCTACTATATTTCCAGCCAAAAGCATCACATACCCTGAAAGATCCTGTGACCAGCAAGCATTTACCACTGTGTAAGGTAGTAAAATAGAGCAGCTCCAGTTTTTGAATAACTTAAGACACCAGTCAGCCAAAAAGTTTTTGTATATGTGATGCAATCCATTGATTGTAGAATGTGGTGCGGATAATATTTACCAATAGCAGGTGACTTCACTTGACAGGGACAGGAAAGGAGAGGCATGTTTATTTAGTGAATAAAGATAACATTTATAGACTGGTAGATATCAGCATCCTTTTATTTTCTATGCTTTGTTTGTTATAGTAAATGGTGATATAGAATGATTCCAGAGTTTCTGAGGGTGACTGCTTCACCATTTGCCATTCCAAAATAGACGTCTGTTTCTCAAGCAACCATGACACACCATTGCACTGTAGTCAGTGACGAATGACAATACAGACCCCCGGGTTCCCAGCACTGAATTGGTTCATTTGAAAGAACTCGGCGATTAAAGACGGACAGTGGACTTTCGAGGTGATACCCCGATCTCCGCTCCTAGGCCCTTTTCAACTACAAATTGACCATTATAAGATGTCCTGGTGACTTCCGCCTGATGGCTTCAGGGTTAGCGCTCAATTTTCTTTGTGAAAAGTAAGTTTATGGATTCTGTAACCACATTTTGCTTTATCATGACTTCATTCCGAGATTCTCGAAAATCCCCTTCTAGTTGGAAATGGGAGTTTTTTCCGTATTCGAGATTGCGAGACACAAGCTATCCTGCACCCTCGCAATTTTCAGACAAACAAATTATGACTGAGAAAAAAACATGGCACAGAATGTGGAAAAAGCTGCAGAAATCTGTGCAGTGACCCAGGGATAATTCCCCATTTCAAAGGTGAAATGTCTGAGTATGGTCGTAAGATCACACCTGAAACTGATTGTACCGCACCATTGGGGTTTCAATGTGACCTAATATTATGTCAGGAATCCCACAGCTTTCATAGTGAAGTCATAACTAAGTAAAGAAAGAAAACTAAATAGAGATAGGAAGTAGGGACTCCAATATTTTTCAACATTGCTAAATAGCCTGTATGAAAAGCACATTCTCCATATTGTTTGATGCAATCAGGATAGCTGTTGGCAATGAATCTTTTTCAACACTTAAGGAGTGCCCTCCAGGATTTAAAAATAAAGCATATTAGCCTTTTTATAGCAACATTTTGTATTGCGAATAAGAAAAAGGAGGATTTTAGAGGAGATATTGAAAAAACATTAATTTTGGAAATACATTTGTCAAATGTAAAGTGCTGTTGTATTAAAAATAAAATATAGCAGTACCGCTCTTATAGTGACGTAATTACAAGTTGCAGTAATTGCACACCAATAATTGGCAACTACAACTTTTTTTTCTCATTTAAATTGAAATTGGTTGCAGTACCATGCAACCGAGTCCTGCTTTGCTAACAGTCAACAATAGGCATTCTAGAAAATTCCTTTACAACTCCTCGAGTTTTGAAATGCATTGTGACGACATTTACAGGATTGCCCTGTAAATAATAACCCGCATACTCAGTTTGCCTGAGCACGGAATACTCGTGAAATGAAAAACTGCCCCTGACTTTAACAAGCACAACACCGAAACTTACTAGGAGGACAGGGGTGAGGGAGGGAAAGTGAAAGTGAGCCATGCGCACGCTGTGTTGAAGCAACAGCCCTATGCAGGGACAGGAGATGTGCACGGGTCCGGAGTGCACATCTCCTGTCCGTGCGCGTGCAGATCTCCGGTCCCCCTTCGGCAGAGAAACCGACAACTATAGGGCTCGCCAAGGCGAGCAGCGCATGCGCTGCGTCACTAGGCGAGACCTAAAAAATAAAACAGTGCTGCATTGAGGATTTTCATTTGTTGTTCAGCATGTTTGTGTTCGTGTTTTCCGTTTGTGCATTCTCTGCAGGTAGGCAACAACAGAGCCAGACTGCTGCTGTCAGGAGCAATGAGTGCAACAGTAGAGCAAAGCCAGGCTGTGCTTCCACATGGCAGACGTGATAAAGTATACGTATCACTGACACTCCTTTTTGTACCATGAGTAGTTGCCCATGATAGCTTCCTCATATGAAGGGATGGAAGTTGAAGTCAGTGACGACCCCACTTGCAAGGCAGACATACAGCAGGTGCATCGCCACCTGCTCGAAATGACTGATTCTTCTACTCATCTCTGCCTCAATCCATTTTGCCGTCACCTGTAGATTTTAACAAATTCCATAGATTGGCAGGCACATCCTGCAGAAGGCAATGAGCTGGGACTAGCTGGATGAAGGCCAAAGGTAAGTTAGCTTTCTTGACCACCATGTACATAAAATATTAGAGTCTCTCAATATTCATCTGTGGTAGGTATCTCTCTCGGGGAAATAGAATCTAGCCAACCTTAGCAACTAGGCATCCAACACAACATGCCTTTCAGCATCATCCAACACTGACCTCTTATCAGGCAAGTACAATCATTTAGAAGACTGTGAAGCTCTCTCGAAGAGCACTGTACCACATAGGCAGGCCTAGACTGGCCGTAGCAGGCACCGGGTGTTTCCTCGGTGGGCCGCCAGGGAAGAGGCCGATTTTGGGCCTCTGGGGGCCGTTTTTGTTACTGGGCCATTTTTGCAGCATAGCTGATCCGGTTTTGGTTCCCAGTCCGGCCCTGCACATAGGTACAACCACACATTTGACACTTGATTCCCCTTACTGTAGGAAAATGCCCCTATTTGGCATTATCAACACCATATTTTTTTGGCCATGGGTGCTGTTTTTTGTTGTTGCTCTGAGCACTGGGAAACTGCTAACCAGGTCTCAGTCCATGTGCCCTGACTCGTCAACCATGTTGAAATTGCCTGTATTTCTAATTGGCAAATGTAATACCTGCAAGTCCCTAGTAAATGCTGCAAAGTGTATCCAGGGCGTTTTTGTTAAATATCACTAGATGGCTGCAGCACATATTGTAACACCACTAAAATGACAATACAAAGCATGTCTCCAGGCCTGCCCTGCAGCCTGGGAATGCTGTTGTAAAACTGGCAATTCGACCTGGCCAAATAAACCTTTTGCCAGGCCTAACCCTTTCTTTTTATTACTTATAGGTTAGTCACCCCTAAGGTAGACCCTAAATGTCCACTTGGCAGGGTGCATTATATGTAAAAAGTTGAAAAATACATATTTTATTTTTTGCATGTCCTGGCAGTGAAAAATCTCCAAAGTCGTTTTTCTGTGCGGCAAAGTTGGCTCTTCCAAAGGAAATCGTTGCATTACATTACTAACACATTATAGTGCTTAACTTCAGTTTGGGAGTAGTTAGAAAAATATTCAAGAATTCATTTTAAAAGTAATTTAAAATCCAACTTAATGGTCAAGTTGAATTTTATATCACTTTTGTCATTTTCCCCCAAAAGCCAAACATGCTTTTCTGCCAGGATTCAGTGTCACTTGACTGTGTATTGCTCCCAGACAGAGGACACAGGGTTTGGGGAGATGTTTTTCCTCTGTAGGCAAGATGGCCCAGGGGTTGTGCCCAACCCCTTGCTGAGCTTTAAAAGGAAGGCTACGCTGTCACTGGCAGATATAGCTCACACTTGGGCATGCCTCCCTTTTGCCTTCATAGTAAACTTGTCTCCAAACAAAGGGGGTCATTAGGATGACGGCCATCCCATCGGGGGAAGGGACCGCCCTCTATAATGGCGGGGGTCCCGTGGGGGGTATTAGGATGCACCAGCCACAGTGGCGGGCGCATCATGCATGTTTAACATTGCATCGGGCGGTGTTTACACCAGCACCCGCCGCAATGTTAGAATTGCTTGTCATGCATTTGCATACACAAAGCGGCAGGCATCGCTCGGTGCCTGCCGCATTGTGTATGCAAATGCAGGGGGGTACCACAGGTACCCCCATGTGCACCCCACCTCACCTTCACCATGGGGGCCTGCAACGGGCCCCCGAGTGAAGACTGCATGCTTTTCTGTGGCGCATCTGACAAAGCCCTTCCTGATATGGCTGACGGTGTCTGATAGACACCGCCACAATATAAACCCTTTTCCGCCCCGGTCGCAAGTCGACCAGTGTGGAAAAGTGGTGGACGGTCTTTCCGTCCGCTGCGGACCCCCCAGCCATGTTAATATGGCGGGGGTCATTGCAGCAAGGATGGCGGGCGGATCACCCCCCCCCCCAGGCCGGCGGTGGCTACCGCCAGCCTGGCGGGGGCGATCTGCCTACCATCCTAATGGGCCCCCTAGTGTGCGGGGAGGGGTACCCCATTACTGGTTTGGAGTGACCACAGTTTGGTCTTTACCATAACACAGGCAGCTCAGCCCAGGGGAAGAAAGGTACTGCCATGTTGGTTTTATGTGGAGAGGGGCACTGTCAGATATCTTTACAGTGAAACACACAGGAAGTGCCTTAGAAGTGAGAAATGTGACCCTTAGGAACTCTTATCATATTGGTTAGGGAGTGGCCAAGAGTTTCTGCGACTCACAGGTCGGCACTGGGCATAAATATGCCACCCCGGACCTTCTTCAGAGCACCTCTAGATCTGTGGAAGACAGAAGGACTGTCCCTGCTGTTATCAGCTGTGAAGGCAACCCTATGGGTTCTGCTCCCACTTGCACCCTAGGACCTGCTCCCACATGAACCCAGGGCTGAGACGTGGATTCCAAGGGTCAAATGGCTGTCCTCATGTTAAGCTTTAGGGATACAAAAACTGCATTAAGCCCAATTTCATGTAGAGCCCAGCTGATCAACTGGACCTGCCCTGTTCTTTAATGGTGGTTTCCACTGGAATGAGTCTAAGTTGTGTCCCTAAGGTCCTAGGGCCCTTAGATAAGTGTCAGAGTGTACTCCTCCTACCTAACCTAAATATCTGGGACTTAGAAACTCTTTCAATGATTTATGCCTGGAGAACTGACAGATGACCAGGATCAGTATGCCAAGGTAATCCAATCATGGGTGCATCGCCTGTGGGCCCGATTTCAACACAGCTCCGGCTACATTCTTCTCCGGGCACACCAAACATATCACTTACACTAATTCACATGCAATGTACACCTGTTACCTCTCTATACACATTCATCACACAGTAAACACCCACATAAACCTCCATGAGCCACCCAAAAGATCTTCTAACACTTCATCCATCCAACCTGTGTCGAATCAACACATCCTCACTATCCTGCCTGCAGAAACATCAGATAAGTGATCCCCCTACACATGCACACAGAATCATATTTAATCCAATCATTTTCATTAACACCCATACATAATCAAATGATATAATGATATAGACTCCAAGAATGTCACCCACAAACTTACTTCTAAATTGGCACACACCCATGCACAAGCACACCACTTGCCTAAATCAATTAGTCGCACACATCACACACCTCATTCACAAACACAAATGCTCTTCTCATGCTCATACACCACTCACATGCTCACTGCAAAGCCAAGCCCTGCAATACAGCAGACCAAAAGTTTAACTTTACTACTCTTCGGTATTAACAAAGTTAAGTTACGAGTAGTATCTTTATGACTGCAAAAGTTCTGCACTCGGGCGAAATCTTCCAGAGTGCAGAACCTCCAAGCCGAGAGCAGAACTTTCACAGTCGTAAAGATACTACTCATAACTCACCTTTGTGAATACCACATAGTAGTAAAGTTAGACGTTTGGTCTAAACTTAGACCTTTAGTCTAACTTTACCCTTGTGGATCGGGGGCAGGTGCACAACTCTTCAAAATACAACCAAAAAATCATAAACATATCTCATTAAAACACACATTAAACATAGCCTCTAACCAAGACAAAAACCTCATGCATCCTGCCCTCAACATAGATTTCTGAGATACCCAATTTACTTGCATGAAACATGCCAGGCACACATGCACAAGCACACTTCATTCAAAGACACAATACACATGCTCAAAACCACATATACACAACCTGCACCAACATACTGCCCACACACCCCAGCCTTCTTGCAACCCCTCTGCATGCATTTCTTATATAACAATGTACACATTTGACCCAAATACACCACATGTAAATTGACACTACTACCTGCAACATTTGGCCAACTCTCCTTCTCAGTCGCAACCACAACTCTGACGGGCCTATACATACCTATACATACCTCTCTAAACAACCTGCACAGTGCAAACACCATACAAAACACCACAGTAATCCCCTCCGTACAAGCATAGAGCACCTCTTTCAAAATCACACTTGAACCAACATACACACACGCACATCAGCATAGAGGCACACATATTAAAAAGCATCCAATATCTCTTTTGCATCAGTCATTTATTGTATTCATGGCATGATTTGATTTTGTTCAGTTGCAAAGTAATTTCCTGTAAACCTGCATCTTTTCTATCTCTAATAGTGAATTCTCAGTTAAGCTGGCTGAACCAGAATTTATAAAGCCTGTTCCCAGTATTAGTTTCCATTAAAGCACATTGTGTATGGTCTGTCTGAGAAAGAAATGTTTTAGCATGTTGTAATGATTTTCAAGTACAGTTTTCTGAATGTAATGCGTGTGCCTGTCCTTTCATTTGCATAGTCGGTACTGAACAACACTCCCTTTGACTACAGAGATGGAATATTTTCATAACTGCATGTGTCAATCATTTGAAAAGTAAGGACACAGAAGGCAATACCTTCTTTCAGTTCAGTTAGTACATCAAATCAGTCTTTTTAAAGGTATTCATTAATCCCAAAAAGATAAATCCAGTTAGAAGCAATAGTATAAATAAGCCTAGTGCCTGATTCACAAAGGTGGAGTCTCTGAACCCGGGCAGAATCTTCACAATGACAATTCTCATTGCGGAGGTTCTGCCCCAAGTGCAGAGACTCCCACACGACTAGCGGGTCTCTGCCACGAATGTGGAGGCCCTGTGTGAATCAGGCTCAAAATATACAGGTTAATGATTAAGTGAATCAAATTACAGCTATCACACTCTTGTGCTGATTAAAATTGATCAATCAATTTGAGTACTTTAAAACATAACCAATTTATGTGTGGTGTGATACCCCCGCATTTCCATTGCAATTTTCAAACTCCTGAAACCAATAATGAAGTGATTATCTCTTCTAGAAGAGTTCTGGATAAGAAAACACATAAATAATAATGTTCACATCCTTGCCAAACAACCTCCATAAAACCTGTAGATTCACAATAATGCAGAATTCTACAGTGCACCCTCAAAATGATTCTTGAAATGTACAGAGTACAAAAAGGAAAGTGGAACATCTTCCTATCATTACATTGGGTTGGAACAATGCATAACAAAGACTTGAAAGCAATTAACATAATGGAAATTGTAAAAGAAACGAAGATGGGCATTGAAGTATTTGGGACTCAGAGTTTGACCTTTTAAACTCCCAGTATTCACGCTCTGTAAGAATTGGTGAAACGGTACTCATGCAGGAACCACAGTCCTTGTCAGGGTGAGGCACAAGCAAGCTCCAAATTAACCTGTGGTCAACCCTCTGGTAGCTTGACACAGAACAGTCAGGCTTGACTTAGAGGCAATGTGTAAAGTATTTATGCAGCATTCCAAACAGTAATAAAGTAAAAACACAACACAAGAAAAATCTCACACCAATTTAGAAAAAGAGGGTCAATTTCATTTAAATAAATGAAGACCAAATTACAAACATCCAACCAGTAGAACCAGAGATATGCAATTTTGAAGACTTAAGTGTAAATAGGGCCAAAAAGCCCAAAGTGTCACTCATGGTTATCTAGTCGTGCAAGTCCAGGATAAAGCCACAAGTTCAGGCTGACTGTGATGGAGCATGGGTCGGCTACGGGGACCAGGTTATTCCTGCTGAAAAGTTACCATCTCAGTTTAGCACAGAGTCTTGTTTCAGGTTAAGGGAGTCGCGAAGAGCAGAGAAGCATTGTGTACGATCGTCGCTGTAGCATGAAGATCCTGTTGTCATCACGAGTGGGTGGACAGAGTAGGGATGCTGCCTGCAAGTGGTCGATGCTGTGGCGTGATGAGTTAGGCTGACAGAACTACGCATTGGTGGGCTACTACAAGGGTCCAGGACCTGAGGGGCACCATTTGGGGTTCAGGTGCTCGCTCCAACTGGATTTGGGTGCTGGTGTAGGTGGATGGGAGCCTGTAATGTCCCTGTGGCTCTGAACAGGAGGCCAGCACACTAGCCCTTGGAGTTAATCTGGGAGTCCTGGGTTCAAGTGCAGGTCCAAATAACTATGACTCTGGCAGGAGGCCAGCAGGCCAGCAACCTAGCAAGATGGCAGTCCAGCAAAACAGTAGACCAGCAGGGCAGCAGTCCAGCATAGTGCCTGTCCTTTCAGCAACACAGGAGAGTATTCACAGGTTCAGCAGTATACTGAAGAGTTGGTGTCTGAGGCTCACTATTCATACCGGGTCTTTCTTTGAAGCGGAAGAAGCTTCTAGAGGTTTCCCTTTGAACTGCAAAGGTTTTCTGCCTCCCCTGTTCTTGCCACAGACTAATTACAGGGGGGCATGCAGACTTTTGTTGTGGGAGCAGGACAGCCTATTCAAGTGAAAATAAGATTGTTCCCAGTTCCACTCTCCTATTCAGCCAGTGATGGCCTAGACAGGCACACCAAAGTTCTACATTTTGTGTGGCTGTGTAGAAGGAATACACAAAGGCCAACTGCCAATTACACCAAGTCATATGTCCCAGTGGCTAAGGCAATAAAATGGCAACTTTCTAATGACAATTTTTGATTTCAGTATGAGAGAGGTTTTTTTATTACAATTCCAAAGACACTAAACCTAAACTGGTTACCTGGACCCATTTGGAAATTAGCACTTCTTATTTATAATAAGGTAACTCCAATATTATTCTGTGGGATAGGCAGGCCTTACAGTAGTGAACAATTAGTTTAAGAGTTTTACACTACCAGGACATGCAAAACTTAAAAGTACAATCCCTCCTTTTCATTACATTGCAACACTGCACCTTGCCCTTTAGGCTGTCCAGGTCCTACCCTAGGGGTGACTTGTATGTATTAGAAAGAACGGGTTGCAATTCAAACAGTCAATAGTGTTTTATATTATTTAATGCATATTTTAGCCATTGCTTATATATGTTTTAAACAGTAAATAATGTTTCAGAAGTAGAAATCTGTGAAACTGCAGTATGACTGTTATTTTTATAACCTTCAATATGAAGCATGCTCTTTTCAAAACAATCTTAAAAGAGCTTTTAAGTTAAATTCAAACACGTGTTAGGGAATGCAGAATCTTCATACTTCCAGGGAGCAGACAGCTTAGAGACTGGACTTGTGCAGATTTGAGCTGTAAACACATTTTCGAAGAACACAATGAGAGCCTTGTGGTCTTGCTAGGAAAGAAGATCTCTTCATACAAAACAATATTTCTGTTGTTCCATCAAGGTAGGTTGGTGAAAAGCAAGCCTCACTAAGAAACTCATACAAGCTCCTTTTCATACTAAGATAGTTTAGTTGGAGGCAAGAAGGGAGGAGGAGTAGAACATAAGTGTGAAACTCTAAAATACCATTATAATGTTGCAATTATTTCTAATAATCTGTTTATTAGCTGTTATGGTTGTCACTATTCTTTTAGCTTTTATAATCACAATGATACACATTAAATGCACTAGAAAAGGATTTTGATTTTAATGAAAGTCATAAAAGTGTATTCTTAAGTATGCGTATTCATGGTGAAAGAAAGTTTGTAACCTACTAACAACAAGTACTCCTGTGGGTCTCACGGGACTGATCTTTGCCCAGAAAGCACCATCCTCAGGTAATGCGTATGTCGTTCAAGGGTTATAGTCCATCCAGTGGCATGTTGATTAGGTTTGGGCTGTCAGAGGGTCTAGCAATCCCAAAGTTCAGGTCATATTCTGAAGTTTGAGAAAACATATCATTTAGCACCGAATGCGGGGCTGATCTTTGGGTAATCTGGATGACACACACACAATTCTATCAATTTTTACTACTAAGGTTTTACACATTTTGATTGCAGTTTTTAATCTCATTCAGAATCTGTTTTACAATAGCATAATCTGTTCCAATTGGAGTAAACTTTCGAGCACCAGTAACACAACACCTCATAGCAAGGAGCTTCCCTAACACGGGAGGTTAGGTTAAAAGTTGTTGTAAATGGACATGATGCATGCCATTTTGAAATATTGATCTGATAGGTGGAGTTTAATCTATAGGTCCAAATACTGGGCACCTTCATACATACAAAGCTGCTGCTAAACCTGCTAATTATCAACTTCCTTGAGACTTAGAAATTCCACTGGGATACTAAGAACACCAAGCATGATTTGGTGGGCAATTACTTCATGTAGTTCAGAATTAAACAATGGATCTCTTAAGTAATGAAGGGGCTACTTGGCCCATACTGCCATGGTTATATATACAACCACATCCAGAGGGAGCAAATCTGCAGGGCACCAGACTAAAGACATTTACTAAATCAGTTAGAGGCTATTTACAGGCAGCTTTTACAGTACAGTTTTCAGTTAACTGCAACTAAGGCAACAGTTCTGGTCCTTCGCAACGGTTGCATTCTTCAGTACAGGTAATTACTGCACAGACTATTGATGGCAAAGAGTTCACAAAGAAAGATGAGGTTCCATTTTGGATTGCTCATGAAACCAATCACCTGGAAGCAGTCTATCCTCACACAAAATCCCCAATATAAACATAAAATGCTAACAATGATACAGCACAACCTGTAGAAAAGTGTACTATATGAGAACAATATTTGCTAGTATTTATACTACTATACATGGTACGCCCTTGTTGGCGTTGTGACTGGTGGTGTTAAATCAAATTCAGAATTAATATGGAGCTGCTTCAGATGTTGATCTAGGCATGAAATTAATACGTCATTTTGAAACAGTTTCTTCAATAGTTGTTAGTAACATTTGAGGGGAAACTGCAGTTTGGCAGGGTACAGTGCTTGACTGCCATTCTTGTTCAAGATCAGAAACGTCCCCAGGTTACTTTTGAAGCATATCATTCTGTTGTCCAGGATTCCTTTAGGTTCCTGAGCCACAAAACTGCAACTCAAAATAACAAGCATTGGCATAGCCAATAGGTCTCGTTTTGGGACCTTATAAGTATATTGTTATGCAGCACAATATCCTTGATGCAACAACACCAACCATTGCATGGCTAAACACATATAACGCCCCAAAGGCGAGACCTATTGGCTATGCCAATGCTTGTTTATTATGTTATCAAATTACAACACTTGAAGTGTTACTTAATAAAATAGTGCCTAATTCTGTTACTTTAGGCTAATTCTCTTTCTATTGGGAAACTGATGCTCGACCTTTTAAAGGTCACAATTTAATAACATCTTTCAACTCATCCATTTTATATCTTAAACTGTGGGGGGAGAGGCACATTTAAAACACTATACTGGCTAAAGTACTCCCAGCCATGCATAATCCGGATACACAAGTGACCTGGAGCACTGTGGCATAAAAAGGCTCACTGTGGTCCTGGATCTTCTCATGGCCAGCGTGGCTATGACTATTGGGATTAATTTCACACATACGTGTACTTAGCCGTTGTCTGAATTATATTTCATGACTTTTCACTCTGTAATTCTCCAAATAAAAGTCCTTAGCATGAATTCATTGTCAGTCAGCTCGACGTGAAGGAGCCGCTGGTTTTCAGAGACCCCTGATCTGACGTGAGCTTGGAGGATCATTTTTCGAGAGTTAGCAAAACAAATAGCATTTTAGATGGGCAGAGGCTAGCAGCGATTATTATTATTTCATACAGAGGGGTTCCATAGAAAATGACAGCAAAGACCGAGTTAAGTAGGATATCGCTCGAGAGAGAACAACCTGCACATGCACTGTCAGTTGATCACAGGATGACCCCTCCTCTGCCACCGCCTTCAGGGACGGGCAGAGAAGGAGAAGGACTCTGTCTCTTCCTTACTGCCCAGCAAAAACACGCACAATGTGCTCTTCTTTTCTGTGCTGGCAGCTTCCCCCACCGCCCCTTCCTATTAATCCCTCTCTTTCTGTCTTGCTCCTCACTTACTAAAAACCGTGACTTGAAGAAACGGTTCACAACCTCTCTTTCCTTCTTTCATTTAGTTGCTTCTCTGTGAAATGGATCCAAAAAAGACAAGCGCGCGTGCCTCGCGCTGGCAGCAGGGGGAGGGGTGAGGGGTGGGTGATGGAACCTGTTTCCCTTGCAGGAGAGAGCAGGACCCATATGGTTTAAAGGCTCGCTCCCACAAGGGAATCGGCAAACGTGCACGCGTTGCCATTGAAGGCAATGCAACATGTGCACGTTTTTGAGGCCAAAACAAAATCGATCACTAAAGGTCTCCTATGTAGAGCATGCGCGCTGCGTAGGCGAGACCTAAAAAATGAGTTTGAGGGTGTGATAAAAGCTGACATGGAAACGAAACGAAGAAAAAGCTGATGGCTTATCAAAAAAACGGACAAGATCTGTGCCACAGCAGGAGTCCAGAAGGAATGAATATAATTTAAGGGACCAAGATAATATTAAAAAGCCTAATAGGTATCATTATACTCATAGACGCTCTTCCTGTTCTATGTAGAACTCTGGGCATAGTTAGAGGACAGAAAGGAGTGGACAGATTCAGTAACACAAAAATGACTAATACGTCTGACAGACAAGTGAAAGAGAACCAGCCACGATGTTAAAGTTAGCGTGAAGAAAGAAGAGAATAATTCAGACCCAAAAGATTATTTTAAGAAAAAGAAAGTAGCTGGTTTACCAGCAAAGAGTTTCAGAAACTACACACACTTATACATAATGAGACGTGTATAGTAGGGCTTCTGGACAGTGCAGTGGAAGTGATTATAGTTTACCATACTCTCAAAGACCAATAGAAGGGGATATTTTGTGCAAAAGGACCGCCATATTATTTCCCCAGTTGTTCTGATGCCTTCTTTTCCTAGTTGTTCTCATGCTTACAACCCCATTCTCACAGAGTGTGATTGGCCTCCATCATTAATAAGGGATTCACCTTAAGGTGAGGAGGTAAAAATGCAAGCATTTCCTCCTTAGTACATGAAGAACTCAAAAAATATATACACAAGTGGGCTTAAAAAATTGTAAATTGATACTTGTATAGCGCACTACTCACCCGCAAGGGTCTCAAGGCGCTTGTACGAATTCCGCTGTGGAACCCATCCTGGCTTTCCCTGTGAGGTGTCCACTCCTGGGCACCCCCAAGGTGGAGGCCTAAAAGTAGCTTCCAGCATTGTATGGAAACAAAGTAGTGTGGTACAAAGGCTTTGTGCCGTACGTAATTACCTTAAGAAATGTGTTCAAAGTTCAGGTTTAATACCCATTAAAGGCAGATACAAAGCGCGATATAGAGGCAACTGCAATATCAATGCATAATAGTGCTTTGTCATTTAACCATGAACACTCCCCTTTTTCCTGTGATAAAACTAGATAACTTATATAGAATATTTTCAGACTATAGAAATTTTAATACACATACACACACACATGCGATGCAATACAATCACACTACTGGATTAATGGCAAACTTAGGAAAAAGTATAATACAATATGAAACATTGCAAATGGATTTTTTAGCCAAAATATTGTGCCTGAAAACCAGTATCTAACTGCTTTGTCATTAAGTGGAGGTCATTTGTATACACAAGATTGCCACACAGGTGTAAAATAGCCCTAGCTCTTCGTAGAACGAATAATTGAGCTCTTACAAGAAGATTTAGAGAAGTTACCATACATTGATGATTTCCATATAACAGATGACAACTTGGCTGAATTCCTAGATAGGGTGGACAGAATAGTGACACTCGTAGCCTAACATGGGTATAAAATACATTTTAAGACATTTAAAATGAGATATGTTAATGTAATTTTCCATGGATATGTCTTATACAGTGAGGGTAAAGAATTGGCACTTTATTCCCTAGAGAAGTGTAATACTTTACAACCAGGGAGCAGAGGTAGAGTGCAATTGAAAGGTAAGCATTTGCACTTGGCAAAATACTCTGAGAAAGTTACAAGCTTGGATGGAGCTTTTGGGGTTGTTAATCTTTGGAAGAGCTTAAATGCCACATTATGTTGAGTGAATGAAGCCCTTATATGAAATCATCACTCCAGCATTTTCTGAAAAGAATTTGATGAAACTACATACAGCTATCTTATGTGGACTGCAAGCATACATGTTAGAGACTAATAGCCTGATAGACTTTGAGGGCTACAAACAGGCTGCTAAAACGAGTCTGTTTACCAGTCCACCACCTCGGACCAACTATCAGCCACCTCTGCCACCTTTTCCTTCCTGTGTCGATGCAGTTAAACCCTAAACATGAAGGACTGGGTTACAGAAAGGCTCCACGTAGTCCATTGCATTTAGAGTATAATATCCATCACTGTAAACCTGGTGGAGGTAAATCTGGATAAATATAAAAACCCTGCTCACAATAACCTCAAAACCAATTCCAAAACATGTCTCAGCTACTCTATGGCTTGGGACGTGGCAGTGCTGGATGAAGAACAACAACACTGAAGATAAGTTAAACATTTTAAAAGCATTCTTAAATAGACTATGTTAAATAGCAATGCCACTCAAATACATTTTATTAACATTAAACCATATCCAACAGCACTTTTCCCAGTCTCTCTGTCAGGCCACATTTCTCATACTACATACCCATATTTAATAATCACCTTGTACAACTTTATTAACCCCCCAATCCCCAATAAATTCAGAAATTGAATGCACATTTTGGACAAATATACATACGTGATGCTAACACTCTTTAACTATGCTGCTTTAAATGTGTTAAAAATACAGTATCATAATTTTATTTCACATTGGAAGTGTGTAACAGAAAAGGAAAAAAACCTATTAAGAGTCTAGTCTTCATCCCAATTTACCAACCCATCACACACTCCACAATCATATGCATGAACCATGTACCCCAAGTACAGGTTTATACTACTGAGTCAGGGATTTGTTATGCCTAAAAATGGCCACACTATATCAATGGCTGGACACACAATCGCATGCCAGACATTGTACTGATATCCTTAATCTAGTTGTAGACATACACAATCTATGACATGAGCTATATTTGCTCCACTGTCTCTCAAGCTATTTCTACATTTTTAGAACACATAGGGCCAGATGTAGGTAAAATCAAATTTGTGAATCCTTAATAGTGAATTTTACTGATTCGCTACTAAGTACTCGCAAAATTGAATGTAGGTAGGAATCGATAAAATATTAGCGAATCCTTAATATTCCTTAATAGCTAATTGCAAATTGAGATTCGCTAATAAGGAATACCTACCCATTCATTCCTATGGGCTAGGAGGCCCATAGGAATGAATGAGAAGATATTCACTATTTGCGATTCGATATTAGAGAATCACAAATAGCGGGCGCTATTTCAAGGGCGCCAGGGTGTCAAAAGGACACCCTGTTACACCCCTGAAATGTGCATGTGTGCAAATGTGGTGCACATACATGCCCTAAAAGCATGAATGTGTGCCACGTGGAACTTTAAAAAAAGCAAAAAAGTGTTTTTGAAAGGAAATCGCTAATTACCCCCAACTTGAAGTTGGTGGTAATTAGAGATTCCTTAAGGCTAAAGTGCACTTTTGTGCTACTTACATTGCTTTTAACCCCTTGCATGCGGGGCTCATTCCCCCGCTGTGCTGGGGGAGGGAGGGGCGCGCACAGCTCCCCCATGCTCATGACGAGCTCAGCTCGTCATGAGCCACGGTGGTCGTGTGCTCATGACGAGCTGAGCTCGTCATGACCACACCCGTTTCTTTAGAACGCTCGCACAGCAGGGGAATTAGCCCCGCGTTTGAGCATTCTAACGGTCATGACGAACTAAGCACACGGGAACCGTGGCTCATGACGAGCCCTTTCGCCACTGTTTTGTCACTTTTGACATGGGAAAAGTGACATGAAAGTGGCGAAAGGGACTTATAAATCTGTTCCACAGTGTTCTGTCATCTCAGTTTGCTTTCCTCTCTGTCATGTAGAGGATCCTGGGTAAATATAACAGTTTCTGTACAGCCAATACCTTTCAACCCTACCCCCAAACTGCTTACTGCCTGCTACCATAGTAACAATTCATGGAACATTAAAGTGAGCACACAGGTCACAAATTCACCACACAATGTTGCTAATCCAAACAGTAACTGTGCTGGAGTTTTTAAAATTTTCCATAGGAACCGTTAATCGCAGCTACAGACTCTGGTAAAAAGCTGGTAAAGAGTTAGCCTCAGTATTCTACTTCTAGTTTTAAACATCATTTGTAATTTTTATTGTTTAATGTTCTCTAAGCATATGATTATCACACTAAATAATAGTGAAATGTTGTCATAAAAAGAAGACGTATACACTTTTTTAAATTAACTTTTAATACAACAAAAATAAATAACTAGAAACGTAACATTAACATAACAATATAATAAACAAAATGTGAGATAGACTCCAATAGTAGGAGGGTAGGTAACATGCAAAACAAACATGAAAATACGTGTTTAAAATTAGATCGATGTGACTGAATGAGGTCATAAATTAACATAACACTTGGCAATATTGGTTATTTGCACGTGTGCAGTGTGACTGATACATCCAACACCTTTCATAGGCCTGGGTTGACGAGGTGCCTATAGGGAAGTGCCTACTGCGTCAGATCTACAGTATCTACAGGTCTTTAAAATGATTCAGGGATGAGACAGAATTAGGTGAGAGATTATGTCATTATGCAGGACAATATTGTTTATTTGCAACGCATTTAATTGGAGGCACTGTGTATCTGCTTACCTTTTGTAAACACTGTGTCCAACAGAGCTAAAAACTTGAGTTCTGCTTTGGTTCTACACTGCAGACTGTATTAAATTGAGCCTTGATTTATTTATCTGCAGAGTGGACAGTAGCGTCTATAACTTCAAAAGAGAAAGAGAAACAATGTGAGAGAGAGGGAGAGAGAGAAAGAGAGAAAAAATGACATTGAACGTGTGAGAGAGAGAAAGTAATAGATGAGCAGGAGAGGTAGTGTAAATACTGGAGAAAATCTTTGTAGCTCACCTTTTTGCCTACGTTGTGTGTCCAAGCACGTGCCGGTTCATAGTGCACCCTCAAGTTTAGTGATCTGAAAGATAGTATAGAGCTAGTAATAGCAGAGTACATACAACTGCTCAAATATATTTCTGCTTTATGCCTTTGGACACTCAGGATACTGTATTACATCAACTACCACTGCAAGGTGGTGTCTGTGCACTCTTTTTCTCCCAGAGTAATATACCCCATGCACTCCCACTGCATAGCGGTGAGTTCTCATTACTGAGTACCCAGACTGGTGCACCCCATTGACTCCCAGAGTCCGGAGGTGAGTGCCTTTTCTTTCCCACCCAGACTGTTCCAACCTATCCATTCTCACTGCCCGGAGGTAATTGTACATTCCTACGCAGTCAAGCTGCTGCACACTATCCACTCTCTCCGCCCACAGGTGACTTCTCGTTGCTTCGGAAACAAGCTTCTTTGCTCACCTTGTGCCATTGGCATGATTGAAAGAGGGTCTAACACGTGTCGAAGCAGCATGGCCACGCATAATTGCAGAATCCTCAAACTTTGAGCTTTGGAGGTGTTGGGGGGACGCCAATTTGTGAAACACAACCTGTTAGATAAATAGGAAGATAAGATTGTGAGTCATTTGTTCATCAAAGGAGAGAGGAAGTGAGAGAGTGACTGAAAAGAATATTCACAGCTCACCTTTCTGTCACCGATGTGTCTTCCACCACGTGCCGGTACATAGTGCACCCTGAAGCTCTATATCTAAAAGATAGTAAAAGAAAGATGTTATGATTGGTAATTGTCACTATCTTAATGTGGAGTAGAATAACATCGCCCTTTCACACACCTTCCCTCCCACATTAAAAATACAACTATTTGTACAGTTACAACTTGTTTAATGGGCTTCGATTTATGAAGAATTAGTAGAGTAGTAATGTTTTCCATCTGGTTGTGAAACCAAGTGGTGCGCAGTGATACACATGGTTTTAATCATCACGAGCGACGGACTTTTGACCGAATATAAAAACGTTCCTGCTATAGGAAAAAAATACAAATGCAATAAGATATGGTACATACGACTGCGTACGCCTAAATTGCTGCGTCGCCTTTTTGTATCCAGTCTGCTGCACCCCATCTACTCCCTCTGCTGCGCACCCAGGCCTCACTGCTCACCTTTTCGCGGACAGGGTACGTTCTGCATCATGCAGTACCACTCTGCCACCAAGAAGTCTCACATTTGTTGCTGAGTCTTGATATCGCTATGGCAAAGGACATACTCGTGCACCTATCTTCATCGCAGGTTCCTCATCTGCTCAGTCCTAGCGCTACCACTAACTCAGTGACCAAAGAGGCCACGCACGTGGTAGTTGGCCCCCCTGTTTGGTATTTCATGCCTACATGAGGCGTACGAACCATTAGGACGGGCCACCACAGCGCTTGGGAGCAACTCTAAAATGGCGTAGGGTCACGTGTGTAGTGACGCATGTGCTGGATGGGTGTGATGTGGGTGTATACCAGCCAGGAGGGAGTGTGTGTGTGCCGTTCTGACAACTAGACCTGGAAGTAAGAAATCACTACAATGGAAATCTGGGCCATGTAGCGTTGTTGTGTTTTCCTGGTAGCTTAAGCGGAGTGGGCTGGACTGACATATGCCAGTGCTGCTGAGGCTGTGAACGATGACTCCGGAGCTATGGGTGTGGTTCTGTCGTGAGCTTTATGAGAAATCAACTGATTCAGGTGTCCGTGTTGTAGTGCTGCCATCACCCGGGTTTTAAAGGAAAATTTGTCATTATGTCTGTGAAGTCCCACAACATGGCCAACATGGAAGGTACGGGGTATCACTGACCTTATATTCATCCATAGTTGCACACATAAAAGATGGAGGATATGACGCATTTCTGCGAATATGAATGTTTGTTGTACATTCAGTGGAGTGTTGTAGCTGTAGTAAAACAGTGCTATGAAAGCTTTAGGTTGCAGTTTTTGTCACATGAAGGGCAGCATATATATATACGTATGTGGTCATTCGCGTATACTGTCGAACTTGGTGCTGGAAATCAGTGTTCAAAGCTCGGCGTCGCATCCACATCCTGTTATTGTAGAGAAATGACGTAATCTATGCGTGCCTGAAAATGTACTGTAAATACGGTGGTCATGTAAATTGCTGATATAGTTTTGGGTCGACTTCGTGCTATATAAATATGCAAAAATTTTAAAAAACGAGCAATAGCACACACTTACAAATTTACTATACACTTTCTTTGCAGTATTGTAATGATTCAGTTTGTACTTTCGCATTTGTAGAATGAGCGAGAGAAGGTTATATAATTTAAGTTTTGGTTACTGGCAAAGGTAAGATGGTTTCATATGCTGATTACAGCACAAAATAATAAGGTAGGGCACAGGAGCAGCATTTTACAAACATAATAAATACACAGACAGAAATAGATAGTTGAAGTGGGTATGGGCACCTGTGCTCGACTCCCTCTTATTACGTTGCTGTTGGTAACAAGTAGAATAGTAATCATGATATCATACACAGATATTCAATCATAAACGGTTTATGACTTCTGCTGTACAAAGGTAGGAGCACTATATGTGAAATAATACACAGAAGATTCTATCGTAAAGGGTTCATGAGTTGTGGTGCACTTAGGTAGGGTCGGTTTGTGTGGAGCCTGCGATGATGCGTGGACTGCAGACTGCACTGGTAAGAATGTCTTTTGGCTACTGAATTTTGCCTTCATAAGGCCACGTGGTGATTATTTATGGTGCACTGAGTTAGTGGTACGTCTGGTGCTCAGCGTGTTCTCACCCTGCGATGATGCGTGGTTCTAGCGGTCTGCACACAAAGCATTGACTGTTACATACTGGACTGCATGAACTTTGAGGGGAAAAAAACTACCATCGATGGTTATCAATTGCTCTGCAAACTAGGTCTACTGATTGCTCCCCATAAGAAATTAAACAATTGCATTTCACGCAGTGCATTCTAACTTTCTCAAAATTAGGGCAAATGTCTGGTGGCGATGTTAAAGGTGATGCCCCAGAGGTACTTGGTATTGCCGGTGGTGGAGGTACATTTTGGTGCAGTGTTCTACATTATTTGTGAGCATAGATCACAGGATGCAGAGATTAAAGCTGCTTGCACATACTAGCAGTGCCACAGGAGTATTTTTTGACTCTGCCTTACATAAATCAAGGCTGAATTCCCTACTGTCTGTAGTGTAGATCCAAAGCTGAATTCAAGTTGTAAACCCTGATATCCGCAGTGTAGATCTTAGGTTGGACTGCATTATCTGTAATCACGATTGAAATAAAAGATGAAACATGTATGGAATACATTGTCGAAATGTGTATGTTTTAGGGACATTGTAGTTGAAGTTGTGAACCCTGCTGTCCGCAGTGTAGATCAAAGGCAGTAGTCAGGACAGACATTGAGGAATGCTTTTTGTCCCATCCTTTAACAAAATTTTAAGACATTTAGTACAATTGTCTCTGCATTAAATAAAGAAAGGCTTAATTCAATGCTGTCTGTAGTGTAGATCCAAATCTGAATTCAAGTTGTGAACCCTGCTGTCTGCAGTGTAGATCGAAGGCAGTAGTCGATACAGACATAAGTCTGCGGTGCTGTGGCGCTGAGTTCGCAATCGGCCTGTATCGAGGAGGCACGTGCTCATGGCGGCGGCCACGTGGCAGGGTGAGGACCTTCGCTGTGGCAGAGTCTTTTCTCTTTGCAGAAGTGAACCACGCCCAAGGCGTAGGCTAATTATTTATACTCTTATGCTGGAGTTGTGTACGTTGGACCAGCCCACTCCGCTTCTGCTTCAAGGGGGGGAGACAACACAGCTACAAGACGGAAATATTCCCCAGTGTCTCAGATAATATGGTTGCGTCCACTGTGCAGTACACTATACGTATCAATAGTATATCTACACACTGAAAAGTTTTTGGTTTGTATAGTGAATTGTGTATAGCATATCACCGGTAGTGTTAGCATTGTGTACATTATTGTTGATGTGCGAGTCCTTCCCTTACACATGGTTGATTGCCACATCTCTGAACATTGAGCTAGTGTGCTGTTGACGGGATATATTATTTTGGGAAGGTTCGTTGTCCTGTTTTACACTTCCTCTGAGGTAGTAGAGGGGGAGGGGTCAGGAGGGGTAGTTGTAGTGGTGGTGGCGCTAGGTGTTGGGATTTTGTTGGCTCTTCGAAGTGCATAATTTGTACCTCTATTACATATTTGTCTTTAGATATGGGTGTGAGTTAGATGTAATTCACGCAGTACATAGTCCACGTCCTTACACTAGTTTGATAAGCGTGGCTAAAATACCACCCGAGTGACTTACCTCACTCACCTACAGTTACCCAAAATAAGTCAGCCGGACAGTGGAGAAGAATAAACAAAGCAAGTTTATTAGGCCACAAACTCCCATATGAGAGGGCCCTATATCGACCTCACCCCTAAGAGTGTGCCGAGAAGGACTGACTCACATCATCATGGTGATACATTATATTACGAGAAGGCAGAGTAAACACGCCCATAATGGAAAAGTACTGGTCCACCAGGAGTGTGGACAATGGCCTCATACAAGAGGCATCTGCACCTGCAATAGCAACACTTGTTATCATCTCCCAAGGACACAGAGCCAGGCCGCTACATCCCCAGCGCATGAGAACGGCCTGATAAGGAGTTTCGCTAGCAGGAGCTTCAGCTACAGTAAACCAAGACATGCATATATGCTGACACGAGGAATTATTCTTATTCCTACGGGAGGGGGAATGAGCAAGTACAGTTTGCACGCAGAGAGAAATAATTCAAAATGGTGGCACACATGCTAAGCTAAGAACACTGCAAAGGATACCACACGCATAAGTGAATAACTGCATAATGAGAACATAAACGTAAATGCGTAAATGCAAGTAATTAGTTAGACACATTCCGCTAACTCATAAGCATAATGTACGAAGGGGGCGGGGCTTGGGATTGACGCCTATCAGACCCTCCTTTTAGCGGACTGTGGCTAACACGTTTGTTTCCATTTATTAACCAAAGGAGGGCCTTTACAGCAAAAATCTATGGGCAGGGAAAAACTGGAAAGACATACTTAAACCAGAACATCATCATGAATCAGTATCAACCAATTAGCATCTGTAAGCTCAACAGCAGTGGAGACAGGGTATTGTTTCAATCTTCTCGTAGACTTTTTCATATTGCTGGCACACATGGAGCAACAAGGGGGAAGGCAGTAAACGCAGAGGCAGCATGACAGTAGGAAACCTATAACACCTATGATGACCATGAAGATTTTCCAACCCCAGGAAGAGAAAAGACCCCACAACCATGTCTGTAGGGACCAGGTACCAGTATCTTGATGAAGTTCAGCAGCCAACCTATGAAGTTTCTGCACAGCCAAGTTAACTGTCGGGGCGGAGTCAGGAATATCCACGCAGCAAGACGTCCCGATGACGCGGCAAGCTCCACCCCTATCTGCCAGGATGACGTCAAGAACCATTCTATTCTGAATCGTAAATAATCTCATAGCCTGCATCTCCAGTGACATATTAGCTGCAATATCAGCTTCAGTATTCACTACCTTTTCCATAACCCGTGAAAGACGTCTGATGGACCTACTATTAAAAATAGGGCCCCAGAATGGCAGCAGGCCTTTAGAAAAGTCGTTAAACTGCTGCCCAGCGGTGTCCGTCTGATCAACGTCATCAACTTGAAGATCCCTCCTTTTTCGCTGTCCCTGCACCACGTCAAACCTCCTATGTGTCTTATGATAATCCGAAGGTGCTACGTAAACAGGAGGGAGTAAATACGCCAGGTAACATGTCCCACCCCAACCCTCAGGCAACCACAGGTACCCGTTATCTCCACATACAAAGTAGACATTAGGGGGAGTGACAAGCGAAGGACTAAGGGTCAACCTAATCGAAGTAGTCACATTACAAATGCTGTCACCCACCTTTATCGGACCTCTACCCTGTATACAGAAATAAGGCGAGGGTCCCACTACTGCTAGGGGCACCAGAGAATGACCACTACTGTTTGTAGCAGGAGGGCGTCGGTATGCTAGAGAAGAGTTTAACTGTAGGAAACTCTCTCGTACCTTATCAGTGTCATTAGGTATCAGAAATTTGTCCAACTTTCTCGAGCAAGTCTCTAAAAATGTTTGGTCAAAACGTCCATCAGTAAATAATCGTCCAAGGGATGAGGGAGGCAAAGGGCGTACTCGCATTGTCAGTGTAGACTTACTGTCGGGGAGTCGTGGGGTGAGAGAGTCAGGCTGCTGGAAAAACTTCACCCTACCTATCAAGGTATACCAGCCCACGCAGCTATTCACAGGGGTCAATTGCAGTGCCAATAACCTGTCCTTCTTATATGCTGCAGAAGGAAGCAACCCACATACCCAGCAATCTGTCACATTGTATACAGCGTGTGCATGATGTAGAGTTTTCATGAAGACATTATCACGGTAACCTTTTCTCATACATTGTTCACCATAATCAACAGTAACCATATTATGTTCTGGTAAGGGAGAAGGGGTAGGAACCAATTTGTGGACAGGGTAGGCTTTATCCAGGAAAAACAGTATTCCAAGCATGATCAGAAAGACAATAATGAGCACCACAATAACCACAATTTTACTTTTTCGTGATAGGGCACGCCATGGTGAATCTGGTTCTGGTCTGCGAGGGGCAGCAAAAGGCTGTTCCTCATCTGGTATTGGACGACCAAAAGGATACATTTCTGCTAGAGAACGGGGCAAGGGATATCCTAAAAGTTCAAAAGCTAGGGACACTACTAAAAGTTCAGACACTCCAAAACCGGCCAGAGGGGTTCTTCACCCTTCGATGGGCTGTTCTCCCTATGTCCGTTAAAGCCTCATAGGCAGGCTTTCGACTTCACAAACCCTATTCCCTCGACGGAGTCTGATGGAGCGGGATAGAAAACAGAATTCTGTTTAAACTCGCAAAGTCACATTTCCATAACATGAATAATAAAATTAATGATTTGTGATGTGTTGTGCTAACTCAATCTAGATTAAACTTTACACATGGGGGGACTAACATGTGTGCTCATAAACGTGCATAAGTGTTGCATCTTTTGTTCGTGCAAAATAATAAAATAATTTGTTGTTTTCGTTTTTGTCATTACTAACTGCAGCAAATCTAAAAGAGGCATGTGCTTATTTTTGCTTTCCTTGTTTATGTAGTGTCATTTCTACTATTCTAGGTGCACATAAGGTTTCATGGATTTCATGAAGACTGGTAGATATAAAATGCTGCTTTATTTGTTTGCAATTGCTAGGTAACATTAGACTAATTGGGAGGGTTAATCATTTAGAAAACGAAGGGTGGTTACAGAATCAACATCATTTCTTACATTAATACTTTTCTTGTGTTTGTTTTATACTAGAAAATTAAGTTACCTGTTTTTGGGCCTAGTTTGCTCGAGTTTGCTAAAAGCTGAATTTTACTACTACAAGAATCACGAGATGCCCATTTTGGAAAAAGTGTTCACTAAAGCTGCATTCACTGAGCAAATCTGACGTGCTGTCATCATTTTGTCGGACGTGGCCAAGGTCAAAAAACCAGTAGAAAAGAACAATTTGTCAGCTCTAACTTGGCACCCGCGGAAGTGTAATGGACGCAGCGAGAACATTGATTTACAATTGTTGCAAATCTAGGAAGCTCCAGATCACGTTTGGAAAAGACAATGGTCCTAAAGAAATGTGACTTAATGGAAGTTTTGAAATGTGGGTGACTTGTCACTTGTCACTCCTAGCCAATGGGACGTCGTGGTTTTCAGAAAACTTTCCTTTACTTAGATTAGTTAGCATAGAAAGGTATAAAAAGTCATGCCCTTAGGGATGGGCTGGCTGCTGCTTTCTGACTTTCCGATGAGGGTGAAGTGCTGCTGGACTTTGCGTGGAGCACGTAAGAATCCTCAAAGAACTTTACTATAATTTTCATTCATTTAGCTTAGCTAGGGACTTAGGTTTTAAAAATGCTAAACTTTTAAGTCTTATTCAAGTTATGATTCTCTTGCTTAAAACTGTATTTTTCTCATGAATCTTTTCAAACTTGCTTACTTTAATGCTAATAAAATTGCATTTATAAAACTATATTTTGAAATATCATAAATTAGTTAATAAAATCTTACTTTTGACAAACAAGCTGGTCTTGATTATTCAGAAGTGCAGGTTGCTATTAGCTAGATGCCATCGCCAATGGTGGTCAATTAAATAGTTACGATTTATTAAAGTGATATCGTTATTGTAGAATGTATATAGATGTATATAATTTGTAAATAAAATATATTTAGGTTTAATCTGATCACCTGATTCAGTAGGCCCAAATATGTCATGTTATTAAATGGGTCCATGAGTTAGTGTAGAAAATCATTTTATAGGTTATAGAGTTGAGTAGCGTTGTTTATGGCATATTTCCTATAGGCCGCTGGATCAATTCTCTGGTAGCAGAAATTGATGGTTGCTAAGGGTAACCAAGGTAATATGTTGCTTGCTAAGGGTTACTAAAGTGTTATGGTATAAAAATAGGATCGATGTTTTAACACATGTCGAGTTTGTTTTTCGTGCTATCTGTAAGCTATACCGGTATAGATTGTGTGACGAGAAGTTAGTCACGCAAGTCATCTGTTCTGTTTGTAGTGATATCGTCGAGTATCACAAGTGGTATCGCCGTGTACCACAGGTGTTGTCGCCGTGCAACACAGTGTTAGGGCTAGGTACGAATCTTGAATAGTGAGGATTGCCTAAGAAATTAGAGCAGCATGAGAATAGGGACAAAGCGCCTTCCATAAAACTCACTGTGATAAGAGTATTAGGTATATTCGAGCTTGATTGAAGGGTAGAATAATGTCGGTACATGATTATCTATAAACAGATTAGAGTCCTGTAAGGGTACATGTTTTATATCTATAAACAGGTGAGAGTCCTGTACGGATAACGTTGTTATTTTGCTAACGGTGCATGATTTCTATAAACAGGTGAGAGTCCTGTACGGATTTCATGTGTGTTTGAAGTTAGGGAATTTTCAGTGTGAAAGTGCAAGTTTGGTTTGTAATTTATGTTCAAGTGGAACTTTCGAACTGTCACTTCGCGGTGCGTTCAGAGGAAAACGAGTTCATAATTTTACGTGTTAGAAGGGTGGGGTAAGAGTTGCTCTACTGACAATTGAAAATTATCCTTAGTGTGAATAGCGTCGACTATTCCGAAGTGTGGATACTTGTATGTATGAAAACTATCCTAAATAGTGAAACAAACAGATGAGTCCATATTGTCATCGTTTAAAGAATTAATATACACTGTAAAGTGTTCTTAAATTGGCGCTGTGAAAAGATTTTGTGAAGGAGGGGTAAGCGCTAGGAGTGAGAAACGAGAAACCGCAGCTGCTGTGTACGTCACAGAGCCGCGCTGGGATTGGGTAACCTACGTCACAAGCTGTATTCTGATTGGTTCTTGAGTCTCTGACGACCTGTAAGCTGATTGGTCCATCAGAAAAACTCCAATTTTATTTGTTGAGCAAAGAGTGACGTAGCTCAACTGTCATTGGATTGTTGGTGTGTTTCGCGCACGGATTGGTTGTTTTTGCAGAACATCCCGGAAATATTTTACAAACGTTTTTGTGAATTAAATTTAACTCTTAAAAATGAGTTATCATTTTAAACATGTTGAGAAAAAGCCAACATTGTTTCAGAAACTTAAAAATTTAATTTCACCTGACAAGAAAATAGAAACGCGAGGTGGTAAATTACTTCATAAGTACAAAACACCTGCAGCGTATATGGAAGGTGAATATGGATATCATACTGTTTTATGGTTTGATAGCTGGAAACGCTATACAAAGAATGATGGTGTTCTGACTTGGCCTGATGATGGTTCATTTAATGTAAAGGTTTTGAGAAATTTGCGAGAGAAAATGAATGCTCTTAGTCCTAAACCTAGACCAACTCAATTTGAAGCTTTAGTTGAATGGGAAGATGAGATGTATCAGTTACAAAGAGAAGCTAGTGGAATTAAAAGACCTTCTAAAACTCCAGTTTGGAGAAGGGAAACTCATGAAGACAGGTTGCGAATGTGGAGACAGGGAAACATGAGCGAAGGATTGTATTTAATTCAAGAAATGGTTTTAGGTACTCCTACTGGGAAAGCTACTGAAAAAAGAAATAGTGCTCCTTTAGAAAGTGAATCTGAAGATGCAGTCATGGAAGAAATATACACTACAGCTAAAAAGAATCAGCCTTTGAGACCTCCTAGATCATGGTCTACTCCGGTGGTTTCTACAGAAACTTCACCGAGTGCACCTCCTATTAACGATGCTCCAAAACTTTATCCAAATAATTGTGAAATAATTGAAACTCCAAGAAGACCAGAATTTGATAATATTCGGAATGAAGGTAGACATTTTTCAATGATTCCAAGGGCAAGGGAAGCTCCAAAAGAATATACAAGAGAAACCAGAAATGTTGAGGCTGTTGATTCCCCTGAATATTTAAGATCTAAGGAAGAATTAATTCGACAAATAACAAAAAGCATGGAAGCTGTGACAGTTCCAGTAACAATTGGTCCTGTTCAGCCTGTTTTTGAGCAAAGAGAAACAAGTAAGACAGGGTTGACTATTCCTTTAAATGCAGAAATTCAGAAAGTTGCTGAAAAATTTTATTCTGATATATCTGAAATAAACTCTTCAAGATCGAAAATGCCAGATTTAACTTTTAATGAAGATTTATCTCCTAAAACACCGATGGGCGCAGAATCTGATGTAGGGAGTTCTGAACTTAGAGTGAACTCACCAAAACTTGATGTGGCTAAATTAAAAGCAAATATTGAAGAATTAATAATTGGAACCATTGGTCCTGATAGTTTAAATTACTATCGAGATGATGAACTATTATTCATTTGTAAAAGTATTCAATGGAAAACGAAGAATAAATATGATCAGTTAGAGGAACTAGCAGCTGAACTTGAAATTGATGTAAGTAAACAAAAGAATTTTGCAAAACATTACAGATTAGACTTTTCAGAAAATGACATTGAGAGTTTGAACTCAATGGGAAGAATACTGCATATAAAAGATTTGATTGTTTACATTAAAAAACTGGGAGAACTGAATAAGTGGAGAGTGAAATGGACTTAAAAGAAGGAAGAGGAGAAATTGGAAAAACTGTCAAAACAATTTCCAATGAGAGAGATTGCAGGGGGAGGATATGTTCATGTCCCATGGTCAAGACAGGACATACTACTATTCACAAATGATTTTCCGAAATTAAGGGAGAAACCAGTAGAATGGTATAGGCAAGTAGACAGATTTATTAAAGTCTCAAAAGTTTTATGGATTGATCTTGATGGATTTTTCGACATTGTTGTCCCATCAGATCTTTGGACAGAATGCAAAATATCAATAAGTTGGCCAAAAACAGAACCTGAACAAAACAAAGAAACAGGTGCTCCAAATCCCCTTGTAATGGATTTTTACGAAAAAGTAATTTACTGGTTGAAAAATAAAATTCCACCCAAAGAAGTTGATTGGGTTAAAATAGAAAGGACAAGTCAAGAAACAAAAGAATCAGTTCATTCATTTTATGAGAGATTATTGTTAATTTTTAAACAATACAGTGGCTATGAAAAGCTGGATGAAAAAGATATGAGTCATTTTGTCTATAGATTTGTTTATGGCCTGAAACCTGAAATTGCAGACATGATCAGGAATAGCATTGTCGGATGGCAAGCACTTTCTGTTGATGATATATTGAGAAAGGCTAAGTATTGCAGCGATGAATTGGAAGTGAGACAAAAGAAGCTCAAAGAAAAAGCCATTAGGGCTCAGGTAAAAGTGGCTGAGCAACAGATTGCCAGCATGGGTAATAAGAATACAAATTTTGCTCAAACTGGAAATTCGAACCAGATGCAAGGAAAGTTTAAAGGTAATATTTTTCCCAAAGAAATTTAGCTCAAAATTAGAAGAGTTGAAACAAAGACTACCTTGTTTTAATTGTGGCGAAATTGGACATTGGAGAGACGAGTGTCCTAAACCTCCTAAAAATTTAAAGAATTCATTATTAAATCCACAGATGCAGAATGATGTTGACCTGCAGCAACGGCTACAGATGCAACAAGGGTTAAACGAGTTAAACATTCAGCGACAGTTGCAGCAACAGGTGAATAACCGTCAAAATCAATTGCCACAACCACCATTTCCGAATTGTGGGGGAGTTCAAAAATATAATTCTGGTGTGGGATTTCAAGGAAATGAACAGGTAATAAAACCACAAAAGCAGCAAAGGGTGCAAATGCAAAATGCTTCACAACAATTTTTGTTAACAGAAAGCCAAGATAGTGATTCTGATGATTATTGTTGACGGTGCCCGAGAGAGGAGGAAGAGTGTGTTGTTGGAGCCACTCTTGAGGTTGACCAGTCTGGTCCATTTGTAAATGGGAAAGTTAATGATGTAGACATCACTTTTCTAGTGGACACTGGTGCTACCCGTTCTACTGTTAGATCAGTGGAAATTGAAAACCTACCTCTCTCTGGGGATACCATCCAAGTTGTTGGAGTAAGCAATCAACAAATTAAAACCGACTTGACTGATCCAGTACCAGTTGAAATTGGAAATTTCAAAGACAAACACAGGTTTGTGGTTTGTAACAGTAGTCCAGTGAATTTATTGGGCAGAGACATTCTATGTAAAATGAATTGTAGAATATATTGTTCTCCTGATGGAGTTGAGTTACAAACAATGGAGGAAGATGGTTTATATAGGATGACAATGATGCTGATGGAAACAAATGAAACAAAATTATTTACGGCATTTGAAAAGAAAGATTTACCTGAAGAGCTTAAAGAAACAGTGAAATCTGAGATATGGGATTTCACTGGAATTGAAATGGGTCTGATGAAAAATGTCGATCCAGTCAAAATTGCATTGAAACAGGGAATAGAATTTCCTAACATTCCACAGTATAAAATGAAAGCAGAAACAATTGAGGGTGTTATACCTGTGATTGAAAAATTCATTAAACAAGGTGTTTTAAAAGAAATGGAGAGTAGTCCTTGTAATTCACCGATTATGGGAATTAAAAAGTCAAATGGAACATATAGAATTGTACAAGATTTGAGAAAGGTTAATCAGATTGTTGTTCCATGTTGCCCTGTAGTTCCAAATCCAGCAGTTATTTTGTATCAGATTCCACATGATGCGGAATGGTACACTGTCATTGATCTTTGCAATGCATTCTTTACTGTTCCTTTACATCCAGACAGTTATGAAATCTTTGCTTTCAGATTCCAAGGTAGGACCCTCGGATGGTGTAGAATCCCTCAAGGCTACACAGAAAGTCCTTCAATATTTAATGAATTGTTAAAAAGATCTTTGGAAAACCTAGATTTACCTGGTAGGTCTACGTTGGTGCAGTATATCGACGATTTGTTGATAGCTGCTAAGACAAGAGAAAATTGTGTGACAGACACAATTATACTGTTGAATCGTCTTGCTGATGAAGGACACAAAGTGTCCCCAGCAAAATTGCAGTTTTGCAAACAAGAAGTGAAATATCTTGGTCACAGAATTGCAATGGGAAAAAGGCAAGTGACAGTTGAGAGAATAAAAATGATTCAGGCAATGCAACCTCCAAGGACTCAGAGACAGGTTAGAATGTTCTTGGGAATGGTTGGTTACTGTCGACAATGGATAAGTGGATTTTCAGTAATTGCAAAACCATTACAGAGATTGACAAAATCTGATGTAAAGGATCCAATTATTCTCAATGAAGCTGAGATGGAATCCTTTGAGAACTTGAAAAAGAGTTTATGTCAAGCTCCTGCTTTGGGTATGCCGAATTATGAAAAAGGTTTTGAACTGTATTGCAGTGAGAGAGAAGGATGTGCATTATCTGTGTTGATTCAAAGACATGGAAATCTAAAGAAACCTATTGCATACTTTTCTGCAGTTCTTGATCCTATTGCAAAAGCATTACCCGGTTGTTTGAAAGCAGTTGCAGCTACAAGTGTCAGTCTTGAACAAAGTGAGGGAATCATTATGGGATTTCCTGTGAAAGTTTTTGTGCCTCATTCTGTTGAAATATTACTGACAAGAGGTAAAACTCAACATTTAACAAGCAGCAGATTGACAAAATATGAGAAAATCATATTGGGAGCAGATAATGTTTCGATTTCAAGATGTTTAAATCTAAATCCTTCTACATTACTGCCTGATTCTGAAATTATCGATGATATTGAAATTGAACATGAGTGTTTGGATGTCATGGAATTTTGCACCAAACCAAGGCAAGACATAAAAGATGTACCTTTACCTGAATCAGATGTTGTCTACTTTGTGGATGGCTCCTGTCTGAGGACAGAAGGAGGTGTTTTAAAAGCATCATATTCTGTCTGTACAGTTGCAGATGTTGAAGAAGCATCATGTCTTGAAGGTATTCGTTCAGCACAAGTGGCTGAATTGATTGCTTTGATTCGTGCATGTGAAATATCAAAAGATATAAGAGTTACTGTCATTACTGATAGTCAGTATGGGTATGGAGTTGTGCATGATTATGGACAACTCTGGTCTCAGAGAGGCTATATGACATCAGCAGGATCGCCTATTAAAAATGCAGTTTTCATTAAAAGATTAATTGAAGCAATACAGTTACCAAAAGAAATCGCAATTGTAAAGTGTGCTGCGCACACTAAAGGAGTAGATTATATCTCAAAAGGAAATGCCTATGCAGATGAAACTGCAAAATACTGTGCAAGAAAGGGTTGTGCATACAATCGGGAAAAGAGTAAAGAATCTGATTCAAATTCATTAATGTTAACAACAGTTGTAGAAACATGGCATGAGATTAGAGATTTACAAAATGAAGCTGATGATGAGGAAAAAGATTTGTGGTTAAGATCAGATTGTAGACCACGAGATGAAGATGGAGTGTGGGTTTACAAAGATGGCAGAGTAGTTTTACCAAATTGCTTGATTGCTGACATGGCCAGATTATATCATGGTCCGGCACATCTTGGAAGAGATTCTATGATCAGACTTTTCCGAGAGACTTGGTTCAATACTAAATTCAGAACAATTGCAGAATCTTTTTGTCAAAGGTGTTTATCATGCCAACAAATGAATCCAAACAGAAAATCAGTGGTGGGGACAGGAATAATTGGTCGAGAAGGTGGTCCTTTTACCAGATTACAAATGGATTTCATTGAAATGCCCTTACACAATTGCTTAAAATATGTTCTTGTGATTGTTTGTTTATTTTCAAGATGGGTAGAAGCATTTCCTACACGACATTGTGATTCAATTACAGTAGCAAAACTGCTGCTCAGAGAAATTATCCCAAGGTACGGTTTTCCAGTCACTATTGAGAGTGATGGAGGAAGCCATTTTGATAACAAATTGATGAAATTAATACGGTTTTCCAGTCACTATTGAGAGTGATGGAGGAAGCCATTTTGATAACAAATTGATGAAATTAATATGTGAAGCTTTGAACATTGAGCAGAAGATACACTGTGCATACAGACCAGAGGCATCTGGGGTAGTGGAACAGATTAATGGAACAATTAAAAACAGAATTGGAAAAATGTGTCTTGAAACAGGTGTAAAGTGGACTGATGCTCTTCCACTTGTTTTAATGTCATTGAGGAGTACACTAGATAAAAAGACAGGTTTGAGTCCTCATGAAATTTTGATGGGAAGAGTTATGAGGCAAGCTTTTGTACCTGTAGGCAAATTATTGAGCATAAATGACAGTGCTATTTTGGATTACTGTAAAAGGTTATCTGATATAGTGACTTCTGTATCTAATCAGGTGGGAACTGAAGCACAATCAAATGAAAAAGTTTTGACACATGATCTGAGGCCTGGTGATTGGGTCAGAACAAAAGTACATCGGAGAAGAAATTGTCTGGCTCCTAGGTGGCAAAAGCCTAGGCAAATAATTCTGATCACTACTAATGCAGTGAAATGCAAGGGATTGAAACGTTGGATTCATCCTAGTCATACTATTCCAGTACCAACTCCTGAAAGTTCTGATGTTGAAAGTGATACTACAGATGATTCTGATTCTGAAGTAGAAGGTGAAACAAATCCAGATTCTGAAGATCGACAGGAAGGTCGACATCTGGAACCTGTGCCTGTGAATGGAAAGCTGACAAGAAAAGACTTGGAAATTATTGAAATAGATTCTGAAGGTGAAGAGAATCTATTAAAAGGAAAAATAACTGAGGATTCAGTTAGTTCTGTTGGAAACAGAGAAGCAGAACAAAAAGAAGTTTCAGACCAGGAGAGTATCGAAAAGCAGAAGTTAAGCTCTGAAGTAAGGAACGGAAATCCAAAATCTGGGAAGTTGGAGGTAATTGAAGAAGAAGAAGAAGACGAATTACCGAGTACCAGTATTGGAAAACAAAGAGGTGTTCCTGAAGGAGTGAAACTGCCGAATAGAGAAGTTCCTGAGTCGATTGAAATTTCAGACTACGAAACTGAAGAAAGTGACGTGGAAGGTGAAAGTGAAAGCAAAAGGAAAAGGGCTTGGAAGTCAGAATCAAATGCTTCTGAACCAAGAAAGAAATTTGTGAGAAAAGCAGACTACTGGCCTGGTGGAAGATTGAGAGTCAGGTTGATCAAGAAACCAAAAGAGCAAGTTGAAGAAATCAGTAGTCAAAAGAGTCCTGGAAAAGAAGTTGGAGTTGGAAGGAAATTTGAAGTAGTGTCGAGAAAAGGAAAAAGGATAATAAGACCAAACCAAAAATACAAGTCTCCAGAGTGGACTTATTTAGTGATTCCACCTGTCATTGACATTTATGATAGTAGTCAGGAAGAAGACGAAATAGAAGAAATTAGTGATAATGATTGAAGTACATAATTGTTAATTTGGCAAAAGGCTGAAGAAATCTTGTTAGCTGACACAAGGTCGAAGAAAAACTGTTTAGTTGAAAAAGAACTTATTTGTGACATAAGGTCGAAGAAATCTTGTTTAGGGTTAAAAAAAAAAAAAAAAAATTGATTTTAAAAGGGGGGTATAAATAAATAATTAGTTTTTTTTAGAATTTTAAAATAAATTTTTGTTTTTCTTGTGAGGCAAAACTAACCAAAAATGCCTTATGTTAAGGAGAGCACTTCAAGGTGTTCTGTTTTCAAAAGATGCTGTAAGATGACTCTGGTGTGTCTGCTCATTTTAATTCTGCTCTGGTTAGTTTTAGCTGTGATTATCCCCTTGGAGATGAACAGAGAATTACACAAAGTTAACATGACAAGTAAAGCTTCAGTTAGTCAAATTAAACATAGTGCATCTGCAAAAGTTATTAATCATCAACCTAACATTCATCAAGATAAAACTATTAGTGATTTTTCCAGTAATACATTCACAAAGCTTTTGAGTGAATATGTCAAGGTAATGGACGCAAAGGATTGTTATGTGTGCGTAAAGTTACCTGCTTCTGTTTCTGAGGGAGTGACATACAATATGCTTCCTCTTACATATGGTGTAACATGTAGTGTGTTAACTAGCTTATTTTATCAAACTGGACGCTTAGAATATTATTATTCAGATTTTGACGAGATTTTTGCGAATATAAAGATTGAAGGTGCTTTAAATAAGCATAAGAAAGCTAAACAGATGAGGGAATTTTTCCTTGTTACTAATGAACTCACTTATGAATATGCTTATAAGAATAATCTAACCTGTAAATTAAGTGCTGAGGGAAAGACATTTTTGAACCTGGTTGAGGAAAGGAGAGCAATTTATAAAAGAAATGAATTAGTCAAGCAGACTAAGTCCAGGTTCTGGCAGAAAGAAGATGAGAAGTTAAATGGCAAAATGCTTGAAAATGTTGCAATTCACATAGACAAACCAGTTAGTGGAAAGCTTTGCATTAGAAGAGATAATACACTTTTTGATAATTACTTTGTAGGTGCAAGTAACTGTGAAGATACTTACCAAATTTTGGGAGGTTGGGGATTCAAAGGTGGAAAAGATCCAATCTTTCCTGGGATTTATTTTGTTTGTGGTGACAAGGCCTACTACAACCTTCCAGACCATTGGTATGGAACTTGTTATGTGGGAATTGTTTTTCCTAAAGTGTTTCATGTTGACAGAGATTCAGAAGGATTGTTCAAAATTCATAATTATGTAAATAGAGTCAAAAGAGAAACTTTTACAGAAGTTTTAGGAGACATTTTTCAAGCAGTAATACCTTTTGTTGGTATAACCCTAAATGCAGGGAGAATTAGAAAATTATCCACAATTGTTGATAGATTATCAACAGATACAGCTGATGGATTCCAATTAGTGAATGTTGAGGTAATTGCAATCAGATCCATGGTGATTCAAGATCGCCTTGCTTTAGACATACTCCTAGCAAAAGAGGGAGGAGTCTGTGGCATTTTGCATGTGCAACATTGTTGCACATATATACCTGATGAAAGTAAGAACATTGAGATGTACATTAAGAATATTACACAGATACATTCAGAGATAATTCCCTTAGAAGAAGATGATATTACAGATAAACTTTCAAAAAGATTTCAAGCAATTAAAAATTGGTTCCATAACATTGGAAGTTCAATTCTTGGCAAGATTTTGGCACCTTTGATTATAATAATATTCATTTTTATTTTAACAAAAATTGGTTGTTTGCTACATAAAAGAAAGAAGCAAATGAAAGAAAAGAGAAGAATTTATAAGCTCAAAAAGGAAGAAGAAAGGGAGATTGAGTTACAGGAGTTGCACAGAGAACGCTATGCCAATTCCGAGGATTTTGCAGACACAGGTTTTTAGGATTACTAACTCAAATGAATTTGAATCATTTTCTCGGAAGTTTAAATTACCAAATTTTTGGGTGGTGGTGTGGTGATTTGTTAATCACCAGATGAGGGAGTTGATGGAGCGGGATAGAAAACAGAATTCTGTTTAAACTCGCAAAGTCACATTTCCATAACATGAATAATAAAATTAATGATTTGTGATGTGTTGTGCTAACTCAATCTAGATTAAACTTTACACATGGGGGGACTAACATGTGTGCTCATAAACGTGCATAAGTGTTGCATCTTTTGTTCGTGCAAAATAATAAAATAATTTGTTGTTTTCGTTTTTGTCATTACTAACTGCAGCAAATCTAAAAGAGGCATGTGCTTATTTTTGCTTTCCTTGTTTATGTAGTGTCATTTCTACTATTCTAGGTGCACATAAGGTTTCATGGATTTCATGAAGACTGGTAGATATAAAATGCTGCTTTATTTGTTTGCAATTGCTAGGTAACATTAGACTAATTGGGAGGGTTAATCATTTAGAAAACGAAGGGTGGTTACAGAATCAACATCATTTCTTACATTAATACTTTTCTTGTGTTTGTTTTATACTAGAAAATTAAGTTACCTGTTTTTGGGCCTAGTTTGCTCGAGTTTGCTAAAAGCTGAATTTTACTACTACAAGAATCACGAGATGCCCATTTTGGAAAAAGTGTTCACTAAAGCTGCATTCACTGAGCAAATCTGACGTGCTGTCATCATTTTGTCGGACGTGGCCAAGGTCAAAAAACCAGTAGAAAAGAACAATTTGTCAGCTCTAACTTGGCACCCGCGGAAGTGTAATGGACGCAGCGAGAACATTGATTTACAATTGTTGCAAATCTAGGAAGCCCCAGATCACGTTTGGAAAAGACAATGGTCCTAAAGAAATGTGACTTAATGGAAGTTTTGAAATGTGGGTGACTTGTCACTTGTCACTCCTAGCCAATGGGACGTCGTGGTTTTCAGAAAACTTTCCTTTACTTAGATTAGTTAGCATAGAAAGGTATAAAAAGTCATGCCCTTAGGGATGGGCTGGCTGCTGCTTTCTGACTTTCCGATGAGGGTGAAGTGCTGCTGGACTTTGCGTGGAGCACGTAAGAATCCTCAAAGAACTTTACTATAATTTTCATTCATTTAGCTTAGCTAGGGACTTAGGTTTTAAAAATGCTAAACTTTTAAGTCTTATTCAAATTATGATTCTCTTGCTTAAAACTGTATTTTTCTCATGAATCTTTTCAAACTTGCTTACTTTAATGCTAATAAAATTGCATTTATAAAACTATATTTTGAAATATCATAAATTAGTTAATAAAATCTTACTTTTGACAAACAAGCTGGTCTTGATTATTCAGAAGTGCAGGTTGCTATTAGCTAGATGCCATCGCCAATGGTGGTCAATTAAATAGTTATGATTTATTAAAGTGATATCGTTATTGTAGAATGTATATAGATGTATATAATTTGTAAATAAAATATATTTAGGTTTAATCTGATCACCTGATTCAGTAGGCCCAAATATGTCATGTTATTAAATGGGTCCATGAGTTAGTGTAGAAAATCATTTTATAGGTTATAGAGTTGAGTAGCGTTGTTTATGGCATATTTCCTATAGGCCGCTGGATCAAGTCACACAACTGCAGTGACTCAGGAGCACAAAACTTGGGCCCACGTACAACTCTAATGTTCCATCCAGCAATGTCTCAGAAGCAATGTCTCAGAAGTGCACCAGGGCTCCTTTCAGCAGTCCATCCCTATTGCTACAATAACCTATCGACTATAGTCCACTCCTAGTCCCTATCTCAGCCCTTCTTCCAGTGCTCAATGCGTTTGCCTCTCTTTCCTGGGCCGCAAGTTATAGCGAGTGCTCCCTCGCACTTCGGGGTCTGAAAACAGAATTGGTGGGTCGTTTGGAAAAGAGGTGGCTTCGGTCGCTTGAGCACCGTGACCGATAGAAGCCTCGCTACTCGTACTCAGGGCTGGCTTCCGTGCTTTTTCGTCGTGCTCCTCCCCAATCAACACAGCATCAGAAAAAGGGAGGTACTTAGGCAACGATTCTGTTTCGTGATCTGCAATGCCACCTCTTACCCATGCATCATAGGGTAAAGGTAGTGGAACCTTCCTCACGTGGGAGGCGTGCGTCCACGCCTTTTGACCCTCCACTCGAAGTGCGGTGCGGGTGGTGAGCAGCACCAACCGTGGCTCAGACCATCTGGGCTCCAAACAGGACTTCCGCTGGTACTTCTTAACGACGACCCAGTCCCCTGGGTTGATGCCGTGGCCGGGCCCCTCAGGCAGCGGCTTCAGTGTGTCTGCTACCTGCTGGTGAACAGAATGGAGATCTTTAGTCAAAGCATACAAGTAGTCTGTCAACATAGGATATTCTATCTCTGAGAAACATTTAGGTCTAGGAACTCCCCACACATTGGCGGGCCTGCCGAATACAACTTCGTGGGGAGAAACACCTGTCTTGGAATTTACTGTAACTCGTGTGGAGAGTAGAGCAAGGGGGAGAGCGTCTGGCCAGCGTAGCCCAGTACTTTCCTGTATTTTGGCCATTTTCGATTTCAGTGTACCATTAAATCTTTCAACTAAACCCGCAGCCTGTGGATGTAGGGCTGCGTGGAATTTTTGAGAGATTTGCAATCCCTTACATATATTTTTCATCAGTTCAGCATTGAAGGATGTACCGTTATCACTCCAGATCACTCTAGGTAACCCGAACCTACTAAAGTATTCCTTAATCAACATTTTAGCTGTCGACATGGCTTTACAGTCTTTCGTTGGAAAAGCCTCCACCCACCTACTGAATGCGCACACCACTACAAGTACATACTTAAGGTTGTTCACTCTTTCCATTTCAATGTAATCCATCTGTATTACTTCAAAGGGGTATGTTGGGGGTGCAAAATTACCCACAGGGACAGGTGTTCCCCTCCCAGGATTGTGTCGTAAACAAATCATGCACTGTTGTACCAAACGTGTGGCCACCCTGGAAATGTTCTTATTACTCCATACTGGGTCTAATAATTTACATATTCCCTTGGCACTTATATGAGCTGGTCCATGAGCCATTGTCACCACTGGGAGGACATATGCATTTGGGAGCAACCATCGTCTTTTGTCTGTCACATCCGCCCAACACTCATCCGAGTCCAACTGTCCCTTTTCATTCTTCCATTCCTTCAGCTCCTCCTCAGTCACTTTCTCTTGTATGTTCCGCACACTCTGTACAGTATCTGCAAACATGTTAACGTCTGGTACCCATCTAGCCGGTCCAGCCACAAACATTCGCGGGAGTCTGTTCCTGGCGGTTTCTTTAGCTGTCTGATCTGCAAACGCGTTTCCCCGCCCTACGTCATCAACCACCGCTTTGTGTGCACTGCACTTTATTACTGCTAGCCGTCTGGGAAGCGTTAGAGCCGTCAACAGGCGCAATATCAATGGGCCTTGTTGAATTCGTTGTCCGTGTGATGTCAAAAATCCCCTCTCTGCCCACAGTCTTCCATAACTATGAGCCATGCCAAAGGCGTATTGGCTGTCAGTATAAATGTTCACATCCAATCCTTCACTCAGTTCACATGCACGCATCAACGCTATTATCTCTGCAGCTTGGGCTGAGTTGTACGGGACTCTAGAAGTCTCCACCACTGTTTGTAATGTCGTGACTGCATATGCTGCTGTTGTGGTACCGTCCGCTAGTTTAAAACAAGACCCGTCAACATACAACTCTCCGTCAGGGTCATCTAGGGGCTTATCCGTCAAATCTACTCTCCCTTTTGTCTCCTCTTTTGTTCGGAACAGGCAGTCATGCACTTCACCATCTTTCTCATCTGAAGGGAGAGGCAACAGTGTGGCTGGATTCAGGGTGGCGCATCTCTTTATCGTTACATGTGGGGCAAATAGTGTCATCTCATAACCAGTCAGACGAGCGCTAGTTAAATGCTGCGTCTGTGTTCTGTTTAGTAAAATGTCCACTGCATGTGGTACCATTACCGTAAGAGCTGAACCCAGTACGAGCCCTGCCGATTGTCTTATCGAGACTGCAGCAGCCGCTGTAGCCCTTAGACAGCTCGGAAGCGCTCTTGCCACGTTGTCGAGCATTGCAGAGAAGTAAGCACACGGTCTTTGTTTCCCTCCAAAATCTTGTGTTAAGACAGACAACGCGCAACCTTCCGCCTCGTGCACATAGAGTACAAAAGGCTTCTGGTAATTGGGTGTTCCCAAGACGGGTGCAGAACATAGAGCAGTCTTCAACAACTCAAACGCTTCTTGGCATGCAGGTGTCCAAGGTAGGGGCTCGCACACCTCTTTTGTGGTCAGATACAGCAGGGATTTTGTTAGTAAAGCATAATTAGGTATCCACTGGCGACAGTACGATGTTATGCCCAAGAATGCGCGCACCTCTCGCTGTGTGTTAGGTACTGCCATGTTAGTTATTGCCTTGACGCGTTCTGGTGTCAGCCTTCTCCCGTCCTTCGATAGGAGGTGACCGAGGTAGGTGACCTCCTGTCGACAGTATTGGAATTTAGGGAGGGACACCTTGTGTCCCTTACGAGCCAAATGGTGTAACAATTTAACAGAAGACTCTCGGCACCCCTCCTCATTGTCGGAGGCGATGAGAATATCATCCACGTATTGCAACAAGACATTTCCTTGCGGGAGCTCCAAATCATCTAACTGTGCTTTTAATGCTTGGCTGTAAATACTAGGGCTTTCTGTATAGCCTTGAGGAATTCTACAAAATCTAAAACTGCGGCCAGCCAATGAGAATCCGAAGAGGTACCTGCTATCTGGGTGTACAGGTATACTAAAGAACGCATTCTTAAGGTCCAACACTGAAAAGTATTTAGCTGAGGGGGGTATCATAGTCAAAATGGTTGTGATGTCAGAAACCACTGAGTACTGGGGCTCAACAACCTTGTTAACATGGCGTAAATCAATCACAAAACGATAGACATCAGGTGTATTCTCACCAGCGTCACCTGAGGATCTTTTAAGTATCGGAAGTATCGGACTATTACAGATATTCGAGTCCGTTTCCTCGACTACCCCCGATCCAATCAAATCCTGTATAATCTGCAACAGAGCCCTCTCTCCATCTCTAGAGATCTTGTATTGCGGTATGCGAGGCAGCTTCTCTGTCAGATTCCAAAACAAGAGTGAACTAACCTCTCAAGGCAGGATACAGCAGGAGCGATGGTGATGCTTAGTTCCACTACCCCTATCTGCAATACCCCGTTGGAGCGATATTAAACAACTCCACCACAGGCATCACACACGGGGAAGGGGAAAAGTGGATAAATAAAACATAAAGATGCAGCGGTGTAAATCAGCAGGTCTTGATGGATTAGAATGTCAGAATCACTGCTTCCCAATCAAGGACCCTGCATAGGAAGAAAACACACGTCACCACACACCACACCACACGTAATTATACAATGTAAATATGTGTGTGACTGACTTACAGTAATCACTGCTGCAGATGGCAATACTCAAAACAGTACAAAAGAGAAAAATAAAGTAAAGATAAAGAAAAAACGATAATGGCAGTGGATAGCCAATTCCTGCTGCACATTCAACCCTTCATTCGCTACTTATCTGACCAGTTAGAGTCCTTTGTAGTTCATGGTCCGCATAGGCAGTATCCGTTGCAACTGCTACACACTCGTTAATCTCACGAGTCGGAACCTCTCTAATCCAGCGCGGCATGCGCAAAAAACTAACTACAGCGTCTTGAAATCCTGCACGACTTATAAAAAGTCCCTGCGACAGTCTTTCCAAAAGCAAGCGTTTCCTCACACTTCCGAAATTGCACAGCGCCTCTAAACAGTCCGCGCTTCAGCAAAACGAATAATAATCTTCGCGGTTTCCAATCCAGCGCGTTATGCGCTACCGCACAAACAGGGGAAAACAGCGTTTTCTCTTCTCGGCTCCAAAACACGAGTGCTCCTTCCAGGACCAGGGCTCTAACTGAAAAACAGATGACAAGCACCGGAGCACAGGAAAAGGAAAGCCTAAAAGCATGAAGGGTGAAATAGAAAGAGGACACACATAACGCCAGGCATTCTGGGAGTAGTAGTTCCATCAATTCTGACCCTTAAAAACACACACTCGCTCAGAATCATGACATTCGCTCCCACCTTAACATTTATGGACACCGGCGCGATGTCCATTTTTCCCACATCAGTATCGCTGCTGGCCCACAGACTCGGAGGGACATCCCTGAACTCAACTGGGAGGGGCTCATCCTTTGAAAAACATTGCTGCGCACGCGCGACAGAAGGACCCATCGTAAGGTACACACCATCCGGGGAACAGTAAATCGTAGCATGCAACCTTTTTAACAAATCCAAACCCAGTAAATTCTCACCACAATTCGAAGTCAAGAGAAAAGAGGAGTCAACAGTAAAGGGGCCAATCGTAAGTGTCAAGGGCTTAGAAATGGGGCTAACCACCGGGGTACCAGAGAACCCCACTGAAACATTAGTCTTGCCATACAGAGCCGCCCCTGGAACCTGAGAACGTGACACAGAACTTTTCGTAGCACCTGTATCCAATAAAAATTTCTGATGGGATCCCGACAAGTCTGCCGGTACATAAGGCCCACGTTGATCAACATCCACAGAAATAGGTCCCTCACTCTGCCCTACGCTGTCCTAGTTATAGGAAAATCCTGTGAAATCATCCATGGCGTACGTATCGTTGTAGAACTGTCTATCCCTGCCGTCATCGCCCTCCCTCTGAGAATGCTGTCTATCCCTTCCTCCGTCAAAATAATTTCCTCCCGGTCTCCTGCCCTCCTCGGACTGTCTAGTGTCTCTATTCGCATCTCCCCGACCTCGTCCTCTACCAGGTCCAGCCTGGGACCGTAGTAGTGGACAATCTTTCCACCAGTGCCCTTCCTGTTTGCAGTTAGTGCACTGGTTGGGTCCCAAACGCTCTCTTCTCTCTCCCCTTCCGAAGCTACTTCCTCGACCACCTGACACGGGCGGGGCTCCCCGTCCTCTGCCCTTCGCTACTTGCTGCAACAAAACCTTTGTCTTTAAATCTTTCGCCTTCTTTTCTTGCCTGTCCTTATTCTCATTCTCTCTATGTTCATAATACTGGGCCATGCTCAAAATTCCTGAGGGGGTAGATGTTGTCCATGTACTCTCAGACGCTTGCAATCGGGCCGATATTTCTGGCAGCAGATTCGTAACGAATCTGTTGACAAAAAGACGGAGCCCTCCATCTTGAGAGATATCTTGTCCGCTAAAATCCATAAATGTTTCTTCAAAACGAGTGAAGAAATCTGAAACTGCCTCATCCTTTTTCTGTTTGCAAGCCGTTAACTTATCCCAATCTACCTTCTTAGGAGGAATGAGTGAATGCATATATTTAATTATACGCCCTGGTAATGCTAGTATCTCGGGCTTTGGCTTCTCACCTGGCTTTCGTTCCTTATCCCAATCTGTGAATTCTTCCCAAGTTCCGCCTAACTCCTCTCAATGTTCCGAACCCTTCACCTGTCTCCACACATCCACGGGGACCAATAATCCGAAAAACAGTTCAATATCTGCTAACGTCATTACTGTTGAGGAGGCTGCCTCTGTTAATTCTTTGTAATAAGCCGTTGGATTTTTTCTTGAGTCGGGTAACTGCGCCTTCAGAGCTAATACCTCGCTCCTTTTCCAGGGCGTATACACCCATTGTTCTTGGAAATGAGCATCTACACGTGGTCTAGTCACTACGTGGGTTGTCTGGTCTACTATTTCAGGTACCTCGGGGTGAAATATGGGGTGCACTTCACGCATTGGATGTATCCCCGGGAAGTGGGTCTCACCTGTTGCTGTTAGCTCATTCCTGTACTCCAACAAATACCTCAAACTACGGAGCACTTCCGCTGCTCCAGTATTAGCCCTGTAAGCATGAGTCTTAATATCGCGAAGAATCGCTGGCGCCACACCGCCATATCCCTGCTCCCATAGCGCTATTAGGGTCGTTGACATGTGCCACAAAGCATGCTGTTGCATCAAAGGCTCATAGTGGACCAAATATCGTCTAGTGAATAAATATTATTCCTGGCCCATTGACAAGCTTGATTAGCCACCATGGTCTTCTCGTCTAGGGGTACAGTAGCTCGTGTGAGTAACTTTCGTACCTGATTAAGTAGTCCTCCCTCCGCTCCTCTAACAGGTGTTCGCAACGCACTCTGAGGGGTGGCGCTGGCAGAAACAGTGGGGATAGCGGGGCCGGCAGAGAACACCGGGGATAGCGCAGCAGACGCAGGGCTCGCCGCCGAGAAAGGGAGTAAGGGTGCCGTGGTAGAAGGGGAAGTAGGTCCCCCTGCAGAGGAAGCAGGTGTACCGGACAAGGGAGGGGCACTGACTTGGGGAACTGAAACCACCGCCTGTGGGGCGGAATCTCCGAGCACGGGGTACAGCGGCTGTGGAGCATATGGGGGAGGGGGTCGGGCGCTCAAAATATCTTCCATCTCGTCCATATCCTCTTCCTTTACCACATAGCACTTATTTTCCAACAATCTAAAACGCCTATCTGCGCGCTCAATCCGCAGCTCATTCTCTTTCTTAGTGTGTTCCCTCGCCTTCTGCGCCATGGTCTGTGCCGATCTTTTCTGAGCTACCTTCTCCTCCCTTATCTGCCGTTCTCGTGCCTCCTTCTGCCACATTCGCAAAGAATCAAACATACTCTGACGGCTGCGCCTAGCAAACAATTTGTCTTGTAAATAGTCTAATTTTGCTGCGTCAAAATAGCCCAGCAAAGGCCACTGCAAATCCACATTATCCATTGTATACTTATGCCATAAAGAGGAAAACAAAATAGGAGGCAAGCCGTGCTTGACATACATGTCGAAATTCGGAGAGCCTTCCTACGGGGCAGGTTGGCTCTTAGCCAATCTCACATCTGAAACCTCATCACAACACCCGAAACACCGCAATTTACTAAAGCACGGCATTTTGTTCTCTTACAAACACACAACAGCACAAAAAAAATTCACTGTTTCAATATGCATATATCGATCAAATAGAATACTCACCAAGACACATGTTACCAAAATGGGACAAGGCCCGTCGACCAAGTCCTGGGAAACCTGGACCCTACCGCAGACTGAACAGCACACACCCGCTGTTCCGAGACTGGGAAACCAATCCGTTTCCCGGGCAGCACTACAAATCGGCAGGCGCCACACCGCGCGGGACCCGGCACTCTCCCGCAAATCACCACATTAGGTGTTCGGGCGAGCCCAAAATCCTCGCGTAGCAAGCCGCTCACCAACCCGCAGTACTATCCAGTCGGATTGTCACAAACCAATGTTCCCCAATCTCCATCAAGTCTGTCAGAGCGCTATCTGCACCCTGAGTTTCCCGGAGCACACTAGCCCCAGAAGCACACCGGCTCCTCCAATCACCAGAGACACACCGGTCTCACGGAGCACTCCGGCCCCTCAATCACCGGTCGGACCACTTACCTTCCGTGCGCGGTCCCGACCTCTACCGTTCTCCACTTCCGGCTGGCTGGACCAACACGGTCAGCTCCAAGGTTCCGCCTTCTGGACTCCGGCGTAGGATCTTGGACCGAGACCTCCTCCGATCAGCAGGGTGGGGCAGCGCTGCGAGAACCAAGCTCGGCATCAAAGTGGGTACCCAGGCCCACCGTGCCGACCAGGGGGTCTCCGGCCTTCTGCTACCCACTTACGGGTGAGAAAGGTCCTAATCGCGGAGTCCCTGTTCGGGCGCCATCTGATAAGCGTGGCTAAAATACCACCCGAGTGACTTACCTCACTCACCTACAGTTACCCAAAATAAGTCAGCCGGACAGTGGAGAAGAATAAACAAAGCAAGTTTATTAGGCCACAAACTCCCATATGAGAGGGCCCTATATCGACCTCACCCCTAAGAGTGTGCCGAGAAGGACTGACTCACATCATCATGGTGATACATTATATTACGAGAAGGCAGAGTAAACACGCCCATAATGGAAAAGTACTGGTCCACCAGGAGTGTGGACAATGGCCTCATACAAGAGGCATCTGCACCTGCAATAGCAACACTTGTTATCATCTCCCAAGGACACAGAGCCAGGCCGCTACATCCCCAGCGCATGAGAACGGCCTGATAAGGAGTTTCGCTAGCAGGAGCTTCAGCTACAGTAAACCAAGAAATGCATATATGCTGACACGAGGAATTATTCTTATTCCTACGGGAGGGGGAATGAGCAAGTACAGTTTGCACGCAGAGAGAAATAATTCAAAATGGTGGCACACATGCTAAGCTAAGAACACTGCAAAGGATACCACACGCATAAGTGAATAACTGCATAATGAGAACATAAACGTAAATGCGTAAATGCAAGTAATTAGTTAGACACATTCCGCTAACTCATAAGCATAATGTACGAAGGGGGCGGGGCTTGGGATTGACGCCTATCAAGTTAAATGTTGATATTAATTTGTTAGTTGTAAGTGAAACTATCACCTGTTTTTTGAGGTAGCATTGCAGATCTGGCTTGTTGTTGAAAATATGGGGAAGTGGAGTTTTTTTGGTTTTTTACAAAGGGAACGCCTAGTTTGTATATCATTAATGTTAGTTGTGGTTGTGGTTTGAGGCGGTTTTCTAGGAGGAAGGAATAAATTGAAGAATGGTAATATTTGCAGTTTTTACGCTGTTGAGAATGGGATGATAATTAAAGAAGATAGAAAAAAACAGATATGCTTAATGAACATTACAATTAGGAATTATCATTTAAAAAAACCTTTGAAATTCACTGGAAAAACCATAGGTTTCAGGCAGGTTATAGTTAGGAATTATCATTTATTAAACCTAGCCATTGATGGCCATGGAGACCGCCACCCCCCTGGGGCACTAAAGAATCAAATTGGGGGGTCTGTGATGGACACCCCAGCCCCAGGGACCACCATCCCCCAGGGCTTTGTAAAATGTTGGAGGGGGGCGTGCGGCCCCCTCTCCTGGAGCCATTGATGGCCTGGGGACCGCCACCCCCGGTGCACTTACGATTCAAATTGGGGGGTCTGTGATGGACCCCCAGCCCCGGGGACCACCATCCCTTGGGACTTTGTAAAAAGTGGGAGGGGGGCTGCGCGGCCCCCCTCCTGGAGCCATTTATGGCCCTGGGGACTGCCACCCCCCAGGCCAGGCTCCTGCAGTGCTTATTGGTAGCCCCTGGTGGGCTAGTTCGCCCCCAGGGGCCCTCAGGATTGAAGGGGAATTATTTCCCCAACTTAAAACGCTCCACACGGCGTGCTTGCACACGTCACCTCAGGCCCCGCCTCCTCCCTTCCCACTGTGTAAACGCGCCCTGTGGCCATTTTAAGTTGGGATATTAAGTCCCCTTGAAACCTGAGGGTCCCTAAGTTCCAACTAGCCCACTAGGTACCTCCAGTAAGCTCCACTGCGCTGCGTTGCAGAGAGGTGGTCCAGGCCATGCCCATTTTTACACCTCTCTGCAACGCAGCTCTGTGGAGCTTACTGGAGGCACCTAGTGGGGTAGTTGGAGCCCCCAGGACTTGGCCCCCCGGGGGCTAATTAGCACTTATGCGTGCTTCCGTTTTTTTTTTTTTTAGCGGGATACACGTATCCTAGGCGCATCCCACGATTATTTTTTTTTTTTATGTTTTGGCCTTGGGGGTCCTTGTGGGACCCCCACTGAGCAGGCCTAGGGGGTCAGGGTGTTTCTACCCTGCCCCCTTTGCGCCTTTTGCGCACTTGTTTTTCAGATTTCTTGTGCCTCGGCTCTAGCGAGACACAAGATGGCTGCCAACACTTCCTGGTTTGGAGTGTTGACAGATAGTTGACAGCCAATTAGCATGCAGCTCGTGCTCGTAAGGGTACGCGTATAATGCTCGGAGGATACGCGTACCCTACTTCGTCCATAGATATATCTATGATTTTACTTTTGATTTTCTCAGGAAATTCTGCACGGATTTACACCATTTAACAAAAAGCGTAATCTGCGAACCAAACTGTACCTTTTTGCCAAATTTGGTGTAATTCCGTTCAGCAGTTCGGGCTGTAGCCGTGTCTAAAGGTCCCTATAAAAAATTGCATGGAGAAAACACGTTTTGGGACCTCCTTTTTTCTCAGCCCCCGCTTGACGAATCACCCCGAAACTTTTAGGATAGGAGCGGAGCGCCCCATCTTCTTGGAGAATTTCGCGAAGATTTGTCGACCGGCGCCAAAGTTATTCCAAATAGAATGTTGCGGATTTCCTATGGAAACTAGGTCCTAAATATAACTACCTACTGGCGACCGCCAGTAGGCTATATATATATATATATATTACTTGAACTGATATATATATATATATATATATATATATATATATATATATATATACTCACACACACCTCATGTTATCGCCTGCATCTTTTACACTTTTTTGCTTTATGTTCCTCATGTGCCTTACCCATAATTGTATTTTGCTACAAGCAAGACAAGATTAAAGCTGCCCAGCAGTTCTTACTTGTTGCCTGAATTGCTGCTGAAATAAGTATGGAAGAGGGCATACTGGACCAAAAGTACCAGCAAATCATTACAGGTTACTAACTTACATCATTACTATGGAATGGTGGGATCTCAATTTAAGGCAATCGAGTGTCTCAGGGCCAATAATAGCTGGTATAGACCTTCTGCTGTAACAGTCTCATGTTTGTTTTTGTATGTTCCTCCCTCTTTAATTTAGAACATTCTACCCTCACCGAGTGGAATATAGTCATTGCCCGTATGCCTTTGTTTGTACCAGTTGATAAATCCCTCTGCCTTAATTCGAGTTAGGGCCTTTAATAACTGGTATGGCCATAACCCTAGGCTCCAGCTTTTTACCCAGGAACAGTGCTTTTAATAATCGTTATAGCCCTCAGAAGCGGGTTAAACATTGTTATAATTTGATTTGTGTATGCAATTGTCATTATTAAGGTTGGGCACATTCTTGTCTCCCACTTATACCTTTCTTCCTCTAAACTGTGTGCACATTTATTCGCATTTCACCACCGGGCTTATTCCTACCATTGCTTAACAGCAGAAGAGAGGAATCAAATTGTCTGTGCATATCTCTCCCGTACCTGGAAACAATACAATAACGAGACCTTCAAACTGATGCGGTGCCACAATGTGCTACCTGATATCAGCTCCCCCCACACGGCACCCCGGTGAGAAGCCGACATCACACGGTGTGCATACAATGCGTCCGAAACCGCTGCAGAGAGTGGGTGTCAAGTTCATTGTGTGGAGATTCTGCGCAGCTGACGTCCATTCCGGGGTGTGAAACCTGCCTGAAATACGCAGGTCTGAATTACCAGTTCTAGTGCTTTATACCAGTTGGGTTGTGTGCTTGCTGTGGAGAAGAGGTGCAATACCCGATAGAAGTGAGCGATGGACTGTATTCCACGGAGCACCGTCACGTGGGCATTTTAAACAAAACACCACGCTACCACGTGTACCCAAACCATTCACCATGTAATCAAAACATCCATTACCAGAAAGTAGCACATTTAATCACTGTAGTTGAAGAGCCTGTGCTGAGGTACTATTTATCACCACTCTTAATAATGTAATCAGAAACCACAAAGGCCTTTACTGCAACTGTTCACCTTAATCCTTTACTTAGGTAATGCGACGGTCGCTTAAGCCAAGTTCGGTTTTATCATAAGGCTGAAGGTTTCATTGGGCGTATCTTACTTTATTTAAGATATCAGGGTCGCAATGGCTTCTGGGTCAGCGAGTCAGGACGCAGCAATCGATACGAGCAGGATGAGAGATAATCCATGTCCCGGTTTCTTTACTTTTCCCTCAGCTGATAAGCACCGTTCATTATGTTATTTCATATCGCTTTGAGAATATTTTCCTACATATCGCTACGATTTCGTAACTGTGTAGGAGGCTATTGTAAGGTGTGCTTTCAGCAGCCTTTTAATGTGGCGTTTTTTCCCACAGTGAGGACTTACAACCCTGACACCATAAGCCATGGGCCAACCTCAAGTCTCTTCACTGTTTCTACTAATGAGGGCAAAGATAAACGCATAATAGGGGCTCACAGCAGGGATCACGAGGCTGCACAATGCCCCAGTAGAAAGTCATCCATTGCACATGTTCACGCGAGATTTAAAATCATTTTAAACTAGCATTCAGCAGTAGTGTTTTAAACCGGTAGCAAAAATGTATTGAATTGATATACTTTTCTTATTGTCTTTTGGAACGTGACCTCTGATAAATTATTTGCGAAATATTTTTGTTAGATTTCCCATCTATTTATTGTTATTATTTAATAATCGTAATGTGTAGGGGATCATCCTTTGAAATACTACAACTTCAAACCTAGGCCGTATTTGCAGTGGTAAACTGTACTGCTGTCTGTAGAGAAAGGCCAAGGGCTCTAGATTTACCCCCAATTAAGTGTTTCGTTCAGGTTTAATCACTTTGCAAAAGGAACATCACTTAGGGAGCATTCGACTTGGGGGTCATACTGCTAAAATCAAAACCAACTGCCCAAGACCAAATGCTGACACAAACCTGAATGAATATGTGTTGTCTTTTTGGTGCTATATAAACAGTTCCCTCTTTAAGTAGACCATTCAAGAACGACTCAAGTGCTCCCCAAGGACACACGTTTTGCCTCCTGAGATGCTGTAGACTCTGTTTATCTTGTAGGGAGGAGCCCCCTAGCTCCATTACCACCTGATCCTAGTTGATGGCAAGGTACTTATTTAGGGACGGAGCACAACTGCAGCACACGGGAGAGGCCTATTTTCCCCAAAAACCTCTGCTGACCGACTTCACCCTGCGATTGGGATCCATTGGGAGTGGCAGTGCACAGTATAATGACTGGAAACACAAAGGTAGTTGTGGACAGGGATCAGTGAGCTTCCATCAACCCTACCACGTTTTCTTCTTCCTCCACCTTCTCCAGGGGACATGCTTAGTCGCGATACATAAATGCTTCCACGACAGTAGCCCCTCTTGGAATGACACTAGGTTGGAGACACAAACATGTCACCCACATGCTGCCCTCCATTACCAGCTGCAACCCATTGAATAGCACCACAAACCTGATCAATGCAGTTATTCTCATTGACAATGGCATGTCTATTACCAAGAACCATGCAAAGTATATGTTGAATCCCAAATCCAACACTTTGAAGCATCTCACCATGTGCAGTCCTGCATACACTGTCCAGTGCCTTCCTGGACATCAGACTGCTGCCCAACTCATCTAGTGTATCGCCAAGCCAGGCCCTCTGCTTTATGCTGTAATGGATTGAGTGCCAAGTAAATCAAGAAAGCCCAGCACCACCATCTTAGAGCACCAATAAGCCATCCAGTCTATCGCCACAGATTGAGGAGATGAGCCAAAAGAACCTACCTGCAATTGCAAGCAGAGACTCTGCGTGTTGGGGATGCTCCCCTACATGAATGTTTACTTCTTTTGTATGGAGAGCACTTCCCTTTCCCATTTTGTTCTATTTCCCACCTTCCCCAGCCTCTTTTTGCAGCACAATTGTCCCCGAGCTTGGAGGCCCACCTGGATTAGCTAGATTCAGAGTTTGAGGACTGCACCATGACGTCCCCTGCATATCCCTTTTCATTCATAGACCTATGCCTTATTAGTTTCACAGAGTCACAGCAAGTCCTGACATCACCCGCAGCAGCCGGGAAAATTCCCCTAGTGCCCAAAGTAGCCAGGGAGTCCCTGAACCTAAAGAGTTCAGGTCTCCCCATACCAATCCACTACTGAAAGTCCTTGATTGCATTAGCGGCTGTTTTATGATTTAGACTACCGCTTCGTGGAGGAGTCTGTCGTGGCCTGCCACCGCTGCGTGTCCTGTTGGGGCTATCCGCTGTCTTCTGCGAGGGGAGCTTTGCTGCGCTCCTGTTGGGGGCTGGAAGGAAGGAGAAGGCTAAAACACCGGCCTGACCCACGCTCACCTGCCTGCCGGGAGGGACTGAGAGACTACAAGTCCCAGCAAACCCAGCGCTCGCCACAGCGCCGGCAACACCTGAGGACAGTTAGCCCCATCGTGATTAGTACTTAACCTCTCGCAGCACCCACTGTCGCGGGTGCCGCTTTGTGGGGGAATCTGCCGTGGCCTGCCACCGCTGCCGTGTCCTGTTGGGGCTCTTCTCTGCCTTCTGCGGGGGGAGCTTTGCTGCGCTCCTGCTGGGGGCTGGAAGGAGAAGGCTAAAACACCGGCCTGCCCCACGCTCACCTGCTTGCCGGGAGGGACTCAGAGACTACAAGTCCCAGCAAACCCAGCGGTCGCCACAGCGCCGGCAACACCTGAGGACAGTTAGCCCCTCCTCCCCTCAGTATATCTTAGCCCTGCTTCCTCCGCGGTGCGGGACGCGCGCGGGCGGGCGCCGGTCCGAGAATGTTGAGGCTGGGCTGGGCCAGAGCTCTTGGTTAATATTTTTCAGACCTTGTTATTAGGACCGGGCCCCAGTGGTAAAGAAAATTACCTATAAGATCACTCTGTGAGTAAGGCCTATCTGAACTCTCCTCTTTTGGACTGGCTTGGCTATTTGTCCTTGTGCTGCACCTTTATTTTATTATCTTATCCAATCATAATAGTTCTGTGTGTATGGTCATTTCATATGCTTTATTATTGTCTGTCTTTTAACTGGTTAATTTTAAAACCTCATAATGTCACGGCGTAAGAGAAGTAAAACCCCAGTTGAGGATGCCAGTTCTCCTCTCGATAATTATCTTGTAAAAGCCGTGACTGTCATCAATGACCAAATAATTAGAGCTGAGCGGCGACTCTCGCTCGATTTAAGTAACTCATCAGCATTGCCCCTAGCCCCGTTAGTAGCTGCCGAAGAAAACAGGGAGAATATTAGTATTAATACTACTCCGCATATTAGCTTAGTTGAGCCATCTACTGTACCGGTTGTTACACCTAATTTATCAACACCCGGATCGCCTGCTCCCAGAACTAGAAGGGGATGTAGGAAAGCTCAATCTAAACGAGGTGCAATTAATTCGGGCAAGGGAGGCAAAAAGTTAACTGGGAATGCACCAACCGTAGATGACCATTTGGGCAATACTAATGCAGTAATATTAAATAATGCACAGATTGAGCAACTGATGAACATCTTTGTTGCCAAAATTGAAGGATCTATTAAACCCCTATCAGATAGACTGGATAGTTTAAACAGTGTGGTCAAGCGGATTGGGGGTGAGATTGCACTTCAAAATGAAATATTAAAAACCCATATGAATGCCCTGGCTAATTGCTGGGTTAGTACGGCCACCGGGGAAGCGGCTAAACCCGAAGCACAAAGTAGCAATGGGAGGGCTCATACATTTACAGGAGAGCTGAATAGGCAATCCCCTAATGCTGAAAAGAGCAAGACAGTTCCAGACTTTAGGGGGAGACAGCAACGAACAATACCAAGCGTAGGAAGTCTATAAATGTATCCCCTGACTGTGCGCCGTATGTGGCAGTCTTAACTAACGTCCCACCGTTGAATGAAAATCTGTCCCCTAACCAGCTGGAGACCCATGAATCCCTTAAAAACAAAACTATTTCATGGCTAAATCGTGAATGCGGGTTCCCGGTGGCATTATCCCAATCAGATCCTTACCACGAAAAGGGTCAATTGGATTGGAAAATCCACCAAAAACACCAAGGGGGACTGTGTTATCATAAATTCTAAAAATCCACATTTTGCGAGGGGAGCTTTGCTGCGCTCCTGTTGGGGGCTGGAAGGAAGGAGAAGGCTAAAACACCGGCCTGACCCACGCTCACCTGCCTGCCGGGAGGGACTGAGAGACTACAAGTCCCAGCAAACCCAGCGCTCGCCACAGCGCCGGCAACACCTGAGGACAGTTAGCCCCATCGTGATTAGTACTTAACCTCTCGCAGCACCCGCTGTCGCGGGTGCCGCTTTGTGGGGGAATCTGCCGTGGCCTGCCACCGCTGCCGTGTCCTGTTAGGGGTTTTCTCTGCCTTCTGCGGGGGGAGCTTTGCTGCGCTCCTGCTGGGGGCTGGAAGGAGAAGGCTAAAACACAGGCCTGCCCCACGCTCACCTGCTTGCCGGGAGGGACTCAGAGACTACAAGTCCCAGCAAACCCAGCGGTCGCCACAGCGCCGGCAACACCTGAGGACAGTTAGCCCCTCCTCCCCTCAGTATATCTTAGCCCTGCTTCCTCCGCGGTGCGGGACGCGCGCGGGCGGGCGCCGGTCCGAGAATGTTGAGGCTGGGCTGGGCCAGAGCTCTTGGTTAATATTTTTCAGACCTTGTTATTAGGACCGGGCCCCAGTGGTAAAGAAAATTACCTATAAGATCACTCTGTGAGTAAGGCCTATCTGAACTCTCCTCTTTTGGACTGGCTTGGCTATTTGTCCTTGTGCTGCACCTTTATTTTATTATCTTATCCAATCATAATAGTTCTGTGTGTATGGTCATTTCATATGCTTTATTATTGTCTGTCTTTTAACTGGTTAATTTTAAAACCTCATAATGTCACGGCGTAAGAGAAGTAAAACCCCAGTTGAGGATGCCAGTTCTCCTCTCGATAATTATCTTGTAAAAGCCGTGACTGTCATCAACGACCAAATAATTAGAGCTGAGCGGCGACTCTCGCTCGATTTAAGTAACTCATCAGCATTGCCCCTAGCCCCGTTAGTAGCTGCCGAAGAAAACACGGAGAATATTAGTATTAATACTACTCCGCATATTAGCTTAGTTGAGCCATCTACTGTACCGGTTGTTACACCTAATTTATCAACACCCGGATCGCCTGCTCCCAGAACTAGAAGGGGATGTAGGAAAGCTCAATCTAAACGAGGTGCAATTAATTCGGGCAAGGGAGGCAAAAAGTTAACTGGGAATGCACCAACCGTAGATGACCATTTGGGCAATACTAATGCAGTAATATTAAATAATGCACAGATTGAGCAACTGATGAACATCTTTGTTGCCAAAATTGAAGGATCTATTAAACCCTTATCAGATAGACTGGATAGTTTAAACAGAGTGGTCAAGCGGATTGGGGGTGAGATTGCACTTCAAAATGAAATATTAAAAACCCATATGAATGCCCTGGCTAATTGCTGGGTTAGTACGGCCACCGGGGAAGCGGCTAAACCCGAAGCACAAAGTAGCAATGGGAGGGCTCATACATTTACAGGAGAGCTGAATAGGCAATCCCCTAATGCTGAAAAGAGCAAGACAGTTCCAGACTTTAGGGGGAGACAGCAACGAACAATACCAAGCGTAGGAAGTCTATAAATGTATCCCCTGACTGTGCGCCGTATGTGGCAGTCTTAACTAACGTCCCACCGTTGAATGAAAATCTGTCCCCTAACCAGCTGGAGACCCATGAATCCCTTAAAAATAAAACTATTTCATGGCTAAATCGTGAATGCGGGTTCCCGGTGGCATTATACCAATCAGATCCTTACCACGAAAAGGGTCAATTGGATTGGAAAATCCACCAAAAACACCAAGGGGGACTGTGTTATCATAAATTTTAAAAATCCACATTTTGCTATCACATCCTTGATTAGAGCAACATCATTACCATATAATGACCAGGGAATTATTTTACGCCCCTCGGTTGTTTTTATAGCCACCTAATGCACCAAATTAATGGTGAACCCAACATAGACCCAGGCCCCCCCCTTGATATATCCAGAAAATATGAGGTCCCTATCGTTAACCGGTTTCAATCCTTGAGCACCTTGGACGTTAACAATTGACATAACCAGGACCATACTGTTACGGTGGAGGTGGTCACTCCAGAAATTTTGAAAAGGAGAGGGATAACTCAGGAGAGTCAGGGACCATGCATGGGATTGAATTTAGTAATGATGTCCAAGATGGGGTTGGACTAATTAATACGCGAAGAGAGGGGGGTGATGGCATTGGGGGCCCAGGCCTAGGTTCGACCACCATCCCACCGAACAAAGGGAAACATCTCCCGCACTGTTCCATCGTTAGCTGGAACATTGCCGGATTAGCCTCAAAAGGGGACACGTTGGGATGGACAGATTTTATTAAGTCGCATGATATTATTTGTTTCCAGGAAACCTGGTGCCAGGATATGGTTAGTTATGATGGCCACGTCTCCTTTAATCTACCAGCGCCGGCCTCGGTCTCTGGTAGAGCCAAGGGAGGCCTTTTGATACTGGTATCTGTCAACCTCCCCATCACTGTGAAAAGGTATCTGAAGGTCGGGGTTCACTCTCAGATCCTGTGGCTGCATCAGAAACAAGGTATGCGAAGGAGGCACTACAGGTCCAGAGCAGGCTCTGCCCAGAAAGGCTGGTCAAGCCCTTGCCACCTCCCAACCTTGAGGTCAGACTGAGCAAAAACTAGCGTGGTCTTGAGAAGGGAATCCCCCCTCTCACACATAGATACACTTTAGGGCGTGTAGACACATAGTCTAAAACCACACTCCCACTAGTTTATTTACACACACCCCTTTTATTTAGGTCCTGAAGAAAGCCAGCTTAGTTATAAGGCACTGGCTGAAACATGTTGACCCATTGGATGTGAGAGGTCGTAACTCGCCACTTACATCCCCTAGCCTTATTTTAACCGCTGACGGAGGCCCAGGTATTAAAGTCTAATTTTACCCTCGGGTACTGGGACCCCCGCCTAGCCGTTTTAACATCACTTTCTTAACTATCTTCACTGCACACTCAGCAAAATACCAGCTCCGCTGTAGTCAGGCGTTGAAGCACACCCGGAGCACGCTAGGTGCTACTGGGTGGGCCCGATGATGAAGCATGCCACCAACTAGGTTGGTGGGTGAGGGCTTTATGAACACACTCACCAGGTGTTCCCACTCCGTGATGAAACATACCAGAGTCTTCTTGTTTTTGTAATCTTAAATAAATATGAGCTAGTCTCCTTTTGATTAAATCACTTGCATCAGAAACAAGCCTGTAATGTTCTTTTAATCAATTATTATAATAATGTTTTTGATAACACGCGGCACCAAGTTGTGAAGGACTTGGAGGTTGCTGTAGGCAAACTGATTGCAGGGGAAAACGTTATTTTTTATCTTATCTGGGTGGGAAATTTCAATATTCCTATCTGTTCCATGTCTACCTTGGGGGTATGTGGGGTCAAAAATAATTTAGAGGAAGATGACTTGCACTTCCCACACAACTTATCTGGTGAGTCACTAAATAAAATAATGGCGGATCATGATTTAGAAATCCTGGCTTATGCCAAGGACGAACTTGGTGATATTATTCCTACATATACGGGCCGGAATGCTAATACCGTGATCGACCATGTATGTGTATCATCTAATATTACTTCATTGTGTAATGTCCCGAATATTGATGAAACCATGTTAAGTGACCACAATTGTATTATTTTAGAAGCTATTATTTGGGAAGGCAGGCCCTTATCCATTTCACGCACTGTAATGAATATTGAACCCCAGAGACCCAATGGTGTGAGAGTAAGATGGAAAGGAGAAAAATCTGAGGTGGTATTAAAATCCATTGTCATAGGGTGCATTGGAGAGATTAATGCCATTCTTAATACTGATCATGACCCAGTAGATATTTTAAGGGATTTTATGATTATTAATGAGGTCATCGACACTATGTGTACTAAAACCGGCTCGGGGAAACCTGTCCATAATAAGGGGTGGTTTGATCACACATGTACTGCAATGCTCACCGAATTTAAACAGGCCTTGGCAGCCAGGCCGAGAGATAAGAAAGCGGTATCCAAACTTAGATGTGATTATGAGGTAGCCCTTAAGCATAGGAAGATAGAACTACAGCAAGAGCCTGGGAAAAGTTCACACAGGCTGCGGAAACTTCTAATTGTGCGCTATTCTGGGCAACAGTCAATTCCCCCTTTCTTAAAGAAGACATGGTCCCAGAACTCACGTCTAATGTCACCAGGGAGGCATGGGTAGCTCACTTTTCCACCTTATGTAAGTCTGATAAACCGCAATGTGCTAATCATAGTTCCTGGCCCATAGTGCCGCTGGATTTCACTATTGCTGAGGTCGAACAAGGCATTAGTGCCAGCAAAGGGGGGGAAGGCCCAGGGGCCGGACGGGGTCCCCATCGATGTCTATAAAACCGTTCCGACGATGTGGGGCCCTGTGTTAACCAATGTATTTAATGCTGCGGTATGCAATGGAGTTCCACCGACCTGGGGGGAATCTATTATAATCCCTATCTATAAGAAAGGGGATAGGGGGGATGCTAAAAATTATCGTCCCATCTCCCTACTAGATTCATCTGTAAAAATTATGAGCAGGGTATTACTGGTAAGGCTGGAAGAATGGGCAGAAGTGAACGGTATCATGGCCAGCACCCAGTATGTCTTCTGGAAACTGCTTGGAACCCTGGACCAGTGCTTACATTTAAAACTGCTTATTGGGAAGTATACCAAGGCCAAAAAGGGCTCTCTCTACCTCTGCTTTGCAGATTTGAGTAGTGCCTTCGACTTGGTGGATCACTCTATTCTTTGGGCGAAGTTGCTAGAAATGGGGGCCCCAGAAGGTATTATTTTCTTCCTAGCACGATTATATGATAACCTTCAAACTAGTGTTCGTTATGGCATAAATGGGGAGTGCACTCCTAAATTTAAGGTTAGGAGTGGGATAAGACAAGGTTGTGTACTTGCTCCCCTGCTTTTTATACTTTTTATCAATGAGGTAGATGCGGTATTAAAAACAGTTAGTGCAGATGCCCCAAAGGTAAATGGCCTTGACGTACCGGTATTGTTATATGCGGACGATGCCGTGTTACTGTCAAGGACCCCCATCGGCCTCCAGCGCTTAATAGATAGGTTCTCCATTTTTATTAAAGATAGGAAACTACTTAATAAAACCAAAACTTACACCATGATCTGTGGGGCAGGCCGCAGGAGATCCCATACCTTTTTCATTGATGGGCACAGGGTGCTCCAAGTTGACAAATTCTGTTACCTAGGAATTACCTTTGCCAAAGATTGCACCTGGGCACATGAAATTACCAATGTGTGGGCCAAAATGGCAAAAAGTGTCCATGGGTTTTTTAGATTTGCGGCCAAGATAGGGGATAGACGCATTAGGGATATGTTACAGATTTATCAATCACGATGTGTGTCCATTGCCTTATATGTGACTGGGGCTTGGGGACACAGTTCTAATGGTTGCCTACAAATAGAGGAATGATTCAGAAAAGGGGGTGGTGATGAACAGAGTGTCTGAATTAAGCAGACCACTCTTACCCAGTCCAAAGATCAGGGCTTGATCCATCACCGTTATTTAGCTCACTGCCCCATCCCAGCTCAGAACCTGGCTATATGGAAATTAGTCTGTCCCTGGCCCAGTGCATCATGGGAACAGGGCAGACCAAACTACCAAGCCAATTCTTCACCAGAAAGGAGACAAGCTTCCGGGGACCGGTTTCTGCCATTTCAGGCGTCGTCGGCCCGGCTTGCTTGAATCCTGATGGAGCAGTGAGCAAGGGACTCATGTCTGAGTATACCCTTCCACGCTTATGGTGGACAAAATGATTCAGAAAAGGGGGTGGTGATGAACAGAGTGTCTGAATTAAGCAGACCACTCTTACCCAGTCCAAAGATCAGGGCTTGATCCATCACCGTTATTTAGCTCACTGCCCCATCCCAGCTCAGAACCTGGCTATATGCAAATTAGTCTGTCCCTGGCCCAGTGCATCATGGGAACAGGGCAGACCAAACTACCAAGCCAATTCTTCACCAGAAAGGAGACAAGCTTCCGGGGACCGGTTTCTGCCATTTCAGGCGTCGTCGGCCCGGCTTGCTTGAATCCTGATGGAGCAGTGAGCAAGGGACTCATGTCTGAGTATACCCTTCCACGCTTATGGTGGACAAAATGATTCAGAAAAGGGGGTGGTGATGAACAGAGTGTCTGAATTAAGCAGACCACTCTTACCCAGTCCAAAGATCAGGGCTTGATCCATCACTGTTATTTAGCTCACTGCCCCATCCCAGCTCAGAACCTGGCTATATGCAAATTAGTCTGTCCCTGGCCCAGTGCATCATGGGAACAGGGCAGACCAAACTACCAAGCCAATTCTTCACCAGAAAGGAGACAAGCTTCCGGGGACCGGTTTCTGCCATTTCAAGCGTCGTCGGCCCGGCTTGCTTGAATCCTGATGGAGCAGTGAGCAAGGGACTCATGTCTGAGTATACCCTTCCACGCTTATGGTGGACAAAATGATTCAGAAAAGGGGGTGGTGATGAACAGAGTGTCTGAATTAAGCAGACCACTCTTACCCAGTCCAAAGATCAGGGCTTGATTCATCACCGTTATTTAGCTCACTGCCCCATCCCAGCTCAGAACCTGGCTATATGCAAATTAGTCTGTCCCTGGCCCAGTGCATCATGGGAACAGGGCAGACCAAACTACCAAGCCAATTCTTCACCAGAAAGGAGACAAGCTTCCGGGGACCGGTTTCTGCCATTTCAGGCGTCGTCGGCCCGGCTTGCTTGAATCCTGATGGAGCAGTGAGCAAGGGACTCATGTCTGAGTATACCCTTCCACGCTTATGGTGGACAAAATGATTCAGAAAAGGGGGTGGTGATGAACAGAGTGTCTGAATTAAGCAGACCACTCTTACCCAGTCCAAAGATCAGGGCTTGATCCATCACCGTTATTTAGCTCACTGCCCCATCCCAGCTCAGAACCTGGCTATATGTAAATTAGTCTGTCCCTGGCCCAGTGCATCATGGGAACAGGGCAGACCAAACTACCAAGCCAATTCTTCACCAGAAAGGAGACAAGCTTCCGGGGACCGGTTTCTGCCATTTCAGGCGTCGTCGGCCCGGCTTGCTTGAATCCTGATGGAGCAGTGAGCAAGGGACTCATGTCTGAGTATACCCTTCCACGCTTATGGTGGACAAAATGATTCAGAAAAGGGGGTGGTGATGAACAGAGTGTCTGAATTAAGCAGACCACTCTTACCCAGTCCAAAGATCAGGGCTTGATCCATCACCGTTATTTAGCTCACTGCCCCATCCCAGCTCAGAACCTGGCTATATGCAAATTAGTCTGTCCCTGGCCCAGTGCATCATGGGAACAGGGCAGACCAAACTACCAAGCCAATTCTTCACCAGAAAGGAGACAAGCTTCCGGGGACCGGTTTCTGCCATTTCAGGCGTCGTCGGCCCGGCTTGCTTGAATCCTGATGGAGCAGTGAGCAAGGGACTCATGTCTGAGTATACCCTTCCACGCTTATGGTGGACAAAATGATTCAGAAAAGGGGGTGGTGATGAACAGAGTGTCTGAATTAAGCAGACCACTCTTACCCAGTCCAAAGATCAGGGCTTGATCCATCACCGTTATTTAGCTCACTGCCCCATCCCAGCTCAGAACCTGGCTATATGCAAATTAGTCTGTCCCTGGCCCAGTGCATCATGGGAACAGGGCAGACCAAACTACCAAGCCAATTCTTCACCAGAAAGGAGACAAGCTTCCGGGGACCGGTTTCTGCCATTTCAGGCGTCGTCGGCCCGGCTTGCTTGAATCCTGATGGAGCAGTGAGCAAGGGACTCATGTCTGAGTATACCCTTCCACGCTTATGGTGGACAAAATGATTCAGAAAAGGGGGTTGTGATGAACAGAGTGTCTGAATTAAGCAGACCACTCTTACCCAGTCCAAAGATCAGGGCTTGATCCATCACTGTTATTTAGCTCACTGCCCCATCCCAGCTCAGAACCTGGCTATATGCAAATTAGTCTGTCCCTGGCCCAGTGCATCATGGGAACAGGGCAGACCAAACTACCAAGCCAATTCTTCACCAGAAAGGAGACAAGCTTCCGGGGACCGGTTTCTGCCATTTCAAGCGTCGTCGGCCCGGCTTGCTTGAATCCTGATGGAGCAGTGAGCAAGGGACTCATGTCTGAGTATACCCTTCCACGCTTATGGTGGACAAAATTATTCAGAAAAGGGGGTGGTGATGAACAGAGTGTCTGAATTAAGCAGACCACTCTTACCCAGTCCAAAGATCAGGGCTTGATTCATCACCGTTATTTAGCTCACTGCCCCATCCCAGCTCAGAACCTGGCTATATGCAAATTAGTCTGTCCCTGGCCCAGTGCATCATGGGAACAGGGCAGACCAAACTACCAAGCCAATTCTTCACCAGAAAGGAGACAAGCTTCCGGGGACCGGTTTCTGCCATTTCAGGCGTCGTCGGCCCGGCTTGCTTGAATCCTGATGGAGCAGTGAGCAAGGGACTCATGTCTGAGTATACCCTTCCACGCTTATGGTGGACAAAATGATTCAGAAAAGGGGGTGGTGATGAACAGAGTGTCTGAATTAAGCAGACCACTCTTACCCAGTCCAAAGATCAGGGCTTGATCCATCACCGTTATTTAGCTCACTGCCCCATCCCAGCTCAGAACCTGGCTATATGTAAATTAGTCTGTCCCTGGCCCAGTGCATCATGGGAACAGGGCAGACCAAACAACCAAGCCAATTCTTCACCAGAAAGGATACAAGCTTCCGGGGACCGGTTTCTGCCATTTCAGGCGTCGTCGGCCCGGCTTGCTTGAATCCTGATGGAGCAGTGAGCAAGGGACTCATGTCTGAGTATACCCTTCCACGCTTATGGTGGACAAAATGATTCAGAAAAGGGGGTGGTGATGAACAGAGTGTCTGAATTAAGCAGACCACTCTTACCCAGTCCAAAGATCAGGGCTTGATCCATCACCGTTATTTAGCTCACTGCCCCATCCCAGCTCAGAACCTGGCTATATGCAAATTAGTCTGTCCCTGGCCCAGTGCATCATGGGAACAGGGCAGACCAAACTACCAAGCCAATTCTTCACCAGAAAGGAGACAAGCTTCCGGGGACCGGTTTCTGCCATTTCAGGCGTCGTCGGCCCGGCTTGCTTGAATCCTGATGGAGCAGTGAGCAAGGGACTCATGTCTGAGTATACCCTTCCACGCTTATGGTGGACAAAATGATTCAGAAAAGGGGGTGGTGATGAACAGAGTGTCTGAATTAAGCAGACCACTCTTACCCAGTCCAAAGATCAGGGCTTGATCCATCACCGTTATTTAGCTCACTGCCCCATCCCAGCTCAGAACCTGGCTATATGCAAATTAGTCTGTCCCTGGCCCAGTGCATCATGGGAACAGGGCAGACCAAACTACCAAGCCAATTCTTCACCAGAAAGGAGACAAGCTTCCGGGGACCGGTTTCTGCCATTTCAGGCGGCGTCGGCCCGGCTTGCTTGAATCCTGATGGAGCAGTGAGCAAGGAACTCATGTCTGAGTATACCCTTCCACGCTTATGGTGGACAAAATGATTCAGAAAAGGGGGTGGTGATGAACAGAGTGTCTGAATTAAGAAGACCACTCTTACCCAGTCCAAAGATCAGGGCCTTATCCATCACCGTTATTTAGCTCACTGCCCCATCCCAGCTCAGAACCTGGCTATATGCAAATTAGTCTGTCCCCGGACCAGTGCAACATGGGAACAGGGCAGACCAAACTACCAAGCCAATTCTTCAACAGAAAGGAGACAAGCTTCCGGGGACCAGTTTCTGCCATTTCAGGCGTCGTCGGCCCGGCTTGCTTGAATCCTGATGGAGCAGTGAGCAAGGGACTCATGTCTGAGTATACCCTTCCACGCTTATGGTGGACAAAATGATTCAGAAAAGGGGGTGGTGATGAACAGAGTGTCTGAATTAAGCAGACCACTCTTACCCAGTCCAAAGATCAGGGCTTGATCCATCACCGTTATTTAGCTCACTGCCCCATCCCAGCTCAGAACCTGGCTATATGCAAATTAGTCTGTCCCTGGCCCAGTGCATCATGGGAACAGGGCAGACCAAACTACCAAGCCAATTCCTCACCAGAAAGGAGACAAGCTTCCGGGGACCGGTTCATCACCACCCCCTTTTCTGAATCATTTTGTCCACCATAAGCGTGGAAGGGTATACTCAGATGTGAGTCCCTTGCTCATTGCACCATCAGGATTCAAGCAAGCCGGGCCGACGACGCCTGAAATGGCAGAAACCGGTCCCCGGAAGCTTGTTTCCTTCCCAGTATAAGAATTGGCTTGGTAGTTTGGTTTGCCCTGTTCCCATCATGCACTGGGACAGGAACAGACTAATTTGCATATAGCCAAGTAGTGAGCTGGGATGGTGCAGTGAGCTAAAAAACGGTGATGGATCAAGCCCTGATCTTTGGACTGGGTAAGAGTGGTCTGCTTAATTCAGGCACTCTGTTCATCACCACCCCCTTTTCTGAATCATTTTGTCCACCATAAGCGTGGAAGGGTATACTCAGATGTGAGTCCCTTGCTCATTGCACCATCAGGATTCAAGCAAGCCGGGCCGACGACGCCTGAAATGGCAGAAACCGGTCCCCGGAAGCTTGTTTCCTTCCCAGTATAAGAATTGGCTTGGTAGTTTGGTTTGCCCTGTTCCCATCATGCACTGGGACAGGAACAGACTAATTTGCATATAGCCAAGTTCTGAGCTGGGATGGTGCAGTGAGCTAAAAAACGGTGATGGATCAAGCCCTGATCTTTGGACTGGGTAAGAGTGGTCTGCTTAATTCAGGCACTCTGTTCATCACCACCCCCTTTTCTGAATCATTTTGTCCACCATAAGCGTGGAAGGGTATACTCAGATGTGAGTCCCTTGCTCATTGCACCATCAGGATTCAAGCAAGCCGGGCCGACGACGCCTGAAATGGCAGAAACCGGTCCCCGGAAGCTTGTTTCCTTCCCAGTATAAGAATTGGCTTGGTAGTTTGGTTTGCCCTGTTCCCATCATGCACTGGGACAGGAACAGACTAATTTGCATATAGCCAAGTGTAAAAGGGTGACGCTACCAACCAGAATATAAGATCCTTAAGTATTGCCCGGCGGTGTCGCCTCTTGAACCCACAAGATATTAACAAATGAAGAGGCAGGCGCTGGAGACTGGAAGGCAGGAAACAAGGTTTTATTTTCTCCGGAGGAGAAACACATCAGTTGGACAGCAGGTATCGTTCTGAGGTGCTCTACCCGCATCTCTGAGGCCTGGCTTCTTCTACACAAGTTTATCACTTTATTGCATGAAACACATTCTCGTCAATACTTTGATGTACGGAAAGACATCCTCGGAATCTCCCCTTCAGGCCCGTTCCCACACATAGTTACAGTTGAAGTCCCCACCCCGGTCACAACAGGTGATGATTATCGCGCAGCTGGATATTCCGCCGATTCATGGAATGTGTGGGGTTCGATTGGATCTCGTAGGGTGGGGGCTTTGATCGACCCGAGGGTCCTTTAATGGGAGGAAGCTTCCTACTGTACTGGGGGCAATAAACAGTATCTGCAGGGCCAGGTGGTGGCCTGGGAACGAGGAAGACAAACGGGCACACAGGAAAAGGGGGTTTGTATCAAAGGACCTGTGACCATGAAAGGAATGAAGGGAGGTGTCGTGCTGGGAACAGGATGGGATTCCGAGGCAGAGCTGCGCTGAAGAGGGGTTTATGACCCGAGGCATGTGAGGGCGAGGGGGTTGTCAGCATGCGGGGGATGCCTGCGAGGCTAGGAGAGGGAGAGAGACGCGCTGGCTATCAGCAAAGGGCAGGGAAGCCATGGTGTTCAAAATGGCGGCTGTTTACGTGCACGAAAGGGTTCGAGAAGAGCAAGAGGGCGCCGATAATGTTGACAGTTTCAGCCTAACTTTCAACAGTCCTCCCTTTTCAACATATCTAGCCAACTTGCTTACTCAATGTCAATTTTCATCAAATTCCTAACCTCGGCATCATACAATGCTCTCATGTGTTCGCTTCCAAAGTCCACAGTTTTGGGGAAAATACAACTTGCACATAAAGAACACAGAGGTGGCAGACATTGAATTCCTAAGCATAGACCACGTATTACAACTACAGGAATCAGGATAATGGTGAGCAGTCTCCAGCCCCAGCTCTTAACGGTGTCCCAGAACCAACTACCAAGCGACCATTCTTCTTGTTCTTGGTGGACTTCTGAAGAGAGTCTGTGAAGATGTTCGATGGCTTTGTACACTGAGGGTGAGTTGTCCGGTATGTATGTACAACAGCTGGACCCAATAATGCGGCATGCTCCTCCACGGTCCGCCAGAACCACATCTAGGACAAGGCGGTTCTGAAGAGCCACCAGACGGACCGCTTGGAGCTCGGCAGTGTTGTTAGCAAAGATACCAGCTGTGATGTTCATGGTTGTCTCAACTGCCTGAGTCAGATGTCGGATGGCACGGCTGTTTGCCATCGGGCCCCAGAGGGGGACGAGTCCTTTCATAGCATCGAGGAACTGCGCTCCTGTTGAGTCGGCTTGCTCAATGTCTTTGGCTCGTTTTTGTCTATGGTGATTCGCTGGGGCCACATAAGTCGGGGGAAGGACGAAGGAGATGAAACAAGTGCCCCCCCAGCCTTTGGGGAGCCAGGTGTAGGCCTTTGTGCCGCAGACGAAATACATGTTTGGAGATGACACAAAGGAAGGTGGATCCGTGGAATCCAAAGTTCTGGTAAAGCGGCAAGCGCTGCGGCCCACCAGCTGCGTCCCAAGTCCTTCTACACACATGTGGCCTGTGACGTTGATGACCGACAGGGCCACAGTCAGAGTGGCAGCCGTTCGTTTCCGCAGATAGGAGAAGGTGGATCTGGTTGGACTGTTGAACACCTGCATTTCGATTCGTTCCTTTTCAGGGATGTCCATGTGGATTGAGTCGTTGGGGGTCAGCGGGCAGAAGTGTGTCTTTGTTTTGTTTCGCCCGACCCCGTGAGAAAAATGCGCTGCAGTTCTGCTGGAGGTGGCATTGTCCTTATAGCTTTCTTGCAGGAGGATCAGCCAAGCAAGGCAGGAGCCGTGAACAGAGAAGGGTGAAGGGATGAATGGTATTGAATGTCCAGTGGCATGGGGTAGCAACCCACAGATCCAGCAGTTGGTGGCATTGGTGGCAAGATTGTGTTGGTGAAGTAGCTGCACGAAAGAGTTATTCCAAAACTCCTTTCGCCTCTCTCTTAGTTGAGGAGAGAGCGAAATCAGATAATGTTCCTTCATGGTGGTAGGCTGAGCAGTGGTTAGGAATGTTTCGTGAGCAGGTGCATGTTCTTCCATAATCCAGAGCGTGGTCATGAGGAGGAAGCAGAAGAGGATTGTGATGAAGAGTACAATTGTCTTTGAGCTGTGGAGTCTGTCTGTTCTTGGGTTTCTGTAGTGGGTATTTCCTGTTGCATCCATCATCTTCTTATCTGGCGCTTCCATCTTCTTCAAGGTGCTCGGTAGCGGGCAGAACCACAGACTTCGTTTAGTTCTTTCCCGGTGACCCTTGGTTGTGTTTAGGTCACCGTTCTGAGATTTCAACTCGGTCCGCGGCCTACTTAGCCGAAGCTCCCTCCTTTCGACGCAGGAAATACCCTTCTCTGGATGGCACAGTGGGATCAGAGAATTTTGAAAGTTCAAGTGCTTCAGTATCCGGATAGCAGGCCAGTGACGGTCGGTCCTTGTTCAGGAGCTCTTCTTGGTTGTCGATGTTTTCTGTCGCGGCTAGGGTCGAGGAGTCCTTCTTGCAGTGGTGTGCATGCAGCCAGTGCCGCTTCCCCTCCACACGAAGAGCCGTCCGGGTGGTGATTAACACTTGCCAGGGGCCCGTCCACCGGGGTTCCAAACTCTTCGATCGCTGAAAATTTCGGATCAGCACGAAATCCCCAGGTTGGATGGTGTGACCCGGACCCCTGGAAGCATCGGGGATGGCCTGCTGCACCTGCTGATGAATGACAGACAGAGTTTCAGTCAATTTATACAGATAATCAGACATTAGGACGTCCGGGACGTCATGAATGGAGGTTGGTTTTGGGGCAGACCAGACACTCATGGGTCGACAGAAGACAACTTCATAAGGAGTTAAGTGATGTCGGGTGGGGGTAGAGCGCATCGATAGCAATGCCAGTGGGAGGGCGTCTGGCCATTTCAGACCCGTGGTAGCCACTATCTTGGCCAGTTTAAGCTTTAGTGTGGCATTGTGTCGCTCAACAAGTCCAGCAGATTGGGGGTGGAAGACTGCATGAAATTTCTGTTTGATGCCCAACCCCTTTAAGATGAGCTGGATAACTTCGGCTATGAAGTGGGGGCCATTATCACTCCACAAAATACGACAGAGGCCGTAACGGGGGAAAAATTCCTTTAACAGTACCTTTGCAGTGGCCATAGCGGTGTTGTCACGGGTTGGATATGCTTCCACCCACTTGCTAAATGCGCACACCACAACAAGTACATATTTTAGGCCTTGGCACCTGTCTAGCTGGATGTAGTCCATCTGCAGGACTTCAAATGGGTGGTTTGGGACCCCAAATCCCCCCCGGGGTACTACAGTTCCTTTCCCGGGGTTGTGTTGCAGGCATATTAAGCATTGTTGGACCAGGCGTTTGGCGGAATCTGGGATTTTATCATTGTGCCAAACTCTGGAGACAAGTTCGATCATGGGGGCTGACCCTATGTGGGCAGGGGAGTGTGCCATGGTCAGTATGGGAATCAGGTATGAGTCAGGTAGCAACCATTTGTTTGTGGCTTTTGTCCGCCAGCAGCCTTCGTCATCTTTTAATCCCACCCGTGTCCATTCAGTCAGTTCGTGTTGTGTGCTAGCCGTTTGAATGTCTCTAATAGTGTCCTTAGCGTCAGTCCAGTTTTCTGCTTGTGATCTGGTCACGTACATACGTGTTGTCGTCCTATTTTCAGCTGTCGTTCGGGCAGTGATGTCGGCTAGCGCGTTTCCCTGTCCAATAATGTCCGTCACCTTTTTGTGTGCCTGGCATTTGATGACTGCAAGCTTTTTGGGGAGAAGGACAGATTCGATCAAGGCGGAGACTAGATCCCCGTGCAAAATGGGTGTGCCGTGTGAGGTCAAGAATCCCCTTTCCCTCCAAAGGAGCCCAAAATGGTGAACCACCCCGAAGGCATACTGGCTGTCGGTGTAGATGTTCGCGGTGGTTCCTGCTGCTAGGATGCAAGCTCGTGTTAGGGCAATCAGTTCCGCTGCCTGGGCAGATCGTTGCGTGATGCGGGCTGTCTCGATTACAGTTCGAGCCGTGGTGACTGCATAGGCAGCGGAAGTGGTGCCATCGGGGAGTTTGATGCAAGAACCGTCCACCCACAGCTCCCCGTCGGGGTCAGGGAAAGCCGTGTCTCTGAGGACAACCCTACTTCTAGTCTGTTCGTCTGTGAGAGTCACGCAGTCATGTATAGGGTGCACATTGGGATCGTTCTCTGGTAAGGGTAACAGAGTTGCCGGGTTCAGTGTGGTGCATCTTTTCAAGGTGATATGGGGTGCAAGCAAAGTCAGTTCGTATCCGGTCAGTCGTGCGCTCGTCAGGTGTTGCGTCTTGGTTTGGTTCAGGAGGGTGTCGACTGCGTGGGGTACCAGAACCGTGAGGGAATTCGAGAGTACGATCCCCTCACTCTGTCGGATAGAGATTGCAGCAGCAGCCACGGCTCGAAGGCAGGCAGGTAAGGCCCTGGCTACAGGGTCAAGAGTGGCAGAGAAGTAAGCGCACGGTCGTTGTCTCGGGCCAATGGCCTGGGTCAGGACGGACAAAGCGCACCCCTCCCTTTCGTGAGTGTAAAGGGAGAAGGGCTTTTTGTAATCAGGGGTACCTAGGACAGGGGCCGAACAAAGGGCATCTCGTAGTTTCGTGAAGGAGGTCTGACACTCAGGGGTCCAAGGGAGTGGGAAGGGGATGTCTTTACTTAGCAGAGAAAGCAGCGGTTTCACAATGAGGCTAAAGTTTGGTAACCACTGTCGGCAGAAGGAGGTGAGGCCTAATAGGGAGCGAACCTGTTTCTGGGTCTTAGGGACAGGAGTTTCGAGAATGGTTTGGATCCGGTCGGGAGTGAGTTTCCTTCCTTCTTTGGACAAAAGGTGGCCTAGGTAAGTGACTTGGGGTTGGCAGAATTGCAACTTCTTCTTGGAGACCTTGTGACCATTTTCCGCAAGGAAGTGCAGGAGTTGAATGGTGGCGGTAATCGCTAATGGGTTAGTGTCGGCTGCCAAAAGGATGTCATCGACATATTGTACTAACACCACTCCATCGGGTAACTGGACTTGATCCAGTTGTCTTTTGAGGGCCTGGCTGTAGATGCTAGGGCTTTCTGTGTAGCCCTGGGGTGCTCGGCAAAACCTATATGAGCGGGCTTTTAGGGTAAAACCGAAGAGATATCGGCTGTCTGGGTGGATGGGGATGGAAAAGAATGCATTTTTGAGGTCGATGACGGTGAAGGTGGTAGCAGTAGAAGGAATCAAAGTCAGGATGGTGGTGATGTCTGAGACCACAGGGTACTGGGGTACCACCACTTTGTTGATCTCTCGGAGGTCGATGATAAAACGGTATGCTTTCTCATCTCCCTCTCCCTGTTTCTTGACGATGGGCAAGATAGGGCTGTTGCAAATGTTACTAACCACTTCCTCTACCACTCCGGCGTCTATCAGTGACTGGATAATCTTTACCAATGCCTTCTCGCCCTCGGGCGATATCCGATATTGTGGAAGTTTTGGGAGTGTTGCGTCTGGTCGGACAGTAATGTGCACTGGGTCAATCAACATACGCCCTACGTCCGAATCCGCTTTGGCCCACAGATACGGAGGCAGAGTGTCAAGCAGGGATGCGTCAGCGTCGGTGATGGAAAACATGTGTTGGGGAGAGCAATGTCTAAGCAGAACGGGGTTGTCGTAAAGAAACACTCGAACTCCATCTTGAGAACATCTGATCGTCGCTCGGAAGTGTTTCAGTAAGTCAAGTCCCATAATGGCGTCAGGGCTATTGGAGGAGAGCAAAAACGTGGTGTCAGTGGTGTTGTTTTCTACGTCAAAGAGAATCGGGGCAGACAAAGGGTTAGTGGAGGGCGTTCCATCGAAACCTGTCGATGTTATGAGTGAGCCAGACAAGGGTGCCCTTGGAATCAGTCGTTTAGATAACGCACTACGTGTTGCGCCAGTGTCTACCAGAAATGGAGACTTGGTACCCAGGACCTTAGCAGTGACGTAAGGGCCCTGCTGGTCAACATAGAGCTCGACTGGATCCCTCCCTTGCCCTTGGCTGTCCTATGCGAAGTTGTGGGCGTCCTCATAGTCGGATTGCTGATATTGGGTCTGCCTGGGCCGATCAAACGTATTTGGTCTGCCTGATCTGTCGTTAGTCGTGTCATTTGGGGGCCCTCGCTGTTGTCCCTTATTTCTCAGTCCATTTGCTATGTCCCTGGGGTCTCTGTTTTTGATTATTTCCAGAAGAACTGGGCACTGGGATTTCCAATGGCCAGTTCCTTTGCAGAAAGCACACTGGTCCTCTCTAAGGTCTGTACGTCCACTGTAGGAAGTCAGAGTGCGGTCCTGGGGAAATGTAGTCTTAGGGACGTTCGTCTGGTAGTTTCACCGATATTGGTCTCGTCCTATAGTCACCCCTTGCAGTTTGGCAATCATCACTCTCTCTTTCAGGTCCTTCTTCTTTTTCTCTGTTGCCCTATCGTTTTCATTTTTCTGATGTTCATAATATTGGGCCATTTGGAGAATAGCTGTAGGTTTGGAGGCTGCCCAACTACTCTCGCTGGCCTGTAGTTTCTGGGAGATCTCCGATGACAGGCCCTTAACATAATTCTGGACAAACAGATGGTGTCCGGTCGCAGTGGTCATGTCCTGGACGCTGTAATCGGAGAACACCGTTTCAAACCGGGAGAAGTATTCCGATACATCCTCCTGGGGTTTCTGGCGACAGGCCGTTACTATCGACCAGTCCACTTTCTTTTCTGGAATCAGGGTTTTTAATTTCTCTACGATTTTATCTGGAAGGTCTAGAATGGATTTCAAAGGCTTTTGTCCTGGTCCCCGTTGTTTATCCAGGTCATCGAGTTGTGACCAGGTATGTCCAAACAGCTCAAGGTGGTCGACTTTCCGGATTTGCTTCCACACATCAGCTGGTAGACATAACCCGAAGAACAAGTCGATGTCAGCCAGGGTCATAATCGTTGAACCCAGGGCTGTACCCAATTCAGTATAAAAGGCAGTGGGGTTTTTACGTAGGTCGGGCAGAGATTTCCGGAATGTCAGAATCTCTTGCCGGTCCCAGGGCTGGTAGACACAGTTGTACACTACCCTTCCTTTCGCATCCTGGTGGTTTGCATCATCGTTAGTCCCTGAACCTCGGGGCGGAACCCAGTAAGGGGCAGCCTCTCATATTGGCATCATGGTGTTAGGTTGTTCAGTTTGAGGTTCGGTTGCTACGGGTGTCGCGGGTTTAGTCCCCGATTCTCGTTCAGTGAGGTGGCGGAAAACCTCAAGCGTACGCGTAAGGAGGTCCGACACATCACACTCACCCTCTTCCCCGATATCGACCTTCCGGTACAGAGTCGTTAGGCTCTCGGGACCTTTTTCTCGATATCGGTCCTCATATGCATTCAAGACATGGTAACACAGTCGTACGGTAAAATGTCGTCTGTGACTCCCAGTATATGAGTTAAACACATCCGTGATGTGCTCCTCACCTTCCTTCCTTCCTATCAGTGCTCTTACTATCCTGTCGATCCCTGCTCGCTCATCTTTGCTTAGTCTGTTTGTTCTTGCAGGGCCAGCCCCTCGAGTCTCAGGGTCGCCTAACGTTGTCGTTGATGCAGCATTTAATACAAGGGGTTCGGCTGGCACAGAGGCCATGGGGGCCGAAGCTGTGGCGGTACTTTCGTTTGTACCTGGGGGTGGTGCGTGCTGCGCTAAGGGTTGGGAAGGGGCATATGGAGGGGGCATGTAGATGATAGGAGGACCTAACAGCAGATCATCGTTGGCTCGTTGTTTCGAGGGTAAATCAGGGTAGAGCGTGGAGGAAGTTCTAACCGGACACTAGCTCGATGTTTCCATTTCTAGTTTCTGTTTAGCTTTCTCTCTTTCCTTTATCTCTTTTTCTAGTTTCTGGGCAGCTAGGTGGGCTGCTTTTCGCAGCTCTTTTCCCAACCTACTCTCAGTTTTCTTTTTACGTTGTTCAGTTTCTTTGCGCCACATGCCGAAACTATCGTGCATAGTGGGCGTTGTCTTGTTTTTACCAAGGGCTACTTCTAGCGCGCTTATTTTGTCATCATCAAAGGATCCTACCAGTGGCCACTGTCTCTCTTGATCCTTTTTCGTATATTTATGCCACAGTTTGTTATAGGCTATAGCGATCAATCCATACTTCATGAACATGTCTTTGTTAGGGGTGCCTTCCAGTGGGGCTGGATGGTCCATCTCTAATAAGCGGTCCGGGCTAAACAGGCTACTAATCAGTGGGGAGAAGACAGACATGACGGCTCGCAACGAGGGACAAAAAGTCAGCACTGCCTATCTTATCACTGTGTGCAAAGACTAGACAGAATATTTCTATTCTACGTTGTTTGCAGGCAGTGAATACCTCATGTATCAATAACAAATGACCAATAAATATTCAATGGGGAGAATAAGTAGGCCCGCAAAGGTCTGCGTTACCTACCCCTTTCACTATCTGCAAAAAGGGAGGTCTCTTTCCTGTTTGCAGACAGAGAATCTCCAGAAAACAATAGTTTTGCGAACAACAGTTCAGTTTCAAGTAATTATTCAGTGGGGGAGAAAAAATAGGCACGACGGCTGCCTTACCTATCCTCCACTGTTTGCAAAGAGAGAGCCTGTTGTTTTCTCCGTTTGCAGACAGCGAATCTCCAAATAAATAAAAAGAGCAATACGAGTATTTCCTAAACAATCAAGCAATTATTTCGCAACTCGTCGTGTTTACACGACCTTACCCGGACCGCATGGACAGTTTCTTGTCTTCCGAATCCAGCGCCCGATCGTCCTCTCTTCTCCGTTATCCTCGCGTCACTCCTGATGGTTCCCAGTCAGGACCGTAGATCACTCGAGAGAGGTCTGTTCGGAACCAGTGAAGTTCGGATGATCGGCTGTCAGACGAGGGTCTATCGGACAGGCGCGCTCCCGATCGTTGCAGTCGTTCACTCTGTCGTCAGGACCTCTCCCACTGGATCCACGAGTCGCTGATGGGCCCCACGCTTGGGACGCCAATTGTAAAAGGGTGACGCTACCAACCAGAATATAAGATCCTTAAGTATTGCCCGGCGGTGTCGCCTCTTGAACCCACAAGATATTAACAAATGAAGAGGCAGGCGCTGGAGACTGGAAGGCAGGAAACAAGGTTTTATTTTCTCCGGAGGAGAAACACATCAGTTGGACAGCAGGTATCGTTCTGAGGTGCTCTACCCGCATCTCTGAGGCCTGGCTTCTTATACACAAGTTTATCACTTTATTGCATGAAACACATTCTCGTCAATACTTTGATGTACGGAAAGACATCCTCGGAATCTCCCCTTCAGGCCCGTTCCCACACATAGTTACAGTTGAAGTCCCCACCCCGGTCACAACAGGTGATGATTATCGCGCAGCTGGATATTCCGCCGATTCATGGAATGTGTGGGGTTCGATCGGATCTCGTAGGGTGGGGGCTTTGATCGACCCGAGGGTCCTTTAATGGGAGGAAGCTTCCTACTGTACTGGGGGCAATAAACAGTATCTGCAGGGCCAGGTGGTGGCCTGGGAACGAGGAAGACAAACGGGCACACAGGAAAAGGGGGTTTGTATCAAAGGACCTGTGACCATGAAAGGAATGAAGGGAGGTGTCGTGCTGGGAACAGGATGGGATTCCGAGGCAGAGCTGCGCTGAAGAGGGGTTTATGACCCGAGGCATGTGAGGGCGAGGGGGTTGTCAGCATGCGGGGGATGCCTGCGAGGCTAGGAGAGGGAGAGAGACGCGCTGGCTATCAGCAAAGGGCAGGGAAGCCATGGTGTTCAAAATGGCGGCTGTTTACGTGCACGAAAGGGTTCGAGAAGAGCAAGAGGGCGCCGATAATGTTGACAGTTTCAGCCTAACTTTCAACACAAGTTCTGAGCTGGGATGGTGCAGTGAGCTAAAAAACGGTGATGGATCAAGCCCTGATATTTGGACTGGGTAAGAGTGGTCTGCTTAATTCAGGCACTCTGTTCATCACCACCCCCTTTTCTGAATACAAATAGAGGAAAACATTTTTCTCAAAACACTTTTGTGTCTACCAAAATCCGCCCCAAATGATTTAACCCACAGAGAACTAGGGATCAATTACCTGTCAGACCTGATATCTTTGAGGCCGTTGATGCTAGGGCGTTCGATCTGGCAAAAAGATGAGACAGCCTTGAATAGAGCTGTTATTAATGACTGTCTCTCTGTTGATAACCACCTCAAGATCCCTTGGTTACAATATATAACACGCAGTTTCCAGGAAATTTTTGATATAAATATTGTGGCCGACCCCTATGCTGCTGTAGCATTGTCAAAACAGGAAATTAAGAGTACGTTTATGAATTACAGGGCAGAGAGATGGGCGAGTAGCACTGGTCAATTATCTACCTGCTTGTTTTATAACAAATTTGGGGGAAATGAGGGGTTTCAACTATATTTAAGTCATGTGACCAGACCCTCACATAGATTTGTTCTTACCAGGTTGAGGCTTGGGCTCGTACATCATCTGGTGGCCTTTCCGTCTCTTAAAAAACAACCAACTGGTCCCTGCCCGTGTGACGGCCAATCGGTACAATGCTCCCTGCACTTTCTTCTGATATGCAATCTTTATAGGAATTTACGCATTGCTTATTTAAAACCAATCTTTGTAAAATATGGAGTCCGCACTGTTAATGGTTCTATGAAATTGCTTTTTAACATGCATAACCCAGATGTTTGCTTTTTTACCGCTACCTTTTTATATAAATCAATTCATGCAAGGAAAAGTATGATGTTTTAATATTATGAGTGTTTAATTGAATTAATACCCTCTGTATTTTCATTTTTGCCCATATGTGTATGTTATCTTGTGCTTTTATGGTCATTGTTTTATATGTACCGAATAAAGCTTTATGAAATGAATGATTTCGACTACTAAACGTGCTCTGTTGCCTAGCCTCATGGCTCATGCAGGACTGGTTGATTGCAACATAGTAGTACCAAAATTAAAGGTACACAGAGAGGCACTATACAAAGTTAACCACAAAAAATATGGTCAGACATATACTGACGTCTATTCAGTTTTATTAGGTTTAATTCAACTTTAATACTGCTTTATTTTCCAATATTTTGACTTTGGGCTTGATTTCCAAAAGTATATCATAAAGAGTTAAAGTTTTTGTGGGAGAGCTGGTATCAGGCCCCCAAACGCACTTTTAATTTTAACAACTGAAGGCTCTCCAATGTTAAATTGTTTCAGCACTTTGATGAGGTTAAGAGCTGTTCAGGGTCCTAAAACTTTAATGGATAACAATAGATGATTGTATTCTTTGAAAAGGAAATCAATCAGTATTTAATGAGAGCAGTAGGTATGACTAGAACAGTGATAGCTAACAGTATAACGATATTGAACCTTACATCTTAAGTTACTACTTACTAAAGGTTTATTTTCGAGACAGCTTGTTTTCCTTGCCTGTGTTAATTTTTACTTCAAGTTTTATTCCCTTTTTCGAAGTAAAAACACAATTTATTTTGATGATGTTATGGTGTATCTAGTGTCAAACTTCAAAGTAACTCCCAGTTGCAAAAAAAATCACCTTATTGTCTGGAGAGTTAATTTCTTTATTTGAGTTTACATCTGTCCACAACTACCAAAGAGGTGTAAATTACAAACACGGGCATAGATATCACTACTTTACAACGCAATATCAGATAATACCAATACATTAACATTAGAGTAGATGACAAAAAAGAGACAGGATCGGATATCTCCTAATTGGAATGAACAAATGAATGATGGCATTCGTAAAACGCAGCTTTCACTCCGGGGAGCATCATGGCGCTAATGTGGAAAACCGAGATAGGAGAGCAGCAGAGCGGTCAAAACCAATCAGATGAATGAAAGCAGTAGATTGTTTGGGGCTACAAAGATCCAGGTTTTCAGGAGTTTCTTAAAGATAGATTCTAACTGAGGGAGTCTGAGATGGGTGGGTAAGCTGTTCCATGCTTTAGTCCCCAGGAGTGCCATCGATTTGCCCCCCTGGACGTCAAATAAAAGCTGGGTGGTGCTTGAAAGTTTTCAGATGATGCTCCTTTTAGGCGTTGAGTCACATGCGGTTTGATTCTGGTCCTGAGGTATTTAGGTCCTGATGACCTGATAGTTCTGTAGGTGATTACTAAGATCTTGTAAAGAATCCTTTTATGTACGGGCAGCCAGTGTAGCATCTTCCGTGCTTCTGATGCAGAAGACTCTCCAGGCAATTTTTTGTACCAGGTGTGCTGCTGCGTTTTGGACTATGCAATTTTTTCAGGACTGCCCTATTGGCCCCTGCATACAGGCTGTTGCAGTAATTTAGACGGGACAGGATTAGAGCCACTGCAACTGTCTTTCTAGCTGTGACTGGTAGCAGATCAAAGAACTTTTTAAGAGACTTTATCATGTGGAAACCAGGGCCGGCTACAGAGAGAGATTGCTGATGGAAGGATAGTGAGGTGTTAAATATTATCCCCAGGTTCCTCACTACATCCACTGTGTTTGGCGGAAGTGGAGTGTCATGCCGCCACCACTGTTTGGGCACAAAGGTGTTAGATTTGCCGAGCATCATGATCTCAGTTTTTCAGCTATTGCATTTAAGATGGTTTGATTGCATCCAATGTATGATGATCGAGAGGCAGCAATGGAAGTTTTCCTCTGCCGTAGTAGAATCTTTGTCTAATGTTAGGATTAACTGAGTATCATCAGCATAGGAAATAGTCTAGATGTTAAAAGATTAAATCAGGTTGAGTAGAGGGTTATATATATATATATATATATATATATACATATATATATGTGTATATATATATATATATATTTTTTTTTAACAAACCAGACTTTTTAAGACTGATTGAAGGAGTAATATGGGAAGATGACATGCTCTTGATAACTCTGGATATCACCAGTTAATACACATGTATCCTACGCACAGATGGCCTTGCAGCGGTCAAATGGTTCCTTGTAAAGAGACATTTGAAATTTACGAACCATAATGCCATGTTACTTGAAATGATATCTTTTTGTTTGCACACCAACATCTTTACCTTTGCAGGCCAGCTGTATCGGCAGAAACGGGGTACAGCGATGGGTACATCCTTCGCCCCAAGCTACGTAAATTTATTTGTGGGCTGGTGGGAGAAGCACATAGCCTTGGGGGAAGAAAACGAGCTGTGGTTGGACAAAATAATACTATGGTCACGGTATATTGTTGACCTTTTTTTTTTTTTTGTCTGGCGCGGCAGCCGCTCGTCGGCTGAAGAGTATGTTGCTGCCCTAAACAATAACGATCCTAATCTGGAATTCACTGGAAATATCAGTGACTCCTCAGTAAGTTATCTTGACCTAGAGGTGTACATTGAAAACCACACACTATTGACACAACTTTTCAGAAAGCCAATGGCGGGGAACGCTGTTCTTCATGCAGGGAGTCATCACCCAAAGAGCTTAATCAAAAGCATACCCTATGGGGAGCTTTTGCGCCTTTGGCGCAACTGCTCCACTGACTCTCTTCAACATACCTAAAGAAGAAGCAATACAATGCTTCAGAGAAAGAGGGTATAATTGGGGAGACCTAAAACAAGCAGAAGCGAAGGTCCAGAAAACTAATAGGAAAGACCTTTTAATAACTAAAAACAAAAAAACACTACCTAGTGAGGCCCCTGCACATATGATCACAAGGTACAACGAAAAATCGGCCAATATTGTACATATCTTTAAAAAGAATTGGCATCTTCTGTTAACTGATAGTGTGTTGAAACATCATCTTCCAGAATGTCCTCCCATTACTTACAAGAGATGCTCCTCAAATGGCGATCAATTAATACATAGCCATTTCAATCATGCACCATCAGTGAAAAGTAGATTGGGAATTAATGTTTTTTTCCCCTGCAAAAACTGTAAAGCGTGCAAATTCAGTAGTAAAAAGACCACCTTAGAGGGCAGACCGGGGGACCCCAGAGAGAGTTGTGGAGTCAGGTAGTTGCTTTTTTAAAGAGGCTTGACTGCAATCTTCCAATTTGTTGGTCCTACGACTTGCATGAGAGAGGAGTTTATTAGTTTGTTGATAATTGGATTTATAATATCAATGATAGCATGCATTATCTTTGGAGGGCAGGGGTCAAGAGGGGAACCCGATCTATAGGAGAGGATGACTTGGCGTGACTGTCCCAGACTAACCTCCTTAAAGAAATTATGCTTAGGTTTGTTGTCCTGGTAAGATCTCTCAGCAGTTGTAACGGTTGTTGACTTAAAGTCTTTTTTTTAAAGTCTTGGACTTTTTTATTCAATAACTCTGCTATCTGATCACAGAGGATTTGTGATGGTGGAATATCGTGTTCCAGCATTTTAGGGTGTGTAAAAGATTTAACAATTTTAAAAATCGTTTCTGATCTGATGCTGCCTGTCTGATTAGATTAGCATGGTGGGCTTTCTTTCCTAATATGATTTTCTGGTGGTAATTTTGGAGAGCGTCTTTATAAAGTATAAGTTAATGTGGTTTATAGCTTTTCCTCCATCTATGTTCCAGTGTTCTGCTATGCCCTTGTAGCTCTTGTAGCTGTGGAGTAAACCAGGGGGCAGAGGCATTATTTGCGATCTCTCTAAGGGGCAGGTGGTACAAAGATGTTACTAAGTGAGGCCATCTAGTCTTTAAAGGTGTGTGTATCTAGTGTGGGGTCACCTGTTAAGGTATATCTACCTTGTTCTGCCACCATGTGGAGATTAGGATTGGTTAGCATTTTGTTCCATTTTCGCATAGTTTTATGGGTTATTTGTCCAGAGTCTTTCATAGAATCTGTATTTAAACGTCAGATCATGAAGGGGATAAATGTATGGTCGGACCAGGATATATTGACAGTGGGAAGTCATTCTCTTACACCATGTACATCCCTACTCATGCCCATCCTGTCCAAAACACCCACATAGATACAATGTAACAAAATAGCATTGAGTATATTTCACACAGAGCAATCTATTGGCTACCTTAGATGCTTTAGCGGTTGCTGCTTGAGCATTTATATGAAGGTGCTACAAATTTAGCAACAGGAGCAGAAATTCACAAATTTCCTGTATCATTCCGCAGTCTGGAAAGCATTTGCATATTGAAATGTGCATTGTAGACTTTGTCTAGCAATGATGCACTGGACTGTACCATTCGCATCTAAACAGGGTTTAAGTATAGTGGAAGAAAGTCTACATTAGCAGCAACCCAGAAGACCACATAACCAATTCAAAATAAATCCTTTTGAATTATAAGTTGTGGGTTGTCTACACACGGGTAGAATGTTAAACAGGAAGAGCTTGAAGCAAACACAAAGTGGTGAATTTGTGGAGGGTTTGTTGTTGGTGAACAATATAATGTAATATTATGCAATACAATGCAATACAATGCAATACAATACAACACAATACAATACAATACAATATAATATAATATGATTGTCATTGGTGAAAACATTCAAAGCAAATGCAAACGTGATCAGGTACACCATTAAACAAACAGAGACACTTGGTTATTTGGATCGTGTGCTCGGTAGACTCAATAGAAGGCCATTGTGACTAAGCAGGTAAAGAAAGGTGAGCTAGTAGATTGCAATATAAAAGGTAGAGTGTCCCTGAAAGTAATTTAGAAGACTAAAATGCCAGAACTCATTTATTTTAAAACTAGGAAGAGTAGCTGAACACAAGATAACAACAGCCAGGTGCACAAAAGCTCAGATCTTTGTTTAATCCAATTTATTTTGTATTGCACTTTCAGCCACCTGGGCTTTCATGAACAAAAAAGGTATTACAACTAAAGAAATTAGCTTACAGAGAAAAATCAATGAAACGTGTCAAATTCTGAGATAAATATATGCAAACAGAATTATTGTGGAAATGATGCAATGGAAAAGAAAAACTTGGGCCATCAGTGTCATCACTTCAAATTGGTATTTGTGAGTGCAAAAATTTTTTAATGCAAATTCCAAATACCTTTTTAGGAGTCAGTAAACTTTTATTGGCTCCCAAAATGGGATTGCAACCCTATACCAATTCTGCATTTGGAAGGGACATGTTCTGGAAGACCCTTCCAAATTAGGGATGTGCAAAATTTGCATAATTTAATTTCAAGTAATTGTGCAAAAGTTCAGAAATATTAGGCAAAATCATGTGTATTTACTTAAAATGCAAATCCATCATTCTTTGAGACCAGTTTGCGCATGCAAAAATACCTAAGGGCCATGTACAAACTCTAATTAGCGAGTCACAATTTATTTGCAACTCGCTAATTAGGTTTGTGACTCGCTATTGAAGGGGCATTTCAAGGGCGTTCCTTCCTAATAGCGAGTCTGAGCCCTATGTATGACTGTTTTGCAACCGCAATTGCAGTCGCAAAACAGTCGCAATTTACCACCTACTTCAAGTAGGTGGTAAAGCATTCGCAACTGGGAAGGGGTCCCGGGGACCCCTCCCCATTCGGGAATGCATGAGAAAATAATTTTTAAGGGCAGGCAGTGATCCCAGTGACAACTGCCTGCCTTTATAAAATTAAACGAAAACGTTTAATTTGTTTTTGTAAATTCACCACATTTTCATTTAAGGAAAGCGTGCTGCATTTAAAAATGAAACCTCCTTTATTCAAAAGCAGTCAAAGACATGGAGGTCTGCTGAGCCTAGCAGGCCACCATCCTTGGGAGGGCCAGCCATTCCCAATGGGGTCTCAAATTGCGAGTGGCTCATTATTATTGATGAGCCTCACAGTTTGCTACCCCATTAGGAATTGCTAACAGTGTCTCTGTTGTAAATTTGCTTATGTGACTCGCAAATTACGACTCGCAATTTTTTATAATTTGTGTGTCGCAAAAGCAAATGGGTGTACATCTGGCCCTTTATGTTTTTCTGCCCTGCATATGTAATGTCCAGAATAAGATGGATAGTCCCAGCATGTCAGAGGCTGTCTATAACATGACCCACAGAAGCTTCGCAAATGCTAAGATCTGATACTACAGAATGGCTAGTATTTTCTATATAACGATATCTGATCTATACCTGGTGCATTAGGATTAAGATTTTATCTACCCAATAGAAGATCTTAGCACTACCATTAAGCTGTTTGGCACAGACATGATATTTTTATAGCTGTTTTATAGTATGATATATTTTTAATGGTTGGTTGTATTAATGATGAGGTAGTATTTTATTTTTAAGAATGTATTTTCAGCATATACTACACTGCGTTGGATCTTTAACTGGTCTAATTAGAATTAAAACTAAGATTTTGGTCACCCATTAGATCTTTATGGTCATCAGGTCCCTTGGAATTAATGTGATTGTCTTTTATAGCTGCCATTATATTATGATGAAATATGACATGTTTTTATTCCGTTTTTATCTTTTATGGCTGTTTATATTACTAAATAATGTTTTTAAGAATGTATTTCGAATGTGTTTTAATGTGAATGATAATTAACTGGTCGAATACATTTCTACTACTACTATTCCTTTATCAATTGCAGAAGTAATTTGTTTTGCCTGAAGGAGGCAAATTAGGTAACAAGGGTCAAATGTATCTGGCCCATACCCACCTCATATTGAAAATGAGAAAAAAATTATGAAAGTTTCAGCCATCTTGTTTGAGGAAGTTAGAGATAATGGGACAGTGGGTTGGCTTAATTAGAATATGAAGAAGGCAGAGACTTTGAGGGAAAGGGCAGCAGAGGATATCGTAAGTTTTAAAAATAAGTTATATATTGGAAAATATTTGTGCATTATGAAACACGAACAAACCTACCTGTGGACCGTAGTGTGGTGCAGTGTTCATGCGGAGCGGCTGTACTAAATATGGAAATGCAGGCCGAAGTTACAGTGATGTACAATGACATTCCCCCATGGTAGTCCTGGATCTCTTGGTCCTGCTCTGCTTTGAGGGGGAAGAGGTAAGTAATGTTTATCATTATTCTTGGCACTCTCAATTTGTCATTACATTGAGGAGAAGTGCATAAGAGCTTAATATATGTGGCATTTTTATCCTTACACTTTTAATATATAAATACATTAGATAAGAAGGACATTCCTAGAAATAGTTCATTGCACTCCAAACTCTTTCCCCAAATATACCTAATATTGAACATTGCCTACAGGGATATTCTTCATATTAAAAGCAGTGGCGGCTCGCAGTGGGACGGGGTGGGGGAGGGGCAGGATAGGGGGTAGTGGAGTCGGACTTACGACGGCAAGGAGTAAAGTAAGTAAATAAATAAATAAAACTATTTACCTTGTGCTCGCTGCATCGCCAACTCGGCAATGCAGCGAACACAAGGTAAATAGTTTAAATTATTTATTTACTTACTTAACTCCTTGCCGCCATATGTCTGACTCCACTAACCCCACGCTGCCCCTCCCCTGCCCCACCATCCCGTAGCACTCCCTCTGAAAGCCGCCACTAATTAAAAGGACTTATTCAGAAAAGGTCGAATTTGTGAAACAAAATGCAAATAAAAACATTACAGGGCCCGATCCACAGAACTAACTTAAGACAAAATCCTAAACTTACTACCATTTTGGTATTCACAGAAGGCACTTACTCATTTCGTTATTCACAGAAGGTAGGAGTGCTAACTTTAGGACTCCTAAATGCCTTCTGTGAACACCGGAAGTCTTAAAGTTAGGATTTTTCTCCGTTTAGGAGTAGTAAAGTTCCTAAGTTTAGGAGTAGTAAAGTAAGGAACTTTACTACTACTCCTAAACTGAGAAAAATCCTAACTTTAAGACTTCCGGTATTCACAGAAGGCATTTAGGAGTCCTAAAGTTAGGAGTCCTAACTTTACTACTCCTAAACTGAGAAAAATCCTAACTTTAAGACTTCTGGTATTCACAGAAGGCATTTATAAGTCCTAAAGTTAGGAGTCCTAACTTTACTACTCCTAAACTGAGAAAAATCCTAACTTTAATACTTCCGGTATTCACAGAAGGCATTTAGGAGTCCTAAAGTTAGGAGTCCTAACTTTACTACTCCTAAACTGAGAAAAATCCTAACTTTAAGACTCCCGGTATTCACAGAAGGCATTTAGGAGTCCTAAAGTTAGGAGTCCTAACTTTACTACTCCTAAACTGAGAAAAATACTAACTTTAATACTTTCTGTATTCACAGAAGGCATTTAGGAGTCCTAAAGTTAGGAGTCCTAACTTTACTACTTCTAATCTGAGAAAAATCCTAACTTTAAGACTTTCGATATTCACAGAAGGCATTTAGGAGTCTTAAAGTTAGGACTCCTAACTTCTGTGAATATCAAAATGAGTAAGTGCCTTCTGTGAATACCCAAAATGGTAGTAAGTTTAGGATTTTGTCTTAAGTTAGTTCTGTGAATCGGGCCCTAAGGGAAAAAAATATCCTATGAGTGGAACTGGAAAGGGCGTCACCAGTTCAAAAGAATAAGATTAGGTAGAGTTAATAATCACACAAAAATAGGACAAAAATACTGGACAAGAATAGAGAATTCAAATGCTGACACTTCATAACAAATAGGGAAGCTAATGCAAAAACACAGAGGGATACTAAAGCTGACACAGACCTGAAAGGATAAATGGAAAATATCCAGTAACCACATACCATAGAACATCATATATAAAAAATATGTTATTCAAAAACCACTGCAAGGATTTTAAAAATCCATAATTCGCAATAGCAAAGATACAGCTCGGTTTAAAGAAATTCAATTAATCTAAGGCTTGTATGAAATATATATGGAAAAAAATGCAACCAAAAATAGAAATTGAAAGGCATCTATATATATATTTGGGTTGAGATCCCTGCACATAAAAAGCCTGAATTAAGATGAGGAGTTAAACATGCATTTGGATTAATGTTGAAGAACAATGGTTTGCAAATCTGCTGTTAATAGTGTTCCGATATTCTGTTTGCTGAGCACACTACAACAAAAAGAATGATTAAAAAAATGATGAGCAACAACTTAAGTTGGAAACTTGTGTCTAAACTCAAGTGAAAAACTGAGAAAGACCCATTGGGAAAATAGGGCAAAATCAAATCAAGTAATTACTATTGTTTGATCTCAAGTGACTATAACTCATGCCATAAAATATCTTTAACTCGCACCCCGGCCATGTGCAGTGTTGTCATTAGTGATGTAATTTAAGATCATTCAGTGATGTTATCAATGAGGTCATCAAACATTTTAATTAGCAGTGCATGGCAAGGGTTCAAATTACAGTTACATTGGAGCATGAGTTATAATTACTTGAGATAAGTGTAACTGAATGAATTTCAGTGGTTTTCTTAGTTTAAAATGGTATATGTTAACTGACATTTTTGCCTAACAATAACGGCCCTTTAACCTTTAGGAGGAAATCAGGTTTTTGTTGCAGTACCGCCCCCCACACACACTCTTTTTGCCTTATTTTGTATGCAACTTTGACTGAAGAGTACTGGCTCCCTGCTAACCAGGTTCCCAATACCAGTGTTCTTTCCCTAAAAACTGTACCACAATTGGCACAACTTCAGCCACCATCTAAGTCCCTAGTAAATGGTTCTCCTGGTACTGAAGAGGGTCCACTCAGACTCCAACACAAATTGTGCCATCCTCGGACCCCTCCCTAAGATCTTGCAAAGTCGTGTTGCAGAGAAAACTGAGGAGTCGACATGGCACACATCCCTGTGTGTCATGGCCACAGACACTGCATGCGGTATAGGTAAGTCATCCCTACTGCAAGCCTTACAGCCCTAAGCCAGGGTATTCTGCAGGGTGTTCCATAGCACATGTGTGGTCATATCTGCCTGAGCAGACAGACCCTACAATATCTAAGTCCATTCTTAGATATTATATGTGTGCAGGGAAGCCATAGCGAGCACATGGGCAGGACTCCCATCATTACGGATTTCCCAGCACATGATGGCTTCACTGTACGCGGGAATGTTTGGTACTAAACATCTCATCTCAATAAATCCACACTGATGCTACTGTTGGGTTTATTAATAAATGCACACAGAGGGCACCTCTGAGTTCCCCCTGAAAATCTACCAAACAGTGGTGTTGTCTCTGGCTAGTCTTAGCCAGCCTGCCACCACAAGATATATTTCTGAACTCATGGGGTAAGAGCCTTCCCTCTCAGAGAGCAGGAACAATGCCTGCTGTGGGCAGGGGTGCTTCACACCTCCTCCATGCCGGAATGAAATTCCATGGCACAAAGCTTCAAAGGCGATGCTACCTTTGAAATGCAACCAAGGCAGCTTCAGATAGTGAAGAATGCCACCCCCCTTGTCGTGCTCCACATTTGTTGGGCAGACAAGCAGGAAAATTGGTTAGATTAGAAGGTATGCCCACATTCAGCTGGCACCACCCCTAAGGTGGGGCAGGTGATGTGGACCCCTCTTTTTCTATTCCTCCATTTTGTCTTGGAGAGAATTAGCCAACCAGGGTCACGGTTATGCCCACTTCCAAACAGAAGTGGTCCTAAGAGGGTCTAGTCACCCTAAAGGTAGGTAGCCCATTGGCTACTACCTGGTACTCCCTTTAACCCCCATACATTTACATTTAGTATTTGGTGGCACTCCTGGACCCATAACTTCAGATTCCGGTGACCTAAGAAGACAAAGGACCAAAGAGCTGTAAAAGCAAAGAGGAGGATAAGAAGCAGCTGACTTGGCTCAAGCCCGGCCGGCCTGTCTACAACCTTCATTGACAACTGCGCTAAAGTTGCCTCATCCTGCAGCTGAGACTCCAAATGCCTGGGAGGACTGTATGCCTTCGAAAGAGAACCAAGTGTCTCCCGTGCATGCACCCAAGAACCACTGTGAGGCTTCCAGACTGCCAAAAACCTAACAGTGGAAGACACCACTACATCCATAGTTCCAAGCCCGAGATGAAGTGGACCAATGGTGCCAGCTCATCACAGACAAAGCCCAACTTGGATTTGCCCACCATGGACTTGCCCACAATGGACTTACAGATAATGCATTCAGCCTCTTTGTGCAGGGCCCATTCAACTGTGACCATTCCCGGTGACAAGAACCTGATGCCTAAGGACACCTCTGCACCCGATTGCCCCAGGGCCATGGAAAAGAGAAGAGAAGCTGCCCTCACGTACCTGGACATCACAAGACTTAAGCCCTCATGCTGTTGGGCTCAACTGGTCCCCCAGTCCATTACAGCAGCCTTTTTATGACCGGACCGATCCACCAATGAAGTGAAGGGGGCACCCGGCGCTGTAATGCACCTCTGCAGTGAACGCTGCAGAGCTTCACAAAGTGAACTGTTGGTGCTCCCTTGATCCTTGCTCCATACTCACCTGAAGTTCAGAAGATTAGTTCAGTGAGTCGCTGCTCAGACCTGTTTGCGTTTCCTGCGTAGCTTAACATTATGCGGAAGACTTTCAATTCCTATTTAAAATATCAAACACCACTCAAAATCTCCAGACACTAAAAAGCAGACCTCTGCACCCAGATGTCCTGGTGCCTTCCGAGGTGACCTGTAGGTGCTATTTTCCGCCTCCCAGGTTTACTGCGCATGCGCGTTAGAGTAGTGGTATCCATCGCGCAGATTTCCTTAAACACTACACGCCCCTTATGGCGCACGAGCTAATCGGCGGTCAGTATTAAAGGTTGGAGGGCGACATAATGAGTCCCTCCCCTTTCGCTCGGCTTCATATCGGAGGTACCGACGAACAGGTTAGCATCTTGTCAGCCGTTCTGATGTTCTCTCTCCTAGTTCTTCTCTCCTTTCTTTGTAGAGGTTATGCTAAGATTAAGTCTAGAGTGCCCCTATTGTGTATCTGGGAATCCGTTGATTCATACTTACTGGTTTCCATAGGTACCCTTTTTCTGCATACTGTAGGATGCGAGTTCACTAAGGGTTCACTAAGTGTTCCAGGAGAACTCAGCTCGGGGTTATTTCTGAGGTGTGGCGGTTAGGTCTCTATCACACGTTGGTTGGGTTAGAAGTGTAGAGCGATTCATATGGGCACAGTAGATCTGTGTACTAACTGTGTCCTTTTTCTACACTATAGAGCGGGGCCTCATTATCCCGAGCACTCGCCGGGTGAGGTGAGGTCATCACCCACAAAAAGCTGGGTGAGTATCACTGTGAGGAAATGCCTCTGTGTGATAAAGCTAATATGCTTCTCTAGTAATGCAGAACGCAAACTGTTCATGCAGGTGTTTTCCTATGCGGTTTCTGTTTTTTCATGCGGCTGTATGTGTGCAATTTAGTGTTGTTGAAATAAATGTTTTGTTTCTCGATAGGAAGAAGACCAGCTTCTCTCCTTCCAGTGGACACACAACTGTTAAAGTTCCTGGCAGATATGTAATCCCTTTTTTCTTAGTACATTTTTGACAAGTTCTCACTTCACACATACTTTGTAGTTGCAGTAGCTTTTTCATGTCTAAGGTCCTGAAGAAAGCCGGGGTAACCCCCACTAGGCTGAAACATGTTGACCGTCCTGCAAAGCGCCACAGGGTAGTCGTACTACTTGGCGTGTTTTTAATTTTTGACACACAGACTTTCATTCGAACTTTGTGCTGAGTCTGAGTAGTCAATTTTATTTATCACTATCACTTAAGAACTGCACTTTGTCAAGACCACTCCACGATGAGCTACATGGCTAGAGTACTGACATTCATTCCCGCACCGGCACTACATGGTCGGATGTGTTTGAATGACCAGAAAAACCCCCCACATGACGCAAACTCCAGCATTAAGGCTGGCCTGATGGGTCTGGTTCTAGCGCATGTTCCTCAACGGCTTTTTGCACACGTGCATCCAACTGTCTTACAGTTACTAGCGTAGTTACACACCATCCCCAGACCTGGTCTGCTCTGTTGTGTGTTTTGCGACCTGTAGGTGCTGCCTTGGGCCTTGCCCTATTCTCACCTCAAGTCCGGTGAAAGGGTCTCATAATTCATTGCTAAGTGACCGTATGCAGAGTATGTTTTCTAAATAGCTTGCCATCCTAATTTGGCGGTGGGAATATTCAGGGTGATGGCCGGAAGTCAGCCACTGCTGGGCCGGCGGTCCTCACCGCCGGACCAGCGGTGGCGGACTTCCCGTCCTCGTAATGACCCCCTGAGTAAGAATCTTTGCTCACCTCTTAGTGTGCGTGGGGTCATGCAGACTCACCACAACAAATGTGAAAAATCACACTGGCGCTGTAATAGCAACAAACCAACAATAAACAATCAAAACTCCCTCCGCTTTTTAAAATAAAACACATAAGCTACCAACTGCAAACAATGAGTTTATCTAGGACCATACCACTGACCTTATAAGAAATTCCTCCGTGTTTCTAATTCAGTTATTTTTTTTAAAGGCTGTCCTCCCGCTTTCAAACCTACAGAGCAAGAATCCTAACGTCACTTCAATGCATCCACATTTACTTCACCAAAGCAGCTTTCTGCAACAATCATACATCTCGATTTTACCTTAAATTCAGTGAACTGCTCACATATTCGGCAACCCAACCGTACTATTCATGGAGAATAACTTTTCCCTTACAGGACGCTTTCTTTATCCCCGCCATGGATTAAAAACACTCAAGCTCGACGTCGGAGATGACGCGGTGACGCGATACAACGAAACTGAAGACAGACTAAACTTGAGATGTAAAAAAAATAAATCACGAAACGATCAAAGTAATCTAAATCTATGCAAAATGAACAGAGGATCTGCTCCTACAATATATGTATGATAAAACCAGAATGGCAGCTCAAATCGAGATTCGCCTGAATTTGATGCTTTGGGAATGTGATAACTCACTCCCATAGCGTTTGCCTAATTTTTCAGTTTTATTAAAGAATCATGGTATAAATGGTGAATAATGCTTATAGGTGCGCGGGTGCTCATTAAACAGTGGTAGTTAGCTGGTATGATGATAACGTCAGGTGTGATTGTTAGTAGAAACACCCTTACTACATGAATATTACACATCTGATGAAAGTAAAATCGACATGCAAACATGATATGAATTCGCAATACAAAGACTACATCCTATTCAAAATACCTTAACATTGCAGTACTGACTCCAATAATTCTTCCTCATAAATTTGACATCCTATCAACATCATCTCAGTGTGTATGTGCACTGGGTGTATGTGTTATGTTGATTGGTGTGCGGATGAACTAGGATTCTGTTTGGTCTCATGGAATGTTTCACCCTAGGGTGCACATTGGGGATCCCAATGTGATGTTGGCCTCTACTAATGTATGTTTCTAAAGAAAACATGCCATCTCAAGTTTGTCGTTGAGACCTTGTGGCATCATAGTCTGAAGTCTGTTAATCCAGAAGACTTCTCTCCGTAAAAGGATTTTAGAATTGTCCACGCCTTGACTCTTGGGTACTTGTTCTATAATTTGAAATTTGAGTTGCGCAATATTGTGGCGTTGATCTTCCCAATGTATTGTTGTAAAAGGTCATCAGAAAGTCTACCAATAGAGTAGTATTTGTGTCCAAATATTCCACCGTGTCATCTGAGATAAGCACTATCATCAACAAACGGTGGGATCTATTGGAGTTGGAAACAGATTTCAACAAGTTGTTCTGTGACAAACCACTGTTTGCTTACACAAGATCCCATAATCTAAAGGAATTCCTAAAAAACAAGAAACAAAAAACAACTCAACCGACAATCATCAAAACTGGAACGTCCAAGTGCTGGAACTGTATTCATTGTAATAATGTGATTCTTGGAGATACTTTGCTACATCCCAGAACTGATGCAAAAATCAAACTACGGAGCTACACTTATTGCAATTCAGAAAATTTTGTGTACGCCATCAAATGCCCATATGGACTGTTATACGTGGAGGAAGATGAAAATAAGGTTGACAGAACATAAAGGTAAAATCAGAACTAAAAGTACCACCTCCAGTTTGGCAGTACATTAGGAAGAACAACACCACACTATCGCGCAACTCAAATTTCAAATTATAGACAAGTACCCAAGAGTCAAGGCATGGACAACTCTAAAATCCTTTTTTAAAATGTTTTAAACTAATCGCTGTCTTTCACACGTCCTTTAAGTAAGCCCCTGGGTTGGACTGGGCCTGGGGGCAATTTTAATGACTGCCCATTCCCCACGCTACCCTGGGCACCACCACCTCCCCGGTGCGTTCATTAATTATGGGTGGGAGGGCTTACAGGCCCCCCCAAGCCCCAGTGACCAGTACCCCCCGGGGTTTTAATTTCTTTAATGAAGGGTGGGGGGGCCTAGACCCCCACTGCCCCAGGGACCACCACCTCCCCAGGGCATTCATTAATTAAAATGTGGGGTCTGTTGTGGACCAACAGCCCCAGGGACCACCTCCTCCCAAGGCCTTGAAAGATGTTGGAGGGGGCCGCCTCTCAGCAATCCTACTGTGTGGGGCGTACTGAAGATAACAGGTGGGCTAGTTGGCCCCTAAGGACCTCCAGTAGTGAAGGGGATTTCAATCCCCATCCAAGAGCATACCAGGGAGTGTGTTTGGAGAGTGATGGGCAAAGTGGGTGTAGCCTGCTATGAGAACTTAGCAATCCTGCTGTGTGGGACTTACCTGAAGTAAAAGGAGGGGAAGTTGGCCCCCAAGGGTGTCCTTGGGGGCCTCCTGTTACCTCTAGGAAGTCCCACACATAGTGGGATTGCTAAGAGGTCTTCGAAGGCTTTGCCACCCCTTTCTCCACCACTCTGCAAACGCACCTTCTGGCACTATACTGGTTGGCGGATGAAGGCCACTTTACACCTGAGGGACTTTGGGGGCCAAGAGAAGCCCTACTGGTATCTCCTGGAATTTCTAAGCACTGGTCAGAGGCACACCCACCTTTCTCCACCACTCTGCAAATGGGACTATTTGTTAAAGAAGCATTTGCAATGTAATAGGTCTCACATTTGCAGGAGTTAGAGCTATTAGGTTGTGAATGTAAACGTTTTTTATTAATGTTTTTGGGAGTGGACTGGATGTACGTTGTGTGTAGTATGTGGTATGTTGTGCAGTGAAATTATGTGGATAGAAAGTATGTGGTAATTAGTGAGTAGGAATTATGTACAGTGGGATTATATGTAATGGAGAGTAATTAAGTGGTATGGTAGTCTGTGTTGTTGAGTGGTAACCTCAGGTTTAGTCTTTCTCGTTTCCATAGAAGCTAAACTCAATCAGACAAAAAAAAGAAGGAACCACTGAGGAGCACTTCTGGACCTAGTAAAACGTATGAGCAGGACCACTGGAATCATGCGACTGTTCCGCTGCACTGATTTTCGCATAATTATACATTTTCCGCATTTGCCACATAAACCATCATCTGCTGCATAATCTGCAGATTTGGGCAACAAATCCTTGTTTCTAGCTCAAACGTTACCAAAATTGCAATGGCAAGTGTTACAGCGTGGTGGAAGGCTCTTTGCAAACCTGGAATGGCCACCTGTTACTTATGGCTAATTGTGGGTGTTAAATTGGTACTAATAGTGCACAACCACTCTTGCTTCTTTCTGCGCCTCTCTTGCTTCTTTCTGCACCTTTCTTCCTTTTTCTGCACTTCTCTTGCCTCTTTCTGCACATCTCTTTTGCTTTCTGCACCTTCCTTCTTTTTGCACCTCCCTTGCTTCTTTCTTCTGCACCTCTCTTGCCTCTTTATACACCCTGGTTGCTTCGTTCTGCACTTCTATTGCCTCTTTCTGCATCCTCTTCCCTCTTTCTGCACCTTTCTTCCCTCTTTCTGCACGTCTGATGCCTGTTTCTGCACCTCTCGCGCCACTTTCTGTACTTCTATTGCCTCTTTCTGAACCCTTCTTGCTTCTTTTTGCACATCTCTTGCTTCTTTATATACCCCTCCCCTCTTTCTGCACCGTTCTTCCCTCTTTCTGCACTTCTATTGCCTTTTTCTGTACTTCTCTTGCCTCTTTCTGCATTTCTGTTGCTTCTTTCTGCACTTCTCTTGCCTCTTTCTGCACCCTCTTGCCTCTTTGTACACCTCTGTTGGTTCTTTCTGCACTTCTCTTGCCTCTTTCTGTACTTCTCCTGCTTCTTTCTGTACCTCTCTTGCTTCTTACTGCACATCTCTTCCCTATTTCTGCACCTCTCTTGCCTCTTTATGCAGCTCTGTTCCTTCACTCTGCACTTCTTTTGCTTCTTTCTGCACCCCGCTTGCCTCTTTCCACAGCCCTCTTCCCTCTTTCTGCACCTCTTTTGCCATTATCTGTACCTCTCTTGCCTCTTTCTGTACCATTCTTCCCTCTTTCTGCACCTCTCTTGCCTCTTTCTGCACATCAGTTGCTTCTATTTGCACTTCACTTGTTTTTTTCTGCATCTCTTGCTTGTGTTTGCAACCCTCTTGCCTCTTTCTGTCCCTCTTTTGCTACTTTCTGCAGTCCTCTTGCTTCTTGCTTCTTTCTGCATTTCTCGTGCTTCTTTTTGCACCCCTCTTCCTTCTTTCTGCACCCCTCTTCCTTCTTTCTGCACTTCTCTTGCTTCTTTCTGTACCTCCCTTGCTTCTTTCTGCATGCTTGTTGCCTCTTTCTGTACTCGTCTTCCCTCTTTCTGTACTTAGATTGCTTATTTCTGTACTTCCCTTGCTTTTTTCTGCATCACTTTTGCCTCTTACTGCACCTCTATTGCTGCTTTTTGCACTTCTCTTACTTTTTTCTGTACCTCTCTTGCTTCTTTCTGCACCCCTCTCCCCTCTTTCTGCACACCTCTTCCGTCTCTCTGCACCTCTGATGCCTGTTTCTGCACCTCTCTTGCTTCTTTCTGCACTTCTGTTGCCCATTTCTGTACCCCATTGCCTCTTTCTGTACCCCTGTTGCTTCATTCTGTACTTCTCTTGCTTCTTTCTGTGCCTCTTGCCTTTGCCTGCACCCCTCTTGCTTCTTTCTGCACCCCTCTTCACTCTTTCTGCACCTCTCTTGCTTTTTTCTGTACTTCTATTGCCTCTTTCTGCACTTCTCCTGCCTCTTTCTGCATTTCTGTTACTTCTTTCCACACTTCTCTTGACTCTTTCTGCAACCCTCTTGCCTCTTTCTGCATCCATGTTGCTTCGTTCTGTACTTCTCTTGCTTCTTTCTGTGCCTTTCTTGCTTTTTCTTCACCCCTCTTGCTTCTTTCTGTACCACTCTTCCCTCTTTCTGCACTTCTCTTGCATCTTTTTGCATATCAGTTGCTTATTTCTGCACTTCACTTGCTTTTTTCTGCACCTCTCTTGCTTCTGTCTGCATCACTCTTGCTTCTTTTTGCACCATTCTTCCCTTTTTCGGAACCTCTCTTGCCTCTTTCTGCACTTCGATTGCTACTTTCTGTACTTTTCTTGCCTCTTTCTGCACCCCCTTGCCTCTTTCTATACCTCTGTTTGTTCTTTCTGCCCTTCTCTTGCTTCTTTCTGTAACTCTTGCTTCTTTCTGTACCCCTCTTGCTTCTTTCTCCACCCCTCTTGCCTCTTGCTGCACCCCTCATCCCTCTTTTTGTACCTCTCTTGCCCTTTTCTGCATCTCTCTTGCCTCTTTCTGTACCCTTCTTCCTTCTTTCCATACCTCTCTTGCCTCTTTCTGCAGTTCTCTTGCATCTTTCTGCATATCAGTTGTTTTTTCTGCACTTCGCTTGCTTTTTTCTAAACCTCTCTTGCTTCCGTCTGCAACACTCTTGCCTCTTTCTACACTTCTTTTGCTTTTTCTGCAGTTCTCTTGCTTCTTTCTGCACTTCTCTTGCCTCTTTCTGCACCCTTTTTCCTTCTTTCTGTACCTCTCTTGCCTCTTTCTGCTGCTGTTTTGCCTCTTTCTTTACTTCTCTTGCCTCTTTCTGCACGTCTCTGTTCCCTTTCTGCACGTCTTACTCTTTCTGCACTTCTCTATCCTCTTTCTTCACATTTCTTACACTTTCTGCACCTCTCTTGTTTTTTTTCCACACTTCTCTTGCTTTTTTCTGTACTTCCCTTGCATCTTTCTGTATTCAAATGTGATGTGCAAGTTGCCAAGTTTAAAGGTCTGCGTGCTCTCGTGACTGAGGTATATGTATACTTGTACATGTATTCTCACATGTGTTAAGCATCTGAAGATGATAGCTTAAAAAGCGTCTGCTTCTACTAGAGGTAGTGAAATATTCTCAGTTCTGCTCTGTTATTCGGTTGCACAGGCAGACATGTCTTATGTATTTAGGTGTCATAGAGCCTCTCAAATATACTATTGAATACCCATGTGCCTTTTATTATGAGCAGAAAGAAATACATACACCTTTTTGTACACAAATTTACATAGTATGCTGTTTGAAACACAGGTATTCAAGTATTTGTATGTTTATTTTTATGTAACATGTCACTAGGTAAAAGCAGAGACACACGCATGCATATCTTCACAAACCTGGTCACATCTATTCAGGGAGTCACATACCCCCCACCAACCCACACAGACACACAGACACCCATACAAGTGCTCAGACAACCAATCATTAACCCATATAGAACACTCAAGTAACTACTCACAAACCTATGCAGCCACTTACACACAAACTGACAGATTGATAGAGACATTCACACAGATTAGTCATTCACCCATGCATTTATTAGCACACGTTTAATCCCTCACGTATACAGTCAGTGTTGTAATTTAAGATGTCATCAGTGATGTCATCAGTGATGTCACTGACCATGTCATGAGTGATGTAATAGGTGACGTCATCAGCAGTGCATTGCGGGAGCGCGAGTTATAACAGCTGAATTTCTCTGTTTTTTTACGAGTGAAAGGTCAGCCTAACTATAACATCCCTAAAACCTGTGTTTTTTTCAGTGAATATCTAAGGTTTTTGAAATGCTAGGGTCCTGTCAGTCTCTGAAGCTCATCCTGGTGGTGATCCCTTGGGTGTCTGGAGGCATGATGCGTTGCCACTGTGGGACCAGTGCAGTGAAGGCCCATCAGTCTCTGCAACTCTACCTGGTGGTACACTGGGGTGAGTAGAAGCTTCGCACTCTACCACTATGGGTTCGGCACCATGGGGACACATCAGACCTTGAATATCGGCCTGGTGGTGGTCTACCGGGTGGACGGAAGACCGATGTGTTACCACCGTTGACCCCGCAATACAAGGGCAATCAGCTTGACATAACGCAGCTTGGGAATGATACAGTGAGTCCCATCAGTTCCTGATTCTTGGACTGGAAGTGGTCCACTGGGTAGATGGAAGCTTTATGTGCTTCCGCTGTGGGGCTGGACCACAGGGACCCATCAGCCCTGAATCTCAGCCTGGGTGTGGTCCATGGGGTAAATGACACCTTGATGTTATGGACCAAGCATAGTGGGGGCTCATTAGTCCCTTAAACCTGACCTGGTGAGGGCTCATTCAGGTATGGTCAGAAGCTTGGTGTACTACCATTGTGGGCCCCGTGTAGCAGTGGCCCGTCAGTTGCTGATGCTTGTCTTGGAGATAGTCCACAAGGTGGATTGAAGTTTAATGTGCTACCGCCCTGGAATAGGTACAGCATGGGCATGTCAGTCCCTGAAGATCAGCCAGGTGATGGCCCATCAGGAGGTTGGAAGCTTGATGTGCTACTGGTTTCAGCCCAGTAAAGAGGGGATCTGTCAGTCCCTGAGGCTCACCTGATGGTGGTATACCTGGAGAACAAAGTCTGATGCACTATCGCTGTAGTCCCAGTGCAGTAGCATTCCAACAGGCTCTGAATATCAGCCTGGTGTTGGTCCACCAGGTTGATGGAGTCTTGATCCAGTACTACTTGGACCCAGCGTGGTGCATGCACTACTGCCTTGGTCCAGTGCAGAGGGCGGGCATTCAGTCCCTGAATTCCAGCCTGATGTGGTCCACTGAGTGGATGCAAGCTTGATGTGTTAAGGATGTGGGCCTAGCAACACAGGGGCCTTTCAGCCCCTGAAGCTCAGCCTGATGGTGGTCCACTGGGTGGATGGATGCTTAACACACTACTGTCTAGGGCAAGGAGCAGCCAGAGCTTTTCAGTCCTTTTTTTATGAAGTTTTATATAGCACAGACTTGACCCAAAGGTATTAGGTATCAGAGCGCTTTACACGAGCCCCAGTTGCGTCACAGGAGGACACATTCATTTTTGTTAGGCACGGATCCTGAAGCATGGCCTTGTTGTGAGCCATCAGGGAGGGTAAATGTGGGATATGTGGGATACTTGTAAAGTGCACTGTTACTCTACCCGAGTGTCCTGGCGCTGTAGACCACTGGGGAACCCGTCCTGGTTTTCCCTGTGAGATGGTCCCTTTCTGGGTATCTCCAGGGTGAAACCAGGCATCCCCGGCGTCTGTGGGGGGCCATTGTAGAGATGAGGCAAGCTTAATGCCCAGAGTTACCGAGTGTGTGCCCTGGTTAGAGTAGGCACTGAGGCGAGAATTATCGAGTCCGTTGAACCTGGTCCAAGACCCTGCCGCGTCGGGAATTGAACCCTGGTCCCTGGCCGTTCTCTGCTTACAGGTCTGCCCTTGGTGAGCCACACCTCTCCACTAGAAGCATGGTGCACTACTACCATAGGCCTAGTGCAGCAGGGACCCATCAGTCCATGAGGCTCTGCCTGGAGCTGGTACACCTGGTGCATGAAAGTTTGACCCAGAGCACCGAGGGCCCATCAGTCCCTGAACTTGGCCCGGTGGTAAACCGCTGAGTGAATGAAAGCTTGATGCGGTCCTGGCTTTGGTCCTGTGCCACGGGGATCAGCCTTGTTGTGCACCAAAGGGTAGACGGAAGCTTGATGTGTCATTAGAGCCTGAAGCTTGGCCTAGTAGTGGTGGTCTACCGGGTGGATGGGACCTTAACGCACTACAGAAGTGGACCCAGCACCGCGGAGTCCTAGCAGTCTCTAAAACTCTGTCTGGAGATGGTTGTAGTTAGCATTAGCTTTGCTTGTAACACCTTAATATATGTTTAAAAAACCTTAGAAACTAACTTAAAAATACTACAGTTAAAGTGCAGATATGGTTGCAAATTGAAACATAAGCACTGAAATTCACAAGTCATACTGGGGACTGTAAATCAGAACAACAACAGCTATGCAAACTATAACTTGCATACTAAATGCAAAGCTGAAGACCTCACAATATTTATACCCATATCTAACAACACCAATAAGCACCATGAAATGAAATAACAACAGACAATGAAGCCTTTGAGTGATGCTATATTTATAGTCACCTCGTTCATAGAGTTAATGGTCATATGATATGCAACCACAGCAATTGTGCAGGAAATCCATCTTTTCTGCATAGTCACTCTTTACTGAGCCCTATATTTGTGCTGACTTTAGAACTCTGTGAACTTTACCCCTGCTGGCCTACACTACAGAACTACAGTGTATTTGCTTCCCCTTCAGACATTGTTGAATTAGTATACTCATAAATGGTATATTTAACTTGCCTATAAATCCCTGGTATATGGTACAAAATGTACCCAGAGGGTGGAAGGTAAATGTCATTAATGGACTGCAGCACCTACTGTGCTATGTACTATAGTGGCAGTGCAGATGTAATTTCAGGTCTAGCAGTGTAGCCTGACTGCAAAAGTGCAAAACATGAACTGCAAAATAAACCCTTTTGACAGGTAAAAACCTACCTTTCAAATATTAGTCTGCCACCCCGTATGAGTCCTGTAACCTAAAGGTTAGAATGGATGGTATTTTAAAAGTAGGACATGTAGGAAATTAATATGTCCATGACTCTACAGTGTCAAGGCCCTTACATCTATGTTTACAGTGGCAAGCCTAGCTGTCTTATGTAGGAAATCAGAGTGCAGATTAAAATACTTGTACTGTATCTCAGAAATGGGACCAGCTAGAAAACTAATTAAACAAATATTTTAATAATTATTAAAAATCCAATTCAATAGTGAATTTGGGTTTTTAATACATATTAAGGAAAAGTAACTTTACCTTTTACCTGCCCCAACTGTCAGCAGCTAATGAACATAGGTTTCTGACAGCTCTAAGCCTCTGCTCAACCTTGAATAGGTGTGAAAATGTGTGAAATGCCTCCCAGGAGCAAACAATAGGCAAACCTGACAGGGCAGAGGTGACTTCTCTGCACTGCACAAAGAGGCAAGGTGGGGGCTGTTGGTATCCTTTTTAACACTACAGCATCAAATCCTGCTTGATAGGGCTGGTGAGTCACGTGTAACAAGTGAAGCACACTTGAAAGGGAGAGAACAGGATTCCATCAAAATCCTTGTGTATCCACTGTCTAATTGCTACAGGACCCTGCTTTTGTCCTACCAGACTTCAGTCTCTGGCCGTTTGGGGGGTGCAGTGCCAGCCTCAAACTGGATTTTAATGTTAGATGCGGGAGGACACTAGGTTTACCATAGTACCCACACCACATAGTACCACACACACCCCTCCCAGACCTCAGATCCCAAAATTAGTGTTGCCAGAAACTTTCATTATCTTGAAAATTACATTTGGGCCTGTTAGTCGTAAGATAAACAGAAACTACTGGCAAAATGGGTAGTGTTTGCCACAGGTACTGTTACCCCATTGGTTAGGATGTGCCTAGGACTCCACTCACTCCCCTTGCTGGTTCTAGGCAAAAATGTGACACCTCCAGGCACCAACTTCAAAACACTTTCTGGACCTGCAGAAGTTGAGAAGAGGACTGGACTTACTGTCTGTGGCTTGAGAGGACACCTGAAGAACTAGACCTGCTTTCTCTTGTACCCAGAACAAAGAGGTGAACCAGGAGTGCTTTAGAAGTGCACTCCTGTGTAAAATCTTTGACCATGACAAACCTTTTTGATGTATCCAACCCACACTCCATCACGGCCAGTCTCAAATACTGTAATCAATACTGTAATCATTGCTTTGTTCTTTTTGGTGCTACTTTTACTTAAAACTTCAAAATATCATACCTCTGGTTCTTCGTATTAAATGTTTGTCATTTTATTGTCATTTTGTTTATTAATTCTTCTCTATTTTTGTAATTTGGATTGGATTTTTTTGGTTTGCAAATAGACTTTATTATTGTTTTGGTACTTTATAAATACTTTACACATTGCCCTAAGTTAAGCATATCTGCTTTACGCCATTGCTGCTCTACCAGGGGTTGAATTCAGGTTAAATTATTGACTTTGAGGGTTCATCCTAACTAGGTTTGTGATTATTCCTTGAGGTGGATAGTCACCCAATCTAAATAATAATCAAATTGCATCTGCTGCATTAAGGGAGAGGTCATGGGCATTGCATTTAGTGTGCAAGTGGCAGAAATGGTTAATAACAAGCAATCAGACACATATTGGTTTAACAAAATGATTAATAAGCACATGGCTGACAAGGAAGGATAGGGCGTGGAAAACAGAAAAATGCTCCCTAATACATACACTCATTGCTTTAGCTGCCTAACACATAAACTTGTTGCTTTCCATGGGGCCCTCCTCTCCCAACATTCCCTCATTCCTCTACCATCCCCAAAAAATACATGCAGCCTTGTAGGGCAATAATTGCATAGATATATAACAAAAATGTGCCTAGGTTCACCCACAGGCCCATACGCCACCAGCAAAGGAGCAGTTAAAAATGTGAAGAAGAAAAAATATATATACAATATCCATGTCCCTCATAAGAGCCCCGTAAATCATATGGGTCAGCACAGGAACATGGAAACTTGCTCAAAAGTAATTAAAATGAACACTTCTCCCACACTAACAGCCTTAAATAATTACCCCAGTCATAGCTTTTAAATGTAATATCATTCAACCTTCTCTCTCACCTTCTCATATACGCACACAAGAACACCTTTGGCAAAATTATGGATGAGTACATGGCAAGGCAGAAAAAGGCTGAGTACAAAAAGATAGATGCCTTCCATGGGCCAGGAGAACCCTCTACTACCAACAAACATGTTTAGAAAAAATACTCCATGTCTTACACAATTTAATACCTTTGGCAAGCCCCTAACACATCTTTAGCAGCACAATATGTACAAAATCATTTAAAATAATTGAGAAAAGCAAATAGTGCCTATAGCAGACTAGGGCACAAACAGTAGAACACTATCCTATAATAACCATACTGGCCAAAGAAACTAGGATAAGAAGGGAATGCATCCCAGGCCTCTACCACCCAACAAAATCTAATTTCCCTTGGCCCTCACTCCCCAGATAGGGCTTACCTTCACTCCCCAGGAAATAAAATCAGGATAAAATAAATCCAATAAGAGAAAAAATAGAGGTTCTTGTCCTCCTTCAAACATAAGCCTAACAAAAAGAAATATTTTACAAAGAATTGACTGGAAACTCTCTTTATCATCCCAAGAAAAAGGAAAATACCTAAGAGTGCAAGAGGCAACAGAGATTGTAGAAAAAGGATGAGTGATCCTTTGCCCTGGTAATCAAATCCAAAATGATCAAGGACTCAAAGTCCAGTGACAAGTCTTCAGAACAGGAAGAATAAGCTACTACCGTATATATAATAGCCTTACTCACTGTACTTCCCCGGCAAAAAAAAGGAATTCAGGATGGCCAATTGGTAAGCAGCTGCTTATGGAGGCTTCCGTGACTATGAATCACATTTAGCATAAATCCTCTTGAAGCCGAGCCCATCCAACACCTTTCTGTCCAGAAACAGATGAAGGACTCTGATTTAAACAGTACTTGATGACATAAAAACGGGGAAAAAAATCCAAAACAAAACTTTAATGGAGGACCCTGCATGGACCCACACAAGATAGTGGATACCATGGTAGGATCCAAGCAGAGGCGACCCCCACAGTCGCCGATCCCCTACTAGCTTTCGCCACCCGGGCCCAAGGAGCAGGTAGCTGATCCGACATCAATATCGGCCATAGGAGATCCCGCTCCGGTCATGACATACACTAACCAACTCTCCCTGACGGTGGACACCCTAAATATCGATTCAGAAATATCGACTGCCCAGAATATCGAATAAAAAATATAGAAAGGACAGAATATCGAATATCCAAAATATAGTTGGTAGGAATATCGAAATTAAGGTAAGAAATATTGATTTCTATAATATCGAATTTATAATATCGTTTTCCATAATATCGGAAAAAAAATTGTTATGTATGCTAGTATATGTGTTAAAAATATATATTATATTTGTAATGTATGTTTAATTTTTCTTAAATAATTAATGTTATGTTATTTAATTTTTTCGTAATTTAATTCGGTAGCGGGGTGTGGGTTTATAGGGGAATAGGGTGGGAAGTAATTTAATTATAGTAAATTAAATATTAGTTTTTATGAATGAATAATTATTTTTAATTTAATTTTGCCTTTTAGTTCTGTAGCGCGTTGTGGGTTTATAGGGGAATACGGTGGGAAGTAATTTAATTGTAATTAAGTAAATGTTTATTTATATGTATTGATAATTAATTAATTGTTAATTAATTATTAATTAGTAATACATTTTTATTATTGGTTATTTTTTTAAACCTATTACATTTTTGGTATTGCAAATTATTTGGTTGTTAATTATTAATAGGTAATTCATTTTTAACAAAATAACATTTATTGTTATTGATAATTAATTAATTATTAAATATTTTGGCAATGTTAATTAATTTTAATTAAATTTAAATTGGGATTGATAATTAATATATTCCTATTTAAATTTTAAATCATTACTTTCCCTACTGTTGCACTCTCTGGAGTGGAAATAGTAATTTTTACCCTCCCGCTATCCAACGCTTTCCTTACTGTTGCACTCTCTGGAGTGGGAATAGTAATTTGTACCCTCCCGCTATCCAACACTTTCCCTACTGTTGCACTCTCTGGAGTGGGAATAGTATTTTTACCCTCCCGCTATCCAACACTTTCCCTACTGTTGTACTCTCTGGAGTGGGAATAGTAATTTTTACCCTCCCGCTATCCAACACTTTCCCTACTGTTGTACTCTCTCGAGTGGGAATAGTAATTTTTACCCTCCCGCTATCCAACGCTTTCCCTACTGTTGCACTCTCTGGCGTGGGAATAGTCGTTTTTACCCATACGCTATCCAACGCTTTCCCTACTGTTGCACTCACTGGAGTGGGAATAGTAATTTTTACCTCTACGCTATCCAACGCTTTCACTGCACTCATTATTAATTAACAACAAATTATTACTTTAATTATTTTAATTATTATATATTATTTATTTTATGTTTAAATAATATATTTATTTATATATTTTTAATAAAGTTCTAAATAGTTTATAATTAAGATTAATAATCATTTTATAATATTATTAAGTAAATATATATATTTTTTTAAATTTACATTATATTTATTATTTTTATATTTTAAGCATTTTTACATTATTTTAACTGTTTTATTTAATTGTGTTAATTATTTAATTACTTTTATAGTAGAATCAATCGCAATGGAACGCACACCGCTAGCCCCTCCTCCGGATCGCCCCTAAGGATTCTGGTACGTGTAGTTCATAAGTGGTTCACCTCCGTAGGTGCAAGTAACTACTTGTTGTTGTGAAGATCTCTAGACCCGAGACATGGCCCGGGTTTTGGGATATCTTCCCTCATCAGTAGAGAACGTATTTGGGGTGGAAAAGAAGGCCGCCAAGCAACCGTCACAGGCCTTGATGCCTAACCGGCACGCAGGTGTGTCATCCAGAAGCTCATCAGCTTAAAGGCTCAAGAGAGCCCATTTGTAGAATCAACTCAATGGATCGCACACCAATAGCTCCTCCTCCGGATCGCCCCTAAGGATTCTGGTACGTCTAGTTCATAAGTGGTTCACCTCAGTAGGTGCAAGTAAGTACTTGTTGTTGTGAAGATCTCTAGACCCGAGACATGGCCCGGGTTTCGGGATATCTTCCCTCATCAGTAGAGAACGTATTTGGGGTGGAAAAGAAGGCCGCCAAGCAACCGTCACAGGCCTTGATGCCTAACCGGCACGCAGGTGCGTAATCCAGAAGCTCGTCAGCTTAAAGGATCAAGGGAGCCCATTTGTAGAATCAACCGCAATGGATCGCACAACGCTAGCCCCGCCTCCGGATCGCCCCTAAGGATTCTGGTATGTGTAGTTCATAAGTGGTTCACCTCAGTAGGTGCAAGTAAGTACTTGTTGTTGTGAAGATCTCTAGACCCGAGACATGGCCCGGGTTTTGGGATATCTTCCCTCATCAGTAGAGAATGTATTTGGGGTGGAAAAGAAGGCCGCCAAGCAACGGTCACAGGCCTTGATGCCCAACCGGCACGCAGGTGCGTCATCCAGAAGCTCGTCAGCTTAAAGGCTCAAGGGAGCCCATTTGTAGAATTAACTGCAATGGATCGCACACCGCTAGCCCCTCCTCCGTATCGCCCCTAAGGATTCTGGTACGTGTAGTTCATAAGTGGTTCACCTCAGTAGGTGCAAGTAAGTACTTGTTGTTGTGAAGATCTCTAGACCCAAAACATGGCCCGGGTTTCGGGATATCTTCCCTCATCAGTAGAGAACGTATTTGGGGTGGAAAAGAAGTCCGCCAAGCAACCGTCACAGGCCTTGATGCCTAACCGGCACGCAGGTGCGTCATCCAGAAGCTCGTCAGCTTAAAGGCTCAAGGGAGCCCATTTGTGGAATCAACTGCAATGGATCGCACACCGCTAGCCCCTCCTCTGGATCGCCCCTAAGGATTCTGGTACGTGTAGTTCAAAAGTGATTCACCTCAGTAGGTGCAAGTAAGTACTTGTTGTTGTGAAGATCTCTAGACCCGAGACATGGCCCGGGTTTCGGGATATCTTCCCTCATCAGTAGAGAACGTATTTGGGGTGGAAAAGAAGGCGCCAAGCAACCGTCACAAGCCTTGATGCCTAACCGGCACGCTGGTGCGTCATCCAGAAGCTCGCAGCTTAAAGGCTCAAGGGAGCCCATTTGTAGAATTAACGGCAATGGATCGCACACCGCTAGCCCCTCCTCAGTATCGCCCCTAAGGATTCTGGTACGTGTAGTTCATAAGTGGTTCACCTCAGAAGGTGCAAGTAAGTACTTGTTGTTGTGAAGATCACTAGACCCGAGACATGGCCCGGGTTTTAGGATATCTTCCCTCATCAGTAGAGAACGCATTTGGGATGGAAAAGAAGGCCGCCAAGCAACCGTCACAGGCCTTGATGCCTAACCGGCATGCAGGTGCGTCGTCCAGAAGCTCGTCAGCTTAAAGGCTCAAGGGAGCCCATTTGTAGAATCAACCGCAATGGATCGCACACCGCTGCATCAAGGCCTGTGACGGTTGTTACTGAGGTGAACCACTCATAAACTATACGTACCAGAATCCTTAGGGGCGATCTGGAGGAGGGGCTAGCGGTGTGCGATCCATTGCGGTTGATTCTACAAATGGGCTCCCCTGAGCCTTTAAGCTGACGAGCTTCTGGATGACGCACCTGCGTGCCGGTTAGGCATCAAGGCCTGTGACGGTTGCTTGGCGGCCTTCTTTTCAACCCCAAACACGTTCTCTACTGATGAGGGAAGATATCCCGAAACCCGGGCCATGTCTCGGGTCTAGAGATCTTCACAACAACAAGTACTCACTTGCACCTACTGAGGTGAACCACTCATGAACTATACGTACCAGAATCCTTAGGGGCGATCCGGAGGAGGGGCTAGCGGTGTGCGATCCATTGCGGTTGATTCTACAAATGGGCTCCCCTGAGCCTTTAAGCTGACGAGCTTCTGGATGACGCACCTGCGTGCCGGTTAGGCATCAAGGCCTGTGACGGTTGCTTGACGGCCTTCTTTTCCACCCCAAATACGTTCTCTACTGATGAGGGAAGATATCCCGAAACTCGGGCCATGTCTCGGGTCTAGAGATCTTCACAACAAGTACTCACTTGCACCTACTGAGGTAAACCACTTATGAACTATTTGTACCAGAATCCTTAGGGGCGATCCGGAGGAGGGGCTAGCGGTGTGCTATCCATTGTGGTTGATTCTACAAATGGGCTCCCCTGAGCCTTTAAGCTGACGAGCTTCTGGATGACGCACCTGCGTGCCGGTTAGGCATCAAGGCCTGTGACGGTTGCTTGGCGGCCTTCTTTTCCACCCCAAATACGTTCTCTACTGATGAGGGAAGATATCCCGAAACCCGGGCCATGTCTCGGGTCTAGAGATCTTCACAACAACAAGTACTCACTTGCACCTACTGTAGTGAACCACTCATGAACTATACGTACCAGAATCCTTAGGGGCGATCCGGAGGAGGGGCTAGCGGTGTGCGATCCATTGCGGTTGATTCTACAAATGGGCTCCCCATAGCCTTTAAGCTGACGAGCTTCTGGATGACGCACCTGCATGCCGGTTAGGCATCAAGGCCTGTGACGGTGGCTTAGCGGCCTTCTTTTCCACCCCAAATACGTTCTCTACTGATGAGGGAAGATATTCCGAAACCCGGGCCATGTCTCGGGTCTAGAGATCTTCACAACAACAAGTACTCACTTGCACCCACTGAGGTGAACCACTCATGAACTATACGTACCAGAACCCTTAGGGGCGATCCGGAGGAGGGGCTAGCGGTGTGCAATCCATTGCGGTTGATTCTACAAATGGGCTCCCCTGAGCCTTTAAGCTGACGAGCTTCTGGATGACGCACCTGCGTGCCGGTTAGGCATCAAGGCCTGTGACGGTTGCTTGGCGGCCTTCTTTTCCATCCCAAATACGTTCTCTACTGATGAGGGAAGATATCCCGAAACCCGGGCCATGTCTCGGGTCTAGAGATCTTCATAACAACAAGTACTCACTTGCACCTACTGAGGTGAACCACTCAGGAACTATACGTACCAGAATCCTTAGGGGCGATCCGGAGGAGGGGCTAGCGGTGTGCGATCCATTGCGGTTGATTTTACTTTTATAGTATTTTAATACATTTTAAAAATTTGATATTTTAGTTACACTATATATTTTGGAATCTATATTTTAGTACTTACCTATTTGTAGAGAGGCATTCTATATTCTGTCCCTCGATATTTTGGAGATGATATTTTGGTCAGTCGATATTCGGTCCCTTGATATTTAGTCACTGAACCCTCCCTAACCCTGTACTGAGCCCCATACCATGCCTCACATGTCTTTTTGGGGTGCCCATTGAGGTAATGCAATCTGGACTACCGTCCAGGATAGTGCAGGAGGCAAGTGGAGGTGACCACCGGAGATGCCGGTACCCATCCAGCGTACGGTACTCGGGTCCGTGGTTCTGAGAGTCTTATCACTTTCGGTTCAAGTAGACGGTATGACATCTGCTCATGAGTTCCAGCTCAAGCCATGATAAAAGATCAGTTCCCCCTGACCCGGTAATGAGCCTCACAGTGCTCCCTAGATGGGAGCCAGGCTTTATTTGCGATGTGTGCCTCGCTGGGGCTCTACTGTTGCATAGCTTACCCCCCTTTAACTCTGCCTGATCGTACCTGACCTCCCCCTCCCACGTGTCAGCCCCTCTCCCTACATGCCTTGCATTGATCCTGGGCTGGATTTTTCGGCTTCCCGATGCACTGTTTTTATTGACTACGTCAGTCAACCGCAACACGACGAATAATGGCAATTTCAGATTTATGCAGGTAACTGAAGCTACCAAGTTGGAAAGATGCAGTTGCAAATTGCACCTCAGTCATCAAGCTGTGCCTTTCTGTCGGTACTCATTCAGGTCACTGTCTCAAAACTATGCTTTGGGCTGAATACAATTGGTGTTCCCCCTTTTAAGGGCAAGCACAAAAGAAGAAAATTATTGCTCAAATATACGGCGAGTAAGGGATCGGGACCTTTCACCCCTTATCTCCAATAGACCTGATCAGGCCACCCTGAGGCGTTTGTTGCCGCCTCAATGGCTGCCGCCCGCAACCGTGGTCTCACTGATGCCTCACGCTTGGTTGCACACCCGTTCTGCTGAGGCATCTCTGGGGCATTTGTCGACAGGGCCCCAAACTTGAGGGTAGCACCTCAGGGGCTCTCTTGTTGATTTTTGGTGAGTGCTGCCAGCCTCTCCCCACAGGTGCAGGCTCTTTATTCTTGCAGGCTCTGTTGAAGGTGCTGTGGCACTCTATTCCCCCTGTCGTCTTGTGGGAGAGTTCTCGATCATTTGGTGTAGTCTTACGGCACCCTACAGTGTTGAGTGTGCCCAAGGCCCCGAACCACATGACATGAACTTCAGCATAGCTCGTGATGGGCTTAAAGCCGCAAACGCTAATATAGTCTGCAGCTTTCCCCTGAGGTTCGTTCTTTTCTGCTCTGCATTGTGCAGTGTTGATACCTAACTGATCCTTGCCTCATTACTCATCAGTTCCCTACCAGCTAACAGGGGCTCTTCCCCAAATCCTCTTCAAGCCTCTTCCTTTACTCTTTGGTCAATACGAGGAGTGATCTGTCCATTTAGATGAACTAAGAGGCCTCCGAATATATCAGGTTAAGTAAGGAGTCAAACTTAAGGACAAAAGTTAAATAAAAATTACCTTAGTGGGCAAAATATATGGGGACACTGGTTGCATGATTTGTCTAGGGTACCTGCTACTATCATATCTTCAAGCACGGCCCCTGATCTGAACTGGCCATCTACTACCTGAACGGTTCCTGAAGTGGGGACCACATCCATAGCACAAGCCAGTTCTCAAGGGCAGAAACTCTACTGCGCTCCTTGCAAGGACTGCTGGGGCAGCATAACTCTGACAACACAGGGCTGGTCGCAACTCAGGAAGGGCCTGAAGCCCCTGAACTCTGATGCCTCGTGGGTTAACATCTAAGAGCTGGCCTGAGCTCCCCTCATCTCCCCATCACCCGTCAATTTTGATCCACTTGAACCACCAGGGCAACTGCTAACACCCCCATACTGGGATCCCTCAATTCCCTGACCTACAGGACAAAACCTGAGTGTTGAATAGTAGCCTAAGCCTCCTACTGTTGTTCACCAAATGGTCTGACAATAGCTGTTGATGTACTCTAGATCATGCCTTGTTTGTCATCTTTGACTATTTCACTTCTATACTGGTCTGCTATGTATATAATGTAGTTTTATGTTCATGCTGTTACTCGATGGCCACACTGTGACTTTTGCCTACTTCACCTCATGCCAGTACCTGCAACCTTGTATTTATTGACGTCTACCAGTCCATGTTTACACCGATATCTTACATACTCTGTGTGTGTAAACACTGGTTACTTTGTTCCTCCTTATTTGCATACCCCACCACCCAAATAGTTGTGCAACATCCACTGACTCGAGCCGACATCACTTCACTTTTTTCTATAAGCACCCGCCGCTATTTTATGTATGTATGACAAGCCCAAGATGCTGAATAGCCGATGCGGAAACCTCTTGCTGTGGGAATCTCTTTCAACCTCCAACTAGAACCTCCAGTACACCAGACGCCTGTCTGCTCTGAATACAAAAGGATCTGCACAAGTGGCCTATAAATTGAACCTGAAAGAACAGCATACCCAGCACTTTTCAGTGGTTAAGATCCCTTTTAACTCACAGGTTTCTACTAAATCGTGTCAGCGTCCCCTTTTCACTCCTCTGACTCTAGCAATCTACTCTTACCCAGAAGTGGCCACCAGCCCTCCAGACCACTGCCCCCCATCCCTGCATACATCATCATGATCTAACTGATTTACCCATGCTCTCATAATCCCTAACTCTAGACCCCAATCACAACTCAGCCCCAACATCCCCTAGTCCCACAACCTCTCGTAAAACCATCACTCTCCTTCCACCCTGCCATGGCCTCACTCACCCATCCCTTGCAAAGTCATGGTGCTAACTCCTTTCCTTATTAAGTTCTTGCCAAATCTCTCCAAACATGCAGATAAAAACAACAAACACAAGCACCTCAAAGTTCACTCGAAGCACAATAAACAGACACCAATCACAGCATAATACATGGAGGCCGCATAACAGACCTCATTAACTACTCCAAAAAACCTGCCAACTGGAAAACGAATTTCCTACAAAACTGCATGTAACTAAAGCCACCAACACCCTATATGGATCAATAATCACCATATCCCCTTCACAAATGGTTGCTATAGAACTGCTCATTACCATCTAAAAAAACAGAAATATACTCATTCAATTCACAGTACGCAACCTTTCCATCTTTGACTATCTCTTCCCCACCCTTCTCAACTCCCTATCCCCAGACCAATCTCCCCTCACCAGTGATGAACGTTCTCTCCCAGTATCCATGCAGCCGAACCAGCGACCCCACATCCCCCTCCCGCCAATTCCCACTACACCCTACACTCACCTCCTACACTCGACACTTTCACCCTCAACAATCCCACAATGTTATGTTATGTTCTGTTATCCGGTTTATTAAGCGCACGGCTGCCCCAGCTAAGGGGCGTCCCGGCGCTATCACATGAGGAGACGATAACAATATGGGCTAGCCAGGAAATTGCCAGAAGAGACTAAGATGATGGGAACAGAAAGGTCTTGTTAATGTTAATGTTAATGGGTGTCTTATATAGCGCATGGCTACTCCAAGGAGTGTCCCAGCGCTTTCTGACCCAAGGCTGAAAAGAAAGAAAAGAGGAAGGGAAGTAAGGAAGCAGGGAAAGTACAGATTATTGATTATAGAGCCAAGTTTTCAGGGCTTTTCTAAAGGCCAGCAAATTAGAAAGGCGGCGCAGATCAATGGGAAGTGAGTTCCACAGTTTAGGGGCAAGATGTTTAAAAGAGCGGCCGCCTATCCTGGCTTTACAAATAGGTGGAACAGTTGCCAGGCCGAGAGATTCAGATCTAAGAGATCGGGTAGGCTTATAGAAAAGAAGCCGCTTCTGAATGTAGTGGGCACCTACCAAGTGGAGTGCCTTATGGGCCAATGTAAGGGCCTTAAATGTAATCCGCTTCCTAACAGGAAGCCAATGGAGGGAAAGAAGCAACTCCGATGCCCTAGAGTGGCGGGGTAGGCCATAAATGGCCCTGGCTGCAGAATTCTGGACTACCTGACGTTTATGCAAGAGGAAGTCAGGCAGACCAAGGTAGAGGACATTAGAGTAGTCGAGCCTGGAGCAAATTAAGGCCTGTACCATCAGCTTCCTGTGGACCAAAGGAAGCAGAGGGAGGAATTTGCGCAACATTTTTAACAGGCCATAGCATGTGCCGGTGAGACCTGTGATTTGGGATTTAAGTGAGAGGGTATTGTCTATTTTAATCCCAAGATTTTTCGCCACAATGGAGGAAGAAGAGGGTGGTGACATACTCACCGGGCACCATTCCTGCCAAGGTGGATCAACCTGACAGCCAAAGAAAAGCACCTCTGATTTGTCAGGGTTGCACTTGAGGCTGCTTCGCTGAAACCAGTCAAAGACAGCCCGAGGCAACCACGGATGCTCTCCCCATCGAATTCCACACCCTTTTTGCAGGTGAAGAGAAGCTGGGTGTCGTCAGCGTATGAAATGATCCGGGCGCCCATAGACTCCGCCAGTAAAGCTAATGGAGTCAAAAAGATGTTAAAAAGGGTCGGGCTGAGCACCGACCCTTGCGGAACTCCGACATCCATCGGCGGCATCTTGGCAGAGTACGGGGGGCCCAGACCACTTGTCGACGACCCGCTAGGTAAGATCTCAACCAGCTCAGCACCGTTCCTCTGAGACCGATCTCGTAAAGTCTCCCCAAGAGGGCCTCATGAGGAACGGTGTCGAAGGCCGCCGACAAATCCAGCAACACCAGCATGACTCTTCCACCCGAGTCAAGGGTTTCCTTGATGATTTCATTTACTTCCAATAGAGCGGTCTCAGTGCTCAAATTGGAGCGGAAGCCTGACTGGGTGGGGTGGAGTAAGACGTGATCTTCCAAGAAGGAGGAGAGCACAGGGTGGACGTGCTTCTCGACGATCTTAGCCAGGCTAGGCAGGAGGGATATAGGTCTGTAGTTTGCATATTTCTCCGGGTCAAGGCCGGGTTTTTTCAGGAGTGGGACAACATTGCCTTCTTCCAAGCCGACGGAACAGTGCCACTTGTCAAGGAGAGATTAAGGACAGGGTTTATCAACATATTCAGGGTCTTGGCATTGATAGCTAAAAAGGTCGCCTGACAGGGGTCCAATAGAGAGCCTGATTTGATTCTAAGTAGGAGATCCAGAGAGATAGACTCCGATAGGACCGGGAACTCCGATAGAACGGGACTGGAATTAAGTGGAGAGGGCAATGGAATGAAGTCAGCAGAAGATAAGCTGGGAGCAGAGGGCGGAAAAGATTTTTGAATCAATTTTATTTTGTCAGTGAAAAAGAATGCCAGCTCATTAATCCATGGTTCAGAGAACTTATGCTGAACTGCAATGGATTTGGGAGAGACAAACTCCTTGACGATAGAGAAGATTTCCTTACAGGAGTTTGATGCTGACTCAATTCTGTTGGCAAAATAGTTCTTTTTGGCCTCAAGAATATCAGCGTGATAGGCTTTGATAGATAATTTGTAGGCGAGCTTGGCATCCGCATCATATTGTTTCCGCCAAAGTCTTTCGGCTAACTTACAGCTACGCCGAGACAGAGCAAGAGACTCTGAGAACCAGGGCGCCGAGCTGCGCTTGGTAGATGGACGAGGTGTAGAGAGTGGAGCAAGATCGTCCAGCCTCTCAATCAGCCATTTCTGAAACGCATCCAGGTCCCTCTCTAAGTGACCCGATAAAATGCAGGGATATTCCTGAAGTGCTTGGGCAAGGCTCTCAGGGGTGATTTTGTAATAGGGCCTCCTGGGGTGCCTAAGATGGTTGGAATTCGAACAGGATGATTTGCTTCTGCCCTGGATTAGAAAACTGATCAAAGAGTGGTCGGACCAGAGAACAGGGATGGAACAGGTCTTAATGAGGGGAATGGTGGAGAACACTTGATCCAAGGTGTGACCCTTGTCATGAGTCGAACTCGAGATGTAAGGAAATAGACCTAGAGGGGCGGTGATGTCATTGATCTTAATGGCATCACTGTCTGACTCGACATCCATGTGAATGTTAAAATCCCCTAATACAATACAATGGTCCACCTTCAGGCAGAGAGTGGTAACCACTGAATGAAGTTCATCAAAGAAAGCACCCCGCACACCAGGAGGTCTGTAGATCAGAAGCCCAGAGAACGATTGGTGAGGAGACAGAGAGATGGAGAAGGCAAGGGATTCGCAGCCAGAAATAGGCAGGGAAGGTAGAACTACACAAGCGGCAGATCTTAGAACTGCAAGTGCAACTCCGCCACCCCTACCCTGTGGCCTATCCTGTCTATAGAGTATATAATCGGAAGAAATGGCTGTCGAGATATCAGGGTTCGAAGACTCATTGAGCCAAGTTTCCGTAAGCATAAGACATAGTGGTTTTTTGGATGACAACAGCTCAAAGATGTCTAAGGCGTGCCTATGCAATGAGCGAGTGTTAAGTAGTAGACACTTGAAGTCTTAATAGCCTTTCTAAAGGATGTCAAACAGTTAATAGCGCGGATGTGAACCGGAAAAGAATTCCAAAGCTTAGGCGCAAGATATCGAAAGGCCCGACCACCTGTACTGGAAAGCCTGATTCTGGGCACCGTAGCTAAATATAGCTCTGCTGAGCGAAGGGGGCGCGACGGAACATAGTGTGAAATCAAATTGCTCAGCAAAGCTGGACTAGCACTTTTCAGGATCTTAAAGGAAATACAAAGTGTTTTGTAGTGAATGCGTCCGTCAATAGGGAGCCAATGCAATTTACGGATAGTGCTAGAAACTGAGCAGAACCGTGGCAGACCCACTAAGGCTCTGGCCGCCGCATTTTGGATGCGTTGCAGTCTTGTTATCTCTGCTTTGTTTGCCCCCAAAAAAAGAGAATTTGAGTAGTCCAAACGTGAAATGGTGGTAGCTTGCACGATAAGTTGGCGGACCGAGGGGGCAAAGCATTTTAGAATGGATCTTAAGCTTCGCAAGATGCCAAAACACGATGCGGCTAACTGCTTAGTATGTGCCTGAAAGGAAAATATACTGCATCTCCACTCATGACCCAACCCTTTAAGCCACACAACCCCTACATCAACAACTCAATCACCAACCACACAGGCTCCTTTTTCCCATAACATCAGCCTAGTCGCAACATCTACCCCTAACCTAGAATACGTCGTACACCATTCCACCCGACTTCTGACTTCCTCACTCTGAACCAACCGCAACCCAAATGATCACCTCAATCACCCACCCAGAACTTATAATGAACGCCATACTAAGCAAAATCTCTCAATTACATAAGGACCTCAAGTCCAACACTAGCTCACTGATTTGTTTACCATAAATCCACCCCCACCTCTCATTGTACCCCCTGGCAGACTATCCCTCTCAAACTATACCATCTCATCTGAAATGTCTCATAACAAAGTAGAAGCCAAGCTCAACTCTTTTGCCACTGCTTCCAACAAACTCCCCTACCTCAAAATCCCAGCCATCTTCAGCACCACAAGGCTTCCTATCACCCACTGCCCTCCCAGACCACCACATCAACACCTTCATCGAAATCACACAATCCAAACTGAAAGCAACAAACATATTAAACATCATGCTCCTAAACTGTGGCTCAGCATCGAAGTACGCCACTGAAATAGCAGAAACCATCCTACTTCAAAAAATCGACTTATGCCTTCTGACAGAAATTACCTCTTATTAGCCATCTTGGATCTCCTCACCGTACCAGGTTTCTCAATCATTTGTCATGACCGCAAAGACCGCTTCGGCGGTGGCCTAGCAATCATACACAAAAATTACCTACAGCATACACCCTTCTACAGAACTGAATACTCAACCTTTGAATACCTAGGAGTTACGCTATCCTCTAAAGGCCCAACCCCTTTGAAACTCCACATCATCTATCACCCTCCTAGCAGAATTAACAGATCTCATTACTCAAAACTCCTTGAAAGACTCCACAGACACCATCCTAGGAGACCTCAAACTACACCTGAATGATACCAACGACACTACGGTACAAGCACGAGGCCGCTCTTGATCATCCCTGTATTCTCTCAGGCGATCTGGAGAAAGATCTGGAGTCCCTGCAAGCTTGGCTCTCCGATAGGCTTAACGATCTAGCCCCAGTGCTGCCCCCCCGCTTGACATCGAAACGGGTATCGGCCCCCTGGTTTACCACTGCACTGTGGGCTATGCGGCAGCAGTGCAAGGTAGCCGAAAGGGCCTGGCGGGCACACTATGAGAATGTGGACAGGCTGACCTACAAGGCGGCGGTTAAGGCCTATCACCGGGACATTCGCCTTGGGAAAAAAGCTTACCTGGCAGGGAGGATAGAAGCGGCCTCCAACTCCTGCAGGGAGATTTTTACTATAGTGAGAGAGTTCATCTCCCCTCGGTCCATCACATCCGAAGCGGTGCCCTCGGATTCCTGGGCGGCGGATCTTGCCTGTTTTTTTACAAGCAAGATTAAACTCATACAGGACTCTTTTCCACCTGGAGCACCTGCAGGGCCGTTTAAACCTGAGGTTGATATGTTCCCTCCGGCCTCGCAAGGCGCTACGTTGGCTGTGTTTCCATCTTTGGCAGCCTCTGCCTCCTTAGTGCTTATGGGCAATCTGAAATCGGGCTCGCCATTGGACCCTTGCCCAGCTAAATTTCTGGGTAAGTTCGCGGAAGTGATCAATCCATTGGCGAACCCTCTTCTGAATCGCTCATTGAGCCAGGGAGTGGTCCCGTCGGCCTGGAAGCAGGCAATGGTTATTCCGCTGCTTAAAAAGCCGGGTCTCGATCCGAAGGCCCCAGTCAACTACAGGCCCATCTCTCTGCTGCCGGCTCTCGCAAAAATTTTGGAGAAGCACGTCCAGACGGTGCTCTCCAATTTCTTGGAGACTCACGAGATCCTGCATGCCACCCAGTCCGGCTTCCGCTCAAACCTTAGCACCGAGACCGCGCTCCTCGAGGTTTCGGAAACCATCAAAGGGGTGTTGGATACCGGGGGCAAAGTCATGCTGGTGTTGTTGGATCTGTCGGCGGCCTTTGACACCGTCCCCCATGATGGCCTTCTCACAAGACTCTATGAGATCGGCCTTCGGGGGACGGTGCTCAGCTGGTTTTCCTCCTTTCTAGCTGGCCGCCGGCAAACGGTCTGGGCATCTTCAGACACCGCCGTGATGCCGCCTCTGGGAGTTGGGGTCCCGCAGGGCTCTATATTGAGCCCGACCCTCTTTAACATCTTCATGACCCCTCTGGCGGCGTTGGCGGAGTCGTTCAGTGCCCGGATCGTATCCTATGCCGATGACACCCAGCTCCTCTTCTCCTGCGAGAGAGGTGGAGACTTTGATGGGGAGAGTATCCGGAATTGCCTTGGGGCTGTTTTTAAATGGTTCCAACTGAACACCCTCAAGTGCAATTCCGATAAGTCCGAGGTACTCTTCTTTGGGTGCGACACGGAGCCAATCTGGCAGGCCTGGTGGCCCATCGATATGTTCCCCCCGTCTTGTTCTTCCCCAATGGCTAAGAACTTGGGGGTCAAGATGGACAAGGGGCTAACGATGAAAGCCCAGATCCTGGGGGTGACTGGCACCTGCTTCGGCCTGCTAAAGATGCTGCGGAGGTTTCTACCTCTGCTGTCTGAGGGACACAGGAAGCTGACCGTGCAGGCTCTGGTCGAGTCCAGGTTGGATTACGCTAACGTTCTCTACCTGGGCCTACCAGAGTACCTGCTGCAGCGGCTTCAAGTCGCGCAGAACGCGGCGGCCCGGGCCATCTTCGGTCTAAATAGACGTGCCAGCGCCTCTGGTCTATTGCTGACGCTGCATTGGCTACCCATCCGCAAACGGATCGCCTTTAAGGCAATGACTTTGGCCTATAAAGCTCTCCATGCGGTGGGAGCAAAATACCTCCAAAACAGACTGACCTTCTACCAGCCGGCTCGCTCGTTGAGGTCAGAATCTTTATTCCTGGCGGCTGTCCCGCGAGTGAAGAGAGCGCGCCTGGGCGGCCGCTCCTTCGGTTTGCTGGCTCCACAGATGTGGAATTCGCTTCCGCTCTCACTCCGGGGGGCCACCAGTCTTCTTGCCTTTAGGAGAGGTCTTAAAACTTGGCTGTTTATGCAGTAGGCCTCTCAGTAGCCCTTCTTACCGTATTTGGCTTGCTTTCTCATTTTAATTGTGTTGTGTTATGGTGAAGCAGCTTTCCTTACCTAAAGCGCCGGGATACTCTTTTTGAGTGGCCGTTGCGCTATACAAAAGACAAAATAACATAACATAACATAACATAACGAGACTCCCTCCCAGAATCGGAAGGCCTCTCCAAAAACTGTAAAAGGCAAATCCACAACAAAGGTGTGACCTTTCACTGTATCATATCCAAACACGACAACATAACCCTCCACTCCATCCTTCCCATGGGCTGGTCTGACCACCACCTAATTCTTTTCGACCTGAATGTCAAACAAACTAAGAGGCGACAACTCAGAATGATGGAAAGCAAAATGGAGAAATCAACCCTCTCTAACTCATCTCTCACTCCTCTGAACATATGTAAAGCACTCTGATACCTCCGGGTCTAGCCAGCGCTATAAAAAACTCAAATAAATAAATAAAATATAACAAACATTGGCGTAGCCAATAGGTCTCGCCTTTGGGATCTTATAAGTGTTTAGCCAGAGCTATTGACTTTGCCAATGTTTTTAAGCTATGTTGTAGAGCAGTGTGGCTGATGTAGAGCATGTTGAAAATGTATTACAAATAAGTGTTATAAGCATTTTTATTACCTTATATATAACCAAAAAGACATTATATACAACTGAATGAACCTATTAAAACAATAATTAACATAAAAATGTATTTTGTCATTGCAACGCTGACAACTTCTTCCTGCCTGTTCCAATGATTGTTTGTTATAGGTTGTTTTGTTGTTATGGGGGGTTGGAGGTTGGAAAATAGTACCTGAATTACAACACGAGCAGCGGATGGACAATAGGGGGGAATCAAAAGATGCCATATTCCGTGGGCAGACTGAGGTGGTGCTGACTGATGCTGAAGAGGTATTGAATGATGCTGAGGTGGGGTGCTAGTGCAGAGGTGATGCTCAGGTGATGCAGAGTAGTACTGAGGTGGTGATGAGTGATACTGAGGTGGTGTTGCGTGATGCTGTGGTCCTTAGACATTCTGAAGTGGTTGTGCTGCACTGGTGCTCAGGTGGTGCTGAGCTAGTGCTCAGGTGGTGTTTAGTGATGCTGAGTTGGTGCTGTGCTGAGATGATGCTATGCTGAGGCTTAGGTGGCGCTGCACTGATGCTGAAATTGTAGTTGGTTGTTGCAGAATTGCTGCTGAGGTTGGGCTGCATTGGTGCGGAGTTGGGACTGCTCTGGTGAAGGTGCACTGATGTGGAGGTGGTGCAGTGCTGTTGCTGATAAGGTGATGTGCTGATGCTGAGATGGTGCTGTGCTGAAGATGAGGTGATTCTGCGCTGGTGTTGAGTTGGTGCTGTGGTGGTATACAGGTGATGCTTAGTGATACTGAGGTGGTGCTGAGTGATGCTATGGCGGTGCTAAGTTATGCCAAAGTGGTGTTAAGTCATTCTGAGGTCGTGATGAGTGATGCTGAGGTGGTGATGCTGTGCTGGTGCTGAGTTGGAGCTCTGCTGAGGTGATGCTGTGCTGATGCTGAGGTGATGCTGCGCTGATTCTGAAGTGGTGCTGTACTGATGCTGAAGTGGTGCTGTGCTGGTTCTGAATTGCTGCTGAGGAGGAGTTGCGCTTGTGTTATGGTGGGGCTACACTGGTGTTAAGGTGGGGCTGCTCTGGTGTTGAGGTAGGGCTGTGCTGGTGGTGATGCATAGTGGACTCATCACACAAGGCTATTTTGGTTTTATTCGTGCATTTCTTGATCTGTGGATTCTAGGCAGCCTTGGTATTTTTTAGGTCCCAAGGGCTTGACTTGTGACATGCAACTACTTCAAGTGCAAATCCTGCTGGAAATAAAACATCCTATATCCGTGTTTAACTTGCATGACGATTCATAGCAGGTCTGATTTGCTTTTTATCCTACCAAAACACCAGCTCCATCTGAGAAGTTTAAGTAACATTGTGACCTTTTATTTAGTGTGTGATGCATATTTTGTTGTTTCGCCATCCTTAATAGGTGGAGCCGTGTTCTTGAGCTCAGCTGAGCTCCCTCGAGACGATGAAAGGCTGCATCTTCCCAAGTGGAATCAACCTCAACCAACATGCTAGCAAGAAACAGGGGACTTTAAAACTAGAACCACAAGATGGCAAATTTCCGACTAAAACAAGTGCCCTTCCAACTGAAAGCTGTGTTTTAAATATGAGCCCAACTTCTAACTCCGGAATTACTTTATTATTACCAAAAATGGATTTGATTTTATGTGTCTTAATTTAAGGAGTAATTGTGCCTAACACCGGCTCTTGGCTCTTAAGAACGATGTGTACCTAATGAAAACATTTTATGGGGTCTGCTCAAAGAAGTGAACATTGAGTCGGCTGGCCCAAAAAATAAGCTTCCTTCTTTAGACATGAGGCGTCCACTTTCTGAGAAATAGATGTCTGGCAGTATTTGCCAAGCACATGACTAAATGCAGATAGGACTATTTTCGTATCGACCACCTAGATGATAAATCGCATGATAGTAAAATGTGTAATGTACAGTTTAGAAGTAAAAAGTGTAGCGTAGATCAATCCATTGCTTTGGTAATTAAGTGCAAAACAATGGCAAGTGAGGGAAGACTGAAGAGCTGTCAATGAGCTATAGTAAAATTATCATTCAAACAGAACGCCCCATGTTCTTGTTTCTGCCCTACGTGAAATATTTGCTGTTCTTGTTACTTATCTGACCTTTTTCAGTGCTAGACTTATTGAGGGGGTCTTCTCTGGTTAAGAGGGCAGGTATGAAGTCAGTAAGTGGCCACAGACCTTGGTTGTAAACACGCTATAGAACTTCAGTGTACTATGGAGACTTTTTCGCTTGCTACTAGGCGTATTTTCTTCATTTTTGCAATCACCCATGTAAATAAATGAACCTGCATTTTAGAACTGTGTCACCGATTTCAAAAGTTGTTTAAGTGAGTGGCCACGGTGGTTGAGATTTAACAGAAAACCGCAGAGGGATCTATAAGCCATGGCGATTTAATTCCATCTTGTACAACTACATGTAGAAGACGCACGCTTGTCTCATGGCAAGCACGCAGTGTTGTGGGAGGGTGTTGCAAAGAGGGAGCAGTGACCTGGGAGGGATGGGGAGGTCAAGCAGTGTTGTGGGAGGGGGTTGCAGAGACGGGTGGAAGGAAGCAACAATTAAGGGGTTGAGGGCGGTGAAAAAGGTCAACTAAGTTATGTACAAGTAGGCGGGGCAAACGATACATGATGTCACTCACTACAATCCCTGGTGCTTAGATGAACCGGCACCCATGATTACAAATGAAAAATAAGCACCCAGACAACGGAGTGTGGGAGAGATCTACTGAGATAAGCAACAAAATTGGCATGAAAGAGTGGGTGGGGCCAGCAACCACATGAATATAGAGTGCTTAAACCCAAATTAGGTGAGAAGCTGGGAGCAGGCCCGTACAACCAGCGACGTGCGGGACATGGTGGATCACAGAACAATGGCACAGCAAATGAGCTGCGAGGGGCGGGGGTGTTGGTGTGGGAATGGCACAGGGTGATTACGTGAACTGAGAACAGCACCATGCGCCAGCGAGTGTCAAGGTGGGAGCGGAAAGCAAAAGTAGTGCACTGAAGAAAAACATATGGACCATAGTGAAAGGATCCATGTAGCAGGAGCAGTCTCCAGGGCGCAACAAAGGAGCCCAAAGGTGGGACAAATGTATACTATTCACTAACAAAAACAAAGGAATTAATAAAGGCAGATGAACGAGCCATTGGAAAGCGCTGGGAGTATTTAAAGCCCATATAGTGAATACCACATGTATCCAAGACAGGGCATGTGTACTGCCTAGGCTCGACCTAAAAAACACATATAGAATTAAATATCCACCTTCTTCAGAGTCCAACTAGACCATTCCAGAAAACGCCCGAAAGACCTCTTCAAGATCATCAAAAACAAAACCTCCTCTATTCCCCAACATTGTACAGATTCCTCCACTAAATGATGTGAAGAGTTTGCTAAATTCTTCACAGACACAATACCAAACATTGAACTCTCATGAGACCCTCTCCCCCCTGCTCCTGCCTACAAAGACCCCACATCCAATGTCGACCAGGGCACGTACCCCCTCACAAAGTGATGTTGATCTCAATAACTCTAACACCTCAAAACACCAGAGCCACAGCGCAAACCACCTCCATCCAAATAACAAAGCAAACTGGTCCGGATTCAAAACCATATCTGAAAAAGAAGTCAGGGAAATACTATCATCCATAAAGCCAACCTCCCGCCTCTCCGACCCACTTCCATCCCCCCTTGTAAAACCAGCGTCTGTTCTTCATCCAAGTTGATATTGGGATTTTCACCACCAGTATCCATGCCTTGAGAAAGTCTTAGTGCAAGACGAAACGCGTGTTGGCAAATTACGTGCTGGGAGATTTTACACGAATACTTTTGAATACCAATAAAGAACTGATGAAATTACAAGAAGATTGACTGAATTTACTTTTGAATCGTCTGGATCTTCGCATCTGAAGATTATGCTTGTTACATTTTGTCCTATTGTCCAATAGAGGGTTTATTGATCCTGAACAAACTGTTACTTAGCAAGAATTTGAAAGAGAGACTTATAAGGTGTGCTTTGGGTAGCCTCAATTTTGTTTTTTACACTTCTCAACACCCTCGCACAATGAGCACGCATCAGTGGCACCATCCTACAAGGGCAATCATCATACCTGAATAAAAGATCTATCCTAAACAAAATAAGCAAGTACATATTGTCAGTAACACCAGTCACACAAGGAGTCGCAAAAAGATCAATCCTATTTCCTACCCTCTTCAACTTCTACCTGCAACCTTATGCACAGATCCTGAAACAAGCGATAATTGCCTACCATCCGCAGATGACACCCAAATCTATATCAAAATCTCCTCACTCAAAGACATTCAACATCTCCCACACTATTTCCCTGATACACACCTGGCTCAATAACAACCACCTATATTTAAATCCTAAAAGAATGAACTTCTCTTCATCCTGGCTACAAACAATCCCACCCCCATCCGCCACTAGCTCGACAGTCTAACTGCTCTAAACTGTAAACTAATGACTTTAAACTCCATCAAGTCACTTGGTATTACTCTTGGCATAAGCCTGAATATGACAGAACATATCAATGTCTCTGCAAAAAGTGCCTTCTACAACCTATGACATATTAAAAAAATCAAAACACTTATCCCTTCTGAAGACTTGAAGACCGTAATCCAAACCCCTGTCCTATCCAAGTTTGACTACAGCTACGCAATAATTACCGGCACTCCAAAAACCCACCTTCTGCCAATGAAGTCCATTATTACCCAGCGGCTAAACTGATCCCTGGAGAGAGACGATTCAACCACATCACTCCAATCCTAAAGAAGCACAACTGGTTACCATTTGATGCGAGGAGTATATTCAAAACCGCCTGTATAACACACAAAGCTCTTTACCCCGAAAGCCAAATCTATCTTCTAACAAAAGACCTCCAAATAGCTCTAAAACCCTTCTTCTCATCCCCCCAAATTCAAGAAAACCAAATCCCTCACCCGATTCTCCTCTTGAAAAGCCCTGAGAATCTGGAATACCTTTCCTAAAGAACTGTGTGACATCCAATCCTACCTTCACTTCACAAAAAACCTTAAACTGTCCATTCTCAACAAATTCCTACACTAATCCACACATGCAACCTTGCTCGACCCACCCAATACCCCATCCAATAAACTTACTGACACTCTGACATCGATCTCAACCCCCTCTGGTTACCACTCCCAAGTCCCCTGATATATTATATTAACTTTTGCTCCCCACGTTTATCCATCTCCTGCAATTGATCCCTGTGTTCCTGCCCTATATTGTATGAGTTTTCTCTCCCACTTCTTCTATGACTACTGTAAATGATGAAAACAATGCACTTGTCACTCTTGTAAACAGGCTGTAGATCCTGTACTCGATCTATATGTAACTCTTGTAAAGCCATGTCCTATGATTACAGCTCCTGTAATCGCTCTATATACAATTCTTGGGAAGCGCTCGGATGACCATGGGTCTAGTTTGCGCTATACAAAAACTTAAATAAATGTATAAAATGTTTTTTTAAACCTTAAAAGTTACACCAATAGTGCTCCTAAATAAAAAAAATCCTCTCAATAGGAGCTTAGCAACATCAAAAAGTCACGAACAACTACTACTCACACTCTGAAAGCCTTCTTAGCACAATTTTTTTGTGTTCCCGAGATACTTTGTCCCCAAAAGAACAGTCGTTTGCGCAATGTGGTGTAATAGCAAACTCTGCGGATTTCGTGTTACAAGTATAATGAGAAAATGTCAAATCAGACACGAGATTAGTCCGGTGGAACACAAGTTAGGCCCCGGCTCAGTTCACAAGTCAGTCCGTGCCCCCGTGGGCGTCATTTAACTTGCAGGTGTCAAAACGTGCCAACTCGTTTCCACACAGTTCTTTGAAACATTTAAGATAATTCTCTTTCTTGACCAAAGCACATGATTTGTGTCCTTCATATACCATTGTGATTAAAACTAAAAAGTGGGAGCTTTTCTGTGTCTTTGTAGAAAATATTCTTGCAAGGACGTGTTTGACTCGAGCGCAGACATTAATAGAACGGCAGAATGATATTCCTGTGATAAGTCAGCCTCTATGGGCCTTCAAACTCGGACAGGCAGTTAGAACATTAAAAAAAAAATTGAGATTAAAATCGGGTGTTTATTGAATCAGATGAATTTGTTGAAGTAAATGAAACCACTTTAGGAGAAAAAAAACTAAAAGCTGTCTACTTGTATTGTGATGAAAACAGACTTGCGATTAGGAATCTGAATTTGGTTATATAATCAAAAGCAAATATGACATTAAAAGTAGGGCGTTAGCCTGAGAGTGGAGCGCGTGTGTGAAACCCTGACTGCCACTGAACCTCTTTAGCACACAGGGCGGATACAACAGATAACCAGCAATCCGCTGCACCTTGTCCCCCAACAGCAGTTGCTGACCTCCACCGACATAGGTCAGTCCGTTTTAAAATAACGCCATTAGCAGCAGCAATGGACGAAGAAAGCAGCTGATGCAGAGTGGGAAGAGATAAAGAGATGCCCCGATAACAATAAGCTCCCTTCTAAAACCTTCCCTTCAAAAAAGGTGGACATTTGCTCCGATAGGGTTAGTCTTAGGTTTGGATAACATTTCTCATATTTTAAAGATTTCAGAAAGAATTCCTGAATGTATTATTTGTTTCAGTGAAGACGTATGAGACCTACATCTTTATGGCTGAATTTCACACCACCTCAAACATGCTTCCTTCTCTTGCAAAACTGTGACCTGAACTGGAAGGCCACAAATGTGTCACAGGAGAGTGATTTTAAACTAGTTCCCAGAGGACACGTTGGTTTTCAAGGAGAATAGAGCAAAATGCAGTATTTCCGAGACTACTGCTCTTGACCTGTGCCTGACTAGGAGTAGATGCAGGGATCATTGATAGGCAGCAGTGGCAGAAATCACACATAATGCCACGTGTAAGTCTGCTGCCTGCAATTATGTTAGAGACAGACAAAGAGAGAGAGAGAGACAGAGTGCTGGACATCTGCCGGCTGCCGGCAGGCATGGATGCCTTCGGCGCAGCAACTGGTGATGGGTAGGCTCAGGGACAAGTCCCTACAGAAGCAGCAGGTGACTGATGGGCCGAGCTCCTCGAACGGACGACAGAGTGACAATATGGGACCAGTGGCGGCTCTTGCGGCCAAGATGGACTCCGTGCTGGCCGCGGTGGAGCGCATAGGTACCACCCTGGACCAAACTAAGGTATCCCTGGAGGCCCGGATCGATAAGGTCACATCTGACTTCACTCTTCTTCACGCCGACCACCGCAAGCTGTCGGAGTCTGTTGCTGGGCAGCGCCAGTCACTTCAAGAGCTGCAGTCTGTGGTGCAGAATCACGCTTCGGCGCTTCAAGACATTATAGACAGGGTCCATGTGCTGGAGGATCGCATTGAGGATGCGGAAGGACGCTCCCGACGTAACAATGTTCGGGTGGTCGGGCTCCCGGAGGGCGAAGAAGGGAAAGAACCGGAGCGGTACACCGAGAACTGGCTGCTGGCCCTCCTACCCTCGGGAATGTTGTCCCCACACTTTGTGGTAGAAAGAGCGCACAGGGTGCCGGCGCAGCAGCCTCGGCCCGGAGCCCGGCCCCACCATTCCTCTTCAAGCTGCTCAATTATCGTGACCGGGATGTGGTGGTACGCGAAACCAGAAAGCTGGATGATCTGACAGTGGGGAACAGCCGTGTGATGTTCTTCCCGGACTATACGGCAGCAGTACAGAGAAGGAGGAGCACGTACCTGCCGGTGAAAAAGCAGCTAAGGGAACTAGGACTGCCGTACTCTTTGCTGTTCCCCTCCCGCCTCTGTGTGCTCACCAAAGAGGGTGTCCGCTTCTTTGATGCACCGTCAGAAGTCTGGGACTGGCTAGAAGAGACGGGACAGTGGAAAGGTGCGCGATCTGTGGGCCCGGAGGAGGGTCAGTGGCAGGTGCAGAGATCAAAAAGGCGCAGAAAGAGGGGGGCCCGCCGCGGCCCGGGCTCCGGTCCGGCTGTGCCCAGCCCGGAGAAACTGCGTCTTGAAAGGCAGGAAGCTCTTGAAGCGGTTGCGACCCTGGGAGCGGTGAATGGTGCTGCCCGAACGGCTTCCCAGCCACACAGCGAACCGGGTAGGAGTGGCTCCTCATCACCATCTACAATACTTTCCGAAGATATGAACATGCCAGTGGTAATACCCCAAACGGCTGATCTCCTTATGTGAAGTGCCCTGTGGCGGACATGTAGAGGTCCCTGTCTTTGACTTTGTGATTGCTGGTGATATCCTTCTGATAACATTGCTGTGTGCGCTGTTGTGCTAAGTTTGTTCTATTCAAGTATGATTGCGCTGCTATGAAAAGTTATGTGGCTAACTGGCTGTGGGTATTTTGGCAGGCTCTGGGTTGGGGGGTACTGAGTATTCACTGCACTCGAGGGCTCTCCTGCTGGCGTCCCGCAACGGCCCGATGCGTTTGTGGGCCCTAGATTCCCAAAACACCTCTTGAACATCCGGGTGGTCGGATTCAGGGGCGCAGCGTAGTGCGATTGTTGGCAGCACACTCACCCAGACAGTCATTGCGCTGGACTAACACATTTTTGTGTGGTGGATCTTGTTGAGGTTTGGACACATACCCTCTCGGGGGCTCGCCCTTTTTTTTGCGCTGTTTGTGATTGTTCTCATGTTTCAGTTGCGGCACACTGACATTCCTCTCCCCGCTGGTGTTTGTAAGCTCCCTCCGCGGTGTTCCTAGGAGGGAAGGTACTCTCTAGTGCGGGGGTGGTTGAACGGCCAGGAAATCCTGCTGGGGTCCCTCTATGCCCCGAACACAGATCAGCCCTTCTACCTCGAGAGCTTGAATCACATCCTTCACCCATACGCTGGTCTCCCTTGGTTGCTTGGAGGGGACTTTAACATGGTGCTAGATGTGCGCTTGGACCGATCCTTCCCGCCCCTCCGAGCTGCGGCAGTGGCTTTCAGTGCACATGCGTTTAGAGATTGGCTTTCGTACTGGGAGGTGCTTGACCTCTGGCGCGCACAGCACCCCATAGATAGGGTGTATTCTTACTACTCTTCAGTCCATGACCTGCATGTCCGGTTGGATCGGATAATCGGCACTCGGTCACTGCTCCCGCTCCTTACCAAATCAGACTACCTAGGGAGAACACATTCCGATCACAACCCCCTATGGTTTCAAATCAGCTGGGAGGCATATTGCCCACCCGTGCCTACGTGGAGGCTGCAGCCTACTGCGCTCGAGGATGCAGAGTTCCGCTCATCCCTGGGCTTGGCCTTCTTAGCCTACTTTGAGGCCAATGAAGGAACGGCGAGCAGTACCTTGGTGGAGTGGAATGCACATAAAGTAGCCCTACGCAGACACTGCATGGGGGCCGCATGGAATATACGCAGAACACTGTCCGCCTCCCTGACGCGCTTGGAGACGGAGCTCCTACGATATGAGAGAGAGGGGGAGGGGACAGGTGGGCACTCGCGCACACTGGGCGAACTGCGCACTAGACATGCAGCCCTGATGGAACAGTTGCGCTGTCACAACTATGCGGCGCATACGGCCAGAACCCATGCCAAGGCAGACAGAGCCGGCCGGTTGCTAGCCTGGTTGGTGCAGAGAGATGGGTGCGGAGCCCCGATAGGAGCCCTGTGCACAGCGGTGGGGGAGATGGTGTACACACAGCGCGAAATCCATCGTGTTCTGACCGATCACTATAAGCAGTTATACAAAGCCCATGGCACGGGCCTTAGGAATGAGTTGGAAGCTTCCCTGGATACTGTCGCTTTGCCTGTGGCATCAGAGGACCACAGAGATGCGCTTCGTGCCCCCCTCACACGGGAGGAGGTGGGAGATGCGATTCGGGACATGGCGATGGGAAAAAACCCCGGGTCGGACGGCCTAACCGCCGAATACTATAAGGCGAAAAGAGACATTCTCACGCCCCTGCTCCTCCAGCTGTATAACACAGCTATAAGCGACAACTCGCTTCCCCTGTACATGCGGGAAGCGTTTCTGGTCTCATTGCCCAAGCCGGACAGAGACCCCACTGCTTTGAGTTTGTACAGACCGCTCGCAATGCTTACTGTGGACTATAAAGTTTTTGTGAAAACTCTTGCAGAGCGGCTCACGTCGGTGGTCCCTCACCTAGTACACTCTGATCAAAACGGGTTCATGCCAGCGAGTTCCACGTCCCTGAACCGTAGGAGGTTTTGTCGAGTGGTGGCTGAAGCGACAAGAGAGTGGCCCAGGGCGGTATGCCTAATAATAGACCTGAAAAAGGCCTTTGATTGCCTAGAATGGGGGTACCTGTCTGCGGTGTTATCAAGTTACGACCTTGACGCGGGCTTCTTACAGATGGTTAGGCTCCTCTACAAAAACCCTGTGGTCCGAGTGCGGCTAGGTCCTTATATCTCCGAAGCGGTTGAGGTGGGCCGGAGCACCCGGCAGGGATGCCCGTTGTCCCCGCTGCTGTACGCGTTGGCTGTGGAACCCCTGGCGGCAGCACTGAGGCAAACGCTGGGAGACGGAATTACCCTGGGGGACGCGATCCACCAGGTATCACTTTATGCTGATGACCTGCTGGTGTTCGTGAGGGACCTGACACGTATACCGGAACAACTAACCCACTTGCTGAGCCAGTTTGCGGTTGTTTCGGGGCTCCGGGTGAACGCAGGCAAGTCCTGCCTCTATGCGTTTAGTACGGGGCTGGAAGAACCGGGGTATTGTCTCGAAGGCACGAGAGTCCAATGGAAGGCTGACACCTTCAAGTATCTAGGGATTCAGATCTACCGGCAACCAGCTGATCTCTTTGATGGCAACCTGGGACAGGCGGTCGCTGCGCTTCGATCCCAGATACGCTTTTGGTCCTCCCTCCCGCTAACCACTACGGGTAGAGTGGCTCCTGCCAAGATGGTCATGCTCCCCTGACTCCTGTACTATTTTGTTAATTTGCCTCTCTTTATCCCGGCCTCTTTCTTTTCATCACTTAACGCAGTCCTGCGGGATTTTATCTGGGGTACGTCTCGACACCGATTGGCGTTAGTGAAACTATTCTTGCCAACAGATAGTGGAGGGCTGGCTGCCCCCTGTTTCGAACATTACTACCTGGCCGCCCAACTCCAATGGATTGCCCGCTGGTTGGTGGATAGGGGCAGAGAAGATACCGCTACAATTGAGCCACCGTACTCACTGGAGCATGTTACCAAGCTCTTCCACCCTCTGGTGGCACCTGCGAAACCCACTCCACTACTGCTGGCAGTGGCGTATAAGTGCTTTCGCAGAGCCCTTTTCCTCACTCAAAGGGTGCTCCCGTATGCGCCTGCGGTGCCCCTGGAGGGTTTCCCGGGAGGTGAGGGGGTCCTCACACGTCCCATGCTGGAGAAATGGAAAGAGGCGGATATCCAGACACTGGGCGACCTCTTTAGAGATGGTGCGTTAGTAGCTTATGAGACGATGGTCTCTGAGGACGGGCTTCCCCCTGGGGGGTTCCTGCTTCATGGCTCAATTGTGGCAAGGATGACGGCCAGGTGGGGAGACGTGGCGACGGAGCCTGAACAGTACTTAACTATGCAGTACCTTCACGTAATGGGGAGGGGCACGCACCTGGTCCGCTGGTTAGCTGGGTCGTTAAGGGTCCACACGGGGACTAGTCTGGCCCCACTCAGGGATAAATGGGAGCACAACATAGGCAGGTTACTATCCGATAAGGAGTGGGAAAGAATCCTTAAAAGCCCGGTACGCATTCTCAGAAATATGCGCTTCCGTCAGATACAACTTTATGTTGTTCACAGGGCTTACCTCACGCCCGAGCTCATCAACAAATATTTCCACCGCACAGACGTGTCCTGCCCCAGGTGCGGCGAGGTGGGCGAGGGCTCCTCCACCTTTTGTGGAGTTGCCCTAGGCTGGGCACCTACTGGAGTGAAATAGGTGAGCTGCTCCGGGAATGCACGGGTCGTATCATACCCTTTGACTGGCCGGAATACATTTTGCACCATTTCAGGCGGCCGCCCAAAGACAAGGTATCATCCCTCTTTTTAGATCTGGGGATGGTGGTGGCTAAACGCGTCCTTACGAGGCGATGGAAGGCACGTGACCCTCCATGTGTTCGGGCGTGGACCTTATCCTTTCAAGTGTGGGCTAGGGCGGAGTGGACGGCCATATGCAGAGAGGAAACGGTGGGGCTCCGCAGAGAACCAATGGCGGAGCGCTGGGAACACATGCTTAGCACATTACACTCACCGGATGAGGCCGGGGGTGCGGGAGCTGTAGAGAGTTAGGCGGCGCCCTTTGGGGGTTGGAGTGTACCGTGGGCTGTTCCCCTGTCTAAATAATTAATTAGATGCTGCCTTTGACTCTTGAAGTCATGCAAGTTTCAGGTTCAGGCCCAGCTGTGGCTGTGGTGCGCGCGCCTGCGGGGGATGGGGGCTCTCGGGGGGGAGAAGGGGGAGGAGTGCAAGGGACCAATATGTATATGTGTCTGTGATTTTGCCGCTGTTGTTTTCTTCTTTTTGCTTATTTCCAGTTGTTGTAAAACAAAAAAGTCATCTTTGTGCACAAGTCCGCGAGGGTAGGATCCACCTTAAAGTCTACTAATGCAGTAAGCTCAGGGAGTGGACAGTCATGGACTAACTCGGGGGCAGCCCTCCTGGCACCCCACGCTCTAGCCAGCATTGGGCGGTCATCCTTTCCATATGGCTTACTGCACCCGGGGTATAGTGTTCCTCAAATGTACCGATATAATGTGCACAGACGCTTATCTGACATGCCTAGTTTGCTGTGTTGATGCTGTTAAAATGCCTATGTAATGTCATATCTCTAAAAATGCTAATAAACAGATTTGACAAAAAAAAGAGAGAGAGAGACAGAGAGAGAAATAAAGAGATAATAAGTTTGCTGTCAGGACCGCATGTCAATGCTTGGGCCGTAAAAACGAAGGCAGAATAGTGAATTATGCAGAAAGGGCACCAGCGTCCAATAAGCGTGCCAGTTCATCACTAGTGTACCCAGATGGCTCCATGTTAGCTGAACATCACTTACCCATTCCGGGGCTCTCATTTAACATACCAGCGTCGTTAGAAAGTCATCTGCATAGGTTGGATCAAAACAGTGATTTGTGAAAAGGAAGCAATGGCCTTGATACATACACATGTGCTGTTGCCAGTGAAAATAATCTAATGCCTTAATCAAAAAGTGTGTATTGGTGATTAGTTGACGACCTGCGATAAAGCCATTTTGATCGAGGTGAATAAGATCAGCAGCCATGGTATGAAAACGGGTTGATAGTAATTTGGTAGTAATTTTATAATCCGAATTCAATAATGTAATGGGTCTATATGAATTAGGATCTTTAGAATCTTTCCCCTTCTTCAGAAAGCTCACTACCGTACCTTCATGAAAAGAATCTGGAACTCGCCCACCGTTCAACATAGAATTTAACAATTGCTGCTAATCTTGTGAGATCCTGCGAAGTAGCGCTTGTGCTTCATCTACATCGGTCAACATGTGAAATTTGCCTTTAACGAGAACCTTTAGCTTTGATTGTTGAGCAATCATGGCTTGGGCGCCTTTATCTTTGAATAGATGAAGAATTTTAACAAATTCCTTCCTCCTCCTAGCTGCGGCAGCGGACATGTCCGAGAAAATCCAGCACTTGGTGGTAGCGTTGGCAGCAAATTGTCTTTGTTTGAAGGCTTTGGAAAGAATTGTCTCTTTAACACGAACATCGGAAAAATTCACCAAAATGGTCCGAGGAAGTGTGGAGTTAGAGAGGGGCTGAGCTGGAACCCGATGGGCACGAGTGATCGTTAAGTCCCCTTTAAATTCAGGAATAACCTCATGAAGGAAGAAAGAGGTAACCCATTGCATCATATCTGAGCCCTCAATTTTCTCGGAAACTCCAACTATTCTAAGATTTTCCAAATCATCAAGTTTAGATTCAAGTTCTTTTGAAGTTTTGGAAAAGATTTGGACCTCCTTCTTAACTTCTGTCATATGATCTTCCAGACCAGAAATTCTAGTCTCAGCTTCTTGAAGACGGGCGGGAAAAGAAGACATTGAATCTTCAATTTTATCCAAATGTTGATTAATAACAGCCAGCTCCGTTCTTTGAAATTGCTTCATCTCCCTCACCTCATCCAAAATCAGGTTTAACATATCCCTAACTGATATCTGAAACTCTCAAGTCGTCTCAGTCTCCAACCCTAAAATTGGACTATGCAAATTGGTGACGCCAAGGGATGTGAAGTCGGTATGTAACGCTGCAGGGGTAGCTACGGCATATGTCCCTTTGCCAGCAGATGGTAAGCTTTTTTCCTTAGAGGGGAAAGGATTAGTTACAATTGTATCAGCAGAACTTAACGCTAAGCCCAAATTCTTTGGAAAGTCCATAGTAACTGAAACAGCTGGTATTTCTGACAGACAGCTAGAAATCAATCCAATAGCAGGCAAGGCTGAAGTGTTAGACAATGACATAGTGGATTTTTTCTCAAATAAAGGAAACTGTTTAGGAGTTTTAAGAGCCACCGGCGTCATCACCTCTTTAGATGCCTGCGAGCCGCTTTGAATAGATTGTTTAGTCAGTTCTATCAGTGTAGCTCCATGATTATCCTCAGCCTCCCCAGGCGTCTCTTGCACGGGATTATTACCTAAATTAGGTGGAGTAAACAAGGTAGAGACGGTGTCAGGAGACTCCTCTTCATCTTCACCAGAGCTTTCAGAAATATCAACAACAGGGTCCTCTGTGCCCGCTTCAATACCGGCACGTTTGGTAGCATCTGCCTCCTCTTTGGCTTGCTGGTGACGTATTCTCGCCTTAGCACGTGCGGTTAAAAGTTTCCCCATCACGTAACTGCTTTGATTTATGCGCTTAGTAATAGCCCAGGTGTGGTCCGAAATCTGATTAATCAGTGTAGCCAGTTATAAGAACAAGGATAGGAAGTCCAAAATTCTCCCCGGGCTCAAACCAAGACCCTTCGCGTGTAAACTCACCAAAAAAGTATGACGTTATCTGGTATTTGGGAGCACGCAAATAAGGAGCCGGGCCAAAAATCAATAGTCAATAATTTCCAAATCACACCAACCACCAGCTGATGCTCTCTGTAGACACACAATACCGGCCCCTGCCGCTAAGGATGCTGGAACATGAAGTCCTACCCACACTGCGGCCGTTGTGAGATGAACAAAGCTACGGCGGCGGGGGGACTTACCAAAAAGGTAATAAAGATTGACAGAAGCGGCAGGTGGCAAGAAATGTAGAAAAAGCAAAAACAAAAAAAAAAGCAGCATACAGTTGTGGCTGTTCCTACAGTAGTGGTTTTCTGATCCGAATTCCAACATTTTTATTCAATCGTTTTCCAAGCTGTCGCCAAAATTTTCTTCTGAGCATAAGGTGTATCATAAACAGAGTAACAGGAGAGTCCAACCGCCGTGCGAGACCACTGCGGCCCCCGGCGAAAGCAGGTCGGCAGAACAGTCTTTTACCTGGGGTGTTCGCGCAAGAGGACGGCAGGCAGAGGGTTAGGTCAGGGGGTGGGTTTCAGGGGGTGGGGGATAGGAGGTTACTTAAGGGGACAGGAGAGGAAGGACTTCCTCTTCCTTTCCCCAGTGCCTCAGGGAATAGGTTTAGTTTTGTGGTGCTCGTGTAGTTTAGGTAGGCGGGGTGTGAATTAGTGGGTGTCGCCACTGGTGCCCCGGTGTGCGGCGCAGTTGGAAGGTTGTTGGGAGTTTGCTGAAACGGGGGTGAGAGGAGCGCTTCGGGAGCCGGCATGGAAACGCCCGATGCGGAGGCGGTGCGGGCGGCGTTGCAGGTGCTCGACCGGGCTGGGAGGGCCGACCTCCTCCAGCCCGGCGTTTTGGAACAGGCGTGGGTCGGGATGACCCGTACGCCTATGCCCGCTTCTGCGGGAGTCGCTGCAGCTGTCGCCGCATGTCTGGATGAGCCCCTGGGGGCTCGAGGAGGTACGTCAGGGTGGGGGAGGGGCAAAAAGCAACTGGATGCCCCCAAGCGCGGCGGGAAGCGGCTGAGCCTCCCGGCATGCGCAGAAGGTGTGGGTGAGGTCCTGGGTGGGGTGGGAGGCCCGGGGGGGGGCCATGACCGTGCAACAGCCTGCTGGGGAGCCCAGGCAGGGTTTGGTGGTTTTAACCCCACCGGCTGGTGAGTCGGGCGGCGAGGGGCCCTTAGTGGACTATGGAGTCAGCAGTGAAGGCGAAGGTAGTGGGGGGGAGGACCTGGGTGATTGGGAGGTGGCGGCTGGGGACGAGTTCACCCTCATGCTGTCGGGGGGGTAGGTCTCTGGGGGGGAGGAGGGTGACCCCTTGAGTGAGCAGCCGATGGACCTTTCTGGGTGCAGGAAGGGTGTGGTCAGGGCACAGGGATCCAAGGGCAAGGGCCCCCTGAAGGCGCAGCAGCTTGGGGGGGCGGGGCCTGCGGCGGGGAGCCCCTCGGCACCCCCACCTGGTAAGGGTACACTGGGGGACCTGGAGGGCAGGAGTTCGTGGTATGCCAGGTGGGAACACATGTCGGAGGAGGAGAGGGTCCGCGACCAGTGTCGCATTATTGAGGAGACGGAGGGGGAGTGGCTGCGCCTCTGTTCGGCCAGGGAGGCGAAGGCAGGTGGGGTGCCCAGGGGCAAAGGGGCCTCGGCACCTGCGCGTGGCAGGGGTGCAGTTGGTGGACGAGGTAGAGGCGTTCCAGGGGCCCAAGGGGAGTGGGTCTGGGTAGAGGTGTCAGGGACTACCTTGGCGGCGCAGAGACCTGGTGGCACTGGGGCCTCCCCGGGCACATACGGCTCGAGGGGGTGTGGGTACAGGCCAGCAGGGACAGCTGGCAGAGGCCTGGGTAGGCAGGCGGGGCACAAAACGGCCTCCAAACGCCGGGACAAAGCAGCAGGGGGGTCCGCGGCGGCCTGCCCTCCACCGAGGGAGCGGGCACCGGTGATGTTGGAGTGCGAGTTTGTGCCTGGAGGGAAAGGAAAAGGTGCCAAGAGGGTGGTGACTGAGGTGCGTGAGTTGGTGGTGCCGGATGTGGAAGATGAGATATTGGATTATGAGGATGAGGAGGATGTGTTGGAGGAGGGTGAAGTGCGCGAGGTTGAGAGTTGGGGGAAGGGCAGAGCGGCAACGAGCAAGTTTGGTGTTTTCCAGGAAACACGAGATGGCGCCGGTCGGGCCATCAGAGGAGGGGTGAAGCCGGCGGAGATGCGGCGGATGGAGCGGGACGCCCCGGCAACTTTATCAGGTGAGGGCGCATGGTGGGACGCATGGGGGAAGGGACTAAAGGAGGGAGGAAGAAGGCCTGCCGGTCGGTGGGTGTGGGGGATGGGTCTGTGAGGGAGACAGGGCCCCCAGGTGGGGCGGGGCCTGTTTCGCTGGATGGTAAGAAACAATTGGCGACGGTGAGCGCGCAGACTGACGAGACTGAGGATCATGGGAGTAAAGAGGAGGTTGTGGAGAAATTGCGGAAGAAGTTGCCGTATATGGGTTTGGCGATGCCTCTCGGGTCGCATTTGTCTGAGAAGACGAGGGCAAAGATTTGGCGGCATGAGTACGTTGATGTGTTTAAACTCCTGCACAGGGAGATTCAGGCGAAGGAAGGGTCGAAGGAGGAGGAGTGGGAGTTGACCAGGCGGCCGAGAGTGCCGGTGACGATGGAGAACTGGACGTCGGCCTTTCTGATCTATGCGAGTATCTATTGCGAGAAGCACGCGGATCGGGCGATTGCGCTGTTTAAGTATATAGATGTGATCAAGAAGGCGCAGTTACATTTCGGGGGTTTTGCCTGGTTGAGCTATGATGAGGAGTTCAGGGCAAGGATCAGTGTTAACCCGGACAAGCTGTGGGGGGATGTGGACCAGGAACTCTGGGTCCAATGGATGTCATCAATGCAGGCGGCGGCGTCTACGCATACGGCCAGTGGTCTTTCGGTCGCCTATCGGTCTTTTCAGTCGTGCCCCGCCCAGTCTGGTGCAGGTGGTCAGGGTGTTGCCGAGGGAATGGAACTCAGGCGGTGTGGGCAGGGGCAACAGGACAGCAGTACAAACCGGGATCCACTGGGGCCTGCTGGGGTTTCAACAAGGGATTCTGCAATCGGCCTTCCTGTAAATTTAAGCATGAGTATTCCAAGTGTGGGGGACGTCACGCGGTCACGCAATGCCTCACACTGGCTACGCTCTCAGAGCAGTGGAAGATTGCAAGAGGCAGGGGACAGGCTGGGCCGAAGGGCCCATACTCCGGTTAAGGTGAAGGCCATGGGTCCATGGCTCTCCCGGTACCCTGATAGAGAGGCGGCGTCGAGATTGTACTGGGGTTTTGTGGAAGGTTTTCGGATTGGCTATCAGGGGCCGAGGGTGAGGCGTTGGGCTGAGAACTTGCGGTCTGCAAAATAATTGCCGGAGGTGGTGGCGTGCAAATTGGAAAAGGAGGTCTTAGAAGGCAGGATTGCGGGTCTGTTTGCGGAGTGGCCGATGTCGGATCTCGTTGTCTCTCCTCTGGGGGAGGTGCCCAAGAAGGAGCCGGGCGAGTTCAGGTTGATTCATCATCTGTCTTGGCCGGAAGGAGGTTCAGTGAATGACTTCATCCCGGAGGAGGACTCCAGGGTCTTGTATGCGTCAGTGGATGATGCCGTGGGTTTGGTGTGGGCCTGCGGGAGAGGAGCGGAGTTGGCCAAGTGCGATATCAAGTCGGCATTTCGCCTCCTCCCTATTCGTCCGGCGGATTTTTCCGTGTTGGGCATGCAATTTGGCGGGGCCATTTTTGTTGACAGGGTTTTGCCAATGGGATGTGCGATTTCCTGCGCGCTCTTCGAGACCTTCAGTTCCTTTTTGCAGTGGACCTTTGTGGACCGCAGTGGGCACCGGCTGGTGTCTCACTATTTGGATGACTTTCTGTTTGTTGGCGTGGGTCAGACGGGAGAATGTGGCGCGGCCTTGGGCCAGTTTCAGCTGTTGGCACAGGAGTTTGGGGTGCCGTTGGCACCGGAAAAGACGGAAGAGCCTAGTTGCTGTCTGACCTTCTTGGGAATCGAATTGGATTTGGTGGCTTGGCAGGCGCGTTCACCAGTACAGAAGGTGGCTGAGATGCAGGAGGTTTTGAGACAAGTGCTTGGAGTCCGCAAGATTGAGTTGAGGTCTGTGCAGCGCTTGCTGGGTTTGTTGAACTTTGCTTGCAGGGTGGTGAGGGCCGGGAGGACATTTTGTAGGCGCCTCGGCATGGCCATGTCGGGGGCGGTTCTCCCTCACCACAGGGTCAGGGTCACACTGGGAGTGCGGGCTGACTTGCGGGTCTGGCTGGTGTTTCTGGAAGAATTCAATGGTGTCTCATTGGATTTTGCGCGGGACAGGATGGTGTGGCAGGTACAACTCTACTCTGATGTGGCGGGAGCGGCAGGTTTCGGGATTTTCTGGGACGGCCGTTGGTGTGTGGAGCAGTGGCCGGCTCATTGGCTGCGCCAGGGCAGGAGCATTGCGTTTCTGGAATTCTTTCCCCTGTTGGTGGCACTGTTGGTGTGGGGCCTGGAATTCTGGAACAGGTCGGTGTTATTTCATGTTGACAACAGGACAGTGGTGGACCTGGTGAACAATCAGAAGGCTAAAGACCTGCAAGTGCTGCGCTTGCTGTGAAGTTTCATGCTGCTGTGTCTGCGCTTTAATTTGCTGTTCCGCGCGCAACATGTGCCTGGCGCGAGTAATGAAATTGCGGATGCGTTATCTCGTTCTCAGTGGCAGCGTTTCAGGAAGCTGGCGCCGGGAGCGGAGGCTTGCAAGACAAAAGTGCCGGAGGGTATCTGGGCCTGGGGGGAGTGAGAGTAGTTGGTCTGGTGGAGAAGTCAATAGCTGGGTCCACTAGGCGGGCGTACAGGTTGGCGGGGTCTGAGTTTGGAGCCTTTTTGGGTTGGAAGAAGGGTGCGTGGCGGATGCCAAGGGATGCTTGTGAGCAAGGGGTGGTGCGATTTGTGCTGGATTGCATGGACAGAGGATTGTCTCAGATGACGATTGCTGGCAAGTTGGCAGGTGTTTCACTTTACAGCTTGGTCTATTTGGGTTTTGATCCGGCTAGGATGGATCTGCTGATCCGTATGTTGAAAGGTTGGGGTAGGGTAAGGGCGGAGGGGGGAGGGGGAGTTGCCTCGCGACAAGATTACTTTTGAATTAATGGACAGGGAGTTACCTTTTTGCTGTTGCGATGGGGATGAGGTGGCATTGTTTCGTTTATGCTGGGTATGGATGTTTTTTGGGGCATTTCGAGTGTCGGAGTTGTTGGGGGCGCGTGGGGCGCCGGGGCGGATGTTTGCGGGTGTGCGGTTGGACGGGACCCAGCTGGGTATATGGTTGGGACGTACCAAGACGGACCAGGTTGGTCGTGGCAAGTGGGTGTGGCTGTCGGAGAGTGGTTGTGCGGATGTGTGCCCGGTGCATGAGTGGACAGGGTTCTGTGGACGAGTGCGGAGGTCGGTTGGTGAGATTTTTGTGCACGCTTCCTTGAGGCGTTTGATGCCCTTTCAGTTGCTGGCGGTGTTACGGTTGGCTTTGCGGAGGCTTGGCAGGGATCCGGCGCTTTTTGGCACGCACTCGTTTAGGATTGGGGCAGCCACGGCCGCGGCGGGGTTAGGTTGGTCCTGGGAGGAGATTCGGCGGATTGGTCGTTGGCGGTCTCGCTGCTGTGAACGCTATGTGCGCAAGTAAAGGGGGGGCCGCGGTCTAGCCTTGGCGGCTGTGGTTGTTGTTGCACTTTTATTTTGCCGTGGCACTAATCTTCTTCTCTTTGTAGGTTGTGTTCGGGGGCCGGGGGCCAAGACGGTCACCTGGATTGTGGGACACTCTTTTGTACACTGGGTCTCAAAGTATGCGGACAGGCAGGTGTACGGTCGTAGCCTGGGCCTGAGGAGCAGTCATCATGAGGTCCAGTCGTGGGGTAAGAGCGGAATGCGTTGGGGCGAATTGTTGCCATGGCTCACGAAGAAGGTGTCACAGCTGGGCTGCCCGGACATGCTTGTAATCCACTTGGGGGAGAATGACTTGGTGAAACAATCGGGGGTGTCCTTGTTACACCTGATGCAGCGGGACTTGGAGGCAATGAGGAGCAATCTGGCTGGCGCCTGTATTGTTTGGACTGAGTTCATACCACGACGGATCTGGAGGGGGGCGCTTAAGCCTGCGGTCAATGAAAGGGCCCGCAGGAAGTTGAACAGGGCAATGAGACTCTTTTGTGCTGATCATGGAGTTAAAGTGCTGGCTCATGGCGGGCTCAGGCTGGAGGAGCCACTTCTCTTTCGAGATGATGGCGTGCACCTTTCGCACATGGGGAATGTGTACTACCTTATGGAATTGCGGGATTTGCTCAGTTTTTTGTGGAACGAATCGATATGGTGTAGGCGTTACTGAGTGCGAAAGGTGCACGATTGGAGGGGCAGGTAACCGCCCTCCGGGGGTTCCCTGGGTGGCGGGACCTGGGAGGGGTACGGAGTCCATGACGTGCAGAATCTCCCTTCCGGGGAGGGGGTTACAGGTGCAGGATGGGGGTGTGGTAGATGGGAGTGCGATGGATGGAGATGCTGGAGGAGTTTGGAAGTGAAGGGGGATGTGAATGGTATACGTGGAGAGGTCGTGGTGTGTATTGGGAGTGCCCAGTGGAATACGTGAGTGGATGATGGTTGACAGGCAGGTTGTTGGGGGGATTGTTAACGTTTAAAGATGTTATGTTTGATTCTGGTCTGTCATGCCTGTCCTAATAAATGGCCTTTTACGCTAACTGATGCGTGGAGTGGTTATTGTGCGATGACCTCACCTCACATCGCCGCGGGATTTCTCTCCCTCTGCCTATATCTTCAGCACGGTGCTAAAACCAAAATGGCACCGCATTCAGAAGCTGCTCAGCAAGCGCCGCACACACGCCAAAACGAAGCGATCGCCATCAGCCTCGAGGGGGGGGGGAGCTGAGGAACAGGAAGCCCAGGAGCTACGTGGAGGCGTGGAACTCCACCGTAGCGTCGACCCGTGCTGAGACTGATATTTGTTGTTGGTAAAGCTTTTCAACACTGTGTTCTGGTGGTAGCCGGGGGTTGAGCCCTTGTGCAGCGATGCTTCAAGGCCAAAGTGCTGTGCCATTTAGAATGACGCGGTGCTGCCAAAAACAGGAATCGTATGCATTAGCCAAACTTTTTCGCACTTACAAAGCGGCAAATATATGTTGCAACAAACATTATAAGAAATTCTAAAAGTAGCGAGGAACTGACAGCCCCCACTCCCTCCGAACCTATTTCTGGACTGGGGGACAGGATGGTGCTCTGACTCGTACCTGTTCTTTGATGGCTGTGGGTCAAAAGAGAAACACGCAGAGGGCAAACACCTCTGCTACCTGAATGCTGAGCAAAAAAGACTGAGAACATGTTTTGAGTCTTGCTCCAAATGTTGTGAGGTCATTAGAGCCTTGCCAGTGCTCAGCACATGGATGGGGGCATATTTTGTATGCTGTATTGTAATATATGCACAGTTCTAGCTGTACATTTACATTTGTGTATCATATGGCCATGTAAATCGGATGTATGACATTACAACGCATGCTTTTACATCGCATGCCTTTACAACGCGGTTTTTACAACGCAAACCTTTACAACGCATAGCGCTTTGGGGTGCTGGATAGTGAATAGTTTAATTTACTATTCCAACTCCAGTCCCCGTGGACACTAGGGAAGGTGTTGGACAGTAAATGAAACTTACTCCCTATCCTAGAGCGCCCCCCAGCGCAATGCGTTGTAATGGTTTGCGTTGTAAAAGTTGCATCGTAAAGGCACTGCGTGGTAAAAGTTGCGATGTTTCCCATGTAAATCCCACTGTTCCTCACTTGCCCTTCATCAGTAGTTTCACGAAGATGTTCTCGAGCTCAGGGATTTTATGAAGACCCTACAGCATTACCGTCTCTCCATTTTTCCCTTCAAAGTCCTTACACTTTGAAATTTACATTCACCCTCAAGCAACTGCTCTCTTTTTCTGTTTCTATTAAAAAAAAAATAATAGACACAGCTTTTCTAGGATTTGTCATTTCTCTGTTTCCATTTCCCCAAAAACGAATACTAATACTGGGGGGCGCTAGAGGGCGCACAGCGGGATGGTTGACTCGTGAGTCAGCTCCGCCGGACGGGTGCCTAAAAAGCGTCATACACCCGTGAAAGCCACCGACAGAGCGCCGAAAATGTAGCCAAAATATTTTGGAAGACGATATCTAAAGTCTGGTGCGGCCAAACCTGGAGAAAAGACAACGCCGGCGTACTTATCCCCGAAAAACCACACAGGAGTGAGGCAAGTAACAAGATGGCGGATACAGACACTCCGAACAACTGACCCCCGGGACTAACGGAGGTAATAGCAAAGGTACGGATCCAAACCGCTAGCTGCCCCAAGGTATTAAGAACATTCTGAACCGTCTTAAGGCTGTGACGGCGAACCACGAACGCCGGACAAGCCGAAAATCGGTTTGCATTCCAGGAACGACAAGATGGCGGCCGCAGTGGAACGCACGAATTGACGGGCTTACGGGACCTAAAATCAGGACTGCACCGAGACACCACAATGCAGCGGACATCGAAAGCAGACACATGCGAACACTGCTGATGGGGAGAAAAGGGCTGTCTAAATGGAGATTGCCTGAACGAGCACGGACAGTAGCGCCCATTTGAGCACATCGCGCAATTGCCGAGACACTGGCGGACGGGGAGGGGCGGCCTTTACTGAACAGCGAAGCGACATAAAGACCAGCTGCAAATGCCCCAAAACGAACAATCGTGAGACCGTAAGTGAAGCGCAGCGGGACCGGGTGCTAACGTCTGCGTGATAGACATGAGAGAGCTTCCAAACAGGCCCCTGAGCTGCACCGCATAACAGAGACAGTGAGCAAATATCAAAGATTCCCACCCCAGCGCAGCAAGCGCAGAAGGAAGACTACTATTGAGGCAAGACTCCACTGAGGGGTATCTCGCAATTCTACTACTAGCCTGGCACATTACGCAAAGGCGCCTAATGCGAAGCAGATGAGCACCGCGGGCCCTCAACGGCCGAATACGCAGAGAAACCGTCAATCGCAAGCATCACATTGGACAGTGTTTCTACGGAACAAGCGCGACGAAACGCCCCACTACGCTCCTGCGCCATGGGAAAGCCAGAGAAGCAGCAAACTAAGCTGCACTTTGAAACAAAAAAGCAACCGCACAGCGCCACAAGAACGTCGGACACGGAGGGAGACAGCAAAGCATGTGATGGCACAGGTATGGAGAAGATCCTGCGGGCAATCCAACAGAGCCTACATGACATGAACAATAAATTGGATAATGTGATGCTGCGCGTGGATAACATGGCCGCCAAACTTGATAAACATGGCGAGCTCCTGGTGGAAGCGGAGCAACGAATATCGAGGGTCGAAGACGAATCTGCAACCACTACAAAAGTATGTAGCGGACTAGAAAAGACAGTGGAGTTACTGCGTGCAAAGGTGGAGGATCAAGAAGCTAGGTCCAGGCGCAACAACGTCAGAATAGCGGGCCTGCCGGAGTCCACAAACACAGGCAAAATGGAGGACTACGTCGAGAGGCTATTAAAGGAACTGTTCGGAGCGGAACAATTATCGTCAGTCTTCCTCGTGGAAAGAGCGCATCGCTCATTAGCACCTACGCCAAAACCAGGGGCACAGCCACGTGTGATAATCGCCCGCATGCTCAATTACAGAGACAGAGACACAGTTCTTAGACTGGCCAGGGAAAGAGGTGAAATCACACATCAGGGCAACACCTTACAATTCTACCCTGATCACACCATGGCTGTACAATTGGCAAGGAAGGAATTCGCACCGATCAAGAAAAAATTGCGAGACCTAGGAATTGAATACGCGATGCTATACCCAGCAAGACTCAAGATCACCACTGCAGGTAAACCCATAGTCCTCCTCACTGTCCAAGCGGTGCATGAGTACATCAAGAAACTGGGGCGGCGACAAAAAACACAAGAACGTGAGGACCAAGGAAGTGATAACGATTGAATAGATGGAGATGTCGGTGTAACGTACATATGTAAGACTGCATCATATGGACCCAAACACCACCAGGACATAGAAGTGGATAGGGTCTAATCGTGACTACTGAGAAAAGAGGAACGAGACGAGAGGTGTGAGGTGATGAACTTACATGAACTGAGTGTAGTGGGGCCCAATAAGCGGACCCTCGCTGGGCTCTAGCACCACCCACATGACTTAAACAGTGAGTAACTGAATGACTTCAGCAGGGCAAAAGGGATTGGAGGGAGGATGAGATCAGGGGGATCTCCATGAATGTGTACATGGAGACATACTGTGAATGTTCAGCACTAGACGGCTACATGATCTATGATACACCACAAGGTTATGGAGGGCGAGGGGAGGTGACAGCACGGGTTAGACACACATGTACTCAAAGCACGACATATGCACCTGTCCACATCCACTATGTGGATGGAGAAGTGTGTTCCTGGCGACACCCCCAAGCGGGTGCGCCCTGTTACAGTTATATTGACTGTTTTGTTCTATTCCGAGGATGGCTTTGGCAAAGTTTGGGTGCTGAAGTGGGAGGGGGGCGGATGGGGGAATTATGGGATGTTCGACTTGTGTCACTGTGTCTGAGAAGCATTGCGAACTCCGTTGATATCAGGGAAACTGTGAAGCACTACACTCTACAAGCTAAACGCGAGTGTTACCCAATCATTACACCAGACACATCTTATCACACATAGCGCCAGGGTAACTTCCCAACGTACTAACGTGTCGAGATCTACCGCACTAAAATTCATCACATGGAATGTTCGGGGGCTGGGTAATCTAAAAAAGATACGTCAGATCTTTGCCTACTTTGATAGATTACACGTAGACATTGCATTTCTCCAAGAGACGCACCTGGCGACTACCGCAGGCAACACCCTGGGAGCAAGATGGGCGGAATCTGTTACCAGCTCAAATTACTCCACATACTCTCGAGGTGGCAGCATTCTAATACGTAAGGGAGTGCACTTTGAGATTTCAGCATTACATAGGGACACCGAAGGACGAAGCGTTATTATCATAGGAACGGTGAGGCATAGACAACTTGCATTGGTAAACACGTATGGCCCCAACACGGATGACCCGGGATTCTATGCAAAACTCTGGCAGAACATAGCACAGCTTCAGATCGACCACATAATATGGGGTGGAGACTTCAACATCGCACTACAAGATGGTTTGGATAGGTTACAGAACACATTAGAACCACATACGAAGGCGAGAATGACACTACGTGATACACTCACTGACTTACAGATGACTGACATATGGAGAGATCGGCACCCAGGGGAGGTAGCTGCAACACATATCACTGCTGCACACAATAGTTGGTCACGACTGGATTACTGGTTGAGTACAAGTGAAGTAGCGACATGGACCGTCTCTATCAGTCATTTACCGAGAACGTTATCTGATCACAGTCCTGTACTCTTAGCGATATAAATACCACACTACGACCCTCCGCCCTTCACATGGCGATTTAGTGCGGGAGCTTTGCGAGATCCGATATATACTGACGCTATCCACAAGGCAATCATAGACTACTTTGACATAAATTACCCCACGACAGACGATCCATGCCTACTATGGGAAGCTTTCAAGGCCACAATAAGGGGAGTGTGCATTAGTACCACTACGGGCATACTGAAAGACATACGACAACAATTGGCAACACGTGAAAAAGCTATACAGGCCCTAGAGCAGCAATATGCCCGGACGAGAGACATAACACTATTGGGGAATGTTAAAACGCTACTGCAGGAACATCAACAATTCGCGACAGATGAACTAAATTACATAACCAAGCGCAAAACGGCCAGAGTACATGGAGAGGGAGGGAGGCCGGGCAAGGCACTGGCTGAGAAAATATGCAAGGGTAGACCGCAACAACATATCACAGCGATAAAAATACTAGAGGGGACAGTAACGAGAGACATTAAAGGGATTCTGGGAGAATTCATGGCCTCCAATGGGCAACTGTATGAAGCGCGTCCAACACCGACACGGGAAGACATGCTGACATATATGGCAGATGTAGAAATTGTGTGGCTTTCAGATGCCCACAGGGAATATTTAGCTAGCCCAGTCACAGTGGAAGACGTCGTAAACACCATCAAACATTTACCGAACGGCAAGGCACCAGGGCCTGACGGAATCACGACAGAATTCTACAAGACTTGTGCAGATATACTAGCACCACATCTGGTCCGGTTAAACGGAGCGGCACACGAGGCGCAAACTCTACCGGCGTCTATGAGGGAAGCTATGCTAATCGCCTTGCTCAAACCTGGAAAGGATGAGGAGCACTGCGACTCTTACCGCCCCTTGTCCCTCATAAACGTAGACACAAAGGGCCCGATTCACAGAATGAACTTAATACTAAATCCTAAACTTACTACTATTTGGTATTCACAGAATGCACTTACTACTTTCGGGATTCACAGAGTGAACTTACTACTTTCGGGATTCACAGAATAAACTTACTACTTTCGGTATTCACAGAATAGATTTAAGACTACTAACTCTAAGTCCGAAATTGGGGAGTAAATTCCGGCCCGGAGGCGGAGCTTACGGCTTGGAGGCGGAGCTTACAGCCCGGAGGCGGAGCTTCCGGGCCGGAGTCGGAGCTTGCGGGCCGGAGTTGGAGATTTCAGCATGGCAAAAATCCCCACCTCCGAGCCGGAAGCTCCGCCTCCGGGCCGGAAGCTCCGCCTCTGGGCCGTAAGCTCCACCTCCGGGCCGTAAGCTCTGCCTCCGGGCCGGAATTTACTCCCCGATTTCGGACTTAGAGTTAGTAGTCTTAAATCTATTCTGTGAATACCGAAAGTAGTAAGTTTATTCTGTGAATCCCGAAAGTAGTAAGTTCACTCTGTGAATCCCGAAAGTAGTAAGTGCATTCTGTGAATACCAAATAGTAGTAAGTTTAGGATTTAGTCTTAAGTTCATTCTGTGAATCGGGCCCTATAATAATAGCAAGCCTACTGGCTGCGAGACTTAAACCGCTAATGCAATTGCTGGTGAGACCGGACCAATCCGGGTTTATACCGGACAGATCGACCGCACATAACACTAGGACACTCTTTGCGCTGGCTCACTATCTGGCGCCGGACGTCAAAGCGGTGGCGGTGCTGCTGGACGCTGCAAAAGCGTTCGACACGATAGACTGGAAATTTTTACACACGGTACTGGTGCGGATGGGGTTTCCTCCTATATTTACACAGTGGATCTCAATGCTATACACAAACTTATCTGCCCGTATTCGGATTAACAAGCACGTTTCCGGACCGATAGCCATATGCCGAGGAACGAGGCAGGGATGCCCACTCTCGCCGATGCTTTTCGCTCTAGTGTTGGAGCCATTAGCTTGTAAAATTAGACAGCATCACCACAATTCGGCAATACAACTCCCGACACGCCCAATTCACATATCGCTGTATGCGGATGATATGGTAGTTTATGTCAAACACCCAGAACAACACCTCAACCCATTAATACGCGAATACATTAAATACGGACACCACTCTGGCCTACAGATAAACTGGTCGAAATCCCTTGTTTTGGCGATGACTGACAGCACTGCCCCGTTCAAAATGGATTACCCTCTAGAATGGCAAGAAGAACCTACTAAATATTTAGGAGTGTGGTTTCACAGGGACCCAGAACAAGTAATAAGAACTAATTATGGCAGAGTGATATCGTCGCTAGAAGATAAAATCAAACGGTGGAATAGACTGCCACTGTCATTAGCGGACAGAGCAGCGATTGTGAAGATGGTAATACTACCTAAGCTCCTATACCTATTTACCAACATCCCCATTAGACCTCCGGCGGAGGTATTCCGCAACATTAATAGAGTAGTACTGAGTTTACTCTGGGCGGGTAGACACGCTAGAATAGAATTACAGACAATGACGCTACCATATGAGAAGGGAGGTTTTAAAGTCCTGAACATGTATCTGTATTATCTCTGAGCCCAGGCGCAATTCGCGCATTACTGGTTTCACGAGATACCTTTTCTAACACATGTGGCGGTGGAAACAGGAGATACTGACCCGATCCCACTAGTTAACAAACTACCACACAAGCGAACTATGTTACATGACCGAGACATAAATCCAGTGAACACCACCATAGAAGCTTGGAGGCTGATGGGCAAGGCAGCTGGCAAATTGCCGATTTATGCACCGAAGCTTCCACTGGCAAATCACCCAGCACTGTCGGTCACACAGGAACCGGTAGGGTTGGACTTGCTGCGGCATACAGGCATTGACACATTGGGAGATCTATACAAAGACGGGGTGTTTCAAACATTGGACAAACTGCACTACATAAGTCATCCAACACTGTTATTCAGCTTTAATTATTACAGACTGCAGAGAGCAGTGAGAGATCACTATCCTGATTTCCCGAAGGAACCTCACACCCTGGACACACTGGAACTGCTACTAGCGGCTCCAGCAGCCACACACCTCGTATCCAGACTATACACAAGCTTGCAAAGAGATATAGGGGGAAACACAGAAAAGATGAGGGGTAAATGGAACGCACAACTAAATGACGAGCTGACTGAGGAGGACTGGGAGACAGCATGTTCTCTCACCAGTATGCTAACGCCTAATGGAAACCTTAGGATTATTCATTATAAATACATACACCAGGTGTACTACACGCCTCCACAGATATGGTTTGCGGGACGATTCGAGATGTGTGAGATGCAGGCAAGAACAAGCAGACTTCATACATTTAGCCTGGCACTGCCATTTAGTGGCAAAGTACTGGGAGAGGGTGGTGCAAGAGATCGGTAAGATGCTTGGAGAGACACTGGAATGCACGATCCTGGTCTGTTTATTGGGTCTAGTCCCGCAGCTCAGAGCGAAAAAGCAAAAGTTCTGTGTTATAGCTCTTTTAATGGCTAAAAGAAGGGTGGCAATGCATTGGAATGTGAAAAAGGGACCGAAGGTGAAAGACTGGCTGACATACTTGACATACTGTCGGGATACGCTAACTACTTATGAGGAGGGGTTACCGACTGGATCACGTCCCAAGGACTACTGGACGTATCTGCGTGATTATCTGCAGGCGCAATCAGTGGCTGGATCCGAATGATATAAATGGAAGGATTTGTAATCTTATTGCCTTAGAAGTGTGTAGTTATTGACAACAATAGAATTAGGAGGGAGAATGCTGTGACACAGTGATAGTAGTTAAGAGGGTTTCTTGGTTTGTTTACTGTCCTTAAAGTTCCGAATAAGGGTAAAAAAGTAAAATGTAAGTGAAAATATATGCAATGAGAAACATGATGCACTGTATTAACATGTCCATATTGAATATTACTGCGCCGCCGGTCCTATGGATGTCGGCTAAATGGCTGTGTACACCAAATGGCACCATGCGATGGATACGTATGTACATGGCCAGCCTGTTGAGGTTGTAGGCGTGAACTGGTGTATTTACTTAAAAAATGTGAAATAAACAACTTACACAATAAAAAAAAATTTAAAAACCGAATACTAATACTATCACTTACACCTCCCTAGCCGCGGTCGGCAGTAGGAGTTCCTGCAGGGCGGTGACGTGAGGAGGGGGAGGGCTGGGTGGGGGGTAGTAATGTATGGATTACGGAGTTTAACAGGTAAGTAAACATATAAATAAATAAAACGTATTTCGTTTCGCGCGCGCAACGAAATTCGTTTTATTTATTTATATGTTTACTTACCTGATAAACTCCGTAATCCATACATTACTACCCCCCACCCTGTCCCTTCCCCTCCCCACGTCACTGCCCTGCAGGAACACCTACTGCCGACCGCGGCACTTGTAACTGGATAAGTATTAAGCAGAAAATCGAAAGATGATGCATCGCGAACACTTTACTACATTGACCAGAGTCCTTAGGGGCTACATCGCGGGTGTGTGAGTAGTGTGCGACCCCACCCCCATTTGTAACTTTAAAGCTCCCGTGAGCAGTGGGCTGACGAGCCTGGGATCCCGCACCTACGCGCCTGAGTGGTACTATACCTGGCAGATATTGGCAGCCACGGCAACCCCAGTACACGGCCTATCCCTGCTGACGAGGGGTGATACCCCGAAACACGTGTCCAGGGATGGCGAAGACAGCGAAGATAGCAGAAAATCTAAAGATGATGCATCGCGAACACTTTACTACATTGACCAGAGTCCTTAGGGGCGACACCGCCGGTGTGTGAGTAGTGTGCGACCCCACCCCCATTTAGATAAGTATTAATACTGGGGTAAATATCAAAAGTGGGGGGAAGGTTTTCAGGATGGTGGTGTAAACAGCCAGTCAAGAACTTCAACAACTGGAATACCAACAGCGCTGATTGAGTCGTCCCCATCAAACCAGCCAAAACTTGCAGATTCATCAAACAAGCCAGCTGTTACTCTCCGGAACTCAGCACAATGAAACACACCTGCAAACAGCTAGAAAGAAGATAGCACACCAGCAAAGAAGACACTGACTGAGCCACCTTCAAGTCAGCCCTCAACAATTACCACCATCAACTCAAGGGTGCAAAAAAGGAAGCCTTTGCAGACCGCATCAAGGCCAGCGCCAACTACACCAAAGATCTCTTCACCATAGTCAGAGAGTTCTCCTGCCCAACAGCCACCAAAAACTTGATCAATCCCTCACATGAACTCTGCAATGCTCTAGCAAATCACTTCCACAACCAGATATCCACCATCTACAGGAACGTCAACCACCACCTCACCAACCTCACCGACCTCCTCAACCTCCCCACTCCTAAGGAAACGGCCCCGACCAGCACCTCACTGCATGGCAACAGCTCAACACACCTGACACGACAGCCATAATGAACTCCATCCACTCAGGAGCACCAACTGACCCATGTCACCATTACCTCATCAACCTCAGAAGCGACTAGATCAGCCATCAACTCACCACCATCCTCAACGCATCTATTGCCACAGCCACCTCTCCAGACGCTTGGGAACATGCCATGGTCAAACCACTCCTCAAAAAACCCTCTGCAGACTCCAGCAACCTCCAGAACTACCGCCCCAACGTGCTGCTCCCGTTTTCCACCAAAGTCCTGGAGAAGGCAATCAACCTTCAGCTCACCGAACATGTGGAGAGAAACAACCTACTAGACCCCTCCAAATCTGGTTTCAGAGCCAACCACAGCACAGTCACAGATGACATCCACACCCTACTCGACAAATGAGATTCGGCCGCCCTGATCCCTTTTGACTGCTCCGCAGCTTTCAACACTATTTCCCACCACACGCTCATCAAGAGACTGGACCAGATCGGAATCAAAGAAGAAGCACTCAGATGGATGGCATAAATCCGCACAGGTCACAGGCTGATAATCTGTCGCTCCCCCTTCACCTCACAACGCAAGAGCACCATCTGCGGTGTCACTCAGGGTTCATCCATCAGCTCCACCCTGTTCAACATCTACATGATGCTGCTAGCCATCTTTACCAAAACCCACAACATCAGCATCATATTGTACACTGACAACACCCAGCTCGTCGTCTCGCTCTCAACAGACCCCACCACAACTAAGACCAATTTCCACACCTGCATGAAGAACGTTGCAACCTGGACGAAGCACAACTGCCTTAAGTCCAACATTGACAAGACTGAAGTGCTGATCTTTGGCAACCATACCTCTCTCTGAAACAACACCTGGTGGCCCTAGGAACTCTGACCCACCCCTACACTAAAAACTATGCCCACAACCTCAGCATCATCTTGGACGGCAAACTCACCATGAAACTGCAGATAAACACTGTCTGTTCGGCCTGCTTCCATGCTCTCCGCATGCTCCGGAGATCTTCAAATGGCTCCCTACAAGCACCAGATAAACAGTCACACAAGCGCTAATCACCAGCTGCCTGGACTATGGCAAAGCACTGTATGCCACTACCACCAGCGAACTCATAAAAAGACTCCAGACCACACAGAACTCAGCAGCCATACTGATCTTCAACTTGCCCAAAAGGACCCACATCACCTAGCACCTGAGAGACCTCAGCTGGCTCCCCATCCAGAAAAGATGGCAATCCAAACTACTGTCACAAGCCCACAAAGCACTCTGTGACCAAGGACCAGCCTACATGAACCACCGCCTCAACTTCCACCAACCATCCAGAAACCTTCATCTGATCTGCCTCACTCACCTTCACTCTGGCAGAGAGACAGCACATCCGTTGCAGCCTCGGTAAGACGCTCCTTCTCCTGCCTCGCCGACATTCCTGGAATGCCCTCCCGCTCCACCTCCGAACATCTCCCCAGCTGATGGACTTTAGGAAGAAACCTGGCTCATAGACTAACCCAGCATCTCAGCATCTGAATACCCTCACAGGTGATAAGCCGCGCTCTACAAATAAAATTTGATTGATTGATTGATAGAGACACTTATTCAGATTCACAAAGATGGAAAATTACAAGTGGAGATCTCTGGACATAATTTTCTGAGTTTCTAGAATTCACAAATATTTAAACAAGTACGCCTATGAAACTGCACTAAGCCCAGGTTTCCAGGTTTCCAGGCAAGCTTCGGGGAAGGTCATGTGAAATTCAAAATGGGATCATGTTCCCACTGTGCTGAGTTCTCCATTGTGAATAATTTTGCACAGGGGAAATAGGAACTCCTGTGCAAATGGAAACATTTTTTTCTACAAAGAAAATATTCCTCACAGAGAAAACCCATGCTCTACGCCCCCGCCAAATGTAAGGTGGTCCATTCCTCTTCCAAACCTGGAAGACAATTTACACCAGCCCTGTGCTAGAGAAACTCTATCACCCTTTCCAGGGAGGGAAGGGGAAGGAAAGGAGTTTATGAATGCCCACAAACATACCAGTTTGAGGGAGTTCAAAAACTTCAAAGCAAACCACAACTTGGAACATCCACTTTCCCACCCTTGGGTTGAACTTATGAAGACAAAGATCTCCGCTCTTAGGAAGGGGCTTACACCTTCCAGAAATCCCTTTGAGAATCCATGACAGGTGTACAACAAGCATTGGGATAGCCAATAGGTCTCGCCTTTGGGACCTTATAAGTGTTTAGCCATGCAACAGTTAATCTTGTTGCATTAAGGATATTGTGCTGCATAACTAAATAATTATAAGGTCCCAAAGGCGAGACCTATTGGCTATGCCAATCTTAGCAGTAACCTGCCCACAGGCCGAGCCGCATGTTCCCCTCCGGTGCTGTTGCGCTATGATCACTTTGCGCTGACTTTTTCTCTTGCGCCAGAATGTCAGAGGCCTGCGCTATCCACGCAATCGAAACCTGTGCAGAAAGGCGGGTATAAAGTTGACTGCACGCAGAGTGCTGCTAAAGGTTACCCCCGGTAACACCTGGGTAAACCGCTTCAGAAGAGAGCTCCCGCTGTCTTCTTTCACTTAGCACATTTTTTTCATTTTTCTGTGATATACAATTTGTGCATATGAGCTTTTATGCGTATATTAGTTTAATAATATGGATATTATTACACCTAAATATTTGTCTTTTTTTAAAGAAATCATATATATGAATGTATTTTATTTGCTGGCTTTATGACAAAATGTCGAATAAAAGCTTTTGAAACACAAAAACACCTAAATATATTGCTTCTATGTGTGAATACACAGACAAAAACATCACAGAACGAGCAATAGCGACCCTGTAGTTATAACATAATTTTACTTAATCTTACAATTGCAACAACCTACACTTCATTTTCTGTTCCACTAAAGAAAAAGTCTATACTTTTCAGATCACCTTAAATTTTGTGGCCTGTATTTATTTTATATATTCGCTCAGTCTAGGGTATGGAATCAGCTGACGTGTGTGCTTCTTGTCCATTACAGCAAATGCCGTTTCATGTGTTCCCTAAAAACCATGCAGGACAAAACATTAAGCGATCTAAAATAAAAATCTAAGACAGAAGGAGATGAATTCCGTTTCTGCTTCGTTCGGATAAGCGCGTCAGCAAAACCTATTGTGTAGTTTCAGATTATTACATTATGTGATATTGACACACCAGGCACAGATAAGGAAAGTGAGGAAAGTGAAGCAGTCAGAGGCAGCGGGAGACACGGTTAGAAAGACAGAAGGAAGTAACAGAGAGAGGCGTTGAGATACAGAGTTGGAGGAGCGAGAGACTGAGGTGAGGGGAGAGAGACAACGAGAGACAGAGTTAAAAACGCAGAGGCACCGAGAGATAGTTGGAGGCACGAGACAGAGAGTTGTGTGGAGAGAGACAACGAGAGACAGAGTTAACAAGCATTGGCCGTGAAAGTGACGCGGCCGCACGGTAAACCTATTGTGTAGTTTCATATAATTACATTATGTGATATTGACACACCAGGGCGCTGATAAAGTAAGTGAGGCAGTCGGAGGCAGCGGGAGACATGGTTAGAAAGACAGAAGGAAGTAACAGAGAGAGGCGTCGAGATACAGAGTTGGAGGAGCGAGAGACAGAGGTGAGGGGAGAGAGACAACGAGATCTGTTTCCTCGGCGGAAAGTGACGAGGCCGCGAAAGTGAAAGAAAACAAGCACATGAAAATGCGAGTGGTGTGTGCGCACGCGTGAGACCGCAAAAGTGAAAGCAGGCTGGCGAGTGGTGTGCGATGTGCACGCACCATGTCAAGAGAGGAAAGCCAGATGGCTCCTCTGCTCATTATTGTGCGCGTAACCGCACACTCTATGCCGCCCGGTTGGACTTTTGAAAGCCCACTCACTAAATGTCTCGCCAGAGCAGCACATGCGCTGGCTCAGGCAAGACCTAAAAAGGAAAGATAGACCATAGCAATACATTTCTGGCCACATTTTCCTTTGATAATAGGCCCCAATGACTACGAGTTATTACGATTATCTCATTGCACTTCCTTTGCCATGATTAATTACAATTTTGCGAGGAGTTCAGCCTACAAGTCACACAACTCTTTCAAGTTAGTTGTTAAATAAACCCCTCCGACACCATCTTTTACCATCTGTTTTTGTTTGGTCTTGGAAGACACTCTCCCTGGGTCATGACTGTGTTGTGGCTCTAATGCCCAGGTGGTTCTATGGAGCTGGTAACCTGGTTTGGTGCATGGAGCTTGTCTCCTATCGGAGCATGTTTGCATTCTTGGACATGCTGACTCGGCAACAGGGGAGTTGATTTAGCAAATATGCATGATGTCCTTCTATTCTGGATACTTGCCAAGAAAGCCTATAAACCTGTTCACTGCTGGGCAAAAGGACAGGGCACATACTTGTTAGACCTCACATCCTTAGGGTGGTCTTCCCCAAACTTTTTTCCTGCTTACCTCCTCTTTTTGCTGAATGTTTTTGTTGGCCTTAGAACTCTGAGCACTTTACCACTGCTGACCAGTTCTAAAGTGCATATGCTTTTCCCTTAAACATGGGAATATTGGTGTATACCCACTTAGCATATTTAGTTTACTTATATGTTCCTTGTTAAGTGGTATATCATATATCCAGGGCTTGTAATCTAAATGCTGCTAGTGGGTCTGCAGCACAGGTTGTGCCACCCACACAAGTAGAATGTCAAACCTATCTCAGGCCTGCCTGTGCAGTTTACTGCCACTTCAACTTGACATTTAAAACCACGTGCCAACCCTTAAACTTCCCTTTTATTGCAAATATGTCACCCCTAAGTTACACACTCTGTAGCCCCAAGGCAGGGTTCTGTATAGGTAAAAGGTAGGTCCTGTACTTTTAAGTTTGGCATGTACTGGTAGTGACAAACACCCAAAGACGTTTTTCACTACTGTGAGGCCTACTCCTCTCATAGGCTAGCATTGGAAATTCCTTAATACACGTTCAAGCTATAATAGAAAGGAGTAACTGCATCATGTTTCATATCGTTTTAATAGTAATGATAAATATTCTTGACTGGTAATGTTGGATTTAACATTACTGTTTTAGAAATGCCACTTTTAGAAGGTCGGGCATTTCTCTCCTGTTACTGTCCTGTGTGCCTGGCAGCCTGTCTCCAATACATGTCTGAGGTAGGTAGCAGATACAATTTGTGCATTTCATCTAGACAGCCACAAACATAGGAAGGGTAGGTATGTTTGAGTACTCATCTGCATTAATCTGCATTTTGAAAGTGCTTCCTGGGCAAGAAGAGAGGAGGGAGACAACACTTACATCTGTATAGGTAGTGCACTGTTACCCACAGAAAGGCCTATTACCCCTTACTCATAGTTAGGATCCAGGACTGGGAAGAAAGGGTGACCTGAGCACTTCAAGGGTCTGCTTTGAGGTCACTCCCACTTCAAAGGCACAAGACAGTTCACTTCTGGACCTGTGAAGAACTCTGCTATGAAGAAGAACTGCTTTTCTGCTCTGATGTGCTGCCTTCTGCCTGCTGCCCTCTGCTCTGCTGAGGAAAAGGACTGGACCCATCTCACTTGAACCGTGAATGACTCTAATGGCTTTCTGGCTTGCCCCTTGTTCTGAAGTCTCAGAGGCATCAAAGACTTCGTACAAATCTGCAACAGCACCTGGACTCTGCCATCTGTGAATCCTGCCCTTGCAAATTATGCAAATCCAGTCCTAACCCCATGAAAGTGAGCTTCCGATGTGCTGATCCAACAAAATAGACACATTGTCAACTTTGTGTCGATCTGAACCAACTCATTGCCCTTTGACGCCAATGTTGTTACCGATCAATGACATCGCTTCAAAAGAGTACGCGGCTCAACAACGATGGACAGCGCAGCTCAACGGTGATGCATCGCCTGCATCATAAAGGGGTTCATTGATGAAGTCTTCATAAACTGCACTGATCAGAACCGACGCATTGCCTCCATCCACAGGATTGACGACAATGCATCACCTCCTCTGCTCCACGCATCGTGTCTTTGACGCCGCCGCTTCCTCCTTCTAAGCCACTTTTTCAGCAGAACCTGTGTGGGTCCTGTAGCCAGCCTGCCCTCCATCACGGTCGGCCTGAACTTTGGATTTACCCCAGTCTAGGGCGACCAGATGTCCCTGATTGTGCTTTATGAATCAAAGCACTATAGTTTGATTTTACCTATTGGTGTTTGTCATTTTGGTCTTGTTTTACTCATAGAAAATATAATCTATTTTTCTAACCCTATGTAGAGTATTTTTGTGATGTTTTCATTGTGTAACTGTGTGTGTGTGTGTTTGTTGCACAAATATTTTACACTTTGCCTCTTTAGATAAGCTTGACTGCTCTGTTCCAAGCTACCAGAGGATGAGCACTGGTTATCTTTTAGTGTTTATCTAGCTTACCCTGACTATATTGGTAGTTTCTGCGTGGAAAGGACACATACCTCTGCCAACCAGAAACCCCATTTCTAAAATTTCTCAAGATTCTTTTTGGTCAAAAAGGTTTCCAGAGATTACAGACAAGCACTAAACATGAGACAAGTCAATCAATTGGCCAAAACAATTTATTTCTGGATGCTCTCTTTACAGCAAGTCATCCCAGTGGTACTGGAAGTTAATTTCCCCTCAACCATAGACTTATAGGATGCATACCTTGCATGTGCCAATTCACAAGACACTAAAATCCTCACTTTGTGTGTTCACAAAGATCTTCACTCCTTTGATAGACCAGTCATGCCTGCAGGGAATAATGATTTTACTGTACTTGGACATATGCCTGATAATAACTCCATCTTGTCAAACAACAAAGGAACATACAGAGATAGCACTGGATTGGGTTGTTGATTGACTGGGGTGTGAGCTTTGGTCAAGCAGCAACCACTATCCGTGTCAGGGTGAGGCACAAGCCAACCCTAAGTTAAGCTGTGCTAAACCTTCTGGTAGCTTGGCACAGAGCAGTCAGGCTGAACTTAGAGGCAATGTGTAAAGTATTTATGCAATACTCTAAACAGTGATAAGAATCAAAAGGAGAGGGAGAAAAAGTACTGGAGCCAGTTCACTTCCCTGATATATATGTGTTATCATAGAGAACTAGCCCTGGAGTGGGTGCACCCACTCTAGAGCTCGTTCTCTTTGATAAAACACACTTTAAACAGTAACACAGTGAAAATACACTTATAAAAGGATACCACACCTGTTTAGAAAAATGGAGATTTATTTAATAAATAAAATAAAACCAACACAATAGAAATTCAATCAGTAGAACCAGAGATATGCAATTTTAAATATTTTAGTGAAAATAGCACCAAAAAGCACAAAGTGCCAACTGTGGATATCTGGTAGCACCTGACACTGGGAAAAAGTCAAAAGTTCAGGCTGACCACTATGGACCGTGGTCCAGCTAAAGGGTCCAGTTAGGCCTGCTGAACAAAGTACCTTAAATCCTGGTTTGTGGAGAACTGAAAAGATCTGTGTCAAAGATGTGGCGTGCAGCCATAGTGATGCACCGGTCCCAGGGTGCGCTTAAGCTGCAATACAAGGTGCTGTGTCATAGTCGAGGATCCCATCGATAAGGGTTTGTGAGGCAAAATCTGGCATCAAGGATGCATCTTGCAGTTGGGGCGATGTGTCAGTTCTGACGAGCTGGAAATCTGCGATGCAGAGTCTGGCATTGAACCTGCAGTCGGCGAGGGATGTCACGGCCTGTGCTGTGGATGCGTCGCACAGCAGCGGTTCTGAATAAGTTGTGGGCTACAACAGCAATGCAAAACTTTGCGACGGTCCAATCCAAGCAGCAGCAGTGATGCGTCTGTTCTGGTCAAGGTTGCGCCGTGCAGCAGGGGAGATGCATCGGTTCCACTTGATCCACAGAGACTGGCAAAGCTCCTAAAGCCCACTTCCAAGGGTCCAAGAGTGGGTTGGCACCACTTACCAAGGTAGACTCCCCGAAGGCAAAGCCCAGGTGCTGGGTTCAAGGTTGTGGGAGCCTTCTGTCCCTGAGGCTTTAGTCAGGAGGTCAGCCAACTAGCCCTTGAAGTCACTTTGGGGTCATGGTTTCAACAGATGCAGGTCTAGTCCTTCTCACAGAGGCAAGAGGGCTACATGCATCAGTTCAGCACATCAGGGCTGCAGTCTTTGAGAGCAGCAGTACAGCAGAGTGGCAGTCCTTTCAGGAACACAACAGTCCTTCTTCCTGGCAGAGTATCCACAGGTCCTGAAGTGCACCGGAGAGGGGTCTGAGGTCCAATAGTTATCCCCAGTGCCCACTTTGAAGTTGGAGAAGCTTCTAAAGATTCCCACCCCCAAGGTGTCAGGAATCCCCTACCTCCCTGTCCTGGTGCCAGCTTGTCTGTGGTCACAATAGCCTACTGACAAGCCCTTTGTGAGAGTGCTCGGGCAGGGCGTTTGTGATGTGCAAGTGTGGTGGGTGACAGCTCCCCACCTCATTAACTCAGAGTGACCCGTACTGTCAACACCTATCTTCCATGTGTCTCACTGTCTGGGAGCAATACACAAATACCAACTGCTAGGTACACTTACTCATGTAACCCCGGAGCAGGCTGCAGGCAGTAAATGGATAAGGCAACTTTCTAAAAGTGGCAGTTTCAAAATAATACTTTAAAAAACCGACTTCACTATGCAAGAGGATTTTTCCTTACAATTCCAAATACACCAAACATGAACTGGTTACCTGCTCCCATTTGGAAATGGTCACTTATTAGATGTAATAATGTAATTCCAATGTGAGCCTTTGGGAGAAGTAGGTTTTGAGAGAGGGAACAACTAATTTAAGGCTTTTTCACTACCAGGATATGTATTGTACAGGGCCTACCCTAGGGGTCAGTTATATGTATGAAAAAGGAAGGTCTATGCCTGGCAAAAGGTTTATTTTTCCCGACGATATGGCAGTTTAAAAACTACACACATAGCCTGCAGTGGTAGTCCTGAGACATGTTTAAAGTGCTACTTAAGTAGTTTCACAATCACTGCTGGAAGCCCACAGGTAGCATTTAATTTACAGACCCTGGGTACAGGTATCACCACTTGACTTGGAACTTACAAATAAATTAAATATACCAAATGGGTATAAGCCAATTCCACCATGTTTTAAGGAGCATGTTTTCGCAAGCACCTTGGCACTGGTTAGCAGTGGTAAATGCACAGAGTAATGAAAGCCAGCAAAAACAGGTTCAGAAAACAGGAAGATAAAGGCAGAAAGTTTAGGGTAGACCCTTCAGAAACTACCAAGTCCAACAACCTCCTACAAAGACACAGGCTCCTCATAAATCATGGGAAGTCTCACCAAGTTTCAGAACAGGATTGGATTTCTATGGGAGCCCATTTCAGAACTAATCTGAATATGGTAACCCTACCAAATAGCAGAGTGATGAAGATTCAGTATTATCTACAGGCTTTGATCGCACACCAGAACCCATCAGTGCTACCTTGGTTGTAGATTCAAGGAGACATGGCAGCAACAACATGTTGGGTACAAAAGGCATGCTCCACTTGAACAAGGTGGTGCAACACATCTTACAACATTGTTCTACGGCTTTTTAGGATCTGTCAATGAAAATTCCCTTGGCCAAGGAAATGTGGGTAGAACTAACTTAGTGGATGGAGACAGGGAATATTTTGAAGGGAGAGCCATTGTCAGGGACACAGCATGTAGTCCTCATTACAGATGCAGGTTCATCAGGTTGTGGTGCTTGGATCAGTACCGTTCGAGTCCAAGTCAAGGACAGTAATCATTGGAACAACACGGACTTGAATTGGAAAGAACTACAAGAGGAAATTGGAAAGAACTGCAAGAGGTGCCTTAAAGTCACTCTGCCACCTGTTGCAGAGCAATGAAGTCATAATTCATATAGACAACACTTTGACAAAGACATATCTAAACAAACAAGGGGGAAAAAGGGCTCCAGCCTTCTGTGCTCTGGTAGATCAGATTTTTGAGTGGGCTCAAACAAACATCTCTTCTTTGCCGGCACTACACATCAAGGGTGAGTTGAATGTGGACTTATTTGTCACACAAAAACACCCAAGTCCCACTGTTTTGGGGTAGGGACTATGGTGCCTATGACCTTGATGCACGTTCCTTCCCATGGCTGCAGGGTCTCATATGCCTTTCCCCTGTTTCCTCTTCTCCAGAAGTTCTCAATCAGGTTGAGAAGCGAGAGGACAGAAGTGATTCGTATTGCTCCACCCTGCCCTCGCTCCAACTGGTTCTCCCTTCTGGCAATGATGCAAGTGGCTCAGGAACGGCCTCCTCCCCTAGACCTTTTCCCTCCATCTCACTTTAATCTTCAGGTCAGCAGCCTGAGAAAGCTAAGGTTGACAGCCAGAGGCTGAGACAGCTGCATTAGTGGATCAGGGATTATCTGACAGAATAATACACTATATTCAGGCTTCGAGAAAATCTACTCTGTCCTCCTGTAATCATCATGGGGTACCTTTCAAAAGTGGTGTACATCTTATCCTCTATGTCATCAGACAGCGACTTTAGGTCAGGTCCTATAGTTTCTACAGGGTGGTTTTGAGTTGGGTCTTAAACTAGCAACTCCGAAGTTGCACTGGGCTGCTATTAAAGCCTTTCGAGGTCTAGGAAGTAATTTGAAATTTGAGACTTCTTACATTCAAAACATATTTTCTTGGTGGTATTACGGCAGCGAGGTGATCACGGGAGTTGGGTTCTTTATCCTTTCACCAACCATTTTTGACAATTTCTGATGATCGGGTTAGCCTGCATTTCGACCCATCCTATTTTCCTAAGATCCATTCTATTTTTCATTTATTAGAGGAGATAGCCTTACTGGTTTGTTTAACGACCCTAAAACTGAAGAGTAAGCTCTCCCCCATTGTCTTGGTGTTAAGAGAGTTCTGGAAAGAGTGGCTCCAATTGGATCTAAGGGATACAATTAGCTTTTTGTGAATTTTTGTCCTGCCAAGCAAGGTTTAAAACCAGATACAATCACTTATGAGATGGGTAAATCCACAATTGCTTTGGCATATAGGGAAGCTTCCTCCTAGCATACAGTGCAGATTGACAAGTGGTTTGCTGACCACTGTAACTGTCACAAGGTGCCTCTCTGCCAGAAATATGAAGTTTTGCAATGAGGGCAGGTCCTTCCACATTTATAAAGCTTACAGGAGGCGGACATCCAAAATGTTTTGGGGTCAAAGGTCTTATCTGCTGTGATGTAACAGAGAAGGGCAACTGATTAAAATGTTCTGTTTGATTGGATTATGCATCTCTATTGTCCCGGTCTCTCTTATGGCTTCCTATATCGCAATTTGTAATTAATCATGGCAAAGAACTGCGATGAGGTGTAATGTCTCAATTACTTACCGGTAATTACATTTTTTTTTAGAACATAATTGTATTGATTTTATAATAGAGGACAACGCCCAAATACAATCATGTTAATCACTGGGAACCGTGCAATGTAAATGCTTGCAGTGTTAACCAATACATCATAGTCGTAGAAGATATGTCTGTACAGTTTACCAGGAAGAAAGATGTAGCCATATATTAAACAGTGCAAATAATAGGCAATGTTGGATCAACATGAAGCACAGGATAACAGCATATACTGAAAGTAGCAATCGTGGCGTAAACAAGGGTAGACTATACATTGTCACAACATGTATAATCCTCAATAAACAAAAGATATAAAGATAAACCAACGCCCTCCTACCCTCCTGTTCTCTGGTTCCAAATACTGTCTGAGATCCCAAACTCCTATGAGGCCATCCCTTGTGCACAGATAGAACATTATACATAATAGTGCCTAAGAAAAAATACATTGAACCACAGCCTTAACAGCTACACACAGGACCGTTGTACACGTGTACACCATTATTTTTAAGAAGGGGAAAAAAAATTTCAGTGTACAAGAGGGTGACAAGTTAGTCATTCAAGGGAATGCGGGGTTAATGGGGTGAGTCAAAGCTATTGCTGATGTCGGAGGTGTAAAAGAATCTATAGTTTTAAAGACTTCCAACATTTGGTCCCATTCCAGTGAGATAGGAATCTTACGCAGGCCCTGGAATTCCTCCTGTCGGATTATAGTACTTTCAGCAAGGCTCTATCATGTTAATTCCGTATGCCAGTGTAGTGGCATAGGAGAAGAGGGAGACTTCCACCTCATTGTAATCGCTCGCTTAGCAATAAGGAGTGCCAAGTTGGCGATCTTGAGTTGTATCTTCTGTCCCTTAGGGCGTCTATGGAGGCCCAAAAGGCAAGCTTCAGGAGCTAGCCAGTCACAGGTGTTAGTGACTTGTCGAATGGTATGATTGACGGCATGCAAAAAGAAACGCAGTCTAGGACAAGCCCAGCATATGGATAAGAGTTGCATTTGCCACCTGGCATCTAGGACAGGAGAGTTGGGCATCCGGATACATACTTTTAACTTGGTGTGGTGTAAGGTATGCTCTATGTAAGATCATCGATTGCATGTATTTAAATTGGGCATTACGGGAAACTTCTATGGAAATTCCAATATCAAGGACCATTCTTTGTCTGTAAATTCCCTGTTGAGATCCAATGACCATCGGGTGCGGAGTAGGAGTAAGGGTGTGCTGGAATGAGTTTGAATACCCCTGTACAGCCATCGTATATGGTGTTGGCTGCTCCCCATTAAGTGTATTGCATGGATTAGAGCATGTGTAGGAGGTTCAAACCCATCAGGGGCCCAATGCTGTTTAATATAACGGACAAGCGCTGCGTGTAAGAGAAATAAAGTTACGGGGACTTCATGAGTACGTTGAAAATTGTCATGATCAGTCAGGGTTGCTTCGATGAAGCACACACCAACAGTCGAAACCTCTTCAGTCGTCCATGAGGACAACCTGTTAGCAGTGACTATTCCAGTAGCATATGGGATTCCCATTAGCGGTATGTTATCGAAATATGGAATGGCTTTCTTGGTATAGTTGAGTGTTTGTTTCCAATAAAGGAGAGCCGTAGTGAGTAATGAAGGAAGCATAGGTGGAACTTACCGGTGGGTAAGAGCATGTTGTGTAGAGTGCCCTGATGCAAAAGTCGAGCGGTATATTCTATTTCCTGCAGTTGACGACCCGCCAACCAATATGAAAGCCATTGCAATTGGCTAGCTAGGCAATAAGCCCTAAAATCAGGTGCACCTAGACCGCCCTCCTCCGGTCTCAATTGTAATTTTGCCAATGCAATCTGTCTATGGCCATTTCCCCAAATCAGTTCAGTCAATAATGTATTCAGAGTTTTAAAAATGGAAGAAGGGATCAAAACAGGCAAGGCAGCAAAAAAATAAAATAATCAAGGAAGCATCACCATTTTGGAGAGCGCGATTCTTCCCATCACCGATAGTGGTAAAGAGACCCAGAAGCAGACTTGCTTTCGGAGGGAAGTGATCGCCTTAAGTATGTTACCATCAATCAAGTCCTGTGGGGATCAATAGATTTGAATACCTAAGTATTTAAATGTGTCGGGCACTGTCTGTTATGTGAGTTCCCCAAATAAAATAGGTTCTGGATGTTCCCGATATCGCATAAAAAAGGCGTAAGACTTGGTAGCGTTAATTGCCAAGCCGGAAACCAAGTCAATGCATTTAAAAATAGAGGGGATGGGGTCTAGGTTAAGGCTAAGGTTGTTAAGAAAAAGGATCAGGTCATCGGCGGAGGCAGTAACAATGTGTGATGCGTTATTTAGCTGAATCCCAAGGCCTACTGCCTCCCTTCGAAGTTTAAGAAGGAGGAGTTGCACCGCCAATACCAATAGCAGAGGCGACAGGGGGCAACCCTGCCGAGTGCCTCTAGTTCTGGCATAGGCTGCGTAAATGTGTGCGCCAGTACAGGCATGTGCTGTTGGCGTGCTGTACAGGAGCTGTACCCACTGCAGGTATCCTTTAGGAATGCCAAACCGTTCCAGGGTGGCCCACATGTACTGCCAAGAAAGGGCATCGAAGGCTTGTTGCATGTCCAGGGAAATACATCCAGCCGTGGGGGACGTTACCGCCGCTGCCTCCATAACATAATGAGGCCGCCGTATATTGAGAGGGTGCTGCTACCGGGAACGAAGTCGCATTGGTCTATATGGACTACTTTCGAGAGATACGGTAATAGTCGGTTAGCCAATAATTTGCTGATTATTTTATATCCAGTGGACAGTAAAGAAAGTGGCCGGTAGCCAGGAATATCGCGATGATCTCTATTAGGCTTAGGGAGGGAAGTCACTAATGCTTGCATGGTTGTTAAGGGCAGAGCTGATTTATCCAGGGCTGTGGGGTAAAGGGTCACATGGTTTGGGACCAAGTTTTCTGAATACAATGCATCAAATTCTACATGCAGGCCATCTAGGCCCGGGGTCTTATTTCTGGGCAGCGCTTTTATGGTCACCTTAATCTCAGCTGCAGTTATTGGACCATCCAAGTCAGTTTGAGCATCAGCCGTCAGCTGGGGGAAAGGCAGGTCATTAAGAAAGGCCTGGATTTCAGGAGATGAAGTGGCGGAAGGGGCAGTATACAAGTTGCGGTAATATGTAAAGAATGCTAAGTTGATGGTCGCTTGGGTAGTCGCAATCGTTCTATCAGGGAGATATACCGGTAATCACATTACTCTGAGTACTGCCTTTTCCAAGATTAATTACAACTGCCCTCCCTTCATGTTTTCTGATCAGGCCTACTATATTCAGTAGCTTGAGTCAACAGAAACAGAAGGCAAAAGAGGATAAGAGTGGTTTATATAACAATAATTCACTTTCAGAGGATGGTGTGTCTTGGAGGCTCAATGCTTCGTAATTTTTAATTAATCGCAGAAAAGAAAGTACTCAGAGTAATTTAACTATTGGTAAGAATTGAGACATTACTGATATGCCACAGGACAATTTTATTAATGCAACCCTAAGTAAAATACCCACCTGGCTCAAACGTAAACACCAATTCTTAACTCTGGTATGCTGCGAGCAAAGAAAGTAACAGAACAGAAGCAACTCCACAGCAGCTACTTGCATGGCACCTTAAGTCAACAAATATTTGTTCACCAGCCCATGATAACTGTGCTGTAAAACCTGTTTCAGAAAGCTTTTAAGTATCATACATTTAAATTGAGACAGAAAAACAAACATGAGTGTTTATCTAAGCTCAGGGCACAAGTCCTAAAAAAAAGAAGTGTTGGGGGGAGGACTAACGAAGTTAGGCAGTATGCAAGTGACATCATGGTGCATGACATCACAGTGCATGACATCGCATGCAGTATCACATGAAGTGACATCACAACCCATGACCTCACAAGAAGTGACATCAGATCTTAAGACCTCACCTATGTTTAGCAGGTCTATCATGAGCTCATCTAAGAGCATTCAAATATTTAACACATTAGATTTTCTGTTGGGGTTGTGCCAAAAAATGTATGCAACCCCGAGAAAAAAATCTGTGCCTCAACTTATACATTTGGGGGCATATTTATCAAACCTCCATGCAACGCAGTAAGCCACCTTGCTGCTCTGAGTGAAAAGGAGAGGGCAGGAGTGTGCCATATTTAACATTATACATTAAGCAGCACACGTAGAAAGAGGAAAAACAAGGAGAAATAAATATATCTCTCCTCGTTACACCTCCCTTGGGGAGGCATAGCATTTTGAAGCATTCTCAGGTCTACCACTAATGGTAAATATGGAAATGCACCAAAATTCATGGGTGGGTGCATGAGAACACCCACGCTCCACCTATGTAATGCTTCCCTAGGGCAGAGTAATACGAGGCACCGATTTGCGCTGTTTGGTCTACTCCACATTTACCAAGCCACACAGGTCAATGCAAGCTGGCCTTGTGCAGTTTGGTGAATATCATTCAAGGTTTTGTGTTGCCCTTTCACACCCTGGTATGGCACAAGGTTGATGCAAACCCATGATAAATGTAGGCCTTATTTTTAAAACCCTGCTACAAAGAAATTGGCAACAAGGAAAAACGGGACAGAGAATCTGTTCTGCTTAAATGGTTGCAAAGTCTGCATTTTAAAATATCTGATGGGGTTAGGGCACCTCCTGCAGAGATCTTTGTGTGCCAGCTAAATCTCAGGGATTAATAATAATTGTAAAATAACTCTGGAAGATAACACATTTTCTGGAGAGATTTGTGTTTTGTTTCGGCCCAGTTTTGACTCAAAGTAGCAAAAAGGGTTAATATGTCTCCTGAAAAGCACGTTATGTAACTTACAGATGACAGATTTTTATTTCATGTAAATGGGTAAGTGTGTTACTGCTTTTAACACAGAGATCCTTCTGTTACTTGCAGTTCATAAACTGTAATTCTTCTAATATAGCACAGTGAGCTGCGATAGACATGTGGCTCCTACACCTTGTAACCTTCACTGTCTTATGCAACACATTCTGAACATTGATTTACACACAGATGATTTATTGCCAATGTATAATGAGTATGTATGATGTAAAGTGCTCTGACACCCTGCATTGGGATGAGATGCCCTACAGCCCTATAAAAGAAATAAAACAAAATAGTGGTATTTATATTGTTATTTGTGTAAATATTGAGACAGACCAACACATATGACATTCTTACGGTGCATGCATATCTCTTATACACAAGGACTGAGCAAAGTCAAAAGAATGCATCTCTTCAGTACCTGTGAAGTGATCAGCTGTGTAACTTTGTTTCCCCTTATTCCATTTAGGTGTGAGGCTCCCGATAGCTCCCAGACATGATACTCCCAAAAAAGGAGCCTTGATGGCCCCCCAACTTCGGCTTTTGTTCTGGGCTCCTTATCCCCGGTGTTTAATATGGGCCCAGCTGGAATCTGATAAGCCCCTTTCCTCGCTGCACGTTGCTGGTCAAAACAAAAGTATAGAATGTGCAGGCATTGCTGAATGTGTCCCAGTGTCTGAAAGTGACACTGGGACAAGTTTAGAATATCTCTGTGGTGGCCAGGCTCTTGGCAGGGTAGACGGCGTTCACCAGATGAAAGGAGTGGGTAGACACCATCTACCCATGAGTACGCTCAACTTGTGCCCTGCCTAGGCTTTTCGATAGAGTGCTATTAAGCGACCCATTTTTGATATTTCTATGAAGTATGCCGCAACTGAAGCCCTGCAAATGTACCTAGAATCACAGTATGAGGAAAACATGTTCGCCTCTGAAACCCATCAACCCTTTGACTTGCATCTGAAACCAGTTTCATGAACCTCTGTGTGTATGCTTGAATGTATACCAAATGTTCAGCCCGGCACAGTGATACGCTGGGTATGGTTAAAATAAAAATATTTCACTTTTCAACTATTTCCGCACTCCAGAATGTCCAACGTATGCTAGGAAGGGGGGATCATGACAATTGTTCGTCATTTTACACATAAGAAAAATGTACACACAATTATTCTGAATTAAATTCATGTTTGCCATCAGCATTTATCCTGAGAAACTAGCTTGGATCCGGCCCTCCCCGATCTACCAGGGACCCCTGCAGCACACTCACTGTATACGGCTCGGCAAGGAAGCTACCAATGCATCACCATCAGCCTACATAAATCTTCTGTTTGCATATGTTTCTTCCCTTGGTAAAACCAGAGTGCTTCTGGTTCACTCTGAACAACTCTCTCTGACAGTGCGAGACCATGCTGACGGTTTGAGTTTGTGACTTCTGCACTTGTGAATCAGCCGTGTCAGTGGTGAGGTTTTTAACACTTCATAAATTGATGCTTTCTTGTTTCACTGCATGGTCAGTTACCAATTTCTTGTGATGTTCAAACTCACAAAAAAGCAGCTTAGAGCCAGTTCACAAAACAGGTTTGAATGGCGCCATTTTTGAAAGCCAGACAGCCTGAATAGATAGGAAGGGACTTACGCAACACCAAGGGGACACACGCATACTGTCCACTCACCTCTATTTCAGGACTTGACATCTCAATCTCTCCTTATCTTTAGATCATCTCTTCCAGCCATTCTGGGTGCTATGGGTGCTCCCAGGGGAGTGATGAGGTGGTCACCTGTGGGAGGACTGGACCCAGGTGAGGGGTTTCAAGTTTATAAACCTGAGTGATTCTTGGTCCCCCTCTTTCTTCACCTTGCCTGCCACAGTACTTTTCTGCAGCTTGGGCACAACAAGCCTTGTCTGAGTTGGTAGCATCATCAGCACAAGAATCCAATTTAGGGATCAAATTCATGAATGCAGGGTTCTAAAATTCTAATATCTAAAACTGATGGAGTAAGTCAAAGTGTCAGCGTCCATGTGGCACTGGCAACCGATTTGCACGGATGCCCAGTGAACCTGATCCAAAGCTTTTCAATGCTTTTGGCCCAGGCTACACACCCCAGCTATTTGGTGCATGAGGGGGAAGCTCTGCCTACTCTTGTCCAGTTTTACAGGGAATGCAAAAAACCATTAGCCAAGTTAGGGTCCTAGAATGTTGGGTTTTCATTTTATTCTTTTAGAATGGGTGCAGAGACATCAGGAGCTAAATTGGGTCTTGGTTCTGGGCAGATCAGGGAAGTAGGGCTTTGGAGATCCAGCGGTTTCAAGAGCTATGTTCACCCTCATCTGACTAACATCTACTTAGAACAGTTACAGGGGCATCTGGGTGCAGCCGGGGTTGCTGAATTGGTGTCTTGAGTTTGCTGTGTCACATATATCATATATACCAATTTCTTCTGCAGTGGAAATATCAAGGACTCTGTTGAAGGCTGTTTGTGTGGGCATTCATGTATCCGTAGGACAGCACAAAGGTTTCGGAGGCCAAAATGGGTGTGTGTATTATAGTCCCACAGCACTGATTTGGGTTTAGTTGGATGTGGGTCTGGTGTCTACTGAAGACATTGCAGGAAGATCTCAAATAGGGCTAGATTGATCGTTAAAGATGATGCTATTGTCCACCATATAGGGGACAATAACGTATTGTATTTATGGAGAAGGGAGTTTGAAAAGAATTACTGTCAGTCATGGACAAAACTAGAGACAGGGCATGGACATAAGTTGGAGGTCACAAGCGGTTGCAGCTGCGACTGCTGTCAGTTCCCTTGTGACCCCTGACAATGCCCTTGCAACCTCTGGCCTCTGAGGGGCAAAGAGAACACAAGGAACAGATTAATATGGACATTTTACCGCGCATAATGCTCCTGAATTAAAAAACACAGTGTAGCTGTTCTTCGCAGCAACTCACTGAGATTATAACAGTTGCAATTTGCAACTATTGCAACTCAGCCTGAAAGACTGCAACCTCCTCCAATGCCCCCCCCCCCCCCACCCCAACGCCGCTATGGCTTCCCAGGTCACAGACTGCTCCAAACATTAGTATGCTTGGCATGGAGGCTTTTAATGTGATTTGGACTTCCGCTCCAAACTTGTCTGCACTGCTTTCAGATATCCGGTCCATTCCTCTCCCAGTGCAAACATTCTGAAATGTCACAATTCTTGTAGATAATGACTGTGAGTGGTGCGTTCATTTAATTTGTTTCTATTTACATCAGTGCATGTTTACTGGCCGCTGATGTAGTATTACTTTTTTAAGAGCAATGTATTTCAGCAGTGGTGTTGCAATTTTACACAGAGCCCTAGGGCATGCAAGCAAAATTGGCCGGATAACTGCTGTATAAGTTGTGAAGTACAGCAATAACCAGACTTGTGAGTCCTTTTGGTTTTCGGACCCTTGTGCCACTGCACCTGCTGCACCATTGATAGCTATGGCCCTAGATTTCCGGCATTTTCGTTCCCTTCTTTTCTCTCTGTCTGAGAAATTGGTGTCTCTGTCTCACTTAATCGCAGTTGTAGCCTTTCTTTCCAAAGTGGAATGTGTCTAGTTGGCTAACAAGTCCTCTGCTCGTCTGAGATCTACATGGCACCTGGTGAATGTGGTTCTACCTGGCCTAGCTTTCAGACGGACCTCTGTTATCCTGCAAAGGATTTGTTCGAAAGTAAGTGGCTAAAAACTGTCCTCCTGTAGCTGCAGAGAATCACAATTGCAAGGGGTTATGCACTAGAGAAAATTAACTGTTTGAAGGTTAATTTTATGGCAATGTATTAAAGTAATACCTATTATTGATTTCATTTTTGGCAAATATTATTGCCTCATGCATCACTGGAAAGAGGAGGAACTGAAGCATTAAGGGGAAAGTGGGACACTGGCCACAAGTGGTGCACAAGTTCTCCACAGCTCAGTTTGGTGTGAGGCACTCCTTAGAATCCACCTTCACTGCCTGCCAGCTCACTGTCAGTCAGAGACGACAAAACCCTCCACAAGTTCATGTTCTGAAACACATTTGTTTGTCTGCTCATAAGTAAGTACAGAAGTCTCCAGTACAATGTTATTTACATTATTGATTTTTAAGAATAGTCTCTTCCTTAATGGAGTCACCTTCAACAGCACCCTACACTCATGCTTACCCTTTCACTAAGTAAAGTTTAGAAACCTAATAATTAAAAGTACAGACAGCTGTCAAGATTTATACCTTCGGCCAGCCATGACATTTTAGTCAAACCCGCAATATTTGCAATGATGATACGCAAAACTTAATCACCCAGAATGCAACAATATATTAGCTAAAAAGACAGTACTGGCTGATAATGTCACATGATAAGTTCATCTGATAGCTTGTTTATCTTGTCATTACTTAAAACTGCTACACTAAAAGGCAGCATAATTTTTCATTGTAGGTAATGCCAGCTTTAATGAAAATACCTTGGCTCAATATGTAAAATGTGGAAGCAAAAGTCTTCCATACTGTAGGTACTGTTTGAAATTGTTTCAAATATATATATATTAAATAATTTTGGACAGTTATCTTACTGATCTGAGAACTTCTGGGTTGAAAATGCTCTCTAATGAATGTTAACATAAATATTTTTCACTACTAAAATGCATAACAGTAACCTTCCATCTGTGGGTGAGCAGGAGACATGGACAAGGATATTGATTGAGAATCTTACAGACCCAGGGCCTGTTTACCATCTTGGCTGGGGAGATAGATACTCCATCATAAACGTGACTGATAGCCCGTCTGTTGTATTACAAGTTCCATAGGATATAATCGAATTGTAACACAGTGGATGGAATATCCGTCACGTTTTTAATGGAATAACTCTGTCCGCCAAGATCGTAATCAGGCCACAAGTCATGAATTCTTGCCAAAAAATGTAATGGATTGTAGTTAGTATTCGATTGTTATTGGGTTTTTTTCATTAGACTTCAGAACCTGGTACCCTTTCATTTAATAGAAGTGTAGTTAGTGTTACATGTTGTACCATTTTTAGGTCGAGCGTAAGCAGCACATTTGCTGCTCTGTGTGGCATGCTGTATTGAGGCAGGGACTTGAAGCTCTACCCACTGTCTGCCCACATTTTTCATTGGCTTGTGTCATTGTCCACTGTAAACTGCAATGGTTCATTGGTCAAAAGGCTTAGTAGCTCCTCCTTAGTACCTCCTTGTCTCATTTTGTAACCTCCCATGGCGACACCCCCTTTTACGTGTGTTGTTGCTTGGTAGGCTTTAATTACAGCCTCCGGGCATTATTTTCTCAAATAGCTTTGTCCTGCCTGCTGTTGCTATCTGGCATGGATATTTTACAAACTGGAGCAGTGTTTATGAACATCGTTGCATATTAATTTTGGGTTTAGTATCCAATTTTATCTTTTTATCCTGGCATAATGTGTTAACAATTTGATATGATTTGGGTTACTGATATTTAATAGAGTTTATTTTAGGGTGGTTGCAGGTGCTCCAATTAAATTGTAAAATATTTGTATTAATTTAGCATAGTATTTGTTTTACATTGTCACCTTCTGTAATGTTCCGTGTTTCGATGCAGCGTGACGTCACTTCTTGACATCAGAGTCAAAAGTCATGTGATGTAATTTGCTAAGAAGCCATTAGGATCAAGTGATATCACTTCCTGTAATGTGGCATTGAGTCAAAGGGCACGTGATGTTATTTCCGCTACCCCAGACATTTGGTGAATCGACTTCCATGAGCCAGGGGCCTCTATTTATTGATCTGAAATAATTCTCCCAGATATTATTGAGTCCAGAAGTGCCCGACAGTGCCTTGAACTGTTCTGTTACCAAACTAAACCACTCCCTAGGAAAACTACTGAGACTACTGAAACTACTGAGACCCCCTTCCATCTACTGTTGGGAAACTGAAAGCAGTCTTTGAAAAGTAATTACGATAAGTGACTCTAAAGTACTCAGTAAAGTTTGTAGACAGCATCTACAGCAATATTTCTTACTGTAAATTCTATTTGTCACATAGTGCCTTTGCTTATTTTCAAGGTAGGGAAAAAGGGTGACCCTGCCTTGGTTTTTCCTTTCTCTTAACTCTTTATTTACAAAGTATTCTTACACACAATGGGGGAGATCTACTAAGCTTTTGCACCATGTTTGCATCACAAAATTGATGCACAATGGTGCAAAATCTTTTTTTCCTAATTTACTATGCAGTGCTAAACTTGTTTAGCACTGGAAATAACATAAAAGTAATGCGAAGCAGCACGCAGCGCTGCTTCGCATTACTTTGCGCCATGGGGGCATGCCAAGGGTGGTGCATGGGCGTTCCCATGCAACCACCCAAGGTTTCTCACGCTAATCCCAATTTAGTAAACGCAGTAGATTGTGTTTAGTGTGAGAAAACTGTGCCCTTTGAAACTAGGTGCAAGGAAGGAGAAATGCTTTCAGTTTTCCTTCATTTTCCGACTTTGCATGCGTGCTGCACTGTGCAGCACACATACAAAGTGGGAAAAGCTTTCCCTAGAGTCGAGGCATAGTATTTTGTATGGGAAGGTTATCCTTCCTGTACAAAACATATGCTGGACTCACACATATACCCTAGCACTATGGCGCTAATGTGTGTGTGTGGCGCACGGCAGCTGTAATCAGCGCAAGGGAAAGGGGAGGAGAGAAAATGTGTCACACTCCTGCTCTTTCCCTGTCACGCAACACAGTGCAGCCTCGCGAGTGGATGTGCTGCGCTGATTACTAGGATTCTCACAACACATCTTTGAAACAGTTATGCAGTAGTGTAGGTTACCTTTTTCTGGGCCTGGTGAATTGCCAACAGACCCTTATGGCCTATAGAAGGCAAGAAACATGTTGATCTCACATTTTATAAATTAATCACGATTGCTCCTTTTTTTTTTTTTTTTGCAGAGTTTTATATAGCGCAAACTAGAACCGAACCGAATCAGTTATCAGAGCGCTTTACATAGCACCAGTTACATGAGGACACACTTTCATTTTTAGGCACGGGGAGATTAAGTGATTTGCCCAGAATCACAGGGGGGTTTTGGCGTCGTTACCGAGACTCGAACCCAGATCCCCAGGTCCGAGGTCGAGCGCCTTAGCCGTTAGGCCAACCCCTCTCCCCATTAAAGGACCATTGTATCCCATACGAGCACCACTATTTTTAATTAGGGTAGTGAGCTTCACTAGTAAAATTTACTCAGAACGAGTATCACTAGACTTATTTTAAGTCACTTTCACCACACTACACACACCTCACACCCCACATACCCACACTTCATCAAACGGTAAATCAAAAGATCTCTGTCAAAGGGCAACTTCACGGGTGCCCGTCGGACATTGCAGCGTCGGCCCGAAGAGGAGCATGCCTAGATGATGAAGCATGAAACCTTTCGAGGTTTGTGAGGGCACTGGCTCCTATTGGAGCATATTCGACTGACTTGACACACTACTAGTACTTTGCCTGTGTTGAAGGAACTTCACACTTCTGTATTTCAGTATCTACAAACTGTTGCACAGGGAAGTGCAATCGAAAGAGGGGTGAAAGGAGTAAGCGTGGGAGTTCGGTAGGAGACCTAGGATAACTACAACATTTGGACGTCAGAATTCTCCATCTATTCAAGCGTCTACTGTGATAAGCTTCCAGAAAGATTTGTGTCGTTATTTAAATATATGGACACCATTGGGAAAATGGATATGGATTTTGCTGGGTTTGCCTGGTTGCATTACGATGAGGAGTTCAGGGTAAGAATGGTGTTGAAATCGAACAAAAAACATGTGCAGAGGTAGTCAATGAGCCATGGGCCCAGTGAATGTATCCACAAAGTCAGACTCCTGCATTACATACGGCGAGTGGTTTAGCTGTACAATATCAGCCCTTTCTGGGTTGGCCCTCCTACGTGGGAGCAGGTGACTGGGGTCAGGGTACGAAACAAATCTGGGGGCATGCTGGAGCTTTAACAAACGTTGTTGCCCAAGGAATCCATGCAAATATACACATGAATGAGCAAAATGTGGGGGAAAATATATGCTTTATAGTGGTTGGGGGAACAGGCAGATTTCAGTGGCAGTGGGCAAGGTAGGGTTGAGGGTGTTTATCCCAGCCTGGTAACAAAGGGTTTTACTCCAGTTAGAATTGACAAGTTGAGTTGTTCACTTACGTTTTATCCCAACAGAGAGGAGGCTTTGATTTTGCACAGGGGGTTTGGAGAAGGTTTTCGTTTGGGATACCAGGGCCCTAGAAGGAGAAGATTTGCAGTGAATTTGAAATTAGCCAGGGAACAGCTGAAAGTAGTGAGGTAGAATTTATTGAAATAAGTGGTGGAAGAGAGAATGACAGGCCCTTTTACATTTTGGTCTTTTTCCTGATCTGATGGTATCCCAGTTAGGTATTTTGCCCAAGAATAATGCTGGAAAATTCCGGATGATTCATCATTATTCTTGGCCTAAAGGTTAGTCTGTGAATGACATTATTGTTAGAGAGGATACAGCTGTTCAGTTTACTCCAGTAGACGTGGCTATGGCTTTGGTGCGTCATGTGAGATAAATGTGAGTTGGCTAAATGTGGCATCAAATCATCTTTAAGACTACTCCCAATTAATCCTCTTGACGTTTCTTTGCTAGACCTACAGTTTGAGAATCAATTGTTTGTTGATAAAGTGTTACCTATGGGCTGTGTGATTTCTTGTAAGCTTTTTTGAAGCAACTCAAAGACCACACTTCAGGATCAAGGTGGACGATGGATCGCACCATCCTCTCAGATCCTCAGATCATCGAACAGCTCAAGCAGGAGACGGACTTCCATTTTGAAAATAACAAAATGGGCGTCTCTGTACAAACTGCATGGGACGCGTACAAGGCAGTGATCAGGGGAAAAGTTCTTAGCCTGACAGCGTATACATTTAGGACGACTAAACAGAAGATATACAAACTAGAAAGTAATATTAAAGCTATTGAGCTACAGATATCAGCAGGAACTACTTCCTCAAGGAAAGAGTCACTGGAGGCAGACAGATTAAAACAAAAAGAAGCACTAACAGAGACTCTGGAGGATAGAGTCAGAGAAAAATGGGAAGCTAGCAAGCTAGCCCACTATGAGTACGGGGAAGGATGTGGAAAGATGCTAGCATGGAAAACCAAGACGGACCAATCAAAAAATAAAATAGCTAGCATAGATCCTCGTAACGCCTCAAGCTCCAGCTCAGAAGAGGCAGTAATAAAACAAGATTTTTTTGATTTTTTTGCAGATCTTTACATGGAAGATGGTAATCCCACAAAAGAAGAGATAATGATGTTCCTAGATGCTCAAAACCTCCCAACCCTAAACATTGAGGGGAGAGAAGATCTCAATGCAGAAATAACAAACATAGAAGTTGAGGAAGCCATAAAAAATCTCAAGAGAGGCAAACCAGCAGGTCCTGACTCTCTCCCTAATGAGTTTTTTATAAAGCTGAGAGATTTGCTGCTTCCACCGCTAACAACTCTTTTTAACACAATCTTCTTAAGAAACGGGGATCTCCCAGATTCATGGACGCCACAATATCTATTCTCCTAAAACCAGGCAAAAACCCCAGAAAATGTGAATCCTATCGCCCCATCTCTATCTTAAATTGCGATTATAAGATCTACATGCAAATGATAGCTAAAAGATTAGGGAAAATAGCGGGTTCACTGATTAATAGCAATCAAAAGGGGTTTGTGGCAGGACGACACCTACAAGATCTAGCTCACAAACGGATCGGGGCAATTGACCTAGCTATTAGTGAAAATCTTCCACTTTCCATAATCACTATTGACGCAGGCAAAGCGTTTGATAGGGTTAACTGGGCCTATCTAAACGAAGTATTAGAAAAATTCGATCTGGGGGAAAATTTCCAGGGCATAATTAAAAAGATCTATAGCTCTCCCAGGGCTAAAATTTTAATCAATGGCAACCTCACGGAGAATATACAGATAAAAAGAGGAACAAGGCAGGGATGCCCACTTTCTCCCCTACTTTTCAATTTATATATATATATATACATTGAACCGGCGGCAAAAAAACTTAGAAACCACCCTTCAATAGCCCCCTTTTCCTACCAAGGTTGGCAAAAAAAAAATCGCCTTATACGCAGACGACCTAATGATCTTCACTAGGGACCTGAATGGGTCCTTTAGTGCAATAGAAGATACTCTGCAAAACTTTGGGGAAATCTCCGGTTACCAAATCAACCAATCCAAGACTGAAACTATGAGCTGGAATGAAGATTCAACCAGTCCATATAATAAGGACAAAATCAGATATCTAGGCATTGATATTGTCAAAGACCTAGATAAAGTGGTTCAAATCAACATCCACAGGATTGAAGGAGAGGTAAGAAAATTGCTAAAAGTTTGTGGGAGTTTACCTTTGTCACTGCTGGGTAAAACTAATATAGTAAAAACGTCTATTATACCAAAATTTACCTTTGCCTTTAGTGCCATCCCGTTTGAATTTAAAAGAGACACAATAAAGAAAATCCAGGGAGAACTGATGAGTTTTATATGGTCTTCAAAAGGATCCAGAATTGTTAGGAGCAAAATAAGAAGGAGAAAAGAGCAGGGGGGAATTGCCAGCCCGACCTTCTGGAATATTGTAGAGCCTTCCAATTTAAAACCAGTAGGATATTGCTTAATACGTCTAATAACTTCCCACCATACCTCCAAGCATTGACTAAGGGAATCAGCCACTTTTTGTACAAATTTGGTCATCTGAGGTTTTTCAAAAAAGTGAAGCTAAAGACACTGAATTCTGCCGCAAAGTTATGGTATCACGTAAGGTGTACCTTGGATATACCATACTTCAGCGACCTGGCCCCAATATGGGAGTCCCCAGGCACACCAGATTGCCTTAAAGACAGTCTAGCACTCCCCCTAAAATCAGCTGGAATAGAAGAATGGGGTCAACTAATGTCCCAAAACAAAATAACGGATTGGGAATTATTATCGCTCGCAACAAACGCCTCTTTAACAAAATTCAAATTTTACCAACTCTCAAGCTGGGCAAACGCACTGAAAGAAATCAGAAAGGGAAACCTAAATTTAGAGACCGAGATGAGGAAAAAGGAACCCTTCGTTAAAGAAATCTCCCATTGGTATTGGGCCCTCATCTCAGCAGGGGAGGAGAAATTCCAGATTCCAGAGAGAACATGGGGAAGTGAGCTGCCGACGCTGGATGTAGATCATTCTTGGCAAGTATCTATGAACAAATGCTGGTCTATCATAACATCTGGTACCTTAAAAAGGGATCATCTATTCACTACCCATAGAGCCTACTGGACTCCGAAGAGGCTTTCCAAATTCAACGGGGCAACAGTGAAGAACTGCCCAAAGTGCAGATTAGAAAAAGCTGATGATCTACACATGTTCCGGCAGTGCCCCCAACTCGATGGTTTCTGGAACGAAGTGGGTGAGACACTAGATGAGGCGCTAGGAAGACATCTGCTTGTAAGTATTGACTCATTATTTTTGGAGTATTGGGTTCCAATTTTATAGAAATTTTGCCAAAAATGCAAGAAAATCTGTTATTCCTATTGATTTTGTTGGCTAGAAGAGAGATCTGTGTGAAATGGGTGAGTCCAGTCCCTCCGCTACATGGTGAATCGTTAGCTTCGATATTGAGAATATATAAAATGGATAAAAAAAGACCACCGAGTAAAAAGTATAAATTTTGGGAGATCTGGGAAAACTATCAAGCTTGTTAATACATGGATAATATTTTAAATACCAATGGCCAAGGGTGGCTCACTATTCCAACGTCCAATGATTATGCAATAGCAATATCCATCCAGGCTAAGACCTGCTAGAGTAGCCAAGGTGGCTAGCTCAACCTCCTCGGTGAAACCCCCAGATAAAGTAATAGAAATAAGGGGATCCTACCCTCTCTTAAACAGTGCAAGGGAGACTGCCCCGACCCAGAACCAAGGCAGTGAAGGAGAAGGGCCAAGGGCTACATGTAGGTAAATCTAATTTACCGATTCTAAAATACCGAATTTTACCGATTCGGTATTTTAGAATCGGTAAATTAGATGTAGGTAATAATTCAGTCGTTTTTACCGAATCGGTAAGATTCGGTAATTACCGAATCGGTATTTACCGATTCGGTATTTGCCATTGATTCCTATGGGCCTGGAGGCCCATAGGAATGAATGTCAATTACCAAATCGGTAATTACCGATTCAGTAAATACCGAAAAATTCAAGGGTGGCAGGGTGTCACTTTGACACCCTGTTTCACCCCTGATTAGTGCTTGTGTGCCATGTGGCACACATATATGTCTGTCACATGGCACAGGTGTACATGCACAGATTTGCATATACACAGGTATTCGTTATTTACCACCAACTAATAGTTGGTGGTAAATAACGAATCCTTAAAGCCCTCTGGCACTGTTTACAGTGCCACCTACATCTCTAAATACAGATTCGGTAATTTTACCGAATCTGTAAATTTACCGATTCGGTAAAATTACTGAATCTTTATTTTGAGATGCCCTACATCTCAGTATCCAAATACCGGTCGGTAACGGGCGAAAATCGGTATTTTCGGCCGTTACCGACCGATATTTGTATACCTACATCTGGCCCCAAGAGAGGAGGGCCCCCGACAAATCCTTTACTAATAATATTGCACAATGAGGACTATAAAAAAAAAGCTTTTTTGAAACATTTAGCACTTTTTAGGTCGAGCCTAGAGCCAGCGCACATGCGCTGCTCTGCGAGGCTTATTGTAGAGAAATAGGTGAATAGAAGCTTCGCCCACTCGCCGCCCATACGTGCGATTGGCTTGTGTCAGCTTCTGATTCGTCTATAGGCTTGTTAGTCCCTCCTTCGTACCGCCGCCTTTTCATTTGTCACCTTCCATGGCAACTGGCCCCTTACCTTTGAGTGTTAAACAGTATGTATTATTTAGACTGTGAGCACTATTTTCGTTAATGAGGTTCTCCAACTGCAGGCACAACATGCTTTGGTGCCTTCTGTATTTCTGCCCAATGCATTTTGAGCAAGAAGCCCTTCTTCAGGGGACTTTCATAATTCTGTTACTTTAATTAGCTTTCTTCGTACTATGGGTATGCAGTCTCCTAACCTCCTCTCTCCTCGTTACCATCGGTGGTAACGAGGAGAGAGGAGGTTAGGAGACTGCATACCCATTGGGCAGAAATACAGAAATATATATGGAATGAAAATATGTTTGAGAATAGACAACATGAAAAGATCTTCGTTACTTTGAAAAATAAATGAAAAATAAATGTATGAATTGAAATGAACTTTACTCATCAATTGTGTTTAAATTTATGAAAAATACCCAGGAGTGCAAAGTTGGAGTGTATCTTGTGACACAGGAAACACACATCTATCATCGGTTTCATATCATACATACAGCATTGAACCAAATCAAAGATCATCTGCATTCAGCAAAGCCTTTTCCCCTGTGTGTGTGTTGTACTGTAGCACTGGCTCACAACCTTAAGCCCTACATTTGTAAACACTTTAATGAGCAAGAGGTCTAGAGCGACCACTGTACATGCTATGGGAATTCTGAAGGTCAAAACGGACTATGTTTTCGCTGTATGTGAAGTACAATGACAGTGCACAGTAATTGTAATTACTCGATCATCTGAATGTAGTAAAACAAAAACAAAAGGGTGTCTCACCATTTAGTAATTGTACGTGGGCTTTTTTCTGCAACTCTGCAGTTCTGGGGGTGATTCTTAATGGAGAGGATTAATTTCTTTACTTTATTCTCGGCACAATAGTTCACACAGCGAGAGTCGAATGAAAAGGTCTCGCTCAAAGGGTATCAAGGTATGGCACGGATGCATCTAATATTAAGAGAGCCTAACAACCAAATTGTACAGAGAGCCTAACAACCAACTCATACATACGTTTGGTATTAGGCAGTTGTACCCATCTATGCCTCAACTTTTGCCAGTACCAGACCCCACTTAACCCCTTGCATGCTCCCTAGGGCTGCCGTCGGCCGACAGAGCACTGCCCACCCTTTAGAACGCCCGCACCGTGGCGGAAAAACCGCTGCGTTTAAGGCGTTAATTTCAGGAGGAAACAGAGTGATTAGCGCAACGGCCATAACAAATAAGATGAACAACCCTTTGTCTATTACTTCATTATTTGAATCTACAAGTTTACCGTCATTGCTTATAATCCAAACTGGCAGCATTTATGCACTTTTAAAAAAGCATTTTATATTTAATTTACATAGGCCATTTCAGAACAGTAAATTAAAAAATATATGTACAAAGAATGCTAATGCAAAAACATTGGCATAGCCAATAAGTCGGCACTTCCCTTTTGAAGGTGAGACCTATTTGCGTTGCCAATGCTTCTTTTCAGTGGTGTTGTACATTCAGGACAGGCCACGAGTTTGTTGCACATTATTTTGATGGTTTTTTGCTTGTTGGTGCAGAGGTACCACACATGTGCATGGGAGCACTACAAGGTTTTCAGAATATGGCAGAAAAATTGGGAGTTCCATTGGCACTAGATAAGACTGGTGGCTTGAGTACCTGTTTGTTCTTTTTAGATATAGAGCTGGATACAGTGAACATAAAGACCAGGTTAGCTCAGCAAAAGGTCAGACAGATGGTGTCTTTGTTGGAAGAGGCATTTATAGCATCTAAGCTCCGGCTGCACCAGACTCAGCAACTGCTAGGTCACCTCAATTTTGTATGCCGAGTTGTGCAAGCTGGTAGGGATGTTTGTCACTCGCTTGGCTTTCCCATGGCATGAGCGAAATTGCCACACAACAGGATATGAATTTAAGCAGATGTGGAAGCTTGGGTGATGTTCCTCAAAGGTTTTAACAGTGTTACGATGTGGTCTCTGGATGATGACTTTGTTTAGTTGGTTCAGATTTTTTCGCCTGCTGCAAGAGCAGACGGTTTTGGTCTGTTATGGGAAGGCAGATGGTGTGCAGAGAAGTGTCCCACTAAGTCATGGGTACTCACAAACTTTCTGTCAGGGGCCAAAATTACAGTGTGGTTTGTGGCCGAGGGCCTCACCGGTAGGGGTGGGGTCGGTGGGAGAGGGGTCAGTGGGGACGGAGCTACTGTAAAAAAAAATCAAACCTGTTTCAAAATATTAGACAATGCGACAATGCTGTATTACAAAAGCAGATGTAACTACAATGAGCACATTTTGATAATACATTTTATTAGCATTGCATAGCTTCATACAGACTTTGACCCCAATTCCATCAAGTCTCTCTCTCTCTCTGTCAGTCAATCAGTCTCTCTCAGTCAGTCAGTCTCTCTCTTTCTGTCAGTCAGTCTCTCTCTCTCAGTCAGTCTCTCTCTCAGTCAGTCAGGCTCTCTCTCTCTGTCAGTCTCTCTCCATGTCAGTCAGCCAGTCTCTCTGTTTCGCTCAGTCCGTCTCTCTCTCTCTCTCTCTCTCTCTCTCTCTCTCTGTCAGTCTCTCTCTCTCAGTCAGTCTCTCTCTCCCTCAGTCAGTCAGTCAGTCAGTCTCTCTCTCTCTCCTATTCAGTCAGTCTCTCTGTCAGTCAGTCTCTCTCCCAGTCAGTCAGTCTCTCTCTCTGTCAGTCAGTCTCTCTCCGTCAGTCAGTCAGTCTCTCTCGAAGTCAGTCTCTCTATCTCTGTCTATCTGTCAGTCAATCTCTCTCCTAGTCAGTCAGTCTCTCTCTCTCTCTCTCTCTCTCTCTCTCTCTCTGTCAGTCACTCTCTCTCTCTGTCAGTCTCTCTCTCTCTCTCTGTCAGTCAGTCTCTCTCTCTCTCAGTCAGTCAATCTCTCTCTCAGTCAATCGCAGTCAGTCAGTCTCTCTCTCTCTCAGTCAGTCAGTCTTTCTCTGTCAGTCTCTCTCTCTCTCTCTCTGTGTCTCTCTCAGTCCGTCTCTCTCTCTTTCTGTCAGTCTCTCTCTCAGTCAGTCAGTCTCTCTCTGTCAGTCAGTCTCTCTCTCTCTCTCTCTCTCTCTCTGTCAGTCAGTCTCTCTGTCTCTCTCTCTGTCAGTCTCTCTCTCTCTCTCTCTCTGTGTCTCTCTCAGTCCGTCTCTCTCTCTGTCAGGCAGTCTCTCTTTCTCAGTCAGTCAATCTCTCTTAGTCAGTCAGGCAGTCTCTCTCTCTCTCTGTCAGTCAGTCTCTATGTCAGACAATCAGTTTCTCTCTGTCAGTCAGTCTCTCAGTCAGTCTCTCTCTCTGTCAGCCTCTCTCTCAGTCAGTCAGTCAGTCTCTCAGTCAGTCTCTCTCTCTACTCTCTTCACTCTCTCTCCACTGTCCTTCTCTCTCCAATCTCTCTCCACTGTCTTTCTCTCTCCACTCTCTCCCCACTCTTTCTCTCTCTCCACTGCCTTTCTCTCTCCACTCTCTCTCTCTCCACTCTCTCTCTCCACTCTCTCTCCACTCTCTCTCTCCCCCCACCTCTCTTCACTCACTCTCTCTCCTCTCTCTCTCTCTCGCTCCCTCTCTCTTCTCTACCTTCTCTCTCTCTCTCTGGGGGACCATGAGTACATTACCTGCAAGGTCCGCGGGCCGCCAAGGAAGGCCGGCCAGGTGCTGGCGGCCTACGGCCGTACTATGAGTACCACGGCCCTAAGTGGATGGTGGAGAGTGGAAGAATTACTTTTTACTTTTGCTTTGTGTTTTTTCCGTTCCTGGTGGCATTTGCGATATGGGGCAAAAAGCTAGCTAACAAAACAGTGACTTTTCTTGTGGGTAACAGAACAGTAGTGGAATTGTTGAATGGTCAGAAAGCAAAAGACAGACAGCTGCTGAGCTTATTGCAAAGACTTAGGATAGATTGCCTGATGTATAACATTGTATTCAGAGCCAAACATCATTCACAGTGGCAGAGATTCCATAGTTTGGTGCCTGGAGCATACTCACAGAAAAAGCAGGTACCGCAAGAAGTTTGGGACCTAGGAGAATAGAAATTCTGGGTTTGCTAGCGAACTCTATTACAGCAAGCACTACGGCTTCTTACAGGTGGGCATGGGAAGAATTTCTGAGCAGTGATGCAGTTTACAGGTGTCAGGACGAGGGCGGGTTAATAGTCCGACAGGATGAAGTAGTTTGTTTTATCATGAAACCCATTGACAGAGATGTTTCAGCCACGACAATAGCAGAAAAATTGGCTGGGATATGGTTCTATGGAGAAAAAAATTCTGACGTTTCAAACCCACAGCAGGCAGGATGGGAAGAAGAATTTTGCAAGGGTGGCCAAAGAACAGAAGAGAGGCCAGCTTCAGAAAGTGCCAGCGTCAATGGAAATGTTGGTGTTGTTAATCAAGGGGCTATAGGAGGTATGTTTTTCCCTGTTTGAAAGGTCATTGTTTAAGTTATGCATGTTATGGTTATTTTTGGGGGACGGGTTCCAGTTTCAGAGTTGCTAGGCAGAGGTAAAGATGGTGGAATAAAAGCAGAGAACATAGTTTGGTCTGAAAATGCATTTAGATTATAACTTGTGTGTTCCAAAATGGACCAAAAAGGTAAAAGGTCCCGGGTTCTGTTATACAAAATTGGTGGGTTTGTATGCCCAGTGAAGGCTAGGCAGGATTTCAGGGCATTCGGGTGTGGCTCAGGCTGGACACGTTTTTTGTCATGCAGATGGGTCTAGGCTACTAGCGTCCCAAGTTTTTGGGGTCATAAGAAATGTTCTACATTAGATGGGGGAGAATCGTTGTTTTTACATAGTTTAACTTTGAGGGGGGGGGGGGGGGGGGGGGGGGGCAGGAAAACTTCCTTAGCAGGGTTTTTCCTGGTGGCAGAAATTCAGGAGCTCACGCCAGGCCGGAAGGGTTGGGGGAGTTGCAGGGTAGTCCTTGGCTGAAGGAATGCAGGGGAAAGATGATTGAGTCATGTATGAAGGAGAGAGAATGGGAGGAAAGGGGATAGTGAGGAATTAATGTATGGATGATAGTTTGGGGACTATTCTTGTTGGGAGGAAGGTTTAAGAGTACGGGTCGGTAAAAAGTGTTATTAGTGAAGGAGGGTTTTTGATCACTTGCTCTAATGTTAATAAGTTCTCCATCTGCATGCCTGTCTTAATGCATCGCCCTTTTGCTCTAACTTGGCCTGCTTGTTCTGCACGCTTTCGCCCGATACAGAACCATTACAAGAACTACCACAAAGATAGGAATATTTGATTACATTATGGCTTCGACAGGTACATGTCGGACGATTGATTCCCGGTGACGTGAAAATTCAGCTTCGCGTTTCTGTGTTATCACATTTTAAAACGTGTAGGACAATGTAAAACATGCGTGTTTTTTATATCGCCTGGAAATCAGTTGTGCAACTGCCTGTCTTAATCGGCGTTCTCGGGGCTCCTGGTGCAGTCACGAGTTTTGAGCGAGGCTCTAACCGCGCATCTGCCCGGCGTTGGGTTATCTATTGGTGGACGGAACAGACCGTTCTCGGACCGGAGGTGTCCAGTGCAGCAGCGGGCGCATGGTTCAGCCTCTCCGGCGGGCGGAGCAGCCTTCCCTGGGAGGAGCCCGAGCCTTCCTCCCTCCACGAGTCCCGCGTTGGCAGGGTGTGGGCGGGTCCCCTCTGTTGTGTACACACACCGCTGGGCGGAGCCGTAGTAGAGCGCAGTTTAGCCGGATTCTCGCCTGTGGCAGCTTTCAGAGTAGAAAGAGCGTGAGCCGCGGAGAGAGCGCCAGCGACCCCGGGACCCTCTGGCCATGGATGCGCTGCTTGGGCCCTGCCTGCTGATGCTGGTGACCCTCCACGCAGGTGAGAGCTGCTTGTTATTTGTGCGCTCTCTGGGGAGAGGATTAGGGGGGACTGGGCTATTGGAAGAAGGTAACAAAGAAACACCTACTTGTGGTGCAAAGACTCCGATAATAGAACGATGTGTGATGGAAACTTTTGCAGAATCCTCGTCTCAGTTGTCCTGTCGATATTTTAGGGTTTGTGGGTGTCCAAGCACTTCCCGGCGTTGTTCTCCGCAGAAGCGCGATCTGCTTCAGGTGTGTTTTGTTTTGAGAGGTGGGTTCGTTGCACGGGGTCAGTGACCTCAACCCCCGGTGGCTTCTGAGATTTTAGCTTGGAGATTGCATGCACGTGCGCGGTATGGCGAGTGGCTGCGCGCGAGGAGCGGGAAGTCTGGCCGTGGAGTGACTGCACGCGCAGGTGAGCAGTGGAAGATGAACAAGGGGGTATTGCACGCGACTGCACGCCTTGGTGGAAGGTTGTGATTGAATATAGCCAAGGTGTGAGTAGCTTGTGGGTGGTCCGGCTGCATGCACGGATGGGCTCTTCGGGTGAATGCTCATACACTTTGTGACTGCATGAAGAAGTTCGGTGCAGAGTAAGGTTGCTCGAATATGGTGAATATTCGGCGACTGTAGGCACTGTCTGGGGATGTGCAGCCACTTTAATTCTCGGCGTTGCCTCTTGGAAGTGGATACAGCCACTCCTCGTGCCCTCTTTTGTGGAAAGGAGCGTTACAGATCAGTTTCTCCAAACTTTTTGAAACCCATGCGTTGTCACGCAGCTGTGTGGGTTCCAGGCAGGTAGATTGTGTTAGGTTGTTTGTTGTTAATGGGGCACCCAAGACCCTCTCTCTGCCCCCAGGTATTTGTCACTACGGCTCTTTTCAAGTCTATAAGGTATGCTTTATGAGCTCTTGTCAGTGAAACCTCAGGACTGGGGCGCGAGCTGTGACGAGTGTCTGTGGAACATGAAAGGGGTGCCTCGAAGCGCCGCACAAGCACGCGAGGCGGCAATGCCACTGGCTCCTCAGGTCTCACTGGAGGCTGGGGGGAGTGGGATGCCAAGGTTCGAGCTGTGCACCCCCCTTCTCCCCCCCCCCCCCTTCTGCCACACTTTCCCGCACTCCTCCGCAGGCTGCTGGCAGTGCAGTCAAAGGACCACGCTGATCTCAGGTGTTTTTTTCTTCTTTTTGTTCCCTGGCTGTCATATGAGCGCGTTACACAAACATCCTTTATCCTGGTGCCGCGGCCTCTCCCTCTGCGACGCGGAGCTCATTTGCATGCCGTAACGATCTTTCCTTGTGTGCATTTTAATATCCGAGCCGTGGGAGGCACGGGACAGTCCCCTTTGTTCACACACAGCTTTTTCAAAAATATCAATGTTGGAGTTTGTTTTATTGTGCAATGTTTTGTTTGATTATTCGGATCTCTTTCCAAGCCCATACGTTTTCATGTCACCTACATGGGAAGTATGAGAGTGTGTGCGTAATTTGGAAAACACATCGTTCGTAGCAGCGATCAGTGCATAGAACTCGAGTTACTTACTAGTCAAGCACCCACTGTGTATAACATATCATATATTATTGGCAGTCGTATAACGCTATCGGTTATTCGCGTGGAGCCAAGCATTTTATGGAGTGATTTGTGTAGCGTTTACAACTATTATTGGTGTTACAATACAGCGCTTTAAGGGGTGTTTTTTGGCTTCTTCCGCACGAATCTAATTATAGACACATTGTTTTTGTTCCTTCTGAAACATGGCTGTGTTTTGCATGTTTAGTTGCCTGTCTTAATTTGTGTAAAATGTGCCTTCCTGTGCGAGGGCAGTAGTCTGGCGGATTGAATTATCTAGACTGATAGCCTGTGGTCACCCCGGAGACCAGCCCAACACACATTCAGGTGTCACCCCTGCCCCAGGGAAGAAAGAATGCAGTTACCGGATAGGACACTCTAAAATCTGTATACTTTATTACCCATAGGCAACAAACAGATTAGCCCATTACTCGACCTCCTGGAAGCCTTGGGCACCTCATCAAGAAACGCTATAGAATGTATGTGGCATGAAGCGCTATAAAAATGAAACCGTTCAGTAGGATCCTTACGTTTGAAGTTTGCACCCTTTTCTGTGTCCAGTTGCAGCATACTATATCATATCCGTTCAAAAATCTGGTTTAGGATATATATATCCAATGCTTCCATATGATCATCCCTCCCCCACCCGGAATGCACTCTGACCAAACCCTGACAGCTCTCACAGGGGAGATGAAAGAGAACCTGGGGAGATTTTTCAATCCGCCATTGACCAAGAATAGTGGGCGATTTGTATTTTTATTAGTGAGCACATGGAGAAATGTCAGTATTCGGACTAGCAGTTATAAAGCAGAAGGAAACTTCCACAAAATGGAGAGAAGTTGTGCAACCATGATGTAGTTATGTGCACCATTGATCTTAAATGGTGATGACTTGGGCAATGGACGTATCAGTGATAACATCTGGACAGTGTGCCAGGCTGGTGTGTGTGAGATGTCTTGGTTCTCTCTTAGTTCATTTCCACAGGCTCGGTTCAGAGGCAGCCCTTGCACACGTTTTAAGCTGGCTGTTCGTAGCTGGCATTGACCCCCCCCCCCCTCCCTCCCCTTAAAGTCCCTGTTCTTCTGTAGAGACATGTGATTTTCCTTTTTTCCTCTGGCTATTGGTGGTGACGAAGGTTGTTGCTCTGGTGCGGCTGAAACACCAGAGTGAAACTGTAGAAGCAGTCATTCCCGGATCAGATAGTGTGCGGAGTTGTTAAGGTTACTTAGAACAGAGAAGACACAACACAAGGGGGCAGTAATTACTCGCCTCCTGGAAACATCTCACAGGAGCTGTGGAGCCTGCATGGGGACTTTTCTTATTCTCCGTCAATTGTGCTTGCATGTGGTTAAGGATTTTGTGTTTGCTCTGTGAATTTTGTCACATGAGTGCGGAGCCAATCAATAGTGCTAGATACTAGCCATTCCTTGCGTATTGTTGCGCGCCACAGGTGCTGCATACAAGGAGTGTAAATGAACAAAAGTTAGCGTTAATGACCGGTTCCAAGGATATTAATGTTATGGAGGCATGAATGTGCAATCTCTCTCACCACCCCCTTCTCCTGTCCCGCTAAAATGTGCGTCTAGTGTACGACATGGGGGAGCCACGATAGACTAACATTTAGGAGTTCTGCATGTGAAAATGTACACCCAGTAGTTCTAAATGGAAATAATTTAGTTAGCGGGTCTTCATATAAATCTGATGTGCATCAGGCTCTCCTTGATCGATGTAGAAACGTCTCCAAAAAGTCTGTTCTCCAAAAAAGTCTGTTGTGAGAGTTGAAGAGGAGCTCCTGAGTCACTGCCTGCATTCAGAGGAATTTGGGGGCATATTAACAAGGGCTTTATCTCTGCTTTTTTGGCTTTAAAAGCCAAAGAAGCGGTGATAAAAATATCACCCTATTAACAACAGGGTGCTAACATGCAAAATCACGTTAGCCCCCTTTTTTTACTACGCTTCCCTCTGCATCTCTAATGAGATGCAAAGTGGGCGTTCCAGAGCAAAATAATAGGAGAAATGTCGCTAAGCGTCTGTATCTCGCAGACGCTTTTAACGCCTGCTATCGCTAGATAATATCGCCTGGTTATCGATAATCAGGTGATATTATCCAGCGATAGCGGGCGTTAAAAAAATTAACGCTAAGCGCTCTTAGTGTTAATTTTCCCTATTCTTTGTTAATATGCCCATTGATTGGCTGTGCTTTGTCAGCATAGGGTTGAAATCAGCAGCAGGCATTGTCACCCCACTGGAGAGTAGGTTCCTGTAGCACATCTTCAGTTCAGCGGAACTACCAAGAGATATTGTGGTACCACGTGATCTTCACACACTCCTATGCATCTTGGACTCAGTGGTTTCTACGGTGTGGGAGCCACTCATCAGATCACGTTAAAAACAACCTAATACAGAGGCAGAGATCACAGGACAAAGATGCCAAGAATAACCTGAATGTCAGTGATCACGTTTTAGTTCAAAAGTTGTATTGTTGTCGACATTCCACTGGTTTTGCTGATATTGTTGATGCAGCACAGGGTCACGAGAACAGCCTTTGCTGTAACACTGATAACTGTGATCAATACCAGGGCTGTCTGTTTATCTTATCTAGTCAGTTTATCTGTCTGTTTACCTTTTAGCATTTCCCCTGTTTGCACAGGCGGTTCGGCAAACAATGGGTTAAGTTTGCATGTAGCGTGTATTTTGAAAATTGCAATAAGTCATTACTAGCCATTCTGATTCGCTGATCCTGGCATTCAATTGTGATGGGCATCGTTTTTTTTTCGTTTTGAGTTAGTGAACGTTTAGGAATTTCTCATAATTGAAGGCGTGACAGCCGAGATCCAGGGTATTAAAGTGATTGCTTGGCTTCTGTAAAGTGCGTTCCTTCACGCTCATTACTTTCATCTCTCCTCTTTAGCACCTTCTTAAACTCATAAAAAAATGCTAGCTTTTCAGTTGCTTTACGTTTGACAGCAGTGTCTTTATTTACACATCCAGTAGCACACGTCATATCCGTATACCATTTTTTGAAAACGTTTCCATGCTCTGTTTTGCCCATTTTGCAACGAGCCATGAGTCTAGGATGAGTTCGATTTTAATGGCTGGCTGGGAGTGTGTTGTGGGTAGAGATGACCGTGGGCGGAGCTGCAAGTCAGCCCGCCCAGAGCTTTATGTGCATGGCTTGCAAAGGCATAGGAAGTTCATTGTAAGCTTTTCAATCTCAGAGTGCCTGTTTATTTTTGTTATCGAGAGGTTGGTTATTTTCCATTTTTACACCCGTGCCTTGTTTGCAAGTCGAGCTTCTGCACGTGGACAGAAGGGACACTTTGTTCTGTTGATGGTCTTGTCACTAAGAGCAACAACACGGCTGCACCTCCAGCTGCTATTGTGGAGCTGCAAAGTGCATGCTTTGGAGTAACTATACACCGCATTCCTCTGGCCTAACAAGACAATTGCATTGTTTTTAAATTAAAGTTTCATTTTGTATTTAGATATTTTGTGAAGCTCTTGTTATCTTGTGGTAACATGGAAGAGCGGAGTACCAAGCTCTAGATATTCAGGGTTCTGTTTTGGTACTAACATGCTTAATACCTGTTGCTTCCTGCTGTGGAGCCCTGTTTGGTATGCACCTCCAACTCTTTTACCCTCTTAAAATGGGTTGTCCCCTGACCTAATAAAGGCTGCTTAAAATTAAACTAGTTGGTCATTCTTCTTTTAAATACAAGAACTTAGTATTTAAGACTAGTCTCCATCTTGTAAAATTAGAGTTTGAAACCCTGCCTAAGATGGTCCTTTCTTGGCCACTATCAGTGAAGATACTGCCTCCTGCATGCCCTTTGCCACCTCTTCTGCATGTCTAAACATCCATTCTTTTTTAAATGAAGTGGGAAGGAAGTAATGTGATCTGTTTTAAGGAAATACATATATTACCTCCCCTCCCCCCCCACCCCCCCCGTACGATCACTCTTCCTTGAAAAGCTTGTACCATATGCTGCTCAGCCAACGGGAGATAGCTGACATGTTCCTGTCTCTTCTAAAGTCACATCCTTTGAGCTACATTGTACTCTAACTCCACGCCACCACCACAGTACAGCATAACAGTAAGGATATACAATTATTTAGTCTGTGCTTTACTGGCAGCATAATAACATTTTCAAGCTCATGAGCAAGTGGAAAATGTACAGTTTTAATATAGCAGACCATTTAGAAAGCACTGAGAATTAGAATTCAGAGAACCAATAAAGCCTGAATTTGTTAAGAACAGAATGTGAATTATGGAAGGTGAATAGAAAAATGCCATTGTGCAACATTCCGTCCATCATCTTGTGTGTTTTGCTCTTCACCCTATGTGGGAAGGGTATGCCCAGACGTGGGTCCCTTGCTCACTAGGCCACTGGAGTCAAGCTATCCTGGCTGAAGACGGCTGATAGCCAGAAACCGGTCCTAGGATGCTTGATTCCGGTCCAGGTAAGACATGGCTTGGCAGTTCGGTCTGGACTGTTCCCATGAGGCACAGGGTCAAGACTGATTTGCATATGGCCATGTCTGAACTGGGGTGGCTTGGTGAGCAAAATAACGATGGATTAAACCCAGATCTGTGACTGGGGGTAAATGTTTTGCCATTGTGCAACATTCCGTCCATCATCCTGTGTGTTTTTAGTTTTTAGGCAGTGGCAGAGCTGGGATTATTTTTTTTTAAAGATGATAAATCGCCTTTCTGGCATTGTTGGAAGAGCCAGACTGGTCAAGAAGTGCTTACAAAGTTGTTAGTGAAGCCAGCACACCTGGTTGCTGGGGCACTGTGTGCATTGCAGGCAGGGTAAGTAGTTCAAGGCGCGGATGCCTTGCAGCGGTGGGCAAGTGATGTACACCACTGAGTCTCTGCAGATAATAATGGTCTGTCGGCCGTGTAAAGAAGGGTTCACAACAGTCTAATGGGGAGGCCCATCAATATGTTTGTCCTTTGTGATGAAGCTAGTGACACCTTTAATTGGGGATACAGAAAAGGGGGTGGTGATGAACAGAGTGTCTGAATTAAGCAGACCACTCTTACCCAGTCCAAAGATCAGGGCTTGATCCATCACCGTTATTTATCTCACTGCCCCATCCCAGCTCAGAACCTGGCTATATGCAAATTAGTCTGTCCCTGGCCCAGTGCACCATGGGAACAGGGCAGACCAAACTACCAAGCCAATTCTTCACCAGAAAGGAGACAAGCTACCGGGGACCGGTTTCTGGCATTTCAGCCTCTTCGGCCCGGCTTGCTTGAATCCTGATGGAGCAGTGAGAAAGGGACTCATGTCTGAGTATACCCTGCCACACCTATAGTGGCCAAAATCGATACAGAAAAGGGGGTGGTGATGAACAGAGTGTCTGAATTAAGCAGACCACTCTTAACCAGTCCAAAGATCAGGGCTTGATCCATCACCGTTATTTATCTCACTGCCCCATCCCAGCTCAGAACCTGGCTATATGCAAATTAGTCTGTCCCTGGCCCAGTGCATCATGGGAACAGGGCAGACCAAACTACCAAGCCAATTCTTCACCAGAAAGGAGACAAGCTACCGGGGACCGGTTTCTGGCATTTCAGCCTCTTCGGCCCGGCTTGCTTGAATCCTGATGGAGCAGTGAGAAAGGGACTCATGTCTGAGTATACCCTGCCACACCTATAGTGGCCAAAAACGATACAGAAAAGGGGGTGGTGATGAACAGAGTGTCTGAATTAAGCAGACCACTCTTACCCAGTCCAAAGATCAGGGCTTGACCCATCACCGTTATTTATCTCACTGCCCCATCCCAGCTCAGAACCTGGCTATATGCAAATTAGTCTGTCCCTGGCCCAGTGCATCATGGGAACAGGGCAGACCAAACTAACACAATTGGAAGGTGCACTAACCATCAGTTTATGTTGAGGGTTGCCGTTGTGAGGATGGATGTAATAGTTTCAGTTCGCACACTGTGTGTGGGGCTTCATCCAACAGCCAGCTATTAGGCATGTGTGTAACCCACCGTGTATGGCTTAGTCCTCGAGCTTTTCAAAGCCAGTTGACAGCACATAGGGCAACAAAGTTTCTGAAGCAAGAGGTTTAAAGATTTTCAGCAGTAGCACCTCCCTTTGTTTCTCTTTCTACCTCCCGCTTACTGACCAAACAAGCCGCAAAGAGCAAGCTATTATTAAAGTGCTAAGACTTGTGACCTGCTCATGCTGACGCGTTTGAGTTGTCAAAGGTTTCAGCACACATTGTTGGTAGAAACGACCGTGATCTGTGCTGATCTTGAAATGCCATGAATGATGGCTACACGAGGAACTGCTCATTTCCTGGATCTCTTGTATAGTTTCAGTGTGTTCAGTTTTGTGTGTTGATGACTTCCTTCTTTATTTGTATATTATTTAAATGTAATTATTCTCAATTTGGCCCCTTTCTTTGCCCCTATGAACTAGTCCAACACACATTCTTTCTGTGTCTGATTTCTGTATCAAGTTCATACCCAGACCCTGTGATATATAAGTTGGCTGGAATTTGAGAAGAATGGATGTGGTATTTGTTTACCAATATATTATCGTTTTAGGCACTTTACCCATACCCTGTGTGGCATGAATAACAAACACTGCAGCTATGGATCCAGTAAGGTGTGACCTAGGAATGAGAATTGCATAGGTGCAGCAGAACACATTTGCTCATGTTTTTTTGTAGATCCGGGGCCACATTATGCAGCAGCACCTCTTCAGGAATCTGTGTACAAAGCTAGCAAGTATTTGAGTGCGTCCAAAAACCACTGATAATTGTGACTTTCTTGCTCTTCTAACACCCTATCTCTTTCATTGACTTTAAAGCGACCCTTCGAATTCTGTTTTGCTTGACATACATGCTTCATTCACTAAGAGATCAGTACATTAAATGAAATGAGATATGAGCGACACATTCAATGGCTCAACTTTAGCAGTTTGCCTCCTGGAAGGGCTTGGGTGCCAAGAAAAATGATGAGCATGCGCCCAGAGTGGACCAATTCTAGTTTCAGAGAATTCAAACTTCACTTGTAAAAAGCGATCACATTTGAGGAACTAGAGTTGCAGGAACAGTTTTGTCCACATGGATCCTGCTGAGCAAAATCTTGTCAGTAAGAAGAAAGGTAACTTTTTTTTCTTGAGAACCCTATCAAAAGACATTGATACACATTTAAAGTAGCAAAATAATTTGCCTTTCACATCGTTTGCCACCAGCAGACTTTTCAGTGAGTTGTGTTAATTGTACTTTGTGTTACGTGTGCTTAAATAATTCACTCTTAACACCACGATTCACATAGGCGCTGTTTCTACAGTCTAGAAACAGCAGGTGTCACTGTACACCGATTACTTTTACTTAATTTACTGACCTTGGAAAGCTGGGAGGCTTAGTTGGCCTTGCTGCAATTTGAACTCATCACCTTCATATTGCCTCATTTCTGAGAGGCAAGTGATTAACTTAGTTACCCTACTATATTATAGGCGTAGGCATTGTGAATAGTCATGGTCACTAGCATTGAACACCGGGCATTAGTGAGACTTTTCACAAGCCTCTCCAGCCCTCAACCATGATGGTGTCCAGTTTAATGACTCAATATCAAAAGACACTAAGGAGTGTATATAAATCCGCATTGGGTGTACTACCTTCTGCTGGAACCTGTCCAGCTGGTGGTTTGACTTTACTCTCTAGTCTGGACTGTGTTCCGCTGCTCTACGTGGTGTTCCGCAAGCAGTAGAATGCGTTAGGTTGCGCTGTTCACGCAGATTATTAGCACAGGGTGTTTGTTCTACGCTGGAAAATCAGTGCAAACAGCACCATGTGCAGTGAAGAGGGCGCTGCTTCTTTCTGCCACTCGAGTAGATGTTCTACTCAAGCAGCAGCTTCAACACAAACGGAAGGTTTCTCAACACGAGCGGCCTTGACCGCCCTTGTTGAGAAATCTGGCTGGGAGGTGGTCTAGCGCTGGATTTTCTTTGCTCGCGCTTGCCAACATAGTGTTGGCGAGCAAGGAAAAACTCTGTTCCGTGTGCTCCACGGAGTGCGGAGATCTCCACGACCAGAGTGGAGTTCACCGCCCAGGTCTGTCTAGGTCACCAGCAGTGTTGCTTGTTCCCGCCAGGATCGTTAGCATCCGAAAATGGCTTCTTATTTGAATGAAGCATGTACGCCGCCTGTCTACCAACCTCGCATCTTACAGTTACAAACACATGCTTCCCTCATAACACTAGTTGATGTACATTTTAACGTTCATTGAGTGAAGTAAGTCATTCTATGAAGTTTTGTTACTCCAAGCAAGGGTATACTGATTGGAAATGTCAAGGGCTGATTTCTGTAGTTCAAAATATGTTTCGTTTTCTGGATCTGTATCCCCTGCCCCCATCTCCCCTTGGGTGGTTTACTCATTTCCTGAAGCCCCTGACGGTATTAAAAGAAGCGAGCGGGGAAATGAGCTGTAACATCCTGGAATGAGACCTTCTCCTTCGCTGCTGCATCTAAAGCAGCGCGCACTGCGGGGAAATGTCTTTCATTGTCCTTTCGTGCCAAACATTTTCAGTTTGTAGTCTATTTGTGGCCTCCCCGGGACTATTCAGATCCAGCCTCGTTGCAAATTGAATTTCTTGCTGTGTAAATAGACTCTTTCTTCGTTCTTCTGAGTATGCAGACGCCGCATGCATTTACTCACCACTGACAGCACTACCATGAAATAGAAGAATTTAAAATGTGTTTTTACATCGCATCGCATCGGATACCTTTCACCTGTGCTGCACCTAGTGTCAGTTTAATGAAAAGAAACACAACACGTCAATCAGTAAGTACCATTCTCTAACCCCTCAAGATGGAGTGTGGCCCTTGTTCTGATCTTGGTTGATAATCCACTTTGTGATGAGAGCTTCTTGCACTTTGTGGACATACCTTGTGGACATCTGTGGTTTCCTCCTGGCTGCAGTTTAATGGCAATTTACAGGAATTAGAGGGATGAACTATGCAACTCATCATTGGATTGCTGTTCCATATCATTGGCCTCAGCGCAGGGTGCGACCTTGTACTATATGTCACTTTCAATGAACAGATATTGCCATTGTTCAGCGCTCTAACTTGAGGAGAAAGCTCTGCCATTGGGTGGTTCCTCTTACCTAACCTTTTACCTATGATGCTGCTGATCCGGCACCGCATGGCTTTTTTTGTGTTCAAGTGAGCCATACACTTTTGATGTGTTGCTCCACTGTGGAGTGCTTGGTGTGCCCTGGCATATAGTGTTAGGTGTCCCAACTCTTGGTTGACTCTAGGTTGACCCCTGCCTTCTCATAGGCATCATGCCATCTACCCTGTTCCACCTCACACCTTAAATCTAGTCTCCACACTGCTGCTGGACTTATCAATGAAGACTTTGTTAACCTACCTGCTGGACATACATCACTGGCTTCCCACAGAAGCCCGTGCTGTTTCTGAGGGCTATCGCCGTGAATCTATGCACACAGCACTAGGTAGACAGATTTATTCATACATTCACAGAGGAACACACTGCAATTAGGTTTTGTCTGCTTCATCTAGGAGTTGACTTTAGCATTGCCGAGTGTTATTTTTTAAAAAAATGCAGAGGTGACTTGAGTAGGGTAGGTAATGTGTGCTGTTCCAAGTGTTCTACTTCAGGTACCACATAAAAAAAATATCAGATTCTCATACTTAGGACCCTAAAAAAGGTACTTCCCTACATTCCTGCCCACCTTCACCTCATTGGTGATGACCAAATTGGACTATTGCACAAGCTTTTTCCTCAATCCTCACCAATACATTCTGAATAAACTGCAAACATTGAAGTTTGCGGCAGCCAGACCACTCTTGAAAATCCCAAAATACTAGTCAGTGCCCAATGCACTCAGGCAACTTCACTGTTTCTCCATCAGACAGAGCACACAAGGCTCTGCATGGCACTGGCCCAGAATTTCTCCAACAGAGCAGCTGGTACTCCCTAGGCAGGACCATAGGCTCAACCAAGGCCGAGCTCTTAGTTGTCCCTAGATACAAGCAAGCAACCTGGGGAGGCAGAAGTCCTTTCTAGATCCTGAGACCCCAGCGGAGCTATCCTATACATATATCTAAAGAGATCCGTGGTAGCATAACAGCATGTTTCATCCAACTTCCCTCACATGGTTTGGGCCCTTATATCTCCAGATGCCTCTTGGTCCTCTTTTTTCAGGAGTCCACTTGTCCCAACATAATTTTCTCCATTCCTCTTAACACAATTCCCTCTTTTCCCCTTCTTATGCTCCCTCCTTTTCGAAAACTCACCTTTCCTTTGCCTTCAATGCTTCCTGCAGTCCTCTCCATTTGTCTAATTTTGCATGTCCCAATGCCTTTCTCTTTGTCTTACATCTTTTACCTTTGCCTTCACTTTCCCCCGTCTACAAACCATTAATTAACTTTTAAATGCCTTGTTGATTAAAACAACTTGATGTATGGAGATGTGACTTTCTGACATAACACCATATGGCCTGCAAGATGGGAAGAAATCCACCTGCAAGATGGTAGAAGAGGTCAATTAAAACTAATAGAAAAACCCAGATGTATTATGGTTTTCTTTCATTTTAGCTTTCATAGATTTATTTGAATATTTTTAAGTACTGTGTAAACTTACATGTAAACGTATGGTCTGATGTAGTCTGTACATTCTTGAAAATGTATTGTTTTGTTATTGAGGCTGTAGATCACATTCAGCAACCAATGGTTTTCCACTACTTAGTTCATTTGTTTGGGCAAACTCCCAACTTAAGTTTGTTTCCTTCTGCTCTTGGCTGGTACAGAAGGCCCATCACTGGCGGTGGTTGATTCGTGATCATTGTAGGTAGAGAAAGGCAGTAGCAGAAGCTGCATTCTTGTTGATTTTTTTAAAAGTAATTAGCTGCCTAAAAGTATCTACCACCATCCTCATTAATGTCTGTTGCGTGACCAGGCAGAGTTTGTGCAACGTGCATTGGACCACTCTGTGCAACAGTTTAAAGAACAGCCTAGCTGAGTGAACAACACAGACCTCATTTTTATTGTCGAACATTTTAGGAAAGGGTTGTTTTAACATTTTTGTATACATAGGCCGAGACATCTTCATTTCTATTTTCAGTAACCTTTGCCATTTTTATTACTTACAATGTTATGTTCTCCCTCCAGCTAGAATGGACACTTATCTTTGAGACTGCGGAACCAGAAAACACATATTTGATAATGTGACTCATGCTGTCTGGGAATCTGAAGAACTACCCTGTCTTTTCTGTCTTATATTGTTGCTCAAGGATTTATCGATTACGCATATGATTTGTCCCTCTTCTGTTCATGGGTGGGGTGGTACTGTTAAGATTAGCTAGTGCCATCTACATCGAGCATAATGGTAAAGCAGCCAGGTGTAAGGCAAACTCCTGCCGTAACGTTGAACATAGACTTTCTAAATCTAAATTATCCTTTGAATTTTCTGATTTAAGGGACTGTCCTATTTGTCCAAAGCTGGATATTGTCACACATTCCTAAAAACAACCAGTGTCGGATAATAAACCATAACATGTATTTGTAAAGCACACATTCACCCGTGGGCATCTTGACACTGAATACCAGATATTTATTGTTACCCAGCTCAATAGAACTCATTTTATCAACCTCAGAAGGATGACAGGATGAGTGGACCCGCTGGGATTTGAACCTGTGACCATGAAGCTGAACACAAGCCCCTGGAACCTATCTACTAAACCTACAAATGCCCATTTAGCCACAAAAGCAAAAGTTGTGGCATGGCGGGATACAAAAGAGTAGGTGGGAGCCTGTGGAAAGAGAGCTATGTAAGATCTGGAAATGCAGTGAAACTAGAAGGGTCTTAAACAGCTGGGGAAACATGCTGTCCTTTCCACGGGTCCCTTGCTAAGAGTAAAAACAAGCATTTACAATGCAATGGTTTTGCCTTTGTTAAAGTTAGAGCTATTGGCATTGCTCTTCACATTATTTTTATTCATGTTTTTTTCTAACATAAATAAATGGCATTGTCATTTACAATGCCAATAGCTTAATCTCTCGCAAATGCCACCCACAAACACCCACAGAGAGCCCCCCCACACACCCACACAGAGCCCCCCCACACACTGCAAGCCCACCCCACACACTGCGAGCCCCACACACTGCGAGCCCCCCCCCCCACACACTGCGAGCCCCCCCCCCACACACTGGGGATCAACATGAAAATAGGGCAATGACTGAGTTAGACCAAGAAGCAGGGGGTCCGTGTATTCTGCACTCCTCAATACGTTGAATAATAGTGGGGCTCACCAATCTATTGTCTTTGAATAAGTCAATAGGGACCCCATTTAGGCCCAGCACTTTGATACCTCCCTTCAGGGTAATTTTGGGGAATCACTACTATTTATGCTTCCTGGCATACACCCACACATAGCCCCCCTCACAGAGCCCCCCCACACAGAGCCCCCCACACACACCCACACAGAGCCCCCCCCCACACACTGCGAGCCCCCCCACACACTGCGAGACCCCCCACACCTTCTGTGACTTGAAGAATAGATAGCAGGTCTTCTTAAAATGCAGTCCGCCCTGCTTGGGTCAGAGCCTGAGGACCTGTTTATGAGTGGCCTCTTTTAGGTGCAACAGTTATTGCATCTGATTAAAATCAGAGACTGAGAGAACGGAGAGAAAGACAGTGGCGGCTGGGGACATTCGAAAGTGGTGAGGCATAAAAGTCATGGGTGAGTATTTTGTTGCGAACGAAGTGAGCGAGCCTGACTATCATAAGGGAGGTTCAAGGGGAGTTATTTTTTGGAGAAAAAAAAAAGAGTGGGGAAAATCATTGCTTTATATCAGCAGTAGAATTGCATAATTGTGAAAACGTAATGCCCATTGCAGTGGAAATGTGCTATCTATGAATGACAGTGTGCTACTGCGCCATCCTTTAGTAATATTATATGCGACAGTGTGCCCCAAACTGATACTTGTGCTACCTTTGGATTTTTCGCAATCCTTATGATTTCCGTTATGCATCATTGATGGCATCACCCACCATCTGACAAGTGTTCCAACCCCACTGCAGCGTTTAATTATGGCACACCAGATCCACAGACCCTGAGCCGATGCACTTCCATTGTGAGCCTGGGGATGCTGAAGGTAAGTGCCGTACTTTCCAGCATCACCCTCAGGCCCGGGGTGGGTGTGGGTAATGATTATATATATGCTCACTATCTGGAAAAAGCTGTAAATGCCCGGGGGAGGCTATGTAAATCCCAGAATGCCACGCGCCACCGGCTTGAAAAGTCAGGAATGCAAGCAGCCAGTAGCAGCTGCTGCACTGAAACACGTGCAGAGTGTATTTACGTCTGTGCAGCTACGTGCCTTGGAGGGCAGCTGTCATAGGGGCCTAAAGCTTTTGGAATTTACCAATTCAGTGCAAGAATCAGCATTTTCCCAATATTATGGCGACCACCACTGCAGATTTATATAGCACAACCTCGACCTGAAGGTATTGGAGCGCTTTACATGAACACTCTTAACATTTACATGAGGTCAGATTCAATTTTCAGTCACAGAAAGATTAAGTGGTGTCCCTGGTTCCAAAGTCGGCAGCTCTGGCTCCCAATCTCTGTTCTTTAATGCAGTCTGTTTTTTTCGTTAAACACGAGATCATAAGGAAGAAGTGACCAAAACCTTACCTAAATTCTACTCGAGAGAAGTGCATTTGCCACTAATATTGTGCATAATCTTAATTGTTTTCAAGGGACCAACATGACACGTGCGACTCCTTCTGACAGCCTTGGCATTTTGGCGGTAGGAATCCGAAATCTGCAATTTGCTCTCTTGTATTAACATGGAGAGATTTATGTGGCTCCTGTTTTTAGGTCTGTGTCTCAGGAGAGTAAAAATACTGGATTTCACTGCTTTCCCCCAATAATTCTGCCTGCCTGGACTTGAAAGTATAGGCCAGGTCGAGCCTGGTACGAACCGTCCAGAGTGCAACGCTACTTCACATTTCTCAGATAGACAACTTGTCCTGGGCTCTGGAACCTATAAGTAATGTAAACAGAAACTCTAATTGGGAAGGTCATTCGCCACCTGAGCCCGCGTGTTGACCTCAGAAAAATCACAGCTGAAAATGATTACTGTATTCACAAAAGGCAACAAAATAAATAACACGTCAAGCTTCAGAAAAAAACCGCTTTTGAATCATGGACTAATAATCAGAAACTCGGTACCTGAGCCTGTGGACGGCGGGTTCACTCTCATGTCGGGGTGACACTGCTGAGGCAAAACTTCTATTTATTAGAGAGTGTATTAGAAATGGGGAAAAGAGGCAGCGCTTTAGAGATAAAGCGCCTTACAATTGCTGCTCGTCTCTTCATGGTCAAAACAATGTCTTAAACTGGCCAGATGTCAGCGTGAGACTGTGATGTTTTGCAGCGTCACATTATGCACAACAACGGATAACGTGGGCACTTTAAGGAAGAAAGCTTGAAATTACATTCATACCATGATCTCATTTTTACATCTGCATCTTTCCAGTAGATCGTGCCTAAAAACTTCAGACCACCTCACACCGACCACGCTGTCTGGTCACTACATTGGGCGTCATAAAATCATCAAAATTTCGGTATTAGATTAGAATGGCCGTCTTTCTAGATTTAAAGAAGGCTCTTCCCAATGGCTTGTTGACCTCCGACCCGTTACTGTGCCAGACTTGCACGTGCACCACAGGATGACGCGGGCAGCTTTTGGCATGAACAGTGACCGTATCACAGACTCCGACACGTCTGCCAATAGTTGTTTTTTTTGTTGCAATTTTCTATAGCGCTTTACATGAACGGCATTTACATTACAGAAGTAGGCACGGGAAGATTGCGTGATTTGCCCAGAATCACAGGTTGTTGAGCCGACGCTGAGACTCGAACCTGTTTCTCGAGCTCTCAAGTCGGCAGCCCTGGCCGTTAGTCCACATCCTTTACCCACAAGTGTACAATGTCCAGTGGACAGACTTTGGTTTAACCTAACTACCAGAGTAGGCTAAACAGAACGGGTAGCTATAAATCGATGCTTGCGCAGCATTCTTATAACAAGCGGGAGGGGGCGGGAAAGGGGGGTGGAGAGACGCAGAAGTGCCGGCAATGCCGGACCAGATTCGGGGGCGTTCCCGGCTTTCGGAGAGAGCTAAGTGGCCACAAAGGGAAAGTGGGGGTGTGGGAGAGCCCCGCAACCCATTCTTTGGGAGTGACGTGTTTTCTGAGCGTCAGGCGCCTCCTTGCCTTGTAAATACGATCAACCTCCCCCTCTTGCACAATGAGGTCATTTCCACCCGACGATCTAAATCATGAGCATATCATAAGCATGTCATGTGCATGTCATGAGCATGTCATGAGCATGTCAGAGCCCATAACCTGCACTGCCCCCCCCTTCCGTGACCCCACCTCAAACGAATTGGGGATCTAGACAAGTCCGATGTTTCATGCCATAAGCACACCAGTGCCCTCAGCCTACCCTGTCCCTCACAATACTCCACTTCCATCCACCTGCGAGCTTGCCCCTCCTGCGCCTTCACCTTGCACGATGCAGCACCTCCACCCCTCCATACCCTGAACCTGACAACACTACGTAGACATCTGTGCCCGAATCTCACCTTCCTCAGCACATAACCTTGCACAACGTGCGCACGCCCCTTCCAGCGCCTCGGTCTTCCTAGGAGGTGCGCTCTAATCCCCTCACACTGCCAGGGTACACATGCTACCCTCCCACCTACAAGCACTTCCTCCCCCGAGACTGCGCGCATCCTCATCTCACTGCCGGAACGGGCACCATCCACCCCGCCTCTCGCGACAATGTGCACGCTATCCCACCCCCATTAGAAATACCCTTCTGTCGGATAGATGACGTGCCAGCAGAGCCCCGCCCCGGGTGCCATCATCAGCTCCCCTCAAACACAGGCATATCAGCCCCACAGAACGCAAGCACGCCCATCTTTCCCTTCCACTGCCGTAGCCTTCGTTTTCACAAATCGCCGGAGCCGGAGGCGGGTCCGGGTGGAGTGCGGCTGCCGCGCTGTGTCTGTGTCCGGGCTCCGGGGGCGGGGAAGGAGTGGGGAGGAGCCGTAGGAGGAGTGGAAGGCGGGCACCCCCGACAGAGCCACCCCCAGCCGCGCCACCCACCAGGGAGTACGTTTTCATACAGGGTGGAAGCAGGGGGCGGGAGGGGGGGGAAGGGGTAGAATCGGCAGGGGCGGGAGGGGGCGGGAAGGGGTAGAATCGGCTGCGTGGAGGAGGGGGCGGCAGGGGAATTCGGAGGAGGGGAGTGAGTGGGTGTGAAGAGGAGTGGAGGGGAGGGATAATTATTCCCGTCCGAGCCTGAGGGAAGAAACTGAGAAGGTCAGAAAGGCGGGTGCCGGCTCAATGCCGGACCAGATTCGGGGGCGTTCCCGGCTTTCGGCTGACGTCGCGTGACGTAGGCAAAAGCCAAAGAATCGCGGGAACGCCCCCGAATCTGGTCCGGCATTGACGGACAGGCCCCTCGTCCAATGGCTAGGCTCCATTTATGGAGCCAGCCAATAAATGACGAGGGCCGACCCAAACCCCACTACAGTTCTCATCAGGTTTTCGCCTGCGCGAAAAAGATGCGCAGAGCGCATCTTTTCGCCAGGCAAAACCTAAAAAAAGACCTGGATGGAGCATTGTCGAGTTATCTCAGAACTGACTATCTCTAAGCTTGCTGCAGATTGCAGCCTCATCTTCTTACAATGCACGGACAAATATGCATAAAATCAAACACTTTTGCACACATGTGGTCCTGGCTTCCTAATATGAGAGAGATCGCTTTAGAAGGTGTGCTACTGCGCACAAATGTGGTTCAAATAGAGCAGACAACCGTACTATCTACGGGAACATTGCCTTGTTTTGTGGTGATTTTTTCACAGTAACGTGACACACACATTCATTGTATATACAAGCACACCATAAAGCGTGCCTAACAGAATGCAAGATCACCACGCAAATTGTTTATCTCCACAAAACCTCCATTCATTTGACAAACATGTCAGATGTGTGAATGTGATGCAAGCCTAGCTTTTCATAAGGCAGCCTGCATAAACTGTAAACATTTTGGTGCACTTGGTGTCTATGTTTAATTTATATTTACTGGTTCCGTGACTTCTATATGGACATAATGTGGAAAGATAGTGAACTGAGACATGCCTTGAAGGTGAATCCAAGTGACTACTGAAAGACTTCTAAATTGCAAAACTCATTCTCTTAATGAAAGCGGTTCTCTTCATACAGAACGTTCTTGGAGAATTGTTCACAATGCAGGACTGAGTCTTCCCTTTTGAACTAGTAAAAAACTATCGAAAGCAGACCTTATAACAATAATTTGTGTCAATGTACATGTTATTGCTTATCTGTGAATACAGGTCTTTAGTTACTACAGGACTCCGTTTTCAGTCCTGCTGCTGCTACATTATCTGACTTTTCAATAGTTTTAACTTTTTATTATTGATTCCTGTGAACTGGTTCTGTGTTTGAAAAACTTATAAACCAAGACTGTGATTGTACTGGTAGACTTATTAAGTCATTGTAGAAAGGCCCAAAACTGATCTGGGTGTATAATACACGAAGCGTTGTTGTTGTAGTCCTTGTGCTTTTTTGTATTTCTGTAATTTTAGTTTTTTCTGTTCCAAGATATTGTTTTTCAGTTTTGCAACTCTGAATCCCTTGTGCAGTTTTCAAAACAGGTGTGAAGTTATTACTCAGTGTTCAGGAATGTGATACAAAACACAGCACTACCGAATGGCTCCTAGTCGTGAAAGCACTTTGCTAGACCACACAGAATGACCATAGCATGACATACTCCCAATGGTGTGCCTGTCTTAGTTATGCCACAATGGGAATGTACAGGTTTGTTTTGACTCCATCTGGGCCACCTTTGAGATGAGTAAGTATTCTGCCAATGGGCTGGCTTATTTGTGTGTACCAAAACAATTTCAGTGGCATGTCTGTGAAATGGAAAACATACTCTACTGTAGGGTACCATGGAATAGAAACCTTCCATGCATTGTATAAACACCTAACCTTAGCCCCTTATAGGTATACATGTTTCACCTGGTATTTTGGTATTTTCATCACACTGCTGTTGTTCGATTTGAAGGGGGTAGTGTATTGTGCTGTAACCAAAGAATCCCTCTCAGGGCCCAAACCTGGTCTGATTGATTTCACCCTGCAGAGCGCACCTTAAACACATAAAAAGGTGATGAGAGGAATGCTTGCAATGAGTCTAACGACTGGCAATCTCTCGGGGTAGCTTTCCAACCCATCTTTATTTGCTCACCATGCCACCTTAGTTGTAGCCAGCCATAAGCAAATCAGACGTGGTTTGGATAAGGGGAGTCTTTGTCTAGAGTGGCACAGTGGGCCAAAACAATTAACTCGATTTTTGCCCTGGGTAATTAATTCAAGCATTCCGTCTCACCTTGTTGTTGTTACTACAGTTGATGCTGTAAGTGCGTTGGGTATGCCCAGACATGGGTCTCATGCTCACTGTGCCATAGACTAAAGCTACACACTACTGACAAGCACCAAGAATGGTGGACCCAGTCTGGAATTTAGTCCCTGCTGGATGTGGCCTTGCATGGCAATTCTGGAAAGACTGTTCCCAGGAGAAGCAGAGTTAGTATTGCTTTGTATAAGCAAGACCTCTGTCTAGAATGGCCTGGTGGGTGAAAAATGTCCTGGAATGTGGTCATTCACCACCTGGGTGTTTATTACTGAATAAAAGTAGGCTGTGTAAAGTTGAAGATTTACTTGGAAAACTTTGCATGCAAAAATCTGCAAGTTTCATAATGTTTGAGAGAAACATTGTTGGCTAAAGATGCAGTGATCTTCACTTGCTCGTATACCTTTGCAAAGGTGACCGAGACCGATTGCAGGTGGGGCAAAATAGAAATATCACAGAAGTTGAAACATTCAATGATAAAAAAAATTCTTTGCAGAAAAGCACGCTAAAGGAAACTGACCACATGGCCTATATTTAGTTTTCTCATACTCTGCTTTGGTAGTTGGTTTGGCTTTCATAGAGGCTGTACACCTTTTGTTTGGTCGAGTCACTGTTTAGCAAATGGTTCTTTCCAATGCTCCATTGAGATCACTGTCAAGCGCTGTCTTCTGACAAAGTGCTGCTTTTTCTTTTAACATGGAGATTGGGGTTCACTTCTCTTTCTGTGACTGAAATGTGAGAGGATTTTGCAAAGTGAAATGTGACAATCTTGCTGGGGTACAGGAAGTTTGAAAGCAAAAGCTGTAGGATGTCAGTTTTTTTTCTAACACACTACAGCATGTAAGTACCTGTGAACGAGCCGGACAAATAATTCAAAATATATCAGCAGTTAGCAAGGCACATATGAAGCACATTTTTTTGTAATTCTAAATTGTGATGGAAACAAAGATTGTAATAGGATCAAATCAAGAACCTTTTCTTGGTGATGTGAAAATGTTAAATATTTTCTGGAAGCAGATTTCTACACTTTTATCATTTGTGCGGTGTATAGTTTCATTAGTAAAACTGCATGTCGGTGCTAATTTTGTGGCCATTTCAATGAAAACTGTGCTGTTTGTAAATGACAGTGTGCTACCACACCATGCTTCAGTACTATTTACAGTGGTGTACTTCGCAATATACTAACTACAGGCTACATACTTCACATTTACCACTCCTACAGAATGGGGGTGGCTCATTTGCTGTACTTGTTCTTTGCAAAATGCTTAGATTTGTACCTTTCTCCGTGACTTTAGCGATGTAACACAAGCTGCGAGGCAGCATATGGCCAGTCTACAGAGCATGGCACAGAACTGTATATTAGAACTAACTCGAATGACGGATGAGCAGGTAGGATGAGCAAACCAAACAGGCGAGGGTGCCCTGCAGCCAAGCTCATTGGCCTGCGAGGTAGCAGCCCACTAAGACGGGGCCTTTAGGAGGGTGCATAAGTGTAGGAGAGTAGGGTCTGCAATCCTATGATCACCCAGATTTTTGCTTTTTGCTGCACTGGTTTACGACTTTCCCTGGCTGTGGGCCTGCTAATCAGACCCACAGCCTAGCTGTTCTCTCTATCCAAATTGTACTCAGGTACTGAATTGGCACTGGGCCCTCTCCAAGTCCCTGTACCCAGGGCTGAGGTGCACCCAGAAGTCTCCCAGGGGCTGAAGCATGTATTGTGCCACCCCTGGATTGACTAACTAAAACTGACACAACTGGCTGCACGACAGCTGGGGCAAGGTGGTGTACACACCCTTTGCTTTAGATATAGTATACCTATATCTAACCCTAAAATGGACACACAGATCTCCTATCAGTCACTCCTATGGCAGGCCTTAACAATCCTGAAGGCAGAGTGCTTGGAATCGTGTGAGATGGTGCTCTAGCATGAGCTGAGCCTGTCTGCGGCTTTCGGGATCCATCCCTTAGCCGTTTCCATGATATCGCATACCATATACTCTTAAGTGCATTATAATCCTCGCGGTTATGTGCCAACTCTGGTATCGCTTTATCAAAACATGTCGAGTAAGGTGTCATACGAATTGGAATACTAACCCCTCGCCAATTCTGGCGACGGGGTTAGCATTCCACCCTTCTAGAGGGACACGACATGCCTGTAACCTATAACCCGGTTAAAAGTCAGACAGAGCCTTAGCATCCACAAAATGGATGCTGCCACCGAGACACAAGTCTGCCCTCCTGCTGCTGGGAGTCCTCCCAGAGCAGGAGATAAGGACAAAGGGTTTCCTGCCAGGGGCGGTGCCAGCACCGTCCCAGACAGGGTTTTGTGTATTGTAGGTAGGCAGGGCTTTAGAGGAAGGTGACTGCACGTGGCACCCCGGTGCTCACTGTGCATAGGCTGGCTGGAACCAGTTCCAGGGTCACTCCAGACCCTGTGCTGGGGAAAAGCCCGCCAAGGAAGTGGGTGTAACCACCCCCCTCCTAGTCCCACCCATAGGGCAGGACTTAGTCGCGTGCCAGCCCCTTTTTACAGGATAAAGGTAGAGACTGGCCCCCTTCCAAATCAGATCATCTTTGAATCCTGAAACTACTTTCTGCGAAAGGAACTCAAGACTTCTTCCTAAGATTTCTCCCTTGTGACTAAGGAGTAGTCACCCTGCATCCGCAGGCACCATCTAAGAACACTGCGGTCTGCTGTAAGTCCTTCCTCCGGAATCCGACTGCCCAGCTCGACGAGAACCGGCTTCCCTGGCACCTCTGACCTCTACCCACCTCTACAGCCCAGCTGAGAACCGTGGGTGCGACGAGACCTCAAGGGACCGGCCATCTGCAAGACTGCACGACTTCTTTCCAGCAAGCCCGCCGAGTAATCTACTGGTGAGTGCTTTGGGGTCCGAGAAGCCCCGACTCTGAGCAGCTCCAGCTCCGAAGTGCAGCCCCCCAGCATCTCCACGATCTGCGTGGGGCCCTTCTGCTTTCCGCTGCTCACCGCGTTGTTTGGCTACTAAGCCCGTTGGCTTGTGGCCTTCCTGACGACGCCCGACGACATTTCTGCTGCTGGTCTGGTTGCTCCAGACTGGCCCTTGCTCCCTTCCAGAAGAGGAGCACCCCGGACCCTCCTGGTCCACTCAAGACGCCATTTTGAGTCCACCGCGTGGGCTTGAATTAGCCAAGGCTTGTTGCCCAATCCTGGGTAACTTCGACGCCAACGACTTCATCCTTCGTGGGACAGCTCGCACCTCCATCCTGGTCGCCGACAACGCCTCCTGGTCCGAGAGACTGCAGAGCCCAGCAGCGCCCACTCACCTGACTGCGGTGACTTCGCCCGGTGCCATCCTGGTGCCCACTTAATCACTGGCTAGTGATTCAAGAACTTGGTCCCCTCTGCTTTCAGGTTTTCTTCTTCCTTGATCCAGGCTTGGATCCATCGAACTTTCCTTCACTGGTCGCCTGCCAGCAACTTCTTCCTTCCAGGCTCCTGGTCCGGCAACGAGATCCCCGACGTCTTTTCAGACCTATGCAGCTGCAGCCCCCGGGCTAGGTAACTTCGGCACTCCGGTGTCCCAGCGTAGCCTCACTATCCAAGGGTCAGGATCCACTGTCGTTTTCTCCCTACCAGGTCGGGTTCGCCCGTGAACACTAACTTTGTGAATTCTAGCTTCCATAGACTTTGTCCCGCATCCCGCGTGAGAGTGCACACTCTGCACCCGAGTCCCCTGGGCCTCCTAGTAGTGATCTAACGATTCCCTAGTCCAGTCCTAGCGATTCCAAAGCCTATTAGAACTGTTACTTACCTGCTAGTAATTCGCATTCCACTTTTAGCGTATATGGTTTTTCGTGCCCCTCGGGCATTTGTGTAACGTGCTAACTTAAAAGTATTTTCGTAAGAGTTTTGTTGTGTGCTTAGCTCCCTGTCTCATAAAGAGCCAGGGTAGTCTTGTTATAAATAAATACACTGTTTATTTTCATAACAACTTGTGTGGTGTCCTTTCACTGGGTGTTCAAAGGGTAATGTGATGGTAAAACAGCTGGCTTAACACGCCCTCTAGAGTCTTAGCCTTAGACTGCTCGTATCCATGCTACTAGGATAGCTGGTCTATAAGGTTGACTTACAACCAATCATCAATAAGGGTTGTTTGGACTGATATATAGTGATCACTAGAATAGTGAGCACTGCACATCAGGCCAACTTCTCACATTGGTGAGCAGCGGTTGGGATTTGAGCTTGCTGTTGTTTTACCACACATATCCTAAGAATATCTTGTGAAAGATCACATAAGTACTAAAGGTACATATAACTTAGCTTAGAATACTCTGAGTTCTACTGAACCAGCTGTTGTAGCTCCTAGGGCCTAGCACACCCTAAACTACAACTCTAGCAAGGGATCAGTAGGCAAACATATAGTGTAGGTAAGTGCACCACTTACACCTCACTAGAAAAGCATGTCGACTCAGGGGGACTCTACTGAGACTCCCCTGGTCAGTGTTGACCCTCCACAGGTCACTTCAAGATATGCAGCTCTCAGTTTTCAGGAGATGAGACAAATCTGTGTCTCCAGGAAACTGAAGCAGGGGTCTAACCCCACCATTCCCTTTCTGATAGGTCTCTTAGAGACATATGATGCCAGAAAGCTCTCTCAGTTACATGAGAGCATGCCAGCCTTAGAGGGAACCTCTGGGGATCCAGATCTCCACAACACTGATTCAGCAGTTGAGGAGGAGGATCAGGAGGTACTCTCTGGGGATGAGGTAGACAAGGGTCTTGAGGTAGTCAGAAGGCTAACTAGGACCAACTTAGACTTACTTGGGCTAGGATCTGGGGGCCCCCCAGTACTAACCCGAAGTGGGCCTAACCTTGGAGTTAGGAGAGATAGATCTCTTTCTAGGGACTCCAATAGATCTCTGCACTCTAATGCCTCTTCTCAGGGGAGAAGGAATCCTCCACAGAGGAGATTTACTTCCCCTCAGAGAAAGGAGCATGAGGCTAGGATGAGACAAGCTGAACTGAGGATTGAAAGGGAAGAAATTGCCCTGGCCAAAGAGAAGCTTGCCCTGGCAAGAGAGCAGCAGATGAGTGGGCTAGCTCCCACTGGTGGCAGCAATCTCCCAAGAGATAGAGAGAAGGGTTTAGATACTAAACACCTGACTAAAATAGTGCCCCCCTTTAAGCAAGGGGATGACATCCAGAAATGGATGGCTGCTCTGGAGAGGGCCTGCACTGTGCAGAACATTCCCCAGAGTCAGTGGGCAGCTATACTGTGGCTCTCCTTTGATGGTAAAGGTAGAGATAAGCTCCTCACTACAAGAGTGGAGGATGCTAACAATTACCAGGTCCTGAAGAATACACTGGTTGATGGGTTTGGTTTAACCACTGAGCAGTACAGGTTGCTGTTCAGAGACACCCAGAAAACTCAGTCTCAGGACGGGTCTGATTTTGTGGATTGTGCCACTAAGGCTTTGGAGGGCTGGTTGCTGGGTAGCAAGGTTACAGATTACACAGGATTGTATAATCTAATGATGAGAGAACAAATTTTGAACAATTGTCAGAACCAGTTGCTGCACCAGCACCTTGTTGATTCAGATCTGACCTCTCCCCAAGAATTGGGAAAGAAGGCAGACAAATGGGTCAGGACAAGGATCAAGCAGAACCAGAACCAGAACCAGGGTGGTCAGAAGAAAGCAGACCAGAAGGGTAATGTTAAGAATGAGCAAAATGACCAGAAGTCTTCACCAGGTCCCCAACAAACCAAAGAGGGTGGGGGTCAGGCTTCCCAGAAGAAGAAGACTCAAGAAGGCCAGTCGAAAAGGTGGTGCCAGTACTGCAAAAGTAAATCTCACTGGTTTAGTGAGTGCACCAAAAGAGGAGGAGGACAAACTCCTGCCACTACAGCTCCTAAAGCAACTGCACCCCCTAGTACAGTCAGTAGTGGTAGTGTCACTCCCAAGGCATTAGTTGGGTTAACCTTGGGTACTGAGGGGTCTGACAACTTAGTTGGCACACTCACTCAGGCTGTCCTTGTCTGTACAGGGGATATGGATATGTCCCCTGAAATAAGTCCCAATACTTTGGGCAAATACAGGCAGACACCTTTGATTAATGGCAAAATGGCTCAGGCCTATAGGGACACTTGTGCCAGTGTCACCATGGTGACACCTAACTTTGTGGACCCTGGACAGATCATGCCAGGTACTGATTTCCTGTTGACCAATGCCAGCAATGTCACTACTAGTCATAGTGTGGCAATTGTAGCTTTCTCCTGGGGTGGAGTGAAGGGACAAAAGAAAGTTGTAGTCAGTTCAGACCTCCCAGTTGATTGTTTGTTGGGCAATGATTTGGAGTCATCACAATGGTCAGAAGTGGAGCAGAGGACTCACATGGAGATGTTAGGCTTGCCAGCACATGTGCTTGCTGTGACTAGGTCACAGGCCAGAAAATGCCCCACTGAACAGGTGCTGGATCCTGAAATGATGGACCAGACACCTCCCAAGAAGAAGAGCAGTAAGGGTAAGGCTTTGCCTTCCCCCTTGCCCCAGGTTGAGGATCAAGTCTCTGAGGAGGCTGATCTAGAAGAGCTGAGGGAAACTGAGCCTAAAGAGCTTGAACTTGATCAAGTTGAGTTTCTGGGCTCAGGGGGACCCTCCAGAGCAGACCTGGGGAAGGAACAGTTGAGCTGCCCTTCCCTTGAACCCCTCAGACAGCAGGCTGCTGCTGAGGCTGCAGGGAATGCCACAGGTGCCCACAGGGTATACTGGGAAGATGGACTCCTGTACTCTGAGTCAAGAGACCCCAAGCCTGGTGCAACCAGGAGGCTGGTCATCCCCTTGTCTCTGAGAGGTTTCCTTCTCACCTTGGCCCATGAGATTCCCCTTGCAGGTCATTTAGGTCAGACAAAGACTTGGGACAGGCTTGTCTCACACTTTCACTGGCCCCATATGAATGAGAATACCAAGGAGTTTTGTCGCTCATGTGTCACTTGCCAAGCCAGTGGTAAGTCAGGTGGCACAACAAAGGCCCCCCTCATACCACTCCCTGTGGTGGGGGTTCCCTTTGAAAGAGTGGGGATTGACATTGTTGGTCCAATGGAACCCCAGACAGCATCAGGACACAAGTTTATACTGGTGGTGGTGGACCATGCCACCAGGTATCCTGAGGCTATTCCCCTTAGGACCACTACAGCCCCTGTAGTGGCAAGAGCCCTAGTTGGAGTGTTCTCCAGAGTGGGTTTCCCTAAGGAGGTCGTTTCTGACAGAGGTACAAACTTCATGTCAGGATATCTGACTGCTATGTGGAAAGAGTGTGGTGTGAACTACAAGTTCACCACACCCTATCATCCACAATGCAATGGGCTTGTTGAGAGATTCAACAGGACCCTGAAAGGGATGATTCATGGACTACCTGAACCTCTTAGGAGAAGATGGGATGTCCTGATCCCCTGCCTTTTGTTTGCTTACAGAGAGGTCCCACAGAAGGGGGTTGGCTACAGCCCTTTTGAGCTTCTGTATGGGCATCCTGTAAGAGGACCCCTGTGTTTGGTGAAGGAAGGATGGGAGAGACCTCTCAAAAAGCCTGCAACCAACATAGTGGACTATGTACTTGGTCTCCGCTCCAGGATGGCTGAGTATATGGAAAAGGCATCCAAAAACCTTGAGGCCAGCCAGGAACTTCAGAAAGCTTGGCATGACCAAAAGGCTGTACTGACTGTATACCAGCCAGGGCAGAAGGTGTGGGTGCTGGAGCCAGTGGCCCCAGCAGCTCTGAAAGACAGATGGTCTGGGCCCCACACCATCATTGAGCAAAAGGGAGAGGTTACCTACTTGGTGGACCTTGGAACTCCCAGGAGCCCTCTCAGAGTGCTCCATGTTAACAGGCTCAAGGCATATGTTGACAGGAAGGACATGAGCTTGCTCATGGCCACAGATGAGGGACAGGAGGAAGAGAGTGACCCTCTCCCAGACCTGCTCACTCAGAATCCTGATGATGGGTCAGTTGATGGTGTTGTCTTTTGTGGCAGCCTCACTGAACATCAGCAACAGGATTGCAGGCAAGTTCTGCAATCCTTTCGACATATGTTCTCTCTGACACCCAGCCAAACTGATTGGTGTACCCATGATGTTGACACTGGAGACAGTCTGCCTGTCAAGAGTAAAATCTACAGACAGCCTGATCATGTTAGAGACTGCATCAAAACTGAAGTGCAGAAAATGTTGGAACTGGGAGTCATTGAGCCCTCAGATAGCCCTTGGGCTAGCCCAGTAGTTCTAGTGCCAAAGCCTCACACCCAGGGTGGTAAGAGAGAGATGAGGTTTTGCGTAGACTACAGAGGCCTCAATGCAGTCACTAAGACTGATGCCCACCCAATACCAAGAGCAGATGAGCTTATAGATAGATTGGCTTCTGCCAACTTCTTAAGCACATTCGATTTGACAGCTGGGTATTGGCAAATCAGGTTAGCTGAGGAAGCCAAACCTAAGACAGCATTTTCTACCCCTGGAGGGCATTATCAATTTGTGGTAATGCCCTTTGGACTGAAAAATGCACCTGCCACCTTCCAAAGGTTGGTGAATCAAGTCCTCACTGGGCTGGATGACTTCTGTGCAGCTTATCTTGACGATATTGCTGTCTTTAGCTCCACCTGGGAGGATCACCTGGTCCACCTGAGGAAAGTGTTAGAGGCCCTGCAAAAGGCAGGCCTCACTATCAAGGCCACCAAGTGCCAGATAGGGCAGTCACAGGTTGTATACCTGGGCCACCTTGTAGGTGGAGGCCAGGTTCAGCCACTGGAGAGTAAGATACAGGCCATCAAGGACTGGACTCCTCCAATCACCCAGACTCAGGTTCGAGCTTTCTTGGGCCTGACTGGGTACTATAGGAAGTTTGTCAGAAATTATGGGTCCATAGTGACCCCCCTTAATGACCTGACAAGCAAAAAGATGCCAAAGAAAGTTCAGTGGACAGCAAGCTGTCAGAAAGCATTCAATGACCTAAAGCAGGCCATGTGCACAGCACCTATCCTCAAGAGTCCAGATTACTCCAAGCCATTCATTGTCCAAACAGATGCTTCTGAGTTGGGTGTGGGAGCTGTTCTGTCTCAACTGAATTTTGATGGTAATGATCAGCCTATTGCTTTCATTAGTAGGAGGTTGACACCCAGAGAGAAAAATTGGTCAGCTATTGAGAGGGAGGCCTTTGCTGTGGTCTGGGCCCTGAAGAAGCTGAGGGCCTACTTGTTTGGCACTCACTTCACCATTCAGACAGACCATAAGCCCCTCTTGTGGCTAAATCAGATGAAGGGTGAAAACCCCAAACTGCTTAGGTGGTCCATTTCCCTACAGGGGATGGATTTTACAGTGGAGCATAGACCTGGGACTGATCACAGCAATGCTGATGGGCTCTCCAGGTATTTCCACTTAGAGCAAGAAGACTCACCTGGTCAAGGTTAGCTTATTGTCCCAAAGTTTGGGGGGGGGTCATGTAGGAGAGTAGGGTCTGCAATCCTATGATCACCCAGATTTTTGCTTTTTGCTGCACTGGTTTACGACTTTCCCTGGCTGTGGGCCTGCTAATCAGACCCACAGCCTAGCTGTTCTCTCTATCCAAATTGTACTCAGGTACTGAATTGGCACTGGGCCCTCTCCAAGTCCCTGTACCCAGGGCTGAGGTGCACCCAGAAGTCTCCCAGGGGCTGAAGCATGTATTGTGCCACCCCTGGATTGACTAACTAAAACTGACACAACTGGCTGCACGACAGCTGGGGCAAGGTGGTGTACACACCCTTTGCTTTAGATATAGTATACCTATATCTAACCCTAAAATGGACACACAGATCTCCTATCAGTCACTCCTATGGCAGGCCTTAACAATCCTGAAGGCAGAGTGCTTGGAATCGTGTGAGATGGTGCTCTAGCATGAGCTGAGCCTGTCTGCGGCTTTCGGGATCCATCCCTTAGCCGTTTCCATGATATCGCATACCATATACTCTTAAGTGCATTATAATCCTCGCGGTTATGTGCCAACTCTGGTATCGCTTTATCAAAACATGTCGAGTAAGGTGTCATACGAATTGGAATACTAACCCCTCGCCAATTCTGGCGACGGGGTTAGCATTCCACCCTTCTAGAGGGACACGACATGCCTGTAACCTATAACCCGGTTAAAAGTCAGACAGAGCCTTAGCATCCACAAAATGGATGCTGCCACCGAGACACAAGTCTGCCCTCCTGCTGCTGGGAGTCCTCCCAGAGCAGGAGATAAGGACAAAGGGTTTCCTGCCAGGGGCGGTGCCAGCACCGTCCCAGACAGGGTTTTGTGTATTGTAGGTAGGCAGGGCTTTAGAGGAAGGTGACTGCACGTGGCACCCCGGTGCTCACTGTGCATAGGCTGGCTGGAACCAGTTCCAGGGTCACTCCAGACCCTGTGCTGGGGAAAAGCCCGCCAAGGAAGTGGGTGTAACCACCCCCCTCCTAGTCCCACCCATAGGGCAGGACTTAGTCGCGTGCCAGCCCCTTTTTACAGGATAAAGGTAGAGACTGGCCCCCTTCCAAATCAGATCATCTTTGAATCCTGAAACTACTTTCTGCGAAAGGAACTCAAGACTTCTTCCTAAGATTTCTCCCTTGTGACTAAGGAGTAGTCACCCTGCATCCGCAGGCACCATCTAAGAACACTGCGGTCTGCTGTAAGTCCTTCCTCCGGAATCCGACTGCCCAGCTCGACGAGAACCGGCTTCCCTGGCACCTCTGACCTCTACCCACCTCTACAGCCCAGCTGAGAACCGTGGGTGCGACGAGACCTCAAGGGACCGGCCATCTGCAAGACTGCACGACTTCTTTCCAGCAAGCCCGCCGAGTAATCTACTGGTGAGTGCTTTGGGGTCCGAGAAGCCCCGACTCTGAGCAGCTCCAGCTCCGAAGTGCAGCCCCCCAGCATCTCCACGATCTGCGTGGGGCCCTTCTGCTTTCCGCTGCTCACCGCGTTGTTTGGCTACTAAGCCCGTTGGCTTGTGGCCTTCCTGACGACGCCCGACGACATTTCTGCTGCTGGTCTGGTTGCTCCAGACTGGCCCTTGCTCCCTTCCAGAAGAGGAGCACCCCGGACCCTCCTGGTCCACTCAAGACGCCATTTTGAGTCCACCGCGTGGGCTTGAATTAGCCAAGGCTTGTTGCCCAATCCTGGGTAACTTCGACGCCAACGACTTCATCCTTCGTGGGACAGCTCGCACCTCCATCCTGGTCGCCGACAACGCCTCCTGGTCCGAGAGACTGCAGAGCCCAGCAGCGCCCACTCACCTGACTGCGGTGACTTCGCCCGGTGCCATCCTGGTGCCCACTTAATCACTGGCTAGTGATTCAAGAACTTGGTCCCCTCTGCTTTCAGGTTTTCTTCTTCCTTGATCCAGGCTTGGATCCATCGAACTTTCCTTCACTGGTCGCCTGCCAGCAACTTCTTCCTTCCAGGCTCCTGGTCCGGCAACGAGATCCCCGACGTCTTTTCAGACCTATGCAGCTGCAGCCCCCGGGCTAGGTAACTTCGGCACTCCGGTGTCCCAGCGTAGCCTCACTATCCAAGGGTCAGGATCCACTGTCGTTTTCTCCCTACCAGGTCGGGTTCGCCCGTGAACACTAACTTTGTGAATTCTAGCTTCCATAGACTTTGTCCCGCATCCCGCGTGAGAGTGCACACTCTGCACCCGAGTCCCCTGGGCCTCCTAGTAGTGATCTAACGATTCCCTAGTCCAGTCCTAGCGATTCCAAAGCCTATTAGAACTGTTACTTACCTGCTAGTAATTCGCATTCCACTTTTAGCGTATATGGTTTTTCGTGCCCCTCGGGCATTTGTGTAACGTGCTAACTTAAAAGTATTTTCGTAAGAGTTTTGTTGTGTGCTTAGCTCCCTGTCTCATAAAGAGCCAGGGTAGTCTTGTTATAAATAAATACACTGTTTATTTTCATAACAACTTGTGTGGTGTCCTTTCACTGGGTGTTCAAAGGGTAATGTGATGGTAAAACAGCTGGCTTAACACGCCCTCTAGAGTCTTAGCCTTAGACTGCTCGTATCCATGCTACTAGGATAGCTGGTCTATATGGTTGACTTACAACCAATCATCAATAAGGGTTGTTTGGACTGATATATAGTGATCACTAGAATAGTGAGCACTGCACATCAGGCCAACTTCTCACAATAAGTCAAAGATCAATAGAGTCACTAGCAGAGAGACCATTAGAAAGGGGGCGCTGGGCGTTCTCTCGCAAACTGTTGACTGTCTTTTATCGCACATAAAAGGCCATGGAAAGGAGGGGCACAGCGAGGGATAGGGAGAAGAGTAGTGGTCACTCGAGATTCTCCTCTTCCCCGCCCCCCGTCCCTGTACAAAGTAAAGAAACTTCGAACATTTTAGCTACTTTTGAGTTGGCAGTTAATTGTCGGAGTTGCCATTTTGAGTAATCAAATGCAATTTGCTGAAACGTGTTTGAAGTGTTATCCCCTCAGAGATCGTAATATATGTGCATGGGCTTGGTAAAGTGCATAACGGTGAACAGGGTTGGTTACATATGGTGCGGTAACTATTAATAGGTTGTTGATTGCTCCTTTTACTGGATTTATAAAGTTTCATGTGCGTCACTGTGACCCTAGGTTCTGGTATTCTGGAGTTAATGTGGCACCCACACCAAGCTAAATTGCCAACTTTCAAATCGTGTAAGGGTTCAGTTTCTGCAGGCACTCAACCTATTTCTTGAGAGCAGACACTTACAATTCAAGGACAGATGCATTACATTTCTGAAGCCAGGCTTGAAAAAGAGAACACTCGCCTAAGAATGGATGAATGTGTGCTGTGTGCTGTGCCCTGCTAGGTTGGTCAATGTCCCAGCTGTTGTCCAGTACTATGTTTTGAGGGCTCTCCTGTGGCTTTTTCTATAGAACCTTTTCTAATGGGAAAGAATTGAATATTCACAGTTGTCAATGCATTTTTGCACATTTTAGTTAATTTGAAAATGTTTTTAACTTGGAGCAAGACATCCATAACGACACATTTTACACTGAGCCTAATTGACGTTTCCCAAGTAAAAACGTAACATGAAAGTTCTATGTCCCTTGCTTGTAATATTCACTGTTTTGGGATTCAAGTTTCCGGGTTTTGTGAAACTGGATGAGTTAGTTTGTTATCCAAGACCTTTTTAAACCCATCTCCTGAGAGCCTTGACAGTAACAAAACAATTCGACGCAACAGATTCAAGATTTAGGACGCAGGCATGAGTTTATGAAGTATTTTTGAATGCCTGAAACGTGTATCTTCTGCAACTTTCTTTTGCACAGTTTTGAAAGGCTATTTCCTGCTGAATACCTTCAGACGATCTGCCATGTATGGATTATCCCCCCAAAAGTTAGACATGAATATAAACAGTCAGTAGCGTAAATATAATTCCTTTCCTTGTGTACTCCTGCCACCAGCAAGCAAATGTAGGCAATGGCTATTGGAGCTGGTGGTGGGGAACGTTTTGTGCTGTTAGACAAGCAGCCTGCAGAACAAAGGAGTGTGCTTAGGAAAACGTGTGCACTATAAATAACTCTTGCTCTTAAACTGTACATTTGAACATGCAGATTTAGCCCTCATGGCCCACCACCCCATATCCCAAAGCCAACAATAAATACCTGCACCAGCAGTTGATTTTCAGTCTCTACTTAACTGGGAAAAGTAATGCTTGCAGTGCTTAGGGCTCCTTTGCATACTGGAACTGGTCCAAAATCAACCACACAAATGTCTTAGGGTCCCTAGACTGTCCCATATCACGGAGCCATCAGTCGCCTAATTACTTCACACACAGTCCATTAGCTATACTCTGCTCTGCTCTTAATACTTTTTGATAGGCCTCTTCTTGATTATGGTACTGTTACCACATACTTGTTCTTTGTTTACTTCTTCTGAAACGTATGTCTGAAGTTAGAGCTTTGGAATCAAAAGAACTACACCCTTGAGGACCATGCCCTCTACAGATCCTGATTCTCTGCTTATAAGAAATAATTAAGGAATGTCAAAAAGATGAATTTCTCTCCTTAATTGTAGGATGCTAGCAATACATTGAAAGATAACCTCTCTCTTTTAGCCTCCTCATTAAGTGGTACATCCTCATTTTTCTAGGTATTATTTTGAGATGTTTGTGCCAAACTTTAAAGAATCTATTGTGGCTGAACACTTAATAGCTCTTGACTGACATTGAGTCAGAGCTGGTCTTCTACCTATTTAGTTCTCCACCCCCTTTCCCCACCACCACTGCACCCAAACAAACTCTTCCCTAACCATAGCCTTTTACAAGTTCAATCTAGGTCAGCATTGGACCCATGTCCACTCGTTTTCTTTTTTCCCCAAAGTAGCCATGCTGTAACTATGGCACTCGTTGACATAAAAAATGAGCCCTTGCAGTTGAGTCTAGTTCATTCGAACTTCAAACATGGAAAGCTTACCCTCTTCTTTAAAAGCCTTCATATGGCCAAAGGGCATAGATCATTTTTGAGAACTTCCTATTAATAAAAGGCAAAAAAATAAACTAAGTAATATTGCTTTTCAATTGAAATGTCTTCTAGAGACTAACAGACTATATGACAACCAGGTAGGAACTAGTCCCAGATATGGCAGAGAATATGTGTTTTTCCACTTCTCAGTTACAGCAAGTGCCTTTCTCAGGATATTGGAAGCGTCCATCTGCTAGTGGACTTTGTAGAGTACTCAAATTCTACATGCACACGGTTAATAGACAGATTATCTTAATCTTGATTGTATCATCACCAAGCCTGCTGACCATTTGCAGTTGGGTATGTTGGACTGGGGGGGACTGGGTTGGGAATGTTTGGTTAAAGCCTAATAAAACAAGACAGAAGTGATTGTGGTACTCCTGAGTGCTAACTGCAAGAATAACATTTTTAGGACCTAAGCAACGGGTTGGGAACCTGCTACAGACTGCTTATTGCCCAAAGAGTCTTTTGGAAGTGGTAAACATTATTCTGACAGTTGAGAAGCTTAGCAGGTCAGAAATATAATTGCTTGTACTCGTGTAATAAAATCAGCCATATCCTAAATGGAGTAGATTTAACAGAGAGTAACTCCCTCACAGAAGACATTTACTAATAGCCACAGTACACTGTAATGAGATTTAATGCAGTGTGTACTTCATTGGAGAAATCAAAACTTAACAGGGGTGTTTGACCTGGCATCTTGTGGCGGGATTTCCGCTGTCTTTTTGCTTCTGACCTCCTATTTTTGACTGTGTGCTGTGTCTCGTTTTTTCTGGTTTTGGGACTCTGAGCACTTTAACTCTGCTGACCAGTGCTAAAGTGCAAGTGCTCCCTGTCTGAATTATATTTTTGATTGGTTTATCCATGATTGACATACTTGGTTTACTAATAAGGCCCTAGTAAAGTGCGCCAGGTGTGCCCAGGCCCATAATGAGTGGCCCTGCAAACAGGTTTCATGTTTTAAACTGCCATTTCGACCTGAAACGTGCACCCTCTTGCCAGGCCCAAACCTTCCCTTTTAGTACACGAGGCAACCCTAAGGTATGCCCATGGTAGCCCCATGGGCAGACTGCAGTATATTTAAAAGGGAGGGCATATACTGTTGTGTTTTACATGTCTGATAGTTAAATACTGCTAATTTCGTTTTTCTCTATTGGCAAGGCCTAATTCTCTCATAGGGTAACATGGGGATTGTCTTGAAATATCTTTTATGTGTAATTTTAAATTGGCAGCAGATAGAGATTTGGAGTTTGAGTTTTCTGAACTTGCAATTTAAAAATACATCTTTTTGTGAAGTTGGTTTTTGAACTGTAAGTTTGAAAATTACACTTTTAGAAAGTGGCCATTTGTTTTTGCTAAACACTTCTGTGCCTCTGCTTGTCTGTATAATACACATCTGGATTGGCTGACAGTTTGGCCCTTGTACATTCACTCTAGACAGTCACACAAAGGGAGCTGAGCCCTGCATTTCCTGATTGCCCATCACCAGGCTGATGGGCTTTCCTGAGCTAAAGTGGTCGAATGAGTTGCCACTGACACCCGAATAGGATTGTGTCTGGCCTCACACACAGCTGTCTCCACCCCCTGTAGTGTGTCTGGAGCCAGGTCAGGGAAAGAGAGGGTCTTGTGCACTTCAAAGTCTTTCCTTTGACGTTTACCTACGTCAAGGTCAGCAATGGGTATAAGTACTGGACCTCTGACACCCTAAATTTATGGATTAAACTAGCTTAATCTTTTTAAAGTAATATTTCAACTTGCGTATGTTGGATTTTTGTTGTTTTGGTCTTGTTTTATTCAGATAAATATTGGCTATTTTTCTAAGTGTGTTTGTGTGTATGTATGTTCGCGCTTTACACATTGAATCTGAGATAAGCTTTACTACTCGTGCCAAGCTCCCCAGGGGGTGAGCATGGGTTATTTTAGCTATGACTCCCTTACTCTGAACAGAGTGAGGGTCCCTACTTGGACAGGGTGCAAACTCCGCTGCCAATTAGAGACCCCCATTTCTAACAAGCGGAGACACCTATTTAGAAAATTCTCAAGACCATAGCGATGATGTTGACATAAACTGACAATAAGTGTCTTTTTAAGGATGCTGAGCTCTCACCCAACCTGAGATTGAATGCTTCATTATAGGGCCTGCTCCTCCTACATGTTAGTGGTCTTCAACATGTATGGGTTCACTCTCAATTGAGTCGGTGCTTATGTGTTTAAGTATGTGGAAAGGCTAAACAAGTTCAATGAAGTGTAACTACTTGAAGTTTTGCCTAAGTTTGAAAAAAACCTTCTTGGAAGGCCCCTTTTGCATTCGGTTATAAATGCCTTTGATGTCTCTGCAGTCATGGTCATCAGCTCCACAGTACCTACAGTACCTTCCCCTGAAAGTACACTTATCCGAAGGGTGCTTCAGGCCTAGCAAACGCCTGCTGTTAGAAGACTGCCAATACAGTAATACTATTGTCTGAGGACATCAGGCTTTGCTTGGATTATAATTCAGTTGGGGATTGATCTGTGCACTGGCATGGAGTCTATAATTCTGGATAGGAGTATGGAGATCTAGGAAGATGTTTATCTCCGCATGCATTGTGTCTAAAAGGCTAAACTTGCAGTTCGCCTCCCCACTGACGGTACCTGTGCATTCCTAAGCAAAGATGGGAGTGACCCTTGAGATACTAAAGATGAGGATGGTCATGCTTAGTGTTTCTGTTCCTCGAAGAGCATGGTTAATGTCCTTGCAGCTGTGAACAGAGCTCCTAGACCCACCGCATCTGCTATCACTAAGAGGCAACCAGAATGTCCGAAATCTTTCACTTCGAAGACGTGCCTTAAAAGGTTATTTGTATTCCAGTTGAATGCTAATTGGGCTCAAGGGAATTAATAGGTCCACTGTGAATTCCTTTAGGCACTCAACATTCCAGCTTATCTGTGACATTGAAGAAGGGGACTAACCTTTTTCAAAATCAATCTTTATCCCTCACCAAATGGAACTGTCCAGCTCAATCTGGCAGATCGTGTCCGCTTTGAATTGCAATGGAAGCACCAGAAACCCTTTCTGTGGCTTCTGAATGACATGTCGGTCCATCATAATAATTAATCAAATAACATTAAATCTTAACAGTTCCAGGTAGTTCCTGGAAGTTGTAAATACACAAATTAACAAGCACTGGTAAAGCCAATAGGCCTCTGCAAAGCCCGAGCTATTGGCCTTGTCAACGTGAATGTCTTTTAGCCATGTTGTATAGCAGCACATCTGCTGTACAGCATGGCTGAAAGTTACTGAAAGTCCAGAATCACAGGATGTTGAGCCGACGCTGATTCTCTTTGCCACTCATGTTGAGTTTATTGTCCTGGCCCTTCTAACACACAAAAACGATATGACGTGGCTAATTCTAGCCACTTCATAGCGCTTTTTATCTGTGACTTTCATCCACGCTGAACTGCAGATGTGCTGCTAGACAACGTGACTAAAATACATTCGCATTGACAAGGCCAACAGCTCTGGCATTGCTGAGATCTATTGGCCTTGCCAGTGCTTGTTTGGCGTTGACAGGGTCTTGCAGAACAAATGTGGAAGTGATAGTGAGAACCAGTTGAGCTTAGAGTCACGGGAAGGTGTGGCATAATGGCCAGAGCTGCCAACGGGAACTGGGGAACCAGGTTCGAATTTCTGGGTCGGCTGAACAATTTGTGATTCTGGGCAAATCACTTATGCTTCCCCCTGCCTACGATAATCAGTGCAACAATGTGTAATGTAACTGGCAAGCACTTAAAGTGCTCCAATACCATTGGCTGGTGTTAGCATTATGGCAAGATGGATGACGGAACAAGCGCTCCAATACCATCTGATCATGCATAAAACCAAATAAATAAGTACTGTTGGTGTTAACAACTTCTTTGGAAATCCATTTGTTTATGTATATGTTGATGCATTCTAAGGGTATGAATGTGTACAAGGGGGACAACCTGAAAACACAAGTACTCCTAAAGAGTGCTTGACAACAAAGAACAAGATGGAGGATGGAACAAGCGCTCCAATACCATTGGATAGTGCAAAAATAGAAACCAGTGCTGTTCAGCTTTTAATAACCTTGTAGGAATCCTATTTATTTATTTATGTATTTATTTATGTATATGTGCATGCATTTTAGTGGTGTGTGTACAAGGTAGACAGCCTGAAAACACAAGCACTCCTATGGAGTGCTTGTAAACAAAGAAAACAGGGCAGTGTAAGGAAAAATGTACTTGGTCCATGTGATATGGGAGGGCCAAACACAAGAAGAGGGCATGATTCCCGCATGCCATGATGAATGGCATTAAAAAAAATGAGAGCGATGCTGAAGATTACCATTGATAGGAGATGGGGGGCCTATAATCCCAAAGAGAGAAAAAAACACAACACATCTGTTCGAGACAGCGCATGCGCTGTTAGCCGAGACCTGAAAAATGAGAGTGAAATGTTGCTTAGCTAAACTTTATTTCAGAAAACCTAAACGTATTTTAAGGGAATACTGGATACACTTGAAATGCACCTATATATGAATGATGGAAGTAGCTGCATAACTAGTGAGAAATGGTCCCTTTTCTTGAAAAATAGTATTGTGTGACCCAGTACACTATTCTTCTTTGTAGCACAGAATAAACACTAGCGTGTCCGCAAGAGATGCACACCTAATGAGCAAATAAATACATTTATTTTTTTTATTTTCATTTACTTGAATTTGACGAAATTACAGGTCAGATTCTTACACACTCCAGCGAGACCCGAACAGTGAGAGGGTTTTGAAATTGTTACCGGAGAATGGCCATCTTGATAAATATTTTTTGTATATATTTTTCTGTAAATTATAGCCACATTTTTCTAAATTTATAAAAGTGTTTGTGGCTACCTTTCATAGAACGTTTTCACTTTTCGTTTGCAAAACAGAAGCAGTCGTCATAACCTCCGAACATTTGAGTCGAGTGAGAATGTTCGTGTGACATAATGGTTTGTTCATTTTAGGGATATTAACAAGACTTCTAGTTGTTCTCCCCCCTCTAATGTTGCTCGTTTTGAGATCTAATGGCTATTAAAGAAGGTCCAGATGAAGCTGTGTGAGACGCTGTCTAACCAGCAGGGGCTGAAAAACAACGAGTCCTATTTCCTATATTGACGAAGGCCTTGGCAGGGTACCAATTTCAGACCCTTCTCTGCTACATATACTTGTCGGTTTTGATATGTATCTGCCTATTACCAGCCTACATATAGCTTCTGGCGAGCCACTGCAATCTCGAGCCAGATGCCCCGCTCTGGTATAGCTGGAGGTTATATTTCATCCTGGAGCCCAAAACGAGCCGATCCCTCGTGCTACTTCTGCATGCCACACCTCGTGCTTTAAGATTTAAACACAAAGCTGTGACCTTTGAAATAAAACGGGGCGAGAGACTGATACCAGTTATGGGGCTGAACACAATGTGCAACCCAAAAATCTGCGCTCAATCCCGGCTTCCTTGCTTCACTTCATTGTGTGATACTTGAGATCTTTTATTTCACTTAGCTTTTTTTATCTTCACCACTTTTAACAACACCTACAAATGCTTGTGTTTGGGATGTGCTGTCCTCTAGTTTGACTGACTACACTATAGTGTTGTTGCATGATAATAATATAGCAAAAAGAACGATTGTTGGACAGAATGCAGAACAATTTCATACATTCTCCCCAGTACAGAAATCTGGGCCTAAATCCATCATTTCTTTGCTCGCCATTCCAGTTTGGACCCAGCCATATGCAAATCAGTCTTGACCATGTGACCAATGGGAACAATCCAGCTAGAACTGCCAGGCCAGTCAATCAATCAATCAATCATGCCATTTGTATAGCGCACTACTCACCCGGGAGGGTCTCAAGGCGCTTGGGGGGAGGGGTATGCTACTGCTCGAACAGCCAGGTCTTGAGTTGTTTCCTGAAGGCGAGAGGGTCCTGGGTCAGCCGAAGGTGGATGGGGAGGGAGTTCCAAGTCTTGGCAGCCAGGTAAGAGAAGGATCTTCCTCCGGCGGTGGCTCTTCGGATGCGTGGTACGGCTGCGAGGGCGAGGCTGGTGGACTGTAGCTGGCGGGTGGGCGTGTAGAAGGTCAGGCGCTCGTTGAGGTACTTGGGGCCCAGGTCGTGGAGAGACTTGTGTGCGTGGGTGAGGAGCCGGAACGTGATCCTCTTGTCGACGGGGAGCCAGTGCAGGTTCCTCAGGTGGCTGGAGATGTGGCTGCGTCGGGGGACATCCAGGATGAGTCGGGCGGAGGCGTTCTGGATGCGCTGGAGTCTTTTTTTCTGTAGCTTGGCTGTGGTTCCGGCGTAGAGGGCATTTCCGTAGTCCAGTCGCCTGGTGACGAGTGCCTGGGTGACAGTCTTCCTGGTCTCGGTCGGGATCCTCCCCAGGTCCTCCCTAGACTGGAAACAAGCATCCTAGGACCGGTTTCTGGCTTTCAGCCCTCATCAGCCAGGCTAGCTTGACTCCAGTGGCATGGAGAGCATGGGACCCTCGGGATGGAGAGAATGCAGAACAATGTCTTACATTCACTCCAGTACAGAGATCTGCGCCTAAATCAATAATTCTTTTGCTCACCATGCCATTCCAGTTTGGACCCAGCCATATGCAAATCAGTCTTGACCCTGTGCGAAATGGGAAAACAACAGCAAGAACTGCCAGGCCCTCCCTAGACTGGATACAAACATCATAGGGCCGGTTTCGGGCTTTCAGCCCTCATCAGCCAGGCTAGCTTGATTCCAGTGGCATGGAGAGCACTGGACCCTCGGGATGGACAGAAAGAAGAACAATGTCATACATTCACCCCAGTACAGAGATCTGGGCCTAAATACATAATTATTTTGCTCACCATGCCATTCCAGTTTGGACCCAGCCATATGCAGATCGGTCTTGACCCTGTGCCTGATGGAAAAGGCCAGATAGAACTGCCAGGCCAGGTCCTCCCTAGAGTGGAAATAAGCATCCTAGGCCTGGTTTCGGGCTTTCAGCCCTCATCAGCCAAGCTAGCTTGACTCCAGTGGTATGGAGAGCACGGGACCCACGTCTGGGCATACCAGTCCCACTCTGGGTCGACTAATGCAAAAAGTGATGGACAGAATGCAGAACAATGTCATACACTCACCCCAGTATAGAGATCTGGGCTTAAATCCATTGTGGCAGCTTGGGCTGGACTGTTCCCATGAGGCACAGGTTCAAGACTGATATGCATGTGGCCAGGTCTAAACTGGGGTGGCATGGTGAGCAAAAGAATGATGGATTTAACCCAGATCTCTTGACTTGGGGTGAATGTTTTGAATTCTTCTGCATTCCGTTCATCAATTGTGTGTCTTTTGATAATAATATAGGCCATATATAATAGGGTGCAAATGACAATTGATTTGCCTGTTGGCGCATTAATGGCATTGTCATTAGGGTGGGGGGGGGCATTAATATATCCATGTTCGGGTTAAAAATAACAATCACTTATTAAATAAATCCTTGTCAATGTAGTGGTATAATCTGATGTAATAATATGAAAGGCTTCCTTCTGTTAATGAAAATTATGCAAAAAGCAGAAACCTCCATATGGCAGCACTCGAAACAAGACTGGCACTCACCAGTAGCATTCAGCTGTGGGTTTGAAGTGAAACCTGACTCTGTAACCCTTCCAGTTCATTCTGGCCAACCTGGTCCATAGTTTTCAAAGTTGCAGTTCATCCAATGTAGTTACATTTGGTAGCGCCTCATTTCTTCCAATATTTCATTTTTGTAGCTTGAGAACTATTCATTTCTTAGAATCCTTTCAATTTCTTCACCTCAAACATATTTATTTCGTGCTTCAGTAGAGGTGTCTGTTAATGAAATGTAGTTGTTTGAATTTTGAAGTGACTTAATCATATTTTTATACAACGTTTGTTGCATGAGTTGCATGCCAAAAATGTTCAATGCTCAGGCTCTTAGAGCCAATCAAGAGCTCCGCTCAGCTCTTGTTAATTTCTTGGCTCACCCACCTCTAGTTGCTGCCAAGTGAGTTTAGTGGTGCAGTGCGAGTAATTTAGTAAAGATCTGTTCATATAGTGACACAATTGTTTTGAGTGCAGTGGAGAGATGCTCAGAATCTGTGCTGAGCAAATGATTCTTCTATATTTAGCTTGTGAAAAGGAGTGAACTGAACAAGCCATCTTGACCTCTTCCAGTTTTATTGCCTGTTGCATCTTATTATTTGCATGTTTTAGAACTCTACTATCATGTGCAGAAGTAGAACTTCCTATTTATCCAGTTCATGTTAAAGATATCTATCACTATAGTAGTCACAGACGAGTCCCTGGCAGTGAAGGGAACTACGTTGTGTGTGGATGTTCTCCGTGTGAGAGTGAAGAATGCCCTCACTCAGAGAAGTCAGCCAGCCAATGGCTGAAGAGGGCTTATCTCATTGGTCCGCGCTGTACACTAGTGGGCAGTAGAAAATGCGTATGACATAGTAGCGGACTAATTGATGGAGAGAGAGCGCTGAATTAATGCCCCAATTTAAGTATATTAAACATAAAAATTTTTGTAAAATCAAAAGTTCTTTGCTAGCTTTCGGTCTTAAGAATAAATAAACAACCAGGGTGAAATTCTGTCTACAAGTAACATTCTTTTTGTGTTATTTACAATAACATTTAGATTTGCGCATTATACCATGGGACTGGTGTTTTATTTCCTAGGATGGTTTGTTAATGGCCCTGATCAATTCTGCCGAGCCCGAAGATCTGTTTTTTGTCAACAACATTTTATCCATCTCCTAGCGTGCTGTTCTTCCCCTGCACCTTTGTCACACCCCCACCATTGTCAATAGAAGCTAGGTATCAACATTTCATACTCCCGTGTGTGGAAAAGCATTTGCCGGCGATGTTATCTTTCTGCCAACAATAACTGTATCAAGAAATTGTACAGTTTATCTGACATCAATAGCGGGGCTGCGTGCTTCCATTTCTATTGTCCATCGAGTAGGTGACATTTTCTTATTTCCGATGCATTCTATACTAGAATTGTTGTAATTAAATCAGCGTAGATCCCTCCCCTGCAGTGTGACCTGTTTCTTAGGTAATTCCTCATCAAACCGTGCTCCTTTCCTTCCAAGCAGGCATACCCATAGGTACCTCGCCCCTTGCGCGTCGTTTGATCTGCGGCTTGTTTATCCTAAAGCTCTGCCAGGTCATAGTGTAATGGATTAATCCATGGAAAGTAGATTTCGAATCCGAAGGCGCTTCAAATGATGAAATGCGAGAGGAGGGATGTGTCTGAGATTGCATTACCGACTGCAGCTGCCACTCTTATTGAAAGCAGTCTCGGTTTTAGACTTTAAAGCCATAGTCTTATATTTGTCATCATTAATTACTTGTACAAGCAGTAGTGAGTGGTCGCCACCCGCACACTAGTATTTTCCCGTTGGTTGCACACTGGATGAAAAAATTGAGAAATCTTCAGCTAAGTAGTCATTTTAAGTTTAGTAAATGGGAGGTTTTTGTCTTCACTTCTTCGTGTCGGAGTGTAATCTTGCAGACTAAACAAAGGCCAAATACCCTGAATTGTATGTATTATATTTAATGGCAGCCTTCTTCATTCATGCGACTAGTTGAAGCCAACCAAGCCTATTTATTTCCCCAGGGAAATTCTCCATTGAGGTGTTTCTTTGTGCATAGTGCTTGCTACTTTAATGAACTACTGGGGAGATTGTGCCAGTTTGCTGATGTGGGAATTCACCTAGGTTGCCTATCAGACCACACAATGTAGCCAAGTGGTGTGATGTGTTTTCAGTTTGGCAAGAAGCACTTTACATGGGTACACTATGGAAATATAAGGGAACGGAGTAGTAGAGTTGAAGGGTAATCCTATGCATGAATATATGTGGTGGTGGCAGGGCCGGCTTTAGGCATGTGCAAGCTGTGCACCTGCACAGGGCCACCAAACGCCAGGGGCCACCACGCCAATATATGTCCTTAATATATTAATCCTCTGAGGATGGATACATATTTGTGTGGTGGCCCCTGGCAGGGATTTGGCAGCCTCCGGCTCTGTTCCACTTCTAAACACCCTGACCCCCTCCCCTCTTTACTGGCCTGCGCGCTTCGCCCCGCCCGGACCCCCTCTTCCGGGCCCCCTACCTATGCTCCCTGCCCAGGACCACCATGAGCCTAGAGCCGGCCCTGGTGGTGGCCCTCCTACTGCCACACTGTGCACTGTATCTAAAAATTAGTTTGTTCCTCGGGTAGCCCTTTAGTTTGTTTCTTCTCCCACTCTGCCCATGGCAGACCTTTATAATGGTAATGATGTGGTGGTTGACAGAGCAGTGGGATTTCTGTGCTGGCTTTCTTTTGTACTGAGGTCAGAAGTTCCTTCATCAAAGGTTCAATGGTTCTACCTCAAAGACGGCTTTACTGCTGCTAGCTCGGTTGTGATGGGCTTGGATCTACAGCTTAGAAGAGCTTTTTTTCATTCCCATTCTTCCCCCAAACCATTCAAGAACCTCTTTTTCATTTGGATGTGGAATGGGTATCTACTGGTAAAACCACGTCATTTGTGCATAGGATATGCTGCCTCTCCCATAGTTGTCTCTGTCTCTCTCTGATCTTCAAGCAGTTTTTTCTGCGATATATTCTGCTTGAGGTTCAATTGGAAATCGTCCATGTTGTTGTGGCTGTGCAGCAGGTGTTCCCAATAGTTGCACAGGAATGCAGGGGATATGGGCCTTGCAGCTATAGTAAAGCTGTGCAAAACCTTCAGGAAGTTCAATACCTTGCTGGTGGAGAGTAGTTGGCATTGACTCTTATAAACCACATAGATATATATAAAGTGTACTTTCATCATCCTGAATGTGAGCCTAACTCATTTAGTGCCACTTTTCTGACGATTACATACAGGAGCATGGTTACGTTGGTTCTTTGGCATGCTTGTTCAACCTAGTAGAAGTTCTGCTGTGCGTGTTGATAAATATTTGGAGTGATTTCATTGTGTTTTGCACACCTAAGTTTACTATGGTGCACTAAAAGTGTTGTCTGACAGTGCAAAGGTCAGACAATCCGGATCTGAAAGCATTTGCACCTAAATATGAAATTAACAAATGTGAAAAATTCCCATGCATGGTGACATTTCAATATTCTTAAATTTGGTGTTTGGCATTGCGATCTGGGCGTTGCTAGAGGAGAGGCAGGGTGGCCACTGTAAAAGTGAACACCCACAAATTTGTAGCTCTTTGGGTTTCCACTGTGTTTGCACACCCGCACTTGGTCCCGAAAAAATACTGAACTAAATGTGCACAATAGGTATGAAACAACCTATATTCACTTCCCATAATCCCCTCCCCCTTAATTTTTACTAAGGGGTTTGGCGAAAAGAATTACTTTACTGGAAAACTATATAATATCCCGGAAAATGTGAATGGTTCAATCCCAAAACGTTAACTGTTTTAAAAAGCCTCCTGTTTATTTACGATTGTGTATTCTGCTCCGAGATCTACATCTTCTGTCTGTTTTAGAGGAGTGTCCAAACTAATAATAACTTTACAGAAACCATAAACCACCCCTACTGCTTGTACGGTTCTTTCAACACGGAAAGTGTTTGTGTAATGCCCATTTTGTAATGTTGCGCTATCTCATCAGTTTGCTACTACAGTGATGTTATGGTTGTCGCGAGATCAAGAAAAGATAACGAAGTTATGTGACATGCTTTTGGCTCAGCTTGAATTGACATTATTTTAGGCCTTTGACCCCTCGACCAGATCTAACCCATTCTCTTCCGGTGTCATTCTAAATACATATAGGGAATCATTTGGGTGTTGGCTGCCTAGTTCTTGGTATTTTCTCTCGGTTTGTATCGCGTGCCGCTCCTCCCGCTTCCTCACAATATCATCTCCCGAAATTGACATAACTACTCTATTGCATTCCAAAGGAGAGGCCCGGAAATACGGCGGGCATTTGATCACTTCCCTCTCCATCCTGCGTAAGGCACTCTTACTGAGCCTTTTGAAACGAACAAGATGGAGCAGCCGTGGTGTGTCCACTAGACATGTTCATAAACTGTGAATATTGACAGGAGGGATTTGAACTTTCTAAAGCGTAATTCCATTCAGTGTTCCATTTCCTGATACATGTCTGCGCCGTCATGATCTTCGGATGATTTTACATTTAGAATTTTAATGACCATGTCTATTTTAAGCCAGCATACGTAGCGATAGTCTATCGCTGTTTACTGTCTCGATTTGTTGCTAGTTGCTACATAGTTAAAAGCTTGCACTCTTGCACTCGGGCAAGTTGCATCCAAGTCTTGGTGCAGACGCCTCGCCTGGTGCCTGAGAGGACAGAAATGCCTCACCACCCTGTGAAATGCATTGTATCTCGAGCCATTCATTACTTTTGTTTCGAAATAGAGTGCTAGATTTTCCAAGCATGAACAGGGCACGGGTGGTACAGAGCACACCGAGGAGAGTCTAGAATTACCATTGGAAGATAGATATACGAGCAATTATGAATATTGTGGTACATACTTGCTTTCAAGGGATGATTTGCTTTGAACACCTAAAAGCCAGCGAGTTTTTGTTCATTCACAAACTTCTCCCAAGCCCTCTCTTTCCCTCCATAGAAATTATGAGAGATTTGTATCCCACAAAATGCTGGAGTAAATCCCTTTCCTTTGTGGATTTGGGAATGGAACACCATGTTGTGGGGATGCAGTGGAAACCGTTTCTCCACAGGGATAAAAGTTTTTCTTTGGGGGAGAAAACAAAAGAAAGCAACCTGCAATTACACAGAAGGGATACCTGTTCCTCGTGCGGAATTGTACTCTGTTTGCAGTTCGTTATTGTGGAAATAGCAACATTGAAAACTGTTGTATGATTTTGCTGGTAGAGGCCTTTAAACCTTTACTTTGTTCAGCTTTACAAAAGTTCTAAAGGCCATGTTTGTGAACAGCCAGCTGTAGTAAATGTACACCTATTTGTAGTAGTATGGCTACGAGTACAGATTTGCTTCTGTTTTTTTGTGAACTGTGCCTATGGATTTCGGAACCAGGCCTCTTGGCATCTCTACTGACCCAGCATCTGCAGGAGATTGTCTCTGTGGATCTTACCTCAGATATAGTGGACTGTACTCACGTGGCAGCTGGTATTTCAAGGCGGTGTGGGGGCGGGAAGAGGGGGCAATGAAATGTAAAAAAATAATAATACACACTTACCGGTCTGACGCTGCCGCCCACCATCGCTGCCGCCTCCTCACGGTCCTCTTCCCCGCTTCCAGTGCAGGAAGCAGGATGCACCTGGCTCCCAACCTCCCAATAGCCAATCAAAAAGCTGCACTGCAGTATTGTGATTGTTCTGAGCTCCGTGGATCAGCTATCAGCCAGAGAATATGAGGCTGGGCATGTTCTCGATGCAGGCTGTAATGTATCCTGCATGGAGAACATTCATGAGCACTTTAGGGAGTGCAAACCACTCCTCCCCACCATTGGTCTGTCAGAAGAGCAGCCCCACACATCCCACCCGCAAAGCTGCTACTAACTTGGAGATATTATTTTTTTCCTTTAGTAACACTGCAACACTGCTTTAAAGCAGTGTGGCGACGCTCTTCCGCCTTAGCGGAGGAGCTGCCACTGCTGTACCCTATGGTTCTCTAGGAAGGCTCAGTAGCTACAAATCTTTGTCTCTGTGGGGCTCTTCCCAGACACATTGCCTTGCGTACCCATCCTCTCTAGATATTTACAGAGAGACACTGGCTGCAAAACCTCTATGGCAGGGTTTCTCTCTAGACACAATAGCTGCAATACTGAATCTCTATGTGTATTTATGCAGACACAGTGGCTGCACACTCTTGTCTCTGCGGGGTTTCTTTCAGCCACAATGGCTGAAGCACCAACCCTCTACCTTCAATTCTCACCCCAGAGATATGGACTTAGGAACTTTGGCCCAGATGCAACAAACAAAAATCCGCTTGCAAAGGGGCAGATTCTCAGAATCTGCCCCTTTGCGACCGGTATTTTTGCATTTGGAATGCATCATCCCAAATGCAAAAATCGCAAATTGAGAATTCGCTAAATTGCGATTACTTGCATTTAAGGAATCTCAAATTGAGATTCCTTAAATGCAATGCATTAAAGTTTAAAAAATATCGATTTCGCTAATAGGGCACGCAAATTACCATGAAGTACAACTTCATGGTAATTTGCAAAAACTTTGAAAAATGCACTGTAGTGCATTTTTCAAAGTTTCATGTTGCGCACACACATGCCCTAAGGGCATGTGTGTGCGCAACATATGTGCACAGATCAATTTCAGGGGTGCAACAGGGTGTCCTTTGGACGCCCCTGCACCCTTGAAATCGCAATCTCAATTTTGCGATTCGCAAATTGAGATTGTCTTCCCATTCTTTCCTATGGGCCTCTAGGCCCTTAGGAATGAATGGGAAGGTATTCCTTAATTGCGAGTCGCAATTTGCGAGTCGCAATTAAGGAATTCTAAGAAATTGCTATTTTTTTAGTGATTTCTTGATGCATTCCATTTTGCTATTCCTTAATAGCGAATCGGTATTTTTCGCTATTAACACCTTGAATGCTATGGGGATTTTTCTCCTATGCTGGAACTCCATGAACCCCATTATTCATGACGAGCTGGGCTCGTCATCAGCGTAGCAGGAGGCTACTGCATGACGAGCCCAGCTCGTCATGAGCGTGGAAGGGGTTAAGGAATCGCAAAATGGGTTGTTGATGTATCTGGGGGTTAGTCTTTTTGGCCTTCTTACATATTTTGTAGGCTTCTCTACACCTGTATGACCAATAGTTACCTAATTAATAAGAAAATGTAAAAGTTCCTTCTATTTTCCTGCTAGCATTAAACTCCTGAGCATATAGGTGATGCATGATTTGTAATAGATGTTTTATATGTTGCGATATTTTTCTGTAATACCTGTATGACAACGTTATGTTTCTGTTAGATCATGGGATTGGTGTTTGTCTCTGACTATCTAAAACTATGCTCAGAAACAAACAGATTTCGTAGGCAGTTTGATACTTTCCAGTTTACATTTTGCCGCAGCATTTCTACATTTATGAATGCAATATAGTCGTATACAGGGGATTTCCGTGTTTAAAAAGCATAATCGTATCTATTGATCAACGAGTAATGTTTTCACCATTCCACATTTACATTAAGGCATGCGAGTACGTATGATATATGCCAGTCAAGTTTTCGGAATAGGGTTGGCAGGAGTTCAGTGTGAGCTGGTGCTTTCTTCCTTGAAAAGTTTGCTTCTGAATGTACCCATCCGTTCCCTGTACCTGTCACTTCTATGAAATTGTGGGTGTGTGTGAGGGATGCTTTGGGGGCAGGGCTGGTGAATGTGAGAATTGTTCGTGTAGGACTTGCTGCTACACTAGACTCAACCCTACCTGCACCCTTTCATACTTCTAGGAAGTTTGTCTGGCAGCGTAGAGCCCTGCGCTATCTTGTCCTAGAGTGTCCTTGTCTCTTCTCACTAGGGTCCGGAGCAGCGCAAGCCGCGGTATTGGGTGGAACCTATTACATTCTACACCTAATTTTGATTTTTTTTCTGCTGGATATGCAAAAACCTGGAGCCTAAGCCCATGAACATGCTGCACATTTGCTTCTATTTAAAATGCATGCAGCTGCGCCTTGTGGTTATTGAAATAAATAGTTTGGAGGGAAAAGCTGCCTTTGAGGGTGTCCTTGAAATATCTAGTCCCCTTGGTCAGTGAAATGTGATGACAGAACTCCGAAGTAAGGGTGTATGAATTCGATACATTTTTGGGGAAAATTTAGTGAAAATGTCATTAAATGATGCTTTTGCAGCGATATGTGGATGGCCGTCATCTCATGTCACTTTTTACCCATGCACACACCTCACATTTTTTTTTTTTAAAGTACCGGCATCTTTTAGTGAGACATTTTATATGCAAGCCAGTATACTGCTTGTTTATTGCAAGATGTTTTGTGCGAGGTGTGCACCTGGAGCAGGGGAGTAGCCTGAAAATGTACATACCCCTCACTTCGTCCATACATCTAATCACACAGAACCTGTGAACCGAGCAAAGATCACCCTTCTTCCAAGAGTACCCTTCACCCTTTCACCCTCAAGCCACCCATCCTTTAACACTAAGCATGGGCGGATTTTGCGGATCCACGATTCACGAATTTGCGGATTCACGGATCGTGGATCCGCAAAATCCGCGGATTTTGCGGATCGGCGGATTTGGGGGCGGGGCTTCCTCGAGTGTGTGGGCGGGGCCAAACGGACGGGGCTTCCATGCGAGCGCACATGCCTCTTGTGTGTATAAAAGGTCAGAGACCGATCAGAGCAGCAGATTAAGAGACAGAAGCTCCTGGTCACAGGAACAGCACGGGGATTGCGCTCGTGAAAGTCAAAGATGCAAATGCCTCTGGCCTGCATCACAGCGGATTTTCGATGGTATATTTGGGAAGAAGGCACACCTGCCCAGCCTCCACAACGCTCACGATTGATTTTGGGCTGATGAATGAGTCACTGAATTTAAGCTTCAACTAGGGCACATGCTTTATTGATATCTGCAAGTGTTTCCTGTTGAGGTTTATTTTTTGTGCCAGGACCGTCGTGCCAGAATGAACCCTGCCCTTCATATTTATTCAAGAAGACACCACCGTTTTCCCCCATCTTAAATAATTTACGATGGCGCCGGCAAGCTGCCAGCGCCATCCTGAAAAAGTTACTTAATTAGCTTCAACAGGAAGCTCCAACTGATAAAATAAAGCAGGCGCTCGAGCCCCTGCTGTATCTTATCTATTAGAGCTTCCTGTTGAAGCTAATTAAGTAACTATTTGAGGATGGCGCTGGCAGCTTGCCGGCGCCATCGTAAATTAGGCTTTGAACTTTTGACCGCAGAATCCGCCGCTCGCGGATTGCGGATTTTCGGTAAATTCGCGAGAGTTCGCGGACCGCGAATTTACCGAAAATCCGCAAAATCCGCGATCGGAGCGGATTTTGCGCTCATGCTTATTTAACACTTCCATTTTTTCATTGTATTAATTTCCTTACTCTGCACCTGCATGGTGCATGCTATAACACTAGGTCCTACAACAGGATTAGGTGTGGTGAACAATCAAACATTGCTTGTAGTAGCTTTCTCCAGCCACTTTGCTGCCCAATACAGTGAGGAGAATGGGCATGATCGAGGTGTTGCCTGTTTGGCCAGGTGACTTGTTGCCATCTAGGAGTTGCAGGCAAACTCAATTTATTCAGAGTGATGGCTACATATATTGGTGTCACTGGGAATAAAGCACTCAACAGTGTGGCCTCAGGATGAAGCGAACATTAAAACCAGCAGATGCCCACAGCTCAGTCCAAGAATGCTTTTTAAGTGTCTACGGAAAAGCAGAGTTTCTGGAATGATTTAAGTGCCTAGGTTCCAACAGCTTCTTCATCGTGTGCGTGGTGGTATTTAGGATCATGGCTTATTTTCAGACTTTGGTACTGGCCCACAAAACAGGAAACCAACTGATAGTGCTCCTCTTATCAACAAAGAATTGTGTTCCTTCTTAGACCAAAGAAACAAACATGTGTCTAGACAATATCTCTGACAAGCCACCAAAGCTACCACACAGCACCCCAAAACACGAAAGGTGTAACCAGCCATTCTCCTGAACCTTGCTTCTCAACTCCATCTTGAGTATCTTTAAAGCTGATGTTGCTTTTTTTGGCCCTGGGAATATTGTTTAAAAAGTAATTTGAAAAAGCCACCTCAATTAAAATCCGTGTGAGGTGGAATATTTGCTGTTTTCCAAATTAGCTGTCTCAAAGTCCTTTCCTGTGTTCTGTTGTTAAAGGTATTCATCACCTGGGAAAAAAATCCCTTTAATAATGTTTTGTCTAAAGATTTTAGTATGTTACAGAAAGTTTAGATTGGAAATGTGGAGAAACATTTGCGAGCTGCAATTCTGTTTCCTGGTGTGTTCAAAGTCAGCGCATGACCTTTGAAAACTGTGGCAAATCACTAGTTCATTAGTGACCACTGCTGCCTGGTTTTGCTGCTTGTGGAAGTGATCATGAATAGTAAAAGGCACATTTAAAAACCACACGCAGGATTTAATTGCTTTGTAAGCCTTTTCTGACTTTAATGACCGACATTATGCACGTTCAGAACGTATTGTCCAGGTACAACATTCTGTTGCATGTATTAAGCGTGACCCTGGCATGCGACAGGTTAACGTACAAGCCAAACGTGGTCAAATGGGATGAGTTATTCAAGCCAGGATATGTATTAAAGTACTTCTCACTCTTCTAGACTAAACCTGTCCTTGGAAGCCCTACTCACAAATATGTTGGGTTTCAGGTGGTTTGACTTTCAGAAGAGGCAAATCGCCCTTATCTTTAATCTGCATCCTCCACCTCGGCTACAGAGGGTGTCTGGGTTTGTATAGTCGAGGAGGGTTGCCATAATAAATAATATTTTTATTTGCTTTCTTTTTTTAAGAGAAGAGTGGAGTATTATGTGGTGATGCTGGTTAGGCTTCAGCATGCAATACTTTGATAGACCGCAAAGATTCCTTGGATTCACAAAAATGAATCCTTATCTCTCTCTGGTAGAGTGGCAAAGAGCAGTCAGGCTTTACTAGAGGAACATGTGTTAAGCATTTCAGAGTACCAACATGGACAATAAGTAATTGACACGACTCAAATGAAATCTGACACTAACTCTTAAAACAAAAGCAGTTTTTATCTTAATTTTGACACCAAAACTAACGTGATCAGATACATATAACCGGAATTATGGATTTAGCAGAAAACATAAATCACAGCAGTTCAATACTGCAGAACTTTTTTGCATTACGGTCTATGGGAAAAGTAGTAGTGACAATCAGTCACTTGCTGTTCGAGGTGCGTGGAGCCCAAGGAGGGTAAAGGTGATGTGGGTCACAGGACAAGACACGACAGTCAGATCAATTTTACCTGGCCTGTGTAACCCGGTTGCAGAGTTGGCCTGGCTGTCACTAGTGCTGAACGGGAGCCACGGAGAGCTGCTTTTACAGCTTAAATGGTGCGGCTGGGGAACAGGGTGCAAAATCTCAACAATGGGGCCGCTGCTGATGTTGGAAGAGAGTTGTATAGAGTTCCCTTTTTATACAGCGTTGAGGGAAGGGGTCAGTTGCAGGACTGGTGACCAACAAACCTTGGTAGCGGTAACTACAACAGAGAGGTACTTCGATGTCCAGAGGTCCAGGTGAATACCTTACCTGCCTGAAACTTTGTGAAGGGCTGGACTGCAGTTCACACAATGCACTAGACTATCTGGATTTGGGCAAGTACCTCGAGGCTTATGGCCACTGATTCTTCGGATCCGGAGCGTTGTTCTACCTGCAGTTAGTAGGGTAATGGCCCACTAGTCCAGGGGAGTCTGAGGTTTCTTCTGGCTCTCACAGTGGTCCCTCTGGCTAAGGGGAACTGCCTAAGAAGAGCCTCGGTTGTGCAGTTCCAGAAGTGTTGCCTCGGGTGCAGAGTCTCCCTCCGTTGGTGTGAGCAAATCCTATTGTCGCAGATTCATGTCTCTTCGTTGTCCTCTTTGATGGAAGTTGGATCAGAACTGAGGTTCAGGTATAGGTGGTAGTCCTTAAATCCTAGATTTAGAGGAGTTGGGGATGTGGGTGCAAGTGGCCGATGGGCTACTAGCCCCAGCAGCTAATCTTTCTTGAAGTGACCACATCTGGGGGTGTAAGTCACCTCTTGTACCCAGAACCTACTCTTCTACGTCTTTTAAAAATTGCAGAAGTCTTCCTCCGCTGCACAGACCTGGTAGCCCACCCTTGAGGTGTGGCTAGCTTTCTGGGTGTACGCCTCCTGACCATCTAACTTTCCCACCGGCCCGGGTGCAAGTATACATGGAAGCAGGGGGGAGGGCTGTTTTTCCCTTTGGAAGGCAGCCTGCTTGCACATCACAGGCAGTGCACCCTTTGAAGTTTACCGCCTTTATGTGCCACTTCACAAGCCAGCATGTCAGGGAGGGAGGGGTGACCTCCTTACCGTCCAGGACCTTGTTTCTGACTCCTGAGAGAGTTCACACTGCCTGGCCAGGGTTCAGATTCCTGTCTTGGTGGCAGCAAGTGCAGGCTTCCCGCCAGAGTACAGTAAAGACTGGGGCAACCATTTGGGCATCCTCTAAGGTTGCCACCTGGGTACAGGCCACATCATCCTCAACACAAGATTAGTGTCAAGGGTGATGTGGGCCTTTTTTTGATACCAAACACAACATATTTTAGGTAGTACCATAATGGAGCTGCCAACCTTGAGTTTGCCCGGGTGCCAGCCCATGTTTTCCTATGGACTGTCTCTCACTTATAGTGACCTTTAATGTTAAAGGCTTCTATAGGGACATATGAGGTTGCACTTACATGTCCACTCCTTTAATATAATGCACCCTGCCTCCTGTGCTGGAGGAGGCTCATCTTAGGGGTTGACTGGCTTGTATTAAAAATAGTGAATTGACTTTGCCAAACATGGTGAGGGCAAAGTTGAGTTCGAGTAGTTAGCACTGCGCTCCAGGCACCAATGGCAAGCCTACTGTCAGTAGTTTACTTGGGTCACTCATGGTGGCACACACAGTGCTTCAGGCCGTGGTCACCCCTTTAACACCATTCCCTTGTACCACATACTAGGGACTTAATAGGGGGTTACAGTCTATTTGCCAATTGGGGTTACTATTTTACACATACCATTTTAGGGAGAGCGTACTGGAGCCTGGTTAGCTGGCTTCAATACACTGTCAGAGTCGACAACCAGCAACTAGTAGCCCAAATGGGGGCAAAAAGTGAGGGACATCTGCAAAAAGACCTGTTTTTTTTTACAAACACCATATGGTAGTCTAAAATCTGATCATTCTATTATAAATTCCAAGGTACAACTGGAGGGCTGATGCATGTGGGTGGGGCTATTTGTATTTGTAGCAATCTGGCACTGTTAAGGCCAAGATGGAAAGGATATATGTATTTTCTATTGGTAATTGATCAGGGCTTCACTTATAACCCTGTTACAAGGCTTGTTTAACTACCCTGGAGGGGCTCACTCAATTTCTGAGATGAACCGAGCTGGGGTACATTTTAAAGTTGGCTGAAACCTCTAGATTATGTCTTATTTCTAGTACTCTTGATTAGTGAGACTTTGTACAGAGAGGCCTCACCAGCCATCAATGGTGTCTCAATGTGTAAGGCTGCCGTCTGCAATGTATATATTATTATATACAATTGATCTATAAGTGGCATCAGTTACATACTTCACGGCAAAATGTAGGGAATTTGTATCTTCATATTTGTCAATTCACATGAATTAAGAATGTAGTTTGCTGCAATAAATCCCAAATCTAGTCATGGTGAAAAATTATTTTAGCATTTGAATGTCAAATGGGAAACTAAAGGAACATTCATTCACAAGTGTGAATTGTCATCTCACAACTGAAGATAAATTCATTTTCAAGAAGACCTGTGACATTACATAAAACTATAAGGGGATTTATGTGAAAATTGATGCCACACGTTTTCTGTTAAATAAAGTGAGGGCACCTTTCAAATTCGACAATGTGCTTATTTTGAAACCATCTGTGATAATTACACTAACTAGGTTCAAGCTTGATTTCAAAGTTTTTAATTTCATCTGATTGAATATTTTTCATTTATGCCTCAAGAAGCTTTCATGGAGTCAATAATGGCTTGTGCCATCCACTATGTTTCAAACATGTGGGTGAAGCATCTTTCTTGTGAGTATGGCCTCTGGCTGCTGAGGCTCGAGCATACCATCTTTTAAAGAAACCAACAGGACTGGCAATAGGCAATCCTTCACATGTCAGTCTATCACTAAAACCACATCCTAACAAGTCATACCACAAAGTATGGACCAGAGTACTCTAAAAAGATATTCAAAGTAATTTCTAGATTCGAGTATATGTGGGAAACCTTTGAATGGTATGAAGGACACCTCAAACACTCATTAATGGTACTAATAGCAGTTTGTTGCAACACAGTTGTAAATAATGCATCCCCTCATTTGGGAATGTGGTCTAATTTCCAGTATTGTATGTCATTTGGTTTGCCGGGAGGGTTCAGAATTTTACTATTGTATGTAACATGCTTTAAATAGAGGGTCACTGTCACTAGTGTGGGCAACCTGGTTTAAATAGAGGTTTAATAGTACAGGTATATGGTTTGTCATTAAGGTTCAGGATACTTGTAGTGAATGCAACATGGTTTGCCAAGAGAGTTCAGATTACCAATGTTGTATCTAACATGGTCTGACCCAAGGGTTCAGGTTTCTAATATTATATGTAATATGGCCTGAGTAGAGTGTTCATGTGATCAGTTTCTTACAGGGTTGGAATAGAGGTTTCAGATTCCTATCATTGCATGTAAAATAGTTTGCTGAGGTTAGTTCAGAATCCCTGTATTGTATCCATCATGGACTTGTCGAGCAGGTTCAGATCACCAATATTGTACATGACATGGTTTGATCAACGGGTTCAGGTTATAGTATTGTATTTAACACGATTACTACAGAGGGTTTAAGGTACTAATATTGTATGTAACATGGTTTGAATAGAGGCTTCGTGTTACTAGGGTCGTACATGGTTTTAAATGGAGGGTTCAGCTTACCAGTATGGTTATTTGCAAACCTGTTTTTCTAGCGTGTTCAGGTCCCCTGCTTTGCCTGACCTATTGGTTGTCAAGATGAAGGGCTCGCCACAACTTGAACCCGATTGACATTTCCATCCGCTTCCTGTTAAAATGCAGATGTTTGGTCCCGCTTAACTATAAAGCTGAATGTTCTATTGTCAAGAGATTTTGCTCATTTATTCTCTTCCAGTTAACAGTCCAGGTATTCTCAAAAAGTAATGGTAAAATTCAATCAAGTAGTTTCAAAACCTCAATATGGCGTGTTATCACTGCGACCAAAATTACTTTCAGCCCCCAGTCCTTCCTTCCATGCCACTGAAGAAGGAAAGCCTAGATTTTAAACTTCGGTCCTGGTCTTCTAACTTTATTAGTTCAGCTTATGCTATCTGCACTGAGCGCGAGCATGCAATTTATGCCCGTCTCCTCCAGACCGCTCCTTAATTCTTGTCTATCCAGCATGGTGTCACGCGCCCGCTTTTCACTCCATTAGTCCCCTGGTTGTGGTGAAAAAGTTGCCTGCTTAGATCTGCTCGGCATAACGGGAAGTCTCTGTTTAGGAGGGCCCCACTACCCAGCCATTCTCTTTTTACTTTCCGAATATATACGGACCTCCCAGGTCGAGGTCATGACCTTCTAAAGAAATGCTTTATTGGGGTCCTGGGTCTGAAGCGGCCATTGACTTCTTTGCTTTACTGTCTGTGACAGGCCAAGATTTAATGGCGTTTTATTTCAGTTCTTGCTGCTCCCCAGACCAGTCCAAAGCATGCAAAGTTTAGGGCCCTTTGTACTATTTAATCCCAGAATTATCAGCAAATCGCGTTTAAACCTGTGCTTTGTTTGTCTGCTAGTGTTTCTGTCAATTTTGAAGAAATACTAAATAGAGGCTAGTTAAAATGCACAGGATTTTAAATAGGCTGATTAATCGCTGGCTCGTTTCTGATTTTTTTTTTCACACATTTGAAAAAAACTGTTTCACTGTGAAAGAATACGTAAGGCGAGCTGCTTCCAGCACCTATACAACACAGATTTCTGATTACGTGCAGGTTCAAGTTATGTAGATGTCCAACGATAACAGCAAACCACCACACGAGATAAGGCACATATATATAGAATTTGGGTGCTGCAGTCTCCATGGCATGGTACTGTATTGTAATTTCATGCGTGTAGCACTTATTATTATTCAATTTATTTGTGAGGACCACAGCTGTGTTTTTGTCATGTTTTGATTGCTGTGACTTGGCATGTACAATACCAAAGAACTAAGCGAGAAAGTGAGGACCCTTTGGCTAATGATTAATTTGAGAACAGATGGAGAATGATGCATGGATGGAGTCTGGCGTGTACAGGAAGAGTTTTTGTGTCCTACCTGCAACAATCATATCATGTTTGGTAGTCAGTCCAGTGCTTCAAGGATTGGGCGTGGCATTGGACCTTTATTCTGCACCTACACTAATATCTCCATCTTCAAAATTTAAGGATTCAGGTGGCACTGGATAACACTATATCCTAATGTCCATTTATCCAAGCTTCTCTCTGTAATAAATTTAAGCGAATGGTGGCACAGTAGGTTTTACACCAAAGACAGACATCATCAAGCAAAGAAAGAATCCAAACCCTTTATGGCTAGTGACTATTGATGATTCAAGATTTAGTAAACAGAGAAACTTTTTTCCTTTTTATTGGAAGGCCGTTTTAAGATGAGCAAGGTGTTTGTAAGGATCTTCACTGGGATAAATTAAACGTGTTTTTATGCTGGTCTCAAATCCGCTTCAAATATTATCTGTGGATGTGGCCCCTGAACGTGTTACCAAGTGTACCTCTAAAAATTAGTGAGTTAACACACAACAAATTTGTTTATATCAGCAAGGCCTAACTTTAGACCTTATCTGACGGAGGTTGTAGCCTTGTAACAGGAATCACAAGTTAAACTTCCTGGAATGAGGAACAACCAGTTGCACGTGGAATCACAGTTTTCTTTTTTTACAGTTTTTATAACACACGGTTTCAACTATTCTTGGGATTTTAATGCTCCTATTTACCCTATTCTCTGAGCAGGTGCTAAATCATTGTGGGTGCTGTGCAATTCTGGGTGGGAGGGTTCAAGGGCTTGTAGGGTCTGGAGAGGTTGTAGTCTCGACAGAGGGAGCTTTTTCTGCTTCACCGTGTAGGGCTGAATGGTGTGGGTAAGAGCTGGTCTATACCTCTGCCCAAGCCTATGCTCTCTAGCCAGCTATGGGTTTTACCAATTGTGAGTGTGAACCCGGTAAAACACTGCTGTGATTCAAGATTGCAGGTCCAAAAGTATGAGATTAGTTGCAGTTGTCAGGAGCAATATATCTCCAGGATACAGCTCTGGGAAACTTGCTATAAGGGCTTTAGTGGGATTATATCTGTAACGTGATCTGTAGATACTTTTTCCCTGTTGTCTGTGAATCAGTCTGTGCCTCCTGATTTGTCCTTCCCTGCCCGTCCGCTAGGTCTTCTTCTTGTTTCTCCTTCATTATTGTTTTTCTTTGTCACTTTATCTTATATCCTTTTAGCTTCTTTTTCTATTGCTTCTCATTCTCCTTCACTCTCTTGGTTACTTTTTTCTCCATTGCCTCAATTATTGCACTTTTTTCTCTCTTTGCGTCCTTATTTTCCTAAACTTCTGCTTCCCCATCTCCTTTTCACCCTCTTCTGTGGTGCTTCTTCCATTACTCCGTCCTCTACCATTCATCTTCACATCCTTCTCCATGCCTCTTCTTTCTCGTTTCTCTTCATTTTATAGTTTCACTCTATCTTCTTTTTTCTCTCCCTCTTCCTTTTCATCATGTTTCCTCTTTCCCCAACCCTCATTTATCCTCTCCTCAAACTCTCCTTTCCACCCGCTTCCTCTTACCTCCCTCATATTCTCTTCCTCATCTCATTTTAACTTCATTGCTCCCTCTTTAAATTGTTCCTCACCGCCTCTTATCCCTCTTCTCCCATCTGCATATCTCCTTATCTTTTCTCTTCACCTATTCATCCTTGTTCTGTCTTTCCCTTTACTCCTTTCATTTTTTGTCTTTTCCTCTTCACCTGTTCATTATTGCTCCCTCTTTTATCAGTCCTTTTTCCTGGCATTGTCTTCTACTAATATTTTCCTTATTCTTTGCTTCTCTCCCTCTTCTTTTTCTCTGTCCCTGCTTGATTTCCTTAAATCTATGATCGATCGTTGAAAGGAAACTGGTCCACAAGGCTGCTCCGTGGAACTTTTTCCAGAAAATAATGGTGACATTTTAATCTAAACATCTGACGGCAAACAGCAAAATAAACGTAACCATTTCAATTGTCTCGACAGGTTATGCAATCCCTTCAATCACTCCAGAACAGGATTCCATAACGGTGAATAGTGGTCAAGACCTTAGATTACACTGCAAAGACAATGCTCCAGTACACTGGATTTTACAGAAACCTCTTCTGTCCAGGAAACCAAAGCCTCTATCGAGTAAACCTGTCCAAGGAAATCCCAGTGAGCAGGAGTTGATAGTTATCAAAGCACAGGCCAAAGAAACAGGCCGATACATCTGCATCAATAAAGAAACTTCGAGCAACCGGTCAATTTACGTGTTTGTCAAAGGTAAGGATCACATTTGCTTGTTTTTGTTCTCTATCTAGAAAGCTCTATGGCATTTTCCTAAAAGTTTGTCAAACCCGGGGGACAGCCTGTGGACAGTAATTCCAGAAATGCACAAGTATTTTCATTATATATTTTCAAGTGCAATGACTTCTTGATTGGCTGAAAGGTCTTTATGGATATACATGTTTTTCTCATCTAATGTTATCGTTTTCAGTGACCCGCATTGTATTATGTCTGGCCGTTTAGGGTGTGATGTTAATAAAATTTGGATGAAAGAAGTATGTTGATACTACCATGTTAAGATAACATGCATATTAATGAACATTTTTTAGTTCAGGTAGGATTCATAACTCACAAGAAGCCAGTTCATGAGTGGTTCATTATGTCCATCTCTGCAATGGTAATAGCATGTTACTCTTGATGGATCTGTGGATATGGTTTATCCCATGCAACTTCACCCAGGAGAGAAATCTTTAACCAATGACTTGTATTAAGATTTGAAAAAAACAAGGGTATACATTTTCGATGTGCAAACTCCTTCAATGTGAGAATGAGATCAGTTATTTTTCTCTCTAAAGTGGTAGTAACATGGTTTTTCAGTTAAACTGTACCCCAGTAATCATATGGACTTTGCTCTTTGCAGTGTAGTAATGTTTGATTGTAGCGACACTGCAGCTAATCTTTCCAATAGCATGTTTTATCGGGCCATGGTTTTTCCCACTGATATAATGGCGTATTAAGGTCTACAGATGCAATCGTGGGGTTCTACTGACATTAAAGAGGACAAGGGTGAGGACATTGACAATCTCACCAGGCCCACAAGATGGCTTCTTTACAAATGTACACACTGTGCATTTTGTTTCTATATTGATTATTTCTTACGGTACTAGTTTTTTACCAAATGGTGAAATACTGATGGTAAGCATTAACTGTTTCTTTATCTGCTATAAAAAAGAACAGAAAACATTCCGTCATTTTCTCAGAAGTCAGAGCTTTTGTGAACACATGATTAGTTGCAAAAAAGAGTTCAGAGACCTGAAATAAGAGGTTTTGAATGCGTTCATTGAAGTGTTTAGCTACCTATGGATGTATTGATTTTCCAGTGTTCAGGTTTTGTTTACTTTTATTAGAGAACGTACTGATGTGGTCTTGAAAGCTAGCAACCAAAAATATTTATTTGCCCATTCAGCAGAATTGCTTTACAGAACATACTGATTATATGCTTCTGCTCGTAAGTTGTTGTTCGCATCAAAGCAGTACAAGGAACTTGACTTTGGCTGGTCAAATAAAACTGTGTTGAGATGTAACGCAATATGAAACAACTACAATATTTAGACTCCTAAGTGCATTCAGTCTGGTAGGATCCAAATCACTTGTGATTTTGGTTTAAGTAGTACTCTTTAATGTTAATCTAGAAAGTATTAGGTGGTGGCCGTTCTGGGGCGGGGGGACAGGGGGACGGGGGAGGAGGTGCATTCCATTGCAGTTGAGAAACTGTGCGAAGGTTCAGACTTTGAAGACTTTGTGTGGGACATGATGACTTCCAGGTGGTTGACAGTTTGAGATCAGAGCAAGAACGTAGCAACATAGCGGTATCCGAATAGAGGGCTATGTGTGGGTTAGAAGACTGGGATCAGGACTTGATAGGAAACTTGCAATAGCCACCCAACCATGTGAAATGTTAAAATATGCTTACATTGTCTATGTAAGGAACGATTTCATGGGGATAGTAAGAATACAGAGAAAGAATTTAGTGATTTTGAGGTGGTGATATATATATATATATGCATATATATATATATCACGTTTTGGGAAATGAAATAAGGTCATTGATTGTTTCTGTCAAAGTAATTCACTAAACTGCAAACGGAGAAGAGTATCTAAAGGGAGAAGGGCAATGAGGAGCCAAATGTTGGGGTGCTGGAGGCTAGAAATCAATTGTTATTTTCTTTTTTGGCTACGGGTCAAGTATTGGATCTCCATCCAGATCTCGGTAGAAGATAGTAGCCAGGTTGCACAGGGTGATAGGAGATCGAGAAGATAACGGTTTGAGTGTTAAAGAGGTCATACTTTTAAGTTCATTAGGAACAGAGAAGAAAATCCTGACTCCGCCTTAAGGAACCCCTTCAATAAGGGTAGGTTGTTGTAGAATGGGCTTGACAAAAAGGAACAAATTATTTGCGGCTATGTAACTATAGGTCATGAATCCGGACAGTGGCGTTACAGTTGTACCTCGACTAGAAATGTTTTTTGAAGGATGCAATGCTACATAATAAACATGGAAAGGTCAAAGTAATGAGAATGGGGATGAAGTCATGGTGAAAAGCAAATGAAAAGTAAGAAAAGTGGAAAATACATCAGCCTGTCTTTGCTTTGGTTGAATCCATTTTGGAAGGGTTTGGATGAGTTGTAGGGTGGCCACCTTTTACCTCCCTATCAAAGGAACCTTTGAGTCATCTGGCCAATGATTCGCTTACAAAGATATTTTGTTTTTACCGGTATGGGTATGTATGTCAATGTATTTTTAGGCGTCATTTTTACTACAAAACACCAGAGCACTGCACAAGAGGAGACTTTGACATTGAGGAATAGTGACACAGAAAGGCAATATTTTTTGGAGACCAAGAGAAGCACGATAAACTATCGGCCAGTAAGTGAGAATTATAGTAGTGTATTGGGTAGGATGAGAGAGCAGAAAATGGGACTTTAAAAGCTATGAGCATGTTAGTTTTGCTAGGATGAGCGAGGGAATAGACTCCATGGTAGTTTACCTTCTGAAAGTGTCAGAATGGGCACAGTGTTGATAGAGAATTGGAGAATGGGGTAAGCTCCTTTGGTATGTGGGTGGAGAATCCAATACTTTGTTGAGGACGACATGAGTAAGTGAACAAGTGAGAGTATGTATAAGGAGGAGAGAGAAACGTGCTAATTGTCTTTTATTTTGGCAAAACTGAGGTTATGGGTTTGAAGTGGGAAGGGTAAATGTAGGGCGAGATGGGAAAGATTGAAGGGTGTTACTATTGTAGTTTAACATGTTTATTTCCTACATTGTTTAAATGCAATTTCGCTTTTGTGTCACATTGATTCCCATCTGTGGTCAACTACTGCTCTTGATAAAGCCTCTTCACTATACTGAAGACTTTGCTATTTGCATGTAGCACCATTATGAGTGACCTTCCACAAAATAGACATTACTGGTGCTCCACATAAAGTATATGTTGTAAACCATATTTGTTTAGGTCATTGGTGCCTTTGCAGCATAAACTTTTATGCACCTAAGACCATTGTCGCCACATAAGGAGCAGTGGGGCTGACTAGCAAGACTATTTCCCTTCTGCACGTTATGATAAACAAACCCCTTATGTGTTAGGTAAAGTATTCCCATCACCCTTTGTGGTCACCACATGAGGGTTTCTGGCCCTTAGTGCATGACCTGGCTCAGCCAGTTGCAATGGTTACTATTCTGATGGCGTTAGTTCATATTGTTGGTGTTATTCCATTAATATATTGTTTTCTGGACCAATTAACAAGTTTATTGGCTTTCTCAAATCAGAAAATCGAATTTGTGTCTTGAAAATTCTCATTTTTTTGTGCTTTGCTAAAGATTATTTTTTATAGCACCACGTTTGTGCCTGCTGCTTACTTCAGTTACAATATTTTGAGAAATTGGGGACTTAATAGTCTTTAATCAACCTTGGCCCAGTTTCCAAGCACTACCAAAACATGTAACATGTTATTTTCTGTTTTATTTAATCCCTGCACTGTCCTTCAAAAGCCCTTTTTAATGCTGTGTAACTAATTTTGTTGATGGAACTGAGTTTGCATTAGCACAATGTTTGGAGACAGTGTATGTCTAAAGTAACTATGTGTGTGTGTATATAGGTGTATATAACGTATGTTATTATTCATGCATTGATATATTTATTTTGCTCGGAGGTAGTCACTTAACATGACATAACATGTTTCTCTCCTTTGTGTGCCATGCAGATAGCAGGACTCCATTCCTCTCCAGCATTTCTAATAGTGTTGATGGCGAGGAGGGCCATAGCGTGATTGTAATGTGTCCTGCAAATGACCCAACTATTTCGGATTTCACTTTAAGAAGATGTGATGGCAGTTCTGTTCCTGAAGCCATGACATTCATTCCAGATATCCTACAGGGAATTATCCTAAAAAATCTACAGAAATCTTTTGAAGGATGTTATGTATGTTCAGCAAAACAAGATGGACAAGTGAAAACCTCACAGCAATTTTCCTTGAATGTAAAGCCAGGTAAATCCTTAAAGTATCTATTTTCTATTTTTGTTTAACGTGGTGGACAGGAGAGAACACGTCCCTCAAACTAAGAACCAGACTCAATATTTAAAGACAGTGGGCCAGATTGTCAGAGCTTTTTTTGTGAGTAGTTTGGTCTTATAACAGTCTTGGGTATGAACTACTCCTGAATGTTCAGGCTTTATACACAAGTCATTTTCTGTAAACAGTTGTATCTTGCTCCAAGCATGGGAATAGTTTCTCGTGGTCCTTGATTCACAAAGTTTTTGTTCAGTAAACAATTCCGTTAACTCCTCTAAATAATGAGTAAGCCACTTGTGACATGAAGTAACATTCACCCAATTAATAAAGCTTTATCGCAATCAAAATATGAATTTGAGAAAAACATAAAACGTATATTACCTATTTCGTTTTAAGGTCTGTTTTCGCTGTGCTCCATGCACAGCTATATAGCATCATCAAAAGATGGACAAATGCAGGTTTGTGTTGAGAAATGCTAAGAACTTGGTTTGGGGGTGGGTCTCTTGATCTATCTCTACTGTGGGCAACAACCAAAGGCAATATTTATCATTATAGGAAACATTACTGTGCTACCATCCATCTTAAACATTTAGATTGTGTGCTTACTTGCTCTTTCCCTCTTCCTTTTTGCCTTTTTGGGCCAGTTCTTCATGTAAGGTTCAAAGCATCAGGCGTGCCTGAACCAAAGCATCTCACTCAAAATTAAACGACAATTGTTCATTGTGTCAATCAAATTTCATACATAACGATTATTCAAATGCAGCACCTTTCAGAAAAGTCAAGTTGAATAGCCTTTGATGAAATTGATGTAGGTGAGCGGATTGCTGTTTGAGAATGTTAAAGCCTACATATTATGCTGAGGATAATCCTCCTGCTAAATTTGTTGAATATCTTTTCTCTGTTATTGATGCAGCAGTTAAGTATTAGCCATTCTTTGTCTAATAGAGGACACTGATTGACGATGATCATTTAAAAAAAAGTTTGAACATGTCAGTCTGTTGCAAGAAATTGTACTTTAGATGCAGAAATATGGATAAACTCCCAAATTATCAACTTCCTGTTTTTGACAAAATTCTCAATTTTTGATCAGTTGTTAGTCTCTGCTACTTTACTAAATTGGATGGCAAGGTCCCCTATTTAGTGGTGTAGCTTGATTTCCAGTCACATTCACCAAGATTGTCCCGAAAAAAACGTTGGCACGTCTTGCATAAGTTTCAGTTTCGGATTCATGGACACAACTGTTTTGCTTCCTTCAGGACTATGAGTCTCAGAAGTTCAGGATGGCCTTTTGGTGTTCTTTGTGAATCAGTTCTGTTGACCCTGGTTTGAGTTTGCATGTTAAAGTGCTGTGCTATCCCAGTGTACGCCCAGGCATCCATTACTCAATATGTTCATGATACTCCACTATAGGAGCAGGTGTTTTCATTGAGGGTGATAAAACATTTTAGGTACTACCTTCAGGCTGTAGACTCATGGATAGTTGGGCATTTTGCGAACTGTATAAAGCCAAGATTGTGTTGTTTGCTCTTGGCAAAAAGGAATTGTAAACTGTTGGCTTCAGAGGTAGCAGTCGATGGTGGTTTTCTCGCACTAGTATAATCTGATGAAATGTATACTGGTTTTGAAAGATCCACATCCTACAATGAACTTGCACATGGAAAATGTTATGTAGCTAACACATTTTCATCTAATGTTTTTTTTGTTCAGTATGGTCAATTCTGTCAATTCTGCTAGTCGTAGTGTTATTCATATGCGACTCTGACAACTCAGACTTAGTTAGCTTTCTTAGATCCACCCTCCCTCATTCCTCTGCGGGAAGTGTGACATTCTGCACATTAGACCAATACTTTACTGATCGCCCTTGCTGTCACTGTCCACCCGCTTCCAGTTTGACATGGCCTGCCTTGCTTGTAAAGCTGTCTACTAAGGATCTATAGTATATTTGCTACCAGGATTAAATTTAGGTATTTGGAAGATTCAGGGTTATATTGAACGCAAGCGCACTTGTAGATTTGCAGAGTGAATTTAGATTGTTTGTACTATAGTTCATTAAAAATGGTCGAGCTCTTAGGTTATCCATAACTTTATGTGCAACTTTATGTAATGCAGTTAAAATACGGATTATATTGTCTGATGAATGTAAGACTTTATTAGCCTATTACGGATTTATAAACCATTTAATGGAGGAAAAGTTGCTAAACATTGTTCCAGGAGACGTAAACCTTTTTTAGGTTTTGCCTGGGGCACGGAGCGTTAGCTCCGCACCCAGGAGAAATCTCTAGATTTCAGTAAGGACACTTGAATACGCCCCTCTGTTCCATTGGCTAACTCCATAAATGGAGGCTAGCCATTGGAACAGAGATCTGTCCGTCATTCACGGACCAGATTCGGGGGCGTTCCCGAGATTTTTTCCATGGGCGTTCCCTCTGTGTAGTCATGCGGCGGTGGGCGGGGTTATTTTTTTGCTTTCCTCAAGTCATGTTTTTGTCATTGCGCCGAAGATGGCGCCGGGGCCCGTCGACTTCTCGTTGCTCCAAGAAGTCCAGGTGAGTGCTCTGCCTTTTGATTACCCTTTTCCGCCCCCTCTCCCCGTGTGTCCGTTCCCGACCCCCTCTCCCCATGTGTCCGTTCTGGCCCCCGCCCCCCCCTCCCGCTCTCCGTGTGTCAGTTCCCTCCCGCTGATTCTCCCTCCTTCCCTTTCTTGCTGCTTCTCTCTCGCCCCCTCCCCTGGTGGCCCTCCTGTCCCCGCCCTCCTCCTCTCCCTGGTGACAGGTTGGCCCGTGCAGGACTGAGCTCCGGGCGCCGGGAGCACTATAGGTAAATAGTGTATATCCCAACTGGACTAATCCCCTCCAGCCCTCCCCCCCCCCCCTGAAGCGACGGTCGCCGGACCAGCTCACCGTGCCAACTTGAAAGGAGGGATGCTCGATTCTGCGGCGGGGGTCCTTCGCCTCTGCACTGTTGTGCTGTGCCTCTGCGGACATTTGCACCCTGCGGTTCACGGAGCTCCTCCAACACCGGAGACCTCCATTTCGGGACCTGCTGGGCTAGACGGGGAGCTCCCGCGGATCCATGGACTCTCTGCAGCCGGGTCTTGTGCTTCATCGGGAGGTCTTGACGAAGTCTCCGCCATCGGCCGCGGCATCATCGCCTGTCCCCGTGATGGCCGACGAGTGTTCGTGCATAGCGGGAACCGTTGAGCATCGGGGCCACCGGAGGACTCCCGGTGGCCAGTGGCCGGCTGAACAGGACAGGGCGGGTCATCTGTGACCCGCGACGTGTGCGTGGCTGTCCCGTAACGGGAGAGGAGCCCGGAGAAGCCGCACTCATGGAGCCCCTGCTGCCTGGCCCTGTAATGGCCGCCAACCGAGGACGCTCGTCGGGAACCAAACTGAACTAATGACCACAAGAACCCCCCCCCCTAACCTGGTACCTCCCAAAGCAGGTCATCTGTGCCCCACAACGAAAACCTGGTTGCCCTGAAGCGGAAAGGGAGCGGAGCCCCCTCGCGATCGGCTGCTGCCTAAGCATAGCCTGCAGAGCTCTCTCCTGAATTGGATGGCAGGCCCAATAGTAGTACAGTTTTACTCTGTTACTGCGTGCTTACAATCATAATTGGCAGGCACCCCCAGGATATTGTGGCATTCATTTGAAAATGTTGCGGCTTAAAAAAGAAAATTTACAGGCACACAACTGCATTTATAGCGGCATTTTGCACCAAAGTTAGTGAGTAGACCACGGTTTTACTGTTGAATCGTTGAAGTAACTGACAGAGGAGTTGGCCTAACGGCTAGGGCGCTCGACCTCGGACCTGGGGAACCCGGTTCGAGTCTCGGTAATGTCGCCAAACCTCCTGTGATTCTGGGCAAATCACTTAATTTCCCCGTGCGTAACAAAATGAATGTGTGTCCTTGTGTAACGATGGTGGGAGTTGAACCTCTCAGAAAGATTGCTTTGTCCGTTTCCCCCAAGAGATGATATTAGGGTTCAGGTGATTTGTCAGGAAATAGTTTGTGGCGCATGTAAAACATGCAAGAAGCCTGGTGTCTCGGGAACAGGAAGGCCACCCGTGATGACGTAAGTGAGAACATCTGACCATGGGCGTAGGGCAAGCCTCTGCAGACTAGGGGGCTTCCAGGTGCCCCCATTCAGCCCAACGCCAAAGAACACATCTTTCTTATTTACCTGTGTACAGCACTCTGATACCCTCGGGTCTTGTCAGCGCTATCTCTAAATAAATCTAATAAAAGAGACATGGGCGACTCATGTGCCCCTCATTGCATTTTGGAAGGGGAAGGGTTCATTTTGTGTTACGCCACTGCCACTAACGATTGACAACATACTCTGACTGGCAGGGGAAGTAAAGATTTCAAGACGTTTGCCCATCTGGGTGCTCCCACAATATATGATGACAGTATCTGGAGAACTGGTTGCTTTAACCTACGACGATCTGGGTGCTCCAGCATGACATGCCCCTCTTCTGTTAGCTACTGCTTCCGCTACCCTCTCTACCCCTCTTTGTTTAGCCACTGCTTCCGCTGCCCTACCTGCCCCCTCTTCTAATTAGCCACTGCTTCCGTTACCCTACCTGCCCCCTCTTCTGATTAGCCACTGCTTCCGTTACCCTACCTGCCCCCTCTTCTGATTAGTCACTGCTTCTGTTACCCTACCTGCCCCCTCTTCTGATTAGTCACTGCTTCCGTTACCCTACCTGCCCCCTTTTCTAATTAGCCACTGCTTCCGCTACCCTACCCCCCCCCCCTCACTGCTTCCTTGGGGCTTGATTCTGACCTGCCCCATCCAGACATTTGCCCCTCTCGGGGCCATGTAGGCATAAGTTGCCATTTGTGTATCTGTATGTATATTTTGATGGACTGTTTCTCCAAGAACTGTTGTACATAGTAATAACAAGCGTATATTAGAACACCCTAAGAACAACATAGGAACATGCGTTAATCAAAGTAGTTTGCATTCAGATGCACCTATGCGTGAGGGCTCCGCTGTCTATCTAGCAAGCTGATCACCTCATATATCTCACGATCCCTCTCAAGAGCACACTCATTCCTCTTAGAAAGACCAACCGGGAGTAGACCTAGTCTGAGGCTCAGGGCCCCCGTATTAGGCACTTTCATTCAAAACAGACCTGCAAACACTGCTCTTCCAAAGAAACTTCCACTTGGAAGGTTGCAGGGTACCCTATCACATCTTCAAATAAGGAAAAACTGTCTTGAGTTTCTGCTAAATATTTTTGAGGATCAATATGTTGTGCTGCTTGAAGTTGAGACCTACACTGTGTCTGTCTGGCTAGCTTTTTTTTAGGTGGCTCTATGTGTGGGTGGCTCTGTGTGTGTGTGGGTGGCTCTGTGTCCGGCCGCCTTGTGAAAGATGGTACTAACCCGCCAACAGTGGGAATGCAGGCCGTGTGGGGGTTCTGGGCAATTAGGCGTTTCCTTTACACATATTTGTTTTCAGGTTTGTTTGTCCATTTTTGATTAATTGGCGTGCATGTGAATGTAACTCCCAGAATGCAAAAGAAGGAATAGAGTCATGTGGTAACACGGAGGACAAAAGATCCCAGTTTATTTCCGATTCCGAATCACAGCTGAGCTCTGTGTGGAGAGCCCATGTCCTTCCCTAGGCATGCCTTCACTAGTTCTAGTAGCCCATCCACAGTCTGTGCCAACCGGCTCCATGGGGACATCTGCACTCCATGCACTTATTAGGCGCGCGTTCAACGGCTGATGCCTTCCAGACTCTGTGTGGAGATCCCATGTCCTTCCCTGGGTATGTCATAGCTGGCTATCCACGTTCTGTGCTACCGGCTTTATGGGCACATCAATAATCCCTGCGTTTCTTAGGTGCGCGTCCGTATGCCGCCTGCCCGACAAGGCTCTGTTCACATAACCCTCTAGTCGCTTAAGAGAGCATCTCAGCCCACCCAATGACCCAAATCTCTGTAACTACATACAGAGCCCATGTACTCTCCCATAATCATTTACTTAATAACAGTCTTTGCCTTCCAATGCCTGTCCTCTCCCCATACTCTTTGTGGCTCTATAGTCGGACCCCATCCTCAGTGTGTGTGCAGTCTCAGCCCAACTCCGGGAAGCTCCGATGCGCACACTGCCGAGTAACAATCTATGTTCTTGACTTTATATGTACCCCCCTCCCCCCACATTTTTGTAATTACTGCAGATTTTATGCGCGCTCAAAGTGTATGTTCTGTGAAAGATGAGTGCATAACCCAGTCTGTGCCTCCCCAGCCTACGTGTGCACATACACCCACATGTAAGTGCCATCTGCGGGCTCAGTGAGAACATCTGCAGTTCATGTCCTCTGACCGGTTTGTGTTCACAACCTCAGTCTCTGCATCTGCAGACTCTGTGTGCACACACACACAGCGCACAATCTCCTATTGCTGCGTGCATATGCACAGTCCCTGTTCTTTATGCCCTACCCTGTTCTCTATGCCCTACCCTGTTTATGCTGGCTCAGCAAATAACTCTACAGTCTCAGGGAGAATTGGACACACGTGCACAGCCACCCCCCTTCCTGGTCTAGTGTACACATCCACAGTTGTGCTCCCCCAAGCACAATTGACTTGCTCTACCCGTACTGCCACAGCTAATATTCTTCCCAGGCTGTATCCGCAGATCATGCCCTCCCCATGCTAGATACACAAACCATGTGCCCATGCACACACACAGACTCACTTTTTGTGTGTGCAGATCCAGAGTCGATGCTATTTTCCCTGTTTCAGCTGTTGCCATCCAACAAACATCATGGGGCAGGGAAGAAGAGCATTGATCATGTACCGGTGGCCATTCACTTAATACGCAGAGATTGGCAGAATTTACAGCTGGTAAAACATGCAGTGTGGGGCTCGCAGTGTGTGTGGGGCTCGCAGTGTGTGTGGGGCTCGCAGTGTGTGTGGGGCTCACAGTGTTTGTGGGGCTCGCAGTGTGTGGGGCTCGCAGTGTGTGGGGGGGCTCTGTGTGGGGGTGTGTGGGGGGCTCTGTGTGGGTGTGTGGGGAGGGGCTCTGTGTGTGTGTGTGGGGGGGGCTCTCTGTGTGTGTTTGTGTGTGGCATTTGCGAGAGAATAAGCTATTGGCATTGTAAATGACAATGCCATTTATTTATGTTAAAAAAAACATAAATAAAAATAATGTCAAGAGCAATGCCAATAGCTCTAACTTTAACAAAGGCAGAACCATTGCATTGTAAATGCTTGTTTAATTAGAGGACTCTGTGTGAAAAAGTGTAGTGCGTTGGACTATTGTATTGAATATGGAATGGCATTTTGCCTCTTGACATGTATCCTATTACAATTTTATTGTTATGCTGTTTCTTGTTACTATGCAGTGCACTGGTGTCTTTATTTGTATGGCGTGGACCAGATAAGAATTTTAGGAAAGAAATGCCAATTTCACTGTGGCTTCCCCCTAGGAATGTGTTCCTAGATGTACCTGGGAGTGTATGTGGCTGATCTGTTACGTGCCTTTCCACGGGCCCCTCAATTAAGCTGCTACCTAATCAAACACATGCATTTACAGTTTGAGTAACTGGGGGTCTTTTAATGCATTTACAGTTTGACAACTGGTGGTTGTTTAACCCCTTCGGCGCTGATGACAAAGCCAGCTCGTCATCAAAGTTACCTGCGCTGCGCGGATGACGAGCTGGCTTTGTCATAAACAAGCCATTTTTAAAATTTTAGCGCACAGCGGGAAAACGCGGTAGCGCGGTAGGGGTTAAAGACATAACTCACAGCACTCACACTTTATATTTAACACTTGTGCTTCGTATAGTTAGGCCGTTTATATGAAGTGATATTTGCACATCTTCACTTTATGAATACAAAAGCCTGCAAATCCAGCAACCTGTATCCCTACCGCATAGGAAACAATTGAATGTACAAGGACAGTTAGTGAACAGCCCTGCCTGTGTTACAGGCTAACCCATCCAAATAGCAGGCACTTCTAAACAAAACAGTACTGAATAAATACAATGTTACTGTGTCAGCTATAAGAATGCAGGTGGGAGCATATAGCAAGCTAGGTAATGCAATGGTCTTGATGGACTGTACATCCAAGCAAACCATCAAAACCACAAAAAAACGATGTCTGGGCTGATCCAAGTCCCACTCTCTTGGTTTGCCTTATTGTATTTGTTTTGACATTGATGTTATATCCTCCTTTGAACAGTTAAAGCTGCTTAGCCAGACTTAAACATAGAAGATTAGGGAAAATTAGCTTTAGGTTTTGTGGTGACGTGTTTTTCTTGGAGTTCCATATTTCTGTTTGTTGTGAACCGTGTTGTCATTCTTTTTCTAGTTCACAAGGTCATCCCAATCATATTTCTGTCAAAAAACAGTCAGCTTCTGAAACAAGGAGAGAAGTTTGAAGTTATTTGCACGATAAGGGATGTGTTTAGCACCGTGGAAGGCAGCTGGAAAAACCATCCGAACATGGTAAGATTGCTTTTTGTTATTCTATGAGGTAAATCCATCTGAATCACATATGCGCTGACTGCATTCACGGAGGGGGTTAATCTGCGTACAATGAGTGTTCTGTCATGCTGTCAATCATGTGGCGTGAGGATGGACGGTAATAGTAGTAATCCCTCAGAATACCGATTTAGTTGTGGAATGCAGATATTACACTTGCATGTGTTCAAGTCCTGTTGTTGCGACATGCGTTGTCTCTACTTTAGCACCTGAGCCTACCAGGATCATCTAGTGTTTCTACTGCGTACAAGGGCCTAGAGTAACAGGTAGCGTATTTGCTTATTTGAAGACACTGGTGAACATCTTTCTCATTGTTTTCTCATACACCAGCTACTGTTATGATGCAAGAGCCACCACTGTACAACCCAACCGGGCAAGTGGTCGTTCATTCCAATATTTTGGCAGCATTAGTGCCCTTGTTTTTCTACAATTCCTTATAGCAGCGTCCTGTTTCAAAATAACCTTGCACAATGTGAAAGCTTATCAGAGCAGGAAACAGTTGGCAAGTTAATTGTGATGTCCATGCACTCGCGACTCGCTCAGAGAAAAGTGACAACACAGCATAGTTGTACGCCACATCATTATATGCATGCACAATATGCAAGTCACATACGCGGATTATCAATTACTTTGCTGCCACTTATCCGGCACTTCTGTTTTTATGGATAAATGCAGCAGTTTCTGTAATATCTCTCTACCTATTGCATGCTTGAATGCTGTGCATTAATTTGGTGCTTATTCTGATCATGTTCAGTGTTGCAGATCAAAGTGGTTGAAGAACTGCTATACAAAGATCTCTTACTGACTATAACTGATTTCATAAGAGGAGTTGACCCTCTATACCCTGGTCAGCATACCCATATAAGGAGAAGTGAGGAAGCCTCCGTAGGGCATAACCAGCAGAAGGCAGAAAAACGAACTTTCTTGCATTTGTAAGCAGTAAACCTACCCCTTTTCTTGGAGGGAAGTAGAGTGCTGCACCCATGGACGTCGTTTAGGGGTCACTAGGGGCAGCAACTGCGACCCCTGATTTTCCCCCTTACGACCCCTGGCAAAGGCATTGCAACCCCTAGCATAAGGTGCCGTTGAAACAGAGCCAGGAACAATCCCCTTTTTAAACTTTTATGTCCTGCAGCAAATACAGACAGGAATAAACTTGGGATCAATGAAACTGACACTGCAATGAAACAAAATGTTACCCCCATTCGTGAACTAGGGGCCCTGTATGAGCTGCCCTTTTAGCCTGTTGTGAAAGGGCGTTCTCAAACCGAAAATTACATTTGCAACATAATTGATTTAATGTTGCTAATTGAGAGGGCGGCAAGAAAGGGGTCTAAAAAGTCATTGTCAGGTGAGAGGGAGGGAATAGGAAGAGCTAATAGATTAGCCGGGGCAGTAGAGAGACTAGAAAAGAGAAAGAGGAGACCCCACACAGACAGGTGAGAAATGACAGCAAAAGGCAAAAAAGAGACTGCAGACAGGAAAACGCAGGTGGGAGATGTGGCAAGAGGAAAAAATGATAATGGTGCAGCTAAGAGAGAAAGAATTAGAAGAAGAGATAGGTGTGTCGAAGAGAAAGTCTAGAAAGAAAGCAGAGAGGGTGGACACGTGAAAAAGAAACATCTGTGAGAAAGGATGAGAGGTGAAACAGAAAGTTCAAAGGGAGTGGAAGGTAAGGAGACAGTAGAAATAGAAGTAATAAAGAGATTTGTGTGAGAGAACTCAGAAAGAGACAGAGGGAGCTAGACGGAAACATGCAAGAAAAAAGAGTGTAATCAGTGTTTGTTGTTGGTGTAATAAAAAATGTAGCGCAAAGAGCTGCAATAAGATATTTACTGATACCTGAGGTAAGGAAAATGCCTTTAAATGTATGTTGTGTCCATGTGTGTGTGTGAGTGTGTTTGTGTGTGAGCATGTGTGTTAAAGTGAGAAAGAATGAGTGACTGATAGTGAGTGAGAAAGTGAGCTGAGTCTTTAAGTGAGTTAGTAAGTGAGCATTAGTGAGTGAGAAGGAACTGGAAGTGAGAGTGAGTTAGTGAGAAAATAAGAATGAGTATGCAGACTGTTGGAGCGTGAGGCAGTGTTGATGGCCATTAATATGTGAGTGAGTTACAGTGAGCGAACGTAACTTTAAGTGAGAATTAATGCTTCATAGTGAGTGGGAATCAGTGTGAATAAGTGAATGAGCGTAAAACTGCATTTAAGTGACTTTGAGGGACTGCTGAAATATGAGTAAGACTAAATGTGAGCGAGAATCAGCGCAAAAGATGAGAATAAGGGAGTCGTTTGAAAATACATAGCACTGAGTGAGAATGAATTGGTGAGTCCAAGTAAGTGTGTGATAATTTATCAATGTATTTGAGTGAAAGTGAATGCGTGAATTAATGTCAGTGAGTATGTGAGAGCATGTGGTGTTATGTGTGAAAGTCTGCAGTTGGCCCTGGCACTTATTGTATGGTGTTTTTTTGTCTAAGCATATGGCATATAGAGGGAGGGGCATCGTATGAGCCCTGTTTACTTCATTTTGCTCTCTCTGGGACCAGGGCTTTACAGTTAGGTTTTGGAAAATAAATCATTTCAGCAGTGCAATGCACATTCTTTAAATTAAGTAAACATTAACTACAAAACCAACACATTTTTGTATGAGCTACTACTTTGAATCGTTAATACATGAAAAATTGTGTGTGGGAAAAAAACCTCAACCTCTGTGATTTGCGTGAAAAAGACTTGAAAATGATTAGCAATCGAATTGTATTGGCACTCTGGAATACTATAGTCCTATTCAATAAAAGGTGTATATCGATTTATACATGCAAATTTAAATACTTCCTTCGATCTATTAATAGATGTCCCATTGTGCTTTACCCTGGGAGAACCATTAAGCTATGGCTGTGTGCGGTGTGAAAAGTTAGGCTACTAGTATTATCAGTGTTCTGTAGCACTATATTCTCTTCAGACACGCACATTATATTTTATATAATACAAAAAAGAAAGGATTAGAGTTCCCAAGGATGACCAAATAAGTACCCTAAAGGTTGTAGCCTCACTTCCTGTAATGATAAAAGGTCAGTCAAAGGTCAAGATGATGTCACTTCCTGTGAAGTTATTAATGTAGGGTGTGCGATATCACTTCCGCTACCCTGGGCATTTTGGTGAATCAACGTCCATGGCTGCACCACAGGCAAAGGTGCATTTTTTTCTTTTGGCACATATAACCCTGCCCCACTCCTGCCTGTACTGTATTAATCCACACAAAATAAAATCAGTGGCAAGGCACGTTGTGTACGCCAGTTTTGGTCCTCCCAGGCACATTGTGAAGTGAGTGGTCGGCTGTGCTTTCGGATCTTTTATCTACACAGCTGAGAGTAGAGGGTTGAACAGAGCATCTATTCATCCGCTGCTCGTGGTTCACTTCCATCAGCATACAAGTTATAATTACCAGCTCTGTCAGCATGTGTGATAATTAGGAGTTAACTGCCATCAGTTAAATTACCTCTAAAGCACATGCAGCTTGTTTGGGTGTAATTCCAATTTGGTTGGTGGTCGTGCAGTGTAAAATAGATCTCAAGAATCCAATTAACACGAATTGTTTGAGGGCTGCAGGACCCAGTGGTGTTGTACATTTTAGCAATCTGCAAAGGAGGGGTGGGGATGGGAGAGAGATCCTGTGTGTTGTGTTTTCGTTTTTTTAGCTTAAATATTTTTAAAGACATTTTGATATGCATTTGAAAGCAATTTTTTTAACCAAGAATGTTGGCTAATAATTCTAAGCAGTCGGGGCATAAAGACCAGATCAATCAGTGAGAGGTTTGGAAATGTTTCTAATGGTTACGTGTATATTTAGACTAAAACTGAATTACACGCACAATTTAATTATAGTCTAATACTGTGCATTAAAAAGTGAAAGATTAAAATAAGTTATATCACTGAGAATGAGCCTGAAAATGGCTCTGGGTAACAATGCTTCTGAAATATTGTTGCTCTATACATTCAGTAATAGAAAACTGTACGTTTCTTTTTGTTTTGTTGGCAGCAAGTTACAAGCAAAAGCAAATATTATGCCGATTCCTCCTACGAACTTAATTTAACCCTGAGTCGCCCATCTGTAGACGTCAATGACTCTGGCATTTTCACCTGCCAAGCACGGAATGCTGTTGGAATGTCGCATGCCTCGATCATTTTAAATGTCATTGGTAAGTTCACCTTCCTTTTTCATCAATAGGTAAGACATGTTTTATGATGCCAAAAGGTGGGATTTTTGTTCTCTCGAGTCAGTCTCTGACCTGGAGTAATGATATTTGGTGTAACTGCGTAAAAACCCCACTGACGCTGGCCTATACTCACGTCACACTCCTTCCTAGTCATCTGCTTTTTGGATTTTCCTATTTTGATTTGAGTATTTCCTACTTTCTTTTTGTTCTTATCTTTGCATTTCCTCTTTTGCCTAATCGAAGACTAAAAGTACCAGGATAGGGAGAACAAATAAAAGGACAGGAAGAGCTACTCACACATGCAAATACAGACCGAAGTCATGATCCCACTGGGTTGACTTGCCAACAGATTTAGAATGATCTGGGTTCTTCTTCCAAATCCTTATTTCTGGGAGTGTCAGCTTCTTTGAAATTCAATGGGACCACCACTTGTGTCTGATTAGGATTGAATTAAATTGCCCATCAGGCCGCTAACTTTCAGGAAGGCATGAGAGCAATTTGCACTTGGATGGACCAGAACTGCCTAAAATTAAACTCTGACAAGACGGAGGTCATGTTATTTGGTGATCTGACCCCGTCTTGGTCACCAGTTTGGTGGCCAGCAGAGCTGGGAAATCCTCCTCACCCTGTGCAAAAAGTCAGGAACCTTGGAGTTCTACTCGACAATAAGCTTACTTTCCATAGCCATGCTAATGCAGTGGTCTCGGCGTCCTTTTACACTCTGAGAATGGTAAAAAAGCTTCTTCCTTTTCTTCCTCCTAATTCAGGCAAAACCCTAATGTCTACATTAGTCCTTTCAAAGATTGATTACTGTAACGCACTATGGCTGAATGCACAGGAACAAGTCATGAATAAATTGCAATTAGTGCAAAATGCCGCAGCAAGAATTTTAACTGGCACACCTAAATTCTCATCCATATCGCCCATCATTCGCCAACTTCATTGGCTACCAGTGAGAAGCCGTACAAAGTTCAAGGCCTTGTGCATCATCTATAAAACATTGAACAACACCGGACCGGACTTTCTAAAAAAATCCATTACTCCATACAAACCCAAACGTTCTCTACGCTCTGAGGCATCCCAGCTACTCCATATTCCACGCACTAAGAAAGCAACATGGGGCGATAAGCGCTTCACAATTGCTGCTTCTAAATTGTGGAATGAGCTCCCTCTTAATATTAGATCAAGCTCCTCCCTACTCATATTTCGGAAGCACATCAAAACATGGCTTTTCAACCAGTAAGCTATGCAGGAGCTCTCTGCAATCTTAACGAACTCTAGCGCCGAGACACCGGAAGGTATTTGTGCGCTTTTAGAAATAAATAAATAAATAAATCAGTTCTGTGAACCATGAGCACTAAGATGAAGGCTTGTGTGCTACCTTTGGTTTTCCTTCATGAGCTTTTGTTGAAGTTAGTGATCTTCAATGTGGACTGTCCTTCTGCACAAGGGTTTAGCTATAACTGGGTCTGTAACATGTAGGCTTTCTGTCATAAGCATTTATTTATTTCTTGGCCAATTAGTCTTGTTCCAACAGACGGACAGGGCCAATTAATGTGAGAATGAGGACAGAATACCACTTGATGTACGTTTATTTTTTCCCCCATGTTTTATGTTTTTATAAATGTAATGGCATAATGTTGTACCTCTTTGGCGTCATTATACTTTTTTCCTCCAGATTTAAACACATTTTCACATAGGTTCCACCTTGTATGATGGGACTTTGCCCTGGACTCAGTAATACTTCATCTTTGTGGTTTGAGATTTAGGCCATGATTAACACCGTATCAGTAGCTATTTGTGTTCTTAACATTAGTCGTACCTGCCTGTAACATTGAAAAGCATAAAATTATTATGAAGGCCGGTTCCTCTTTGTTTAGAGGTCAGCAGCCTTGCTCCTGCATAAGCACAGAGAGGTTATTCAGTGTTTCAAGTACATTTTCTACATTCTGAACTGGTGAGAATTGAAGAATTGCATTGCTTGGGTTTTGGAGGTCTCCGATTGAGCACTACGAAGGGCATTATCTTTTACAGATGTTGAATATAGGATACAATTACCATGTTTATCACCAAGATCCTGAAAATAGCATGACCTTACCTGTCCAAGACCAGGCAAAATAGAGCGTCGGTCGGCTCCAGCAGAAAGAGTGGCCTATTTGATTCAGCTATCCAATCTGAAGAGATTGCATTTACTGGATAGAAAGCAGAGGAATCTTTGCCTCTGACGAATGGTGTTCAGAAATATGCACAGACCCGCTATGCACCTACTTGCATGTGATTAAGTTTAATTTGATATATTGTAGCTTTCATTTCCCCACTTGCCTCCCTCTTTACCCTTTGAGGATTAATTGTTTGCTGAAAAGGAGTTCTTGCCATTTGTTTTGATGGAAATGAAGTTAAAATGTAGCAGGGGATGGAGAATAAGAATGATCGTCAGAGAAGGGGTGGAGGAGAAGAGTTGCACAGGAAATATTTAAGCACGGAGGCTTCAACATTGATAGAGTAATGAATAGAAAGAGGAGACCACATATGAGAAACTGCATGAAATGTTAAGTGGGAAATATTGGGGCAAAAATTGAAAGCTATTAAGATGTTGCTAGATATTAAATTACTTAATGGAGAACAGGGATGGAGGGGGAAGGAATAGAGTAAGGAGTCCAAGCCAGGATCATCAGCAAGGGAATGAAAGCTCTAACTGATTGACATATGTTTCAGGTTTTTGAGGGTGCTGCTCTCATTCCTTTGGCATCTGGCACATGGGCTGCAGTATCTTAAGAAGCTGTGCATGACATAACACCTCTCATCCACTTGTTCCCAGCAGTAGTTTTGCAAACATGGCTCTCCTTAGTACTCCATTAAAGGGAAAGTGTAATTGATGCAACAACAATGGTACTCTCTTTTTAATGGGGGTAATGAAATAATTCATTTGCACTTAGTTGAATAAAAAAAATAATAAGGGCTTGTTGATGTATTCCACCTAGGGACTTTTAAGAAGTTTCCAATTCCACATTTCGAAAAATTGCAAATGTTTCAATCTTTTGTTCAATTACACACAATACCATAATATTGTTTACACATACATTTTTGTGGGTAACATCTCTTGCCTAATATCATTTTGACACAATCTGCCATGCAGTGATCTGTACATTTAAAAAAAATGCTCGTGCTTACTTATGCATGTGCTATCCCAATTTTTGAGACCTCAACTGTACCTATATTTTGTTTTGAAAATATTATGCAATGAAATCAATCTGCATAGTATAATTTTGCTGAATTTATTTAATTACCCAGTTTTTTTTTTGCTTAAATGCTTCAAGTGGTTTTACAGTGTTCTACCGCGAGACAGAAGTTGTTAGTCAGGAGCTAGAGAACCTTAGGGTGCAAGCAGGAAAATAGTTACTTACTAAGATGCAGTGACATGGGCCAATAAGTAGCATTTGAATATTTAAAAAGATGTACATTTGTTGATGCACCACATGAAAGCCCCTGATCCAGATGGGGTCTAAATAGCCTTTTACAAGAATTTTGCCCCCGTTCATTATTTATTTTTTCAATTCCTCTAGTGGGGATACACCATCAATGAGAGGCAGAGATCGTGGTGATTCTGAAACATGCAGAAGAATGCAGGTCATTTAGGCCAATAGCTCTGATTAATGAAGACATTAACATATTACCCAAAGTGCTTGCTTGAAAGTGAGATACGGTCATATTGGCACTGATAGAGCCAAACCAAGTGGCTCTGTTAGGGATTGACAGGGGTTAGACAATATTAGAAAAGCGGCTCACTTAATGGAGAAATTCAGGAGAAAAGACAGCCTAGATATCAGTCACCCTAGGTATAGAGAAAGCATTTGACAAGATGACCTGGGATTTTCTCACGGCAGTAGGCATAAAACAGGAATGGAGCCAGTAAAGAAAAACTGGTTCTCTGCTAAATATTAAAGGCCGGAAGCAAGGATCAAGGTAAATGAGACTTGCTGTGAAATATTCCAGCTTCAAAGACAGAAAAAGGACTGCCCTCAGACTGCCATACTTTTAACCCTGACTGCCGAACCATTGGCAACACATAGAATGGCTAATATGATTAAGCAAGTGCAGATCGAGCGGAGGAACACAAAATTAGTTTACTTAGGGATAATCTGCTCTTCTCCCCGACTGACCCAAAGACATACCTACCTGAACTCATACAATGTCTAGAAACCTTTTAAATAGTTTTTTGTATCAAGATTGACAGAGAGAAATCAGAGATTTTGAAAATCTCCATACCAAAGAGGGGTTAGCAATACTTAAAACCCAGGACGTGGCAAAACTCTCAACCAAATACATAGAACTAAATCTTACTGAATCACAGCGGCGGCCGGCTCAGGTAAGCGCAGTGGTTCGGGGCAGGGGGCGGTTGGGAAGCCGACAGACAACTGAATAGGTATTATGTATTTATTTATTTAATTATTCCTATCCCGTCATCTGTCGACTTGCCCCGCCCCACAGCCTTTTCCTATGCCAAACGCCGCTGCTGAATGAGTGTTAAACTGGATTAAAGATGGCTGATCAGCCCTAAAAATCTAATTTGAAAGGACACAGCAAGATGAAGCTACCAATATATTTAATAGTTGGGCTCAATTAATGTTGTGATGATGAATGTTTTACCTTTGTTACTTTTGTTATTTCAAGCACTCTCAACATTGATTCCATAAATCAGAAGTAGAAACTTGTAATATGTTTTCTACGGATAAGGACTGAGCCAGACTGAAAAAAAAACACTCTTGACTTCATTAAACAGAGGTAGTCTGGCCTGCCTAAACCTTGTACAATATTGCCAGCCAAATTTGGAGAATTGTTGAATGGTCTTGTAAGGAATGAGAAAAGTGAAGGATAGATCTCTTGTTGCCCACCCCCTTGGGGCTATACCATGGGTTAGGAAAGAGATGCGATAGACATGTGTACATTTTGGAAATCACCAGAACTCCACTTCTACTGTAAAATATAATAGGATTGTAGAGCGGTCTCTTCACCATTTCAGCCCCATTCAGTATGATCCATTATGATATGGAATTTTCTCCAGTGATGATGGGGAAAGCTTAATGGTTAAAGATATGTCTGCTTAGGGACCAGTTAAATCCTTGTCGGAATGTAAGCATGCCTTCAAACTAATTGCACTGGAAAGAATTCAAGATGTTCAAATCAGACATTGGGTTGTGCATTCACAGATCAGAGAAGCAGCTACCAGACAGCTAACCCATTTAAAAAAATTCCTGCAAATATTTGATTCCACAAGAGGCCTGATCTCAAAACTATTCAATGTTCATCATGATAGCATGAACTTGAATAGATGGGGCTACTAGTACCAATGGGCGAAATAATAATGATGAAAGCTCCAATTTGGAATGGCATAACATTCATAAAGTCTTTGGGAATAATAAGTTTGAGGTCGCGTCTGACTGTGTAGGTTAAAGGAAATCTAACCAGTGACAGCCCGTCTACGCTGGAGATGTAGGACAGACAAGGGCGTATTCCTCCATATAAGGTGGGAGTGGGAGTTTATTGAAATCTTTTACTTCATATTGTATCTTGTAGACACACTTTTGGGAGGTTCTCAGTTATATCAATTACGTTCTGGGAGGGACAGTAGCTAGAGACCTAGTGAGAATTCCGCAACTTGGAAGAGGAAGCAGGAGAGAATGGGCAAGGGTGCAAAACCCTCCTGGGTCGCCATCATTGCACCGCCATGAAAATTCTGACTAATTACTGACGAAGAAGGGATGTGCCTACAGATATACATTGGATCCAGCCTCTAGCACACACTGGAAGTAGAAACTAATTACTCGTGACATCCAAGGTAATGACACTAGGTTGGAAAAGTTCTGTACCAGAATATAGGCTTAGTGTAGGATTCCTATAATATTTAATGGAGGAGGTAATACAAAGGAGGTCGAGCTTGGCAGCTGGTTTTATTGTCACATGGTTCAGTGCTTAATTGCTCTTAATCAGCACTGCATTTTATGAGTAGATGGTCCTTAAAGGGAAACAAGATCTCCAAAATCAGAGCTGGTTGATTATTATAACATGATTTTTCCTTTTACATTGTTTTATTCTGTTTGAAAACTCAATGAAATGGTGTTATTGCAAAAAAGGTGTACTCAGCTGTGTCATGTGAACTATGACCTAACTACACCATAAAAAATTAAACTTGTTTTTATCACTGATGCCTGTGATTTTCTCTTTGAAACATGTTGCAAACATTGCTGACACTTGAGAGAAATTGCCTACATTTTAGAGGCTAAATGTTATTTTGTATGTATTGCTTGTATTTATTTAAGAGGTCGGCTCCTGGATCCCAAATGATTCATGGAAGTTACATTAAGCTTATGGCACACAGGAGTGTGAAAAAACACTGTTTAGGAAAGTATAATGAATTGAGGATTTAATATCAGATCTCAGGATTATCATTTTTCAACAGATAATTTGGACACTGTGGTTACAATAGATCTGTATGCTTACAGAACTAATTCTCTATATGTGTTTACTGGTAAATAGTTTTGCTATAGTGTTATGCAATGTGCTCTGTCAGCTGTGGGAGGTGGGCTCCTAGTTCAGTAGGAAAGTGGCTCCCAGAGAAAAAGCAGGTCTTCTTTTGTACCAAATTGGCTCCAAGACTTCGAACGGTTTGGATTTAGAGTTTGTTCGTAGAAGTGTACTGCTGGTTAGGCAGCTGAGAAGTAGACAAACATGACCATGAGAATCTGTGAGGGAGGAAAGGCTGTTTGAATATGGTCAGCGAGGAGATGGATGATTGAATGATGAGGCAGAACATGGTGTTGCAGAGCAAGATTATATAGAGCAAAATGAATATGTGTAAAGCCAGCCATGCATGATCCCTGCTAGAAGTGGGGTGTGAATGGATCTAAATGAGCATCAGTACAGAGTAGTGGAATTGGTCAGCCTGGAATGAGGAGAACCAGAAGAGTTGGGTGCAATGGCCAAGAGCTAACTGTTGGGTACAACGAAAGCTGTTTTTTTCTTTCTTCAGATGGGAAGAAGAAGGAACCTCAGCGGGGTCCTTCAGGGAGAAGCCTTTCACCAGCACCACTGGTGGAGGGGCTGCAAAGGAAGAAGCAAAGGCAGAAGACTGGATATCAACTACTGGTGCAGGCCAAGAGCCAGCACCTAAGCATGGCAAAACATTCTGCCCCTGCTGCAAAAGTGAAACGTGCCAGAAATCTGTCCCGCAAGCGTTTGCGTGCTTGGATGGCCAGGCTGGACAATTACATGGCCAGGCAGGAGGAAAATGTAGCAAGGCTGGAGAACCACCTGGACCATATTGTAGCCATGATTAGCCGGGTAGAGGAGCGGCTGAATACTGTTTTGGAGAGGGCAGTTTCCTATAAGTGACTGCTCCTTGTTTTCTTGTCCTGTTATAGAGCTGCTGTTAAATTCTTTTTCATTTAGTTTTATGAATGGTTACTTGGAATGCCACTTTACTCTGTATGTCTGTTTACTGTAATATAAGCACTTTGTTTTCATAAAAAATAAATATTTATTTTATTAGTTTATTGCCGATGTCTGTCTCTTATCGACCTGGATACTATTTTGTAATTTGGCAAATTTTCTGTGTCACAGTATCTCCTGGAAGGCCATGTGTACAGTTCCAGAAAGCACATGCAATGCCAGTAGTTTTATTTTGTTATTGTTTTTTATTATATACAGCGGTTGGTGATTTTTTTTAATAAACCAGAGCCTTTTTTCCTTTGGGGTTTCTATTAAGAATCTGTTAGTGTTTGTAATCCGGATATTGCACTAGTAAAACTATAGCTATACCTGCCATACTTCACTTTCATACTACATGTGAAATAGTGAAATGTAGAGTATTCTTTGTAGTATATTGGACTCCTGGGAATTCTGGCAGTATAGAAAATAATTTATAAGAAGGAATGGCTATTCCCTTAAAATATTGTTTTTACAACCTTAGCCTTTTGTGCAGTAAAAAGCCAAAGAAAATAGTACTGGTTTAATTGCCCCAACAAATTCTATCCCATTACACCTGAGGAAAAGTGGATCGGGGTAGTAGTTTGTCAGGTGGTGGTGCAGATATTGGCAGCAGGGATAAAATATATAGGAGAGAAAAGTGTTTTATGATGTATTGCGTTACCTCTTATTGCCATTTTGCTTAATTCCAAATCATCTTACTTGGATTGTCCTTCATAAATATATTTTCATAAGTTGTTTTTCTGCCTCACTTTGCTGTTCGTAGTTATATATGTTAGGGGTCTACGAAATCTTAAGCTTTCCAGAGAACTATTCCTGAATGGGATTTTTGAGATGTGTAGCAATTGTGTTTCACTTTTCGAAAGTTTCACTTCTAATTCTGTGCCCCATATGGTTGACTACAAGTAAATGTCTACCATCTGTAGGATGCATTGGTTATTATCAAGCATATTTTCCAGACCATACAAAGTACAGAAGGCTTAATTACAATGTAAATCGGAAAGCCTTCAACCACTGACTGGGGACTTTCTGACCGTCATTGTAGGTTTAAACTCCGACCGCCATATAACAATGACGCCGGATGGAGTTTAAACCAGCTGGGCAATCCGGCTAAGTTCCACCGGGCTCAAGGAGCCCATCGGCCAGTCAGAAAGGCCTCATAATTCCTTAAGGACGGCATTTCTGCTGTCTGGATTATGATGGCACTTCCGACATGGAAATGTTGTCGGAAAGTGCCTTTTGGTGGCCCATAGCAGGGCCCCCTTCCCCTCCACATGTGGCCCTAGGGGGGCACCTGTGGTGCCCCCTCCTCCATATCCCTGCACCGTTTGGCAGGCACCATGCGGTACCTGCCACACTATGCAGGGATGTTTGAAAACTTACATTTTACAATGGGATCTTGTGCTGCGGTCAGTTCCATTGAAAAACGAAATTGCGGTGTCGGAAACTCACACCTTAGGTCGGTCTGAAGCAACTTCAACCAACATTGTAATCAGGGCCGGAGTATTTTGCTCCAGGTTAAAAAGGACCATATTCACAATTCAAAACCTTTTTATACAGCACCTCAGGATCCTTCCGAAAACAAGAGATCCCAAAGCTGTTCACTCAGGTGAGTGGCAAATGGAAGAACCCAGGCATGCTATTGTCAACTTACCCTTCCCCCAACGTCTTCTGTTGACAAACACCCAAGGACTTGGTGATGAATCCTATATATAATGTAATCAGAGATGGCCATTGTACATGTAAAATGAAGCATTGGTATTAAAATCGTGGCTTAAACTGCCAATCCATTCACAATCAGTCATGGATCACAGCACATTACTGCTTAAATGTTCAAATCTTTAAAAAAATCCTTTATTGAACCAAAAAAATTCTTCTGCTTACGAAACTTTATATCTCTGGCAAGTATTCATAAAAGTAAGAAGTGTCTAGGACAACCAATAGAAATTCCTGACATTACAATTTCCCTTTACATTTCAAGCCAGACAGTGCTATACTTGTATTTTGTGCATAAGATGTTTGCATTCAGGGTAGGCATTGAACAAAGGATCCATATATAATTTGCTTGGGTCATAAATATTGTTTGAGAGAGTGACTTCTAATTGAGTATGTTTGGGGAATAAGGGTTTTCAGATTATTGACACCATACTTGAGGATGACTAGACCATAGGGTGGGTGCAGAAAGTCTGTGATGGAAGGTAAAAAGACAGTCTTGCCAATCATCAGCAAAGAAGTGTTATGATAAATCTAATCCCCAGAAATTGGACTAATGACATAGCCTTATTATTTCATCCATATGTTGATGTGGGTGTGGAGCTGGATAAACTTCGGGATACAGACCATTACCACATTGGGTGATATTGGAGAGAATAAAAACAGCATCATGTAAGACTCAATATACATTTTAAATAAACACGGAACCTTTTGGAATGGGGAGAGACCAAGTCGAACGGCTGGACAATATAAAACAAGAATGTAACCAAAAACAGTACTTACTGCTCTGGGCAAGGAAACTGAAGAAACTAAAAAGAAGAGGTGGTGAAGTAATTTGCTGCATCCAACTACTCCCTGATGTTGGTCATTCAGGCCACATCTACCACAAGCCTGCACTCCATTGATGGCACAGAAATCATGAGCATGGTTAAAGTCAAACAAAGAAGTGCCATGTTCACATTAGTAGAAGGAGGATTGGACCACGTAGTATCCATAATCTGCAATGCCCAGGATACTTTGCACATTTACACTCTGGTTGCCCCTTCTGGTCGTTTTAATTTTTCTTGAACTCTAATGACTTTTTTTCCCCATTTTATAGATTTAGGTTTTTATTATTTTTCTATTGGTTGTGAAGTATATTTTCCGAGTTATGTGCTGTTGGCCACTTATCTACTTACTCCATATACCGTACATACCTTATTCCAATAATTTAGCTCAGAATAACTGGCCCTTTTCATGTAGTCCGTATTAATTTTCATTTTAAACGCATTAGTGACATGGATATATTTGTTAAGCACAGCGTTATTCTGGCATAGTTAATAGTCGTGGATCTGAGCATGAAAAAGTTGGAAGCTCTGTATGTAGGTGTCACCGTTTTGATTTTCAGCCTTCACTAATCTGAAATAAGTGCTTCAAAGTTTACCTGTATCATGAGGACAGATGATGGAATGCTGATTCTGTGATCAATAAGTGTTTGTTTTTTAATTTCTAAAAATTGTTTGATATGGCTATGTGTCTTTCTTTTTAGAGGCGTTTGGTAATTTAAGGAAAACTGATCGTGGTTAAGCTTCCCGCTGATTTATTTAATAGTGTTTGAATTTAGCTATGAAAGAAAATGAGAAAATGTATCCATGAATACCAACACAATCTGGATAGGGTTTTCCTCCTATGCAAGAGAAATGCGCATTTGCTCAGTTGCAAAAACAATACACATGTAATTGGATGAATATAATTTGTTGTACTCTGCCTATGCGGTCTTATACGCACTGAATATAAATGCATTAACATACATGACGTAGATCGAAACCGACCCATGGAAGAAAAGGCAATAGTTTATGTAGGCTGTTGGCCATTAGAGACATCTCTTTATACGAACCCTATGATAATTGATGGCTCATGTTCAGTTGCTTAATTATCATTGTATTTTTTGCTGTCTTTGGTTCTTTGTTAGATTAAACATATTAATTAAATGCTGGTTTATAGAATCTGGCGGGCACATTTGTATTCAATTTCCTATTTTGAATATAGGCATCTTTTTTCTGAGACATTGCCGATTACTGCGTGTTGTGGCACTGTGGAAGGATTCGATAATTGTTGAAACTAAAATGTACATATGTATGTCTTGTTGCTGCTGATCAGATCTAGGCTTCATCAATTTGTTTCCGGTGGAGAATACTACAGTGGAAATACATGCTGGAGAAAACCTAGTCTTAAGAGTCGAATATGAGGCCTACCCAAAACCAGATGAACAAGTCTGGACCTACCTGAATGAAACAGTCCTGAATACCTCTGATCACTTTGTCCGATTCCGTGAAGAAGGCAATAACCGGTAACTGAGCTTCATTAGTTGTAATTTTTAATGCTAACTTTGAAATGTGAGGGCATAAAATATGGTGAAATGTTGTTAAATTTAATGTGGCCATGCAAACAAGTAGCTTAAAGGAAATGTTGATGCATTTTAACCAGCTGCTGGGAACTGTAGTGTTCGTCAAAGGCCATCTCCCTTTTAATAACAGGCTGAAACAATAAGCCAAACATCGGAATGTTTGAATAGAAGATCTACACAAGAATTATCGTCTGTCCTTCTGTTTATAAAGAAGGCCTCACAAACCATGTTCTAATATAGTTATCAAGTTTTGCACTTTTGCAAGGGGAATTTTCTGAATGTAGCAAAGCCTTCGACTCTCTGCCATACATGACTTCTAGCCATAATGCCCTTTCAATACTGTAAAGACTCATTCTCTATAGATTCATAGTCGTTCTGCTCTCGAACACCCCTCCAGATGGGAGGGTCTTTTTTCTAATTGAGATTCTGAGCATGGTCTAAGAATTTTCTTCTGGAAGTCAGGTTGAGCAGGCCACAGGTGTAGCATGCTTCAGGCAGAATGGTGGATGGATTTTTAAGCTCCCCAGCCTCTGAAGGCAGGACTTAATTTCTCTGTTTTGTGTGGATCCTAGTAGAGTGACTGTTGGGGATTATAGAGTATTGGATTATTATATATTTGGGGAATGACATGGACGTTACTGATCCTTATCAGAATATTTCTGATTTCTTTAGATGAAACCCCTGTATATCCAAATTAGTGGTGAATGTAGATGTTTGTTCGTCACTAGAGAGTATTAGCCTAGAATTTTCTAGCAATGCTCAATCGGCTGCAAATAAAAATGTATTTGAAGTTACTCGTCCTCAGACAGCTGAGTGGAGTGCGACGTCCTTAGTCATGTATTCGCTAGAGTAACTGACCTGTACTTGTATGTAGTAATTTGATGTCTGCACTCTTGCATTAACGAGGGTTTGCCACATTTGAAGTCATGGATGTAGGAATGTGAATGCTCCAGTTTTATAATTGGGTCTGAGGCTTTTTTGGTATAGTATGTAGAAAGAAAAGGATGACATGGAGATAGATGAAGATTGAATATACAGGAGGTCTACAATTCAATCTACCACCCTTGCCTTTTGATAAGACCAGACCTGACCATGTTTTTCAGTGTTTGTGTGCAAATTCAATAGTGGACAAAAGCAGCAGAGACAAACCAATCAGAAAACAGTACCGGTGCTCCACAAAGTATGTGTAGCAAAATAGCCTGAAGTATGTGTAGCAAAATAGCCTGACATTACCGATTAGACCACATATATCTATAGGTGAAATAAACCTCAAAGTAGCGAATTCCATCTTTATTGGTAAAGAACAGTTGGTAGACTAACCTGTTTTAAAAGACAGATTTATACAGAGTTTCCACAATTCCCTATCTTATGGTGTCACTGCCATAGGTTTGTTTTTCATGCACATATTGCCACCTTTTTTCACCCCCCCCCCCCACACACACACACACACACACACTTTCCTGTCACTTGCATATGCACCTTAAAAATACATGTGTGGCTCTGGCCACTGAAGTCAGTTACGTTCTTTCTGTTATTCTCCTTCTCTTCCTCCTGAAAGTAAATCTTAAAACTTTATTTAAATTTTGTACATAAAAATTACATTCTATCTGCCGTATTTCTTCCTGCCTCTGGTACCATGAAATTCTTTATCTTGATCCCCTCACCATACAGCACGCTTAGGGGCATTTTGTTATTTTGAATTTTTGGTATTATCAATGTCATTGTGAGATGGAGTTGGCTTCTCAGGCCGTTTCCTGTAGTCCAGAGTTAAACCTTTTTCTCACACGATTCCCTCACTCACCTTTAGTAGCTTAATATTGCTGACTTCTTGAGTGTGGGCATTTCATATTTTAACTGGCCACACCCTCTATGCCCACTGTAGCTGGACCGAAGTGACAAAATACTATTGTTTGTGCAGACAGATGGCCTGGAGTTTGTTTGGCAATGGGAGAGGTCAAACATTTATCATTAAGTTAAATAGATGTAATTCCTTATGGTAGTCTACTACTTACCAAGGTCCGGTTTATTAATTTGGTACGAAATGCCATAACAGCTGCACCCTGTGTAACTTAGCAGAGCTGTAATATGTTTGAGTGAGTATGTACATGTAAACTTTCTATCGGATCTCTGATGCTTTCATGTCAGAAAGTATTACAAGACTACTAACGTTCATATGGGTGAACGACTGTAGAAAGTAGAAGACGATTTTGGTAGGTATATTCTAGTGTCCTTGCCCTTTGCTCAGGTTGCTGGGAGTAAATTACCAGACATCACATGAACAATACACCTATTGATACACATATGCCTGCCAGCTGCCTGTTGGTTTCTGGCCACTGAATTTAGAATTCAGGCTAATATATAATAGACAACAGCATTATATGAATTCTGATTGATTTAGCAAATCCCTGCTGATCATACAGATTGCTAATTTTGTTGCACTGGAATCTGTGAAGATCAGATCTTGGTTATTACAAATAACATGTACCGAAAAATGCCTTTACAAAAAAAAAACCTCCTCGGAAATTTGATCTTCAATTTAGGAAACAAATCTACAATTAGGATTTTCAAGCCCTGAACTGGGTCAAGTGGTGCAATAGAGGTTTATTAATTATGTATAGACCCAAGCACTTTTGTTGCTTCTGTTCAAGGTACCTGAATATTGTATTGTAAGTGGAGGAGAAACTCTTGATATGAATAGGTATGTGGCTAGGGTTAGTGAATTCTGACAATCTATTTCTGCTTTTACACAATCTGGTTTCACTTTTTCTTCAAGAATTTGATTGATTTGTTGGCAGGTACACTTGCTGAGTGGTATCGTTTCTTAATATTATGGTTCTAAAAGCAACGAGCAGTTGTTTAGATAATGGATATCACCATTCAGGATGGTGACAAAAAAAATAATAATAGAAAAGATAGAATAGGCCATGATAGAGGGTGTCCATGTATGTAAGGAGTACATTTCTGGTAGAAATCTAACTAAGAAGCAGTGGGGTGCTAAACAAAAAGCGGGGTACATTTTATTAGAGCATTGTTAGCAGGAAGAGGGCTAGCGGGTGGGGTGGTAATGGTATTTGAAAAGGTCCCTATGCAGTTTCCCCCTGGGTTGCAGTTGATTATTAGCAGTTCTGATGCTGAGGGAGATGTTGTTCAAGAACCTGGGTGAATGGACTGGAAAGCCTTGTTTTCTGTTCTTCCTTACTGCTCATCCTGTTTTCAATCTGTCAATATCTTGGATCCTAGTGTGGTGCCTGCCATGAATAGGCTTCCATTGTGGCGCTGCATGTCATAAGTGGCTCAGCCAGGTATGATAAGGATTTATATCAGAGGGTTTTACAAGTGATACAGCTGGTTTTGAAGATAATGCGGGTATGGAGGGGTGTCAGGAAGCTTTTCTCTCTAACATTTAATTATTTCCAGTTTTAAAACCTAAACCTTTCAAGCCTGTGATTGCATGATGTTCTCAATGTAATAACTAGAAATATAATTGTATGCAATGTTATTTTTAAATGTTTTTCACAGGTACATTAGTGAACTTCACTTAATCCGCTTAAAAGGAACGGAAAGAGGCATTTACTCATTTCATGTGGCCAATTGTGATGACCAGGCGTTCGCAGTTTTTAACATCATTGTGAAAAGTAAGTTGAAAAAATTGGAAAAAGGTCAGAAGAGCCTTGGGTGTCATTCTGTTTGTGTAACGTTGCCTGTCTTGGTGATTTTGCAGCTAAACCTGAAATCCTCAGCTCTGAGCGGCTCGACAATGGCATGCTACAGTGTGTTGCTACTGGCTACCCAAGACCTACCATTGATTGGTACTTCTGCCCGGGCATTGAGCAGGGGTAAGTACAATGAAGATTCAGTCCCTTGCAGGAAAAGGCAGGTTCTTTCATGACACAAGTACAGTTTGCTTAAACTTATGTCTTTAGATGTGAATTATTGCTTTGTTATATAGCACACATTTACATTATAGCCAGTTCACAGAACCAGTATGCTGTTGAGTGTGGGGAAGGGCCATGTCAGCATGACTGGGAGATCCACAATCCCCAATTAGCAAGGATCAATAGCATGCCACGCTGCATCAGTATGTGTAGTTTAGCCCATGTGTAAGTTTACATCAAACTTGTGCAATATGTGTAACGGTGACGCCAGCAAAACAAGGATGCAGTCCCTCCAGCCTATACTAGCAATCATTGTAAATTAATAAACTCTGTTCTAATGTTGGATGAATATAAGATTTGCCCAGAAAGGCGTCCATATCTTCCCTCCACTAGGCGGTGTTAAACAATATGGCAGTGTTTCAAAAGGATTCTCTGACGTTTAGATGTAGGCTTGTAATAGGTCAGTGTCAGTGGCATGCTTATCATAGGATGTCATCTAAAAATCTACCAGGCAGATTGTGGATGACCCAAACGTTTCTTTTAGTGTATGTCCAAGCAATAATGTTGATTTCGTGCAGGGTGTTGTTTTGTCAGGTTTGTTAATCTGTATCATATTATTAACTTGTTAACTGACCTTTGCATTTTAGGTGTATTTAAATATATGCACGCACAGGTTTCTAATATCACTGCCTTCTGTTGCCATTTATTTTCACCAATAACTGATAAATATCATTAAGTTGGATAGGAATCAATTGTTAATGGTGTTCCCGGAGGTGTAAAGTTATCTGTTTCTCCGCAAACAACAAAAAAGCAGAATTTTAGAGTACAATGAGATAATAGGAAACATCACGTTGATGGATTTTTCAAAATAATTAAATATTAATGTAAAAATATAGAGATTAGCTTTTTCATTAGTATGAAAAAACGCAGCTCTGCTGTTCAAGCAGTTCATACACATGATCTCTTTGTTTACAACAGAATACGTGTTCTTTGGGGACACAACATTTGATGAGAATCTCCACTTTTGTGGATTTTGCCTTCTTAATTATTTAGATGAGCTGTTAAAAAGACTATTGCTAATTGTCTTTTGTTGTGCAAAAGTTGCTTGTACAGTGAAATATCCTTTGCGACTTTCCTATCCATCTTTAGAATTTGGTGTCTACATTTCTTTTAACATTCCCTGAAACTCTGGTCCAGTTCCCAAACTGGCGCCCTTTGTTACCCCTCCTAAAATTGATTGATCAAATGGTGTTGTCACTTCAAAGATTATCGGATCCATCAGCCTCTCACTTTCCAAAGTCCCTATTTCAAGCCACTTTAAAAGGTGCTCATTCTAACAGATATGTTTGCACAGCATTTATTTAATTAAAACATCTTAATGGTAAATGGCGCTTGACTGCAGAAATTCCCCAACCCAGTCACGTGTTTGAACACACGGATCGGAAATAATTTGTACTTTTGCTAGGAGTTCATGTCACAGGGAGACTTCTTTCCCATTCCTACACTTTAATTTATCACATCATTGCATTCCTATACATATCATCTTGGCTTTAGTTCCATTGAACCCATTCAACAGAAGCACCTGAAAAAGAACCTATGTAAAAGAAAAGCCCAGGTCTGTCAACAAGACGTCCTCACAACATGAAGTCCTATGGTAACCCGAACAATTTTCACTGAGCATTCAGTCCCGCATGTAACAATGCATACTTTCCACCACCCCCCTCAATTCCTTCCAGGCTTTCGCTCTTTAAAGCAAGATTTCCCACCATGCCTACTTCATTTGATGTCTTTTAATTAGTTGGTCGCCTGTATGCATAGGTAATGAAGAGCTGGTACAGCCACTCCTTTTCAATCTCTCAAGCGGTAGTCTGAGCCGTTTTATGTTTGCTTCTGAATATTTATCTGTACATCATTTAAGCACATGGACAATATTTGTTTAGATTCGTAGTTGCTGTCACATCTTCTCTGATGTCTTCTACTCTGAGCTTTTTAGGTAAGCAGTGGTCTCCTTAAGACAGTAGGAATTGTTTTGCCTTATAATGGGACAGCACTTTGTGGTGTGACGGACAGGATATAGATTTTGTTTAATTTAACAGACAAACCCTTAAGCTCATTAAATACCAATATTTAATGGCTTAACCATTTACCTGTTGATCAGAAAGGAACCACTTTTATCAATTTTCTTTGGCATCTTGAATAAGTTAACAGTCAGACAGTGTTTAAAGACGTTAGGAGAGCTCACGGATATGCACTCGCTAAACTGTGATGATCTTAGCTATTTATGGAAATGCAGGATTTTTACGGTGATGGTCAACGTTTCAACTGTCACTTCTTAACATTCCTAATGTTTCATGAGAAGAATTTTGCCTATCCTTCTGTACGGCCTATTGGCTTCGACTTATGTTGAGACTAATTTCACAAGGCAGTGCTGCATTGTGCATCACAGCAATCACTAAAACTAGGAGCCTACTATTATTTGGAAAACCGCATTGGCCGTGCTCTGGTTGGATCTTGAAGAAACAGCCTGGATTGTCTCCTCCCACACTCCATTCCGAAATGACTATGGAAGCATTTAAATACTAATGCTACGTACAGGACTAGTGAATGAAAAGCTGGCATTTAACATATTACGTAGAGTTCTAATATTCACTCATCTCTTTCTCAGTAGCAGCACTAGTTCACATGTAGCTGCCCGAATTGTGAAGACCGAAGCCTAAACATGCACATCTGTTTCCCTAAATTGGGTCAATGACTGTTCCTTTCTACCCGTGTTTAACATGACTGTTAGTATTGTAAGATGTTATGCTATAGAGGGTGGTGTCCCTAAATGCCTAGACATGGAAAGCCTTTCTACATTAAAAGGTGTTCCCCTCATTGTAATGCCGTCACAAATATGAATTTTATATGCGTGTGGGGGCTATCGACTTTGATCTAGAATTTGTTTTGCTTCGATTAAAAATTTGAAAGCAGTTCGCATAGAGTATTATTTGTAAAGAAGCTTTTCCAAATGTGCTGCTTTAAATAAATGTTTATTATGAAATATGTTTGCTTCTTAATACCTAGGTGTACAGATTCTCCTGCAATTATTCCAGTAGAAGAAAAAGTCTATATGGAAAATTCATCATTTCCTTCTACTGGGCAAATAATCGTTGAAAGTACTATCGATGTGGGAACTTTGAAGAAAAATGGCACCGTTCAGTGTATCGCGTCCAACGCTGTGGAAAGCACTTCGTCAATGTTCAGTTTTTCTATTGAGGGTAATGCCACAGTACTGTTAGAGATTGGTGATTAATCAACAATGGAATGAAAAGCAAAATTCCCCCTACTCCCCTAATCATCTCTCCACTTGCAGAATTACAAGTATGCAGATGAACAGACATTTGTTTGTCCATAAAAGTCTAGTTTTATATTGAATGCACTGGAACATAATTTTAGGTTTCTTGTGTTAGGCCTTCAGGTCCTTAGTTATACTGAATGTTCATGTGCAGATGGCATGTCTAACAACAGAAATCTGTCCTCAATAGGTCTCTTTTCTGTTAGCCTACTTATCTAAAAATGTACCTCATTTTTTATTTCTAATCAGATCTACACACAATGCGTAGATATGTTTTAATATTAATAGTTTACCCAATGAGGTATCCTTCCTCAGTCTTGCTTAGAATTTGGTCAGACTCAATGGCCTACCAGTAGAACATTTGATCGATATGGGGTCAAATGCACACATAGGTTCAAATGTTGAACTCATGTTTTCTAATATTATTTGCAAAAGCAGATTCAGTGACTCTTGTTCACAAATGTAGTATTTGCTAGCATGTACACCTGGAGAAAGAAAAAATTATAGCGAAAAATCTGCTATATTAGACACTCATGATCGGTACATAAATATGACACACCACTGATGCAGTGGGGTTTTCTAAATAATGCATTTGTTATCCTGTCTAAAAAGTTCAGATTGTAATTGAGGCGGTAATGCCTAAATAGGAAAATCAGAATAGGGATGTTTAGTGGTAGGATATGGGTTGGCTGTGAAAACTGTGCATGTATGATTGCACTGTAATAAATGTTGCTATAGTAAATTCTGTGGCATAACAAATCCCATTTTCTCTTTTTTAGAGAAAATCAGCACGCACACACTCTTCACTCCCCTACTGATAGGCTTTATCGTGGCTGCCGGGTTGATGTGCATCGCTGTTGCTGTGTTGATTTACAAATACATACAGGTATACTAAAATGGTGTTTGCTTGTCTTTAATTTTGTTTTTACCAGCAGTTGCAGTAGCATGGCCATAAAAAAATGGCAGTAATGTGTGGGGGGTATTCTGTGTTTCAGAAACCAAAGTATGAAATCCAGTGGAAAGTGGTTGAAGAAATAAATGGAAACAGTTACGTTTATATAGACCCAACACAACTTCCTTATGACCACAAGTGGGAGTTCCCCAGAGACCGACTCTGCTTTGGTTAGTATAGAAGCACATGTTTGTATCATCCAACAGTTAGGTTGAGCATTACTTCATAATTCTATGTTTTTGTTATTTAGCGTTCTAATAGTGGTCATTCTGAAATTCCTTTTTGTTTTGTGCATGCATGAATGGTATCAGTTTGGCAGTCTCCTGGTCAAACAGTGTTTGATTTATTCTTAATCGGAGGCACCTTAAAGTCAGTACATGTTCTAAATCTGCTAAGAGAGTTCTATATCAGAAGAACTCCCATTTCTCAATAGAAAATGCTCCAATCTGGACGTAGACAAGGAATGACCACTGGCTTTTAATAAGAAAATTCACAGGTTGAGGTACTCTCAAACAGGAGTAGTGTATGTGCCTCCGAGGACACCCTGGGCATGGTGTCAACCTATTTGTCAAGTACTTGAGACACGTCTCCGTTAATGTCTTGTTTAAACATGTTTTTAAATTAATCATTTGAATATCCACAACTGTTTTTATGTTATGCTTGAGTAGCTGTAAAGGTTCTCTTGATACCATTTGTCTTTGAGGTAAAGAACATTTTAATCGATCGATTTTTGTTCTGAGTAGCATTTCCTTAATGGCAGTATGTCATTCGTAGGTGTCTGATTTAAATGCAGCCCATGAGTCCTTGTTTGAGTTCATCCATGTTCATTTGTTTTATGAGTTGGGGCCTTAAAAAAGGAAGATACCTTTGATGTAGTATTGTATTTTTCATATTTAGTGAAAGGCAAGACTAACTGCTTACATTTTATGATTACCAATGGTAAATATGGCAGTCCAAAGTTTTATATTATGTTCTCGTTTAATAATTTCTATAGGGAAAATTCTTGGAGCTGGAGCTTTTGGCAAAGTTGTTGAGGCAACGGCTTATGGCCTGTTCAAGTCTGACGCACCACTGACAGTAGCTGTGAAAATGCTGAAACGTAAGTTCTTGTATGAGGCTTAGGAAAACTCATGCAGTTTACTGCATTCAACTGGAGAATGCGTCGACTAATAGTTATTTGTGCTTTTCAGCGAGTGCCCACTCCACAGAGAGAGAAGCGCTCATGTCTGAGCTCAAGGTCCTCAGCTACCTTGGTCACCACATCAACATTGTGAATCTCCTCGGAGCCTGCACCGTCGGGGGTAAGTTGGTTACAGCTTTACTGGTCTGTTCTACTCTGATGTAAATATAATCATCAGTCAATCCTCCCTATTCTGTCATTGACTTCAAGTGGTAATTATCAGAAAAAAAGTTTCACAGATACGTTAATATTTGTATTTTTTTATATATATATATTAGCATATAGTTTTGAAAGTTAAGATGAAGATGTTGATCTGACAGCTTTTTTTTGCTCTAAAATTTTAATTGGATAAACACAGAAGTATATCGATGTGCAAACTAAAACATGAAATGTAGGTGGTGGACAATGTTTACTTCAATAGTGTCCAGCCTAGAGCCAAGAGGGCTGGATCCCTCTCTGGTTTTCAGGATATTCTCATTACACACATTATATATTTAATTACATAAAAACTCATGAACATCTGTACATAGTTGGTAGCTATCCTGAAAAACCTCTATGAAGCTGACCCTTTTAGGCCCTTCATCAAACATTCCTGGCTTAGGTCAAGCTCAGCCTTTCTGATAAATGTAAAGTCAATTAGTGTCTCAAAAGTATTTTTTTTTTAAATTGAAATTCTCTGTATTATTTGTTTGTAGCCAGTGTGAAATCTAATCCCTCGTGCTGCGGTCCCAGCATTGAACCATTTGACCGATTTCGCAATTCCCCCATTTTTATGGTGGATTTAAGGCCATCCACTGCAGTGCTGTCTTGTGGTGTTAAACATTTATTTATTTTGGATGACTTATCGAAGTCCATAGGTATTATCTATGCTATTTATTTCCAAATGCAGCAATATCAAATCAAAGGAAATTGACCCGGTGTTATGCTTTAGTTAGAGCATGCATTGTTAATGGTTCTTACCTGGCATCAATCTTGATCAATCAGTGGCGTAGGAAGGGGGTGCGGTGGGTGTAGGCCGCCCCAGGTGTCATCATTGAGGGAGGTGACAAAATGGCAAAAATATGTGTTTTAAACACATGTTTTTGCCATTTTGTCACCCCCCTCAGTGATGACACTTGTCACCACCGGCTTGACAAAATGGCAAAAATATGTGTTTTAAACACATTTTTGCCATTTTGTCAAGCCGGGGGTGACCAGAACTTTTCTGCACCAGTTACCACCTGACCTTGCTACGCCACTGTGACCAATGAAGATATTAATTAAAGTTTAAATATACTTGGTGTGTTTAATTAACCTTTTATTTCGTGGCTTGCCTGGAACCAATGTCCTTGGCCAATAAAAGCATTTTTGGCATTTGGAACTGTAAGTTACTCAAATGTTATCAATTAGCCAGTGTTCTTTCCCTTCCCCACATTAACTTAAAGTAAATAAAAGTAGTTATGAGATCCCAGATGTCCAATGTAGGCCCTTGTCAGATCTTCAGTACAGCCACATTTAAATACTGTGGCTCTAAGTAGGAGTATTTACACAGTGAATTGTTACTGGGCCTTGATTTTGCACCTGTACCCAGCATTGGTTAATTGTGCAGGCAGCATTGTGAATTATAATAAAATTATTAAGGCTTTGGCCTCCCGGCGCTGTAGAATCTATTTGAACATGGACCAAAAATACACAGGAACCATATATATTTGTGACTTTATTGAAGGTGCACATTTCCGGACGAATTGAATGATCGCATTTATGGTTTATGTCCTGTTAAATCGTTACAGTCACATACCACAATTTATGGACAGGCCCCAGCATATATCGGGGATCGCCTGATGCGTCACACTCCTGCTCGGGCTCTCCGTTCCTCTGCTGCCTGCCAGCTGGTTGTCCCACGGTTCAACTCGGCCCGCAAGGGTGGGATAGCTTTTTCCACGTTGATCCCACAGTTTTGGAACAATCTTCCCAGAAACTTGCGTAAAGAACCGAATCTCCTTCTTTTTAGGAAAAAACTTAAAACCATCTTGTTTTTGGAGGCATTGACCACAATTTAAGTCTGCCCTTTCCAGCTCAAATGCACTGCCTGTTGTAATTTTCTCCTCTAGAAGCGCGAAGAGACCTGATGGTGAACCTGCGCTATAAAAGAAATAACTAACATAACATAACATAACAATTGCTAATGTTTCCCTTTAGCACGTCACATCTGCCTACGTCATGCATACTATTTAATGCTGGTAGGCCAGTGAACCAGCGCCGCTAAGATTTTTCTTAGGGCACAGTTCATTCTATACATGCCAGATGCTGGTCCAACCATAGGCATCCGTCAAAATGTTCTCATTTGAAAATCCAGGGACCCAACATTCTGTCCTCCTCCCATTATTAAATCTAATAAATGTGTGGTTTCAGCTATTTATAGTTTGCAATATTTTCTGCTATGAAACAGGCTTTTATCTATGACAGTGAGGTGCAACTTAGTTTGGAGAGTTTGTTGAACCGTGTTTCCTTTGGCAGCACATTAACCCCGCTTATTTCAAGGTAGTCTCCCTGTCCTAAATTCTCTCTGGGATCGCACATAGGGCGAGTGAGGGACTTTATTGGATGTGTATGCATAGTCTCACACTCTTGTAGATGTGCTGCTAACGCAACCTGAAGTTGTATTTTAAACAAACGTAAATCAGACCGGTTGTTTAAAGACTTTGTAAGATTTCAGAGCATCGCAACTTCCATCAGGAAGTGAACAAAACCAAACAAAGGTGTCTGGCCTGACGCATTAATGCCCAGCCTTGAGCGTGAATTCGTTCTGCGCCCTTGTGTTTATTTAACCTGCATCTGCAGAATCTCTTTGGATTTATAATGGTTTCCTGCGAACGCTCCACTTCAACCTTGCGTCCTTGCTGTCCAGTGAAATGGGGATCTAATCTTCTTGTTTGACTTTTAAAAATACAGATGTCCCCTTTGAGGACAACGATAGTTTGTAGTCGATCTTCCTGCTCAAAACAGAGTGGGTAGATGTTTTCCCACGCCTTTACCTCGCCAAGACAGCCCTGTGTTCCAGCACATCTGTGCAATAAAATATTATAAAATATACATCGTTTCAGCAGGTTCCCATAAAGCTACTATTTAACAGGCCCTACTCTGCTGTCTCCATAAGTGAACTAATAATGTGGGAAGCTTTACTCAGGTGATAAATTGATCAAGGTATATAGAACCATGTGCGCAAACCCAGTTAGTTCAGCGTTTGCCCCGTGCCTGCTTTCACATATAGTGGATTCTTGCAAAGGTTTGTTCCATCCTTTGGCCCACCTGTCACGTCTATTGCAAACAATGTCTTCCTTGACTGCTCATCATCTTGGGGTTTAAGTACCACGCAAGCTGATCGATCATTCTTCATCTTGGAAAGCATAGCAAACCTCATTTTTGAAGTGCAGCTGTCAGCATTGCTGCTGAATACGTCAGAGACTGATTGACATACCAGTGCACAATGGACCTATTACATCATATCACAAATAAGATGAAGACACCTTTTGACTGCTCTGATGACTAGGGGCCTGTTCGGGGCCTTGCAGTCTATGCAGTGCTTGTCTAAAAACTCAAATATTCCCGTGTAACCTTCCCAGTTTTTAATAAATTGCTAGAATATGTAGAACCTGCTACAGTACTTCCTTCTTCAATTTCAAAACGAAATACTTCTCATATACTGCACCTACATATTCTCCCTAATTTCAATTCATGTGCCCAGTTTTCCATTTCACAGTGTTAATTCTGACCTATTTCCTTCACCTGTGCCTGCTGATCACCTACACAGTATTATTTATCCGTAATGCACTGCCCCGTTGCCATCCACTGATTGTTAGGACACCATAATATTCTGTTATGTTCTTCTAAATGGCTGGTTTCAGCCCCTATTTATGCTTATTTGTTGGTTATTTAAATCTGCTGGTAAAAAGCATCCCTTGATGCTGCCAGTAGCTCTCTTTGCCTTGGTTTCTGCATTGCTCACAATTGTCCAGAGGGGCTGTAATGTTGCAAAACATCAAAGGGTTGGTTTCTCAAAATAGTTTGCTTAAGAGCCTCTTGATCAACTTTGTCTAATGCTTCACTTGTCCTTGACGCTATTAAAGACAGCCCTTCCCAGCTAATGCTGGTGCTGTGATTTTCCATATCAAGTAGATGATTATGTGTATGAGTGTCCTTGGGTGATCTTTTCTTGTATTCCTCTTGCAGTATAGTACTTATGAGCAATGGCTCTCCTGATGTGTTTACATGATAATTATCCTAGTTTACACTTAAATGTTAAGTTTGCCAACATTCACAGTTGGAGTGCTGTATAGTGAGTTGGTGCTTAATATGATGTACAGTCTGCCTAGGTGGAACTTTTCATTACTGTTAAAAGATGTTCTATCATTTGTCGCCTCATTTTGTTCTAATTTAAAAAGGCTAATAAGACAAAAAGGCAGCCGCCATTCTCTTTGAACAGCAAGGGCACATTAAATAAATAGATCTCGGTTCTCTTTCCTGCTTCTATTACCAATTTTTAGCTGTTCAGAAAGTTGAAGATCCCAGATTTCTGCTTTCCATTTAAATAACAATTTCTTAATACTCTGAACCCTGCCAGTGAGGGCAGCCTCGACATGTCCTCCTCTAAGCCACACATTTATCTATCAAGCCTCCCATTTTTGTAACGGGTTGCCCTGATCACAATGGTCAGTTGTGGTTATCACACCAATGATTTTCAAGTGACTAAAGTTCACATTTTTTTAATTAAAAGTTGGCAATACTCAAGGAAAAATTTCTCTATTTCACAGTAAAATCCAGACGTCATAAAAAACTCGATTTGTAAGTGAAGTGAAACAAACACATCAGTTTACATTCCACGTTCTGGAAAAGCCGCTACTAAGGAACTTTCAGTGGACTTGATTTCAGGTGGGAGTAAATCAGTTAGGAATACATTTTAAAATGTAGGTGCTGTTCTTGATCACCCCTCTGTGCAGTGTGAATAAATGTTCCAGAATTAAGGATGGCAGGTACTAAACAAATTACTTGCAGTTCTTCAAAGGGAGAATGGCCTACTCACACTTGGAGAACAATCTCTCTGGAAGCCAGTGATGATAACAGAAGTCTTTGTAGATTACAGTGAATCTGCTAGTGCATATTGAAGTTCTTGTGGGAGAATGCTTGAGTCTGACCCACATAAAGCATTGGAAATTACCCTTCCTAGTGTAGGAGACATAGCTGTTCTCAATTCTACACTCATTAGTTAATCACTTCTCATACTGACTTTGAGTCAAGCTAGGTGCAGTCATTTCTCTCTGTCCGGCATTTGCTCTTTCCTCTTGTATATAATTTAATTATTCGGAGTGATAGTTGCTTTTAACGAGGCTTGTTCTAACAACGGGGTGCGAATATTACTGTTAAACAATGATGAAAATATAGCATAAAATTAAATACTGTGTTCTTTAACATTCATGCCCCAACCTTTGGCTCAAGACCCACCTCTCATTTCTTTTCAAGTTTAGAGTGTAATTTATATGCTCATGTATTCACCTCTTCCCATATTACTTTTTCTTTGATTTTGCACTGACCACATATATTGTGACCCGTATGTTCACTATGTACTAGAAATTGTATTTATATCCCTCTAGTATTGGAAGTAAAACCTTGAGGTTTTTGTTTTTGGGGGGTTTCTGGTAATCTCATTGACACTATATTATAAGTGGCAACCACATTCTGCTAAACGTGATATTTCCTACACTCAGTAATTCCTATTTAACCAAGTAATGTCTTTTTTGTCCGAGTTTATAATCTCTATACCTATTGGAGCGGGTATTCAGCGAATGTACATCAAAAGAAAAAAATTATGATAGCAGTCTTTCACTAAATGCAACCCTTTAAAAAATCAATCTGTTTTTCTTTCAGGTCCCACTTTAATAATTACAGAATATTGCTGCTATGGAGATCTTTTGAATTATCTACGGAGAAAGCGGGATTCATTTATTTGTCCAAAGCTTGAAGACCATGTTGAAATTGCACTTTACAAGAATCTTCTAAGTCCAAAGGACCTTTTGTGGTAGGTCCCCCCCTCCCAAAAAAATATCACAAAACGTTTAAATCTAGAAAATTGAATATTGTAGGGTAGGTGATCTCGATGCAGAGAGATGTAGATGACTTGCAAGTTAGTTGTTATTTAGGTGTTGCATGCATCTTCCACATTAACAGTATTTGCAGATTTAAAAAAGATTAGCAATCATGAATGGGGTGAATGTATGTTCTGCATTCTGTCCATCAATTGTTTTTTTTGATTTGTCACCCCGAGTGGGCCGGTTATGCCCAGACATGGGTCCCGTTCTCTCCATGCCACTGGAGTCAAGCTATCCTGGCCGATGAGGGCTGAAAGCCCGAAACCGGTCCTAGGATACTTATTTCCAGTCCAAGGAGGACCTGGCCTGGCAGTTCGGGCTGGACTGTTCCCATTGGGCGCAGGCTCACGACTGATTTGCATATGGCTGGGTCCAAATTGGAATGGCATGTTGAGCAAAAAAAATAAATACATTAGGCCCAGATCTCTGTACTGGGGTGAATGTATGACATTGTTCTGCATTCTATCCATCAATTGTTCTTTTTTCTTTTTGAAATCTATGGCGAAATCTATGGCAGCAGTACCCCAACAAGTTTTTTTACAAAGTCCTCTTTTAATCATGATGACGATTTTAGATTGCCAGAGTCTCTCAAGGATTTTATCCAACCACAGTAGGGGTGATCTGGATGTGAATTAATGTCCCTCAACATTTGTTGTGGCCATTTTCAAATTATAGGCTGGTAGAGACAGCAGTAATTTCTGTAGTGTAGGTCACTAACCCGTACTCTAAGAACAAGGTTTTCCCCTTCAAATTAAGTAAATCGTCCTGGATATTTTTAATCCGAATACTAGTAGTGGGTGGTAGGTAGTCCACATTGGCATCTGGTGGATTCGTGTTTCTCCATACTTGTATGACTAGTTGATCAGGGCTTAAACCTTTGCCTGTAGTTATACAATCTAATACAGGCAGTGCTACACCTGGATGTAGTGTACTGTTTGTAGTTGCCTTGTATTAGTGAATGCATACTTGTAAGAAATGTTTCTCTCATGCCTATCTAATGATGAATTTTCTTTCTCCCACTACCTACCTGGTATCTAGGCCTATTCTTACTGCTATTGGGGCTTTTAGAAAATCTTTGCTCAAACTTTTTCTTTGCGCAGTAAAGTATTCTAAAACCATCATTATGGCCTTCTGTGCCTGCTTAACCCTGTAACAGTACACAACTTTAGTGCTGTATCTAAAATTTAAAAAAAGCATCCAGTTCAGTTAAACCGAGAACATTATTGTAGTAGAGTAAACAACTGTATTAGCCTCACCCCACACATCTCCTGTTATGTTTAAAAGACAAAAAGGACCATCTGGCAGACTTTTTATTTAACATATAAGATGCTGGAGTTGGTTATAGCTGGATAAAGAATGATGGAGAGTAACATAATTTTTCAAGGATGTCTTGTAAGTAACTCATGTTTATTTTTAAACAGCAACTTGAACAGTGAATATATGGATATGAAACCGGGGGTTCCTTATGTTGTCCCGCCCAAGCAAGAAAAAAGAAGATTTGGAAGGCCCAGTAAGTGTTTGTGTATTAAATCATTGATCATAAAAACCAACATCTACTGTATTTACAAAATTTAGTCAAGGTAGATTTTGTTTTCCAAATGAACATTGTGAAAAGAGAACTTGTATGTGGATACTGAGGTTTAGTGGTATTGCACCTTCCCTTATGATTGATGTGAATTAGCAACTCACATAACTCCTGCTATCCATTGTTCAAAATCAGATGTAAAATAGTTCTCTTGTATAAAAGTGAAAACACAATGTTTTGAACTCCAGCCGCTTCATTCTCGAAGACCATTGGTCCATTAGAGTTGGTTGTGTGACTTTAAAATTTTCCAGTACAACCAGTATGCATGTTACAGATATTTAAGCTTTTTAAAGCACCCTACCTGCCTTCTCAGTACTTCCACTAACTTAACCTGATCTACAGATTTAACCAAAAATGTGGTGTGAATTGTAAGGAGAGGTGTGAACTGTAATTCTGAATGCTTATTGACCTGCAGCACCCATAAAGATATTTTTCGAGTGTTACAAATAATGTGATGCAATATTTCATTGACCAATCTTGGTGTGGAATCTAATTAATGTTATTGAACATGAAAATGGACCGACAAGAAATACCATACATAGGCAAATCCTGTGAGTGAATATTAGCCGTTACTATCTAACCCACAAATATGTTCTGCAATTTATAACTAGGTAACTAAATATTACAGAATTGGCTTAGAGATCAGCACAAGAAATGTAAAGCTAGCCTTGCTACCCAGAGTTTATCAAAGAAAGGTGCTGCACGGCAGACAGATAGAGAAATATGCTGTCTGGGTAGTTGGAGAGAGAGACTATATTACAAGGAAAAGTAACTTCGAGGTATATCTACCATTTGGTTTGTGGTCCTATATAAATTGCCTTGAGCTTGTGCTTACACAGCCTTATATCTGTCAAAACAAGAACACAGTTTTCTAAGATTCAATATGTCAAGGGCACACCTGTTTCTGGAATACGCTTGACAGATATACATGCAGGATAAGATTGACTGAAATTTAAATTTCAAAACTGGACTGAAGAATGCTCGTTTGTGAATTGTTATGATTGCACATATGTGTTCATAAAGCAGACCACCATCGTCACAGCTGCTACTGAACTCTCTGCCTTAAATCTCTATAAAACAGGTTAATCTGTGTCCTATGACTCCGTTTCCCCAGTCCCTGGTCTATCTGCACCTTCAAGGGTGAACACACAGGCACTACTTTATTTAGTAACTCTGTAAGGCATAATTGTAATGATTTCTCTATATTGCTGCAGCTGGAGCCTTCCTCCTGATCCATTCTACTGATGTCCAACCTTTTTGGAACAGTCAGACGTAGAGGTGGAGTCAGGGTGTCTCAGTAGCATACAGTGACAACAAGTATATATTACTTCCCGTAATCCAATAATAGATATATCAAACTCCTTAGGCTAAAGTATTTCCCTTAGCTATCAAACTTGAAATTATATTGAAAAATCCCTTAATTGCTACAGTTCGCTACTCAGTGAAAAATACATTTTTAATGTACACTGTTTTAAATTATGTAAGCTCTTCCATTTAACTTTGAATGTAAACAACCATAAAATTGACCGGACTTGAGTGCACAACTCGAAGTTTGCTATGAAAACACCAACCTGCACAGCACAGTGCAAACCATATTGTGGTGCTTCCTGTGACATCTGTTGCAGCACATATTCTGCTTAAGTATCTCTTAACATATGTTTTCCCTCAAAAGCACTGAGTTATAGCTGTACGGGTTTGAGAAAGTACTGTAGTATATAATGAAACAAATGGAACTCAGTAAAATAATGATTTTGTTCTTGGCGCAATAAAAAAGTAACATTTTTTTCTTTGTTTGATAGGCTCATACATTGATCGAAATATTAACATCTCTGTCCCCGAGGAAGATGATTTGGCTATAGACATTGAGGACCTGTTAAGTTTTTCGTATCAAGTTGCCAAGGGAATGAGCTTTCTCGCTTCTAAAAATGTAAGTGTTTCTCAATCATGGAGTGTTAGAAAATAAATGAATGTTCTACACAACCGTGGGCACTCTCTAAGATTAATTGAAGTTGCATGTAATCAGGGGAGCAATGATGCAATGAAGCAAGCATTGACTGTTCACACAACTAACTGCCAACCCTTAGACTCCTACCCCTCAACCACACAAGGATATCTCACTGCATACCTCACACATTCTACAGTCTAATATGATCATACACTTCCCACAGAGTGACTAGCAGAAATGGCTTGTGAGATAAAAATTATCAAATGCTCTTTTTGTTCTCCAGTTTGGCTAGTACCCATGCAAAATGATTAGAGTAAGAATTGGACTCTTAGAACAGACACATTTATGGTTTACTAAAATATTGTCTCTGCGTTGATGTTTTGCCAGAAATGTATTCTCTGGTGGATATAAATGCAGTTATTTTTTTATGATCATTGGTTTGCATTTTTAACAGTTTGATCGTATTTCTCACTGTCTCTGAAAAACATCAACAGTTTGTGACCCTGATCAGAAATATGCTATTAGCAAAATAAACCCCTTCCTATCATAGTTGTGCCTTTTGTAGAGAACCTGCAATTTGCCAGAGAATTAATTAATTATTGAATTTGAACTGTGGAAGGGATGTTGCTGAATCTCTTGAAAGAAGGTCTGTAAGTGTATTTTTATACACACACCAACTGGATTGAACTACAGAAGAGGCATTGCTCCATCTCTTGAAAATATAATGCTTTAGGTGTGTTTAATCAAAAAACAACACTATAGAGTAGTCTTGATCCTGACTCAAATGTAATGTATAAATTGTGCTAGATGAATAACTTTGCTCATACCTACTTTTTCCTGAGGTAAAATATGGAGTCAAACAAGAAAGAGGGCAAACCTATTTAAAATCCATTCTCGATCGGTACCACTATGTTGAGAGTAACTTCAGAGTCTAGATCAATACAAATATAAACTCAAACATTTTGCATTATACCCTTGAGTTCAGTCTTAGACCAACATAGCTCCAAGAAAAATATACAGAAGACAAATCTAGGACACTCTCGATGCAGGAGATGGGTCATAATTGTTTATCAGCAAGTTGTACATTTTCCTACCTCCATTAAGTCTTAAAAATAACTTATTTATCAGATTTGGGGTAGTAGACAGCAGCACTAAGTATGGACTCTGTATCATGGATATTCACAAAATGCACATGGGAATAGAAAAACTCCCAGTTATACATAGTGAACACAACTATGGGGTTTTTGCGCACACAAAAAATTCAAGCAGTCAATAGAAATTTTCCAATGGTCAACAGTAAATGCCTACCTGTTATCAATACTTTTATAGTTCCTTTCCTAAACCAAGCACTTGTTTGTACTTAACTATAAAAGGACAGTGTTCCTTGTCTGCTACAGAAAAACAAGTTTTGGCAAAACCAGTATGACTTGCATTAATATTGTAACATTTGCACACATGAAAGTCCTGACTTGGAGGTAATGGTGGTAATAAAAACAAAAAGCTGGTTTAGTGAAAAAATAACAAATATTTTTTTCATATAGAATACATAAATGGCATAAATAATTGAACGTGTAGTGATTGAATGTACTTTTTAGCTGTAAATTTGCCCATCAAGCCTTGCAGTAGAATGATGTGAGAGTGAAATTCCTCTGGGACAGAGCCAAAGTGTCTCCTCTATGTGTATTTTAAACTATTGGAAACAATATGTCATGCAGAAAGCTTCCTGAGCAACACTTCATCACTACCTTCTGACCCCGAGCAATAATGACCATAAAGAATTTGGTGATGCTGCTTGGACTGGTGTTTCCAAGTGAGACTTCTGTTGCAGGACAAATAGAAAGTTATGCCTCTGATTGCTTGGAGGAATTGACAAGGTTCTCACCAAGTAGCCTTCTCTCTGAACTAACATTAGGTAAAGTCCCATCTAAGGAGGTAATGTGCTATAAAGTAGAAGAAACGGTGCAGATCATTAACTTTTTCCATTGTAGATAAAAAAAAATCATATTGGGCAAAGACCGATATAATTGCCCTGTGCGCTCAAAATTCTAGAGGGAAAAACAAATGGAAACTATCCTTAGTTGGCAAGTGAATTGAATTGAATTGAATAAAAACTTGTAATGCGCGACTTTGCCAAAAGGCATCAAGGCGCCTATAAAAAAGATCATAAAAGGCAATCCGATGACTAAGGATAAGCTTTGACAAAAAGCCAGGTCTTCAAGAACTTTTTTAAATCAAGAACTTTTTAAAAGTATTATTTATAGATAAGGGAATACCTCACTGCAACCAGTTTGTGAGAACAGGACCCTCCAAATTACTAGCACCTCTTATCCATGAATTCCACAGGATGTATCCACACGTGAAATCACCTTCAATAAGGTAGAGGGCAGAGTATAATTTAGTTTTTGCTCCCTTTCTGTTTTCGCTGCAAATTATTCAAGTACAAGAATCAATTCTAATGTGAAATGGACCAGTAGAAATAGTAACTTTATATGTTGTTCTTTAAAATCATAAAAGGGTTTGCAGTTGATAAATCCCATAACTTGTAAGTGAATTGTTTTCGATTAATTATAAATCCTCTATACAAAGTCCATTTGTTTGGTGTTGAAATATCCTATAAGCCGCCCACTTGGAATTCTGTCCTCAAATTGCAGATTTTACAGAATAAATTTGACAAGCTTGTCGCATCCTCTTGCTCTTGACTGCTCTATTACTCTTTCTCTCTCCCTCTCTTGACTCCCCCCACCCTCTCAACCCCCTATTTTAATTTCTTCCTCTTCCCCAATATCCCTCTCGGAGTGTATCTTTAGACTGTTAATCAGATGTGCAGCAAAGAATATTGACCTTTGTTTACTGAAATTCCTCTCAGTATTTTTAAAGGCACAAGACTGTTTTTCATCTCACCAATAGTTCTAACCACAGAGTTATTCAAAATTATTATCTTGCTGGTTTCTTTAATGAATTTGCAGATGGCCAATCTTTCTTCTTGTGCATTGGGTTCTAAGGACTGTACAGTATATGCCACCTCCTATAGCAATGTACAATGTCTGCAAGGTAATTGCCCCCCCAATGAAGGCAGTTCCCCTACACTTTGCGCCCATTTTTGACGGGAACCAAAATCAAATTTTATACGGCTGATTTCAAACCTGTTGTCAGTAGCGATGAAACCGTACTTTTTTTTTTAACACTTGCAACTAATGAACGTTTGTTTTTGCCAGCTAATGCCAATAAAACAGTAACACACTGTGTTTTCCTCTACTCTTATGGTTACTCTAAATTCAGATTATTCTCTTCCTTAGTGCATTCATCGTGACCTGGCGGCTAGAAACATCCTTCTCACTCGTGGTCGCATTACAAAGATCTGTGATTTTGGGCTTGCGAGGGATATTAAGAGTGACTCAAATTACGTGGTTAAGGGCAATGTGAGTATATTATTGCAGCTATTCATTGTGCACATTGCTAAATGCGTACTAGTATCTGTTTTAGGTCGAGCCTAGCGGCAGCGCGCATGAACTGCTCGCTCTGTGAGGCATGCTGTAGTAGAGTATGCGGTGGAAGCCTCGCCTACACTCCTCCCATATTCTTAATTGGCTGGTGTCATTGTACTTAGTAAATGCTGGCTTCCAATGCATTATGAGGCTTGTTAGTCCCTCCTTGTTACTGCCTTGTCGCCATTTGTTACCGCCCATAAGGACTGGACATTTTACTTGGCACATTACATGGGCTGCTTTATCTTGTGAGTGCTGGACTGTTCCCATGAGGCACAGGGTCAGGCTGATTTGCATATGGCCTTGTCTGAACAGAGGTGGCGGAGTGAGCTAAAGAATGATGATGGATTAAACCGAGAACAGTTGACTGGGGGTGAGTGCTTGCAATGTTCAACACTCCGTCCATCATCCCCTTTGGTTTTGCTTTATCTTGTGAGTGAGCACTATTTTTGTTATTGACACTGATGGGGACAATGGCGGCTGCTTTATTTTGTTGTATTTGCATGTTGAGTGTGGCGCCTACTTCAGGGCGCTCTGTTTATTTATTTATTTTAATTTAATACCAAGCACGGCGTCCACTTCAGGGACACCGCGCTTGGTTTCATAATTTTTTTATTAACTTTACTAATGATTGTGGCCCCCGATTCAGGGACACCGGGCTCTTTCTTCTTCTTTTTTTTTTTTACTTTCATGAGTGCGGCGCCCGCTTCACGGCACCGCGCTCTGCAATACAATAAGTGTTGCTTTTGGTATTGTAAATGACAATACTTTTTAATTTTTTCTAAAAGGCATTGCCATTTACAATGCCAATAGCTCCAAAAATCGCATTTGTTAGACCTATTGCATTGTAAATGCTTGTTTGTAATTGCAGCTAGTAGTTTATCAAAATACTATTTGTCATCGTGTCTCCTAATTTAAAAAAAAGATATATATATATATATATATATTTATTTTCTCTTTTTTGAAGGCACGACTTCCTGTAAAGTGGATGGCTCCCGAGAGCATTTTCAACTGTGTGTACACTTTTGAGAGCGATGTCTGGTCCTATGGAATACTTCTCTGGGAAATATTTTCTTTAGGTAATAAATTTGCACCTTAAATATTTTATGACTATAGGCATTGGCTAAATAGGAAAAAGTCTCACATTCTATGCAACATCTTCTTTTCTTGATTTGTTTTGTTTGTGAATACGGATTGTTAAACGGCATTTAATTCTTCAACAATTTCTGTGCAGGAAGCAGCCCATACCCCCGGATTCCAGTTGATTCAAAGTTCTACAAAATGATAAAGGATGGATACAGAATGCTAAGCCCGGACTGTGCACCATCTGAAATGTAAGTGAGCAATACAGGCACACAGTAGTAGTACAAGGGACAAGGCCTTACTATGAACCCAAAGCAACCCTGGCAAAGCTTGTCAGACCAACCCCTGTATGGTGCATAGCAAGTGAGCGGAGCGAATGAGTCTGACCACTACAATGGGGGTTTGTGGGGGTTCTCGCCACAAGAAAATCTGGTTACAAATGGAAAAATGATGCATTCTACAACACATCTTTAATTAAATATTCAATTGAATTAGCTTTTAAAGCATAGAAAATGGTGACCTTACAGAGCAATCTTTGTTGGGGCTTTTCAATGATTCACTCACTATCACCCTCCAACAGTGCCTCATCTCTCCATAGCCCTTCTCTCACATGTATTTCTTTTGTTTTATAGCACCTCTCATATCAGTGTAAGGTTTCAGAGCACTTTACATCACACATACAGAGACAAGGAATCATACATAAATCAGTCTATAGAAAATGTTACATAATACAAAGGTGACTACAAGGTGAATGATTCGCATGTTGCCAATACTGTTAGGTATTTTTTAAGAGTTCTTGGTATGGAGAAGCACAAACTCAGGATTCAAAACGTAACACAGTGGTTAGGGTTAGCTTTACTAATAAGAAATTATTTCTACCAAAACAAACCAATTTTAGCAACATTAGGATAACGAAAGACTGGGACAAAATCATAACCGTCTAATCTGTACCATGCAGTTTGCATGCAACTCTTTGATGGCATTTCACAAAATCATCTCTGTGACAAAATCAGTAACCCACTGAGCTATGCCCATAAAATGCTGCTCTGTAACCTGCATTCTACTCGTTCTTTGCAGCAAGTATATTAGCCCTCTGCGCGATCTTAGAAGAGTCAAAACTATCACCAGACAAAACTCTGATCTCTCTTTAGGTGCATTAATCACCAGAGTTATCTTAACACTTTTATTGTTCCCTTACAACTGCTGAATATACAAGGAACACTGCAGCAGTTGCTTTTAAAAGTGATGCACTGCTGCAAAGCCGCTCCCCCCCACTCTTCCAGCCTCCCGGGAAAACGCCCTATGCCCGGCGCAGCCTTGACAAGGGTGAACGTCTATAACAAGTGACTCCATATTGTCAGTCCACCAATTTCAAGATCAACACACTTTTAGATATTTTTTCCTGATAAGCTAGCACATGAAAGCGCTCCACAAGTGTGACTTTTCCAGGCTAGTAATCACAAACTTTATTTTTCTGCAGCGCAAAATTGATGTAAATGTGAACATTCTGATCAATATGGTAATGGCAACACAATTCTGCAACAGCATGCAGCCTGCTACGACAAGGATTACAGTTTTTTTTACCTGAAATTAATGGCCAAACAGAGGAAGATTACTTAAGGGCTTTTGACTGGTTTCAGTTTCTCCATCTATATTTTATAACGGCCATTGTGCTTAAAGGCAATTATTAGATCATCAGCTGATCTCCTGACAAGAATGCATTATCTGTTTTCAAAAAGTTCAAAAGTGAATACAGCACTATAGATGTAGAAAAGCCCATCTTCCAAAGAAAGATATACACGAACACACACACACAACTGTGTATTTTATATTTATTTAGTTCAGATGTTTTTTCTGTAGCTACGCCAGTAGATCTTTTTGGGGAGTGCGAGGGGGTATTAAAATGGTAAAAGTCGCTTGTTTTTATTTCTCCCTCTTTTTGCTCCCTGCTTTATGGATCTGCATGAAAGACAGGCCGAGCCCAAATCTGATGAGCTTTTTACCTTTAAACTTTCAAGCAGATTCACCAAGCAGCAACAAAGTTGTGTGAAACAAAGCATGCATTTTAATTGAAAAGTCAGATCTAACAATAAGTACAGAGGTGCTATTTCCACCTCTGTATCATATATATTTGGAGCCGTGGGTAATTTAAACAACCCTCTTTTTTAACTTGGCTCATGAAATTAAACCTTATAAACCTTGATAGAACATTGAACTGTTAAATAACCTATTAATATTTATGAAGCTTTGCATAGGAAATTAAGTGTGTTTATGCTTTTGTATACAGGTATCAGATTATGAAAAGCTGTTGGGATGCCAATCCTGTAAAGAGACCAACCTTCCAACAGATTGTTCAGCTGGTTGAGCAACAACTTTCCAACAGCACTGTAAGTAAGATATATGTGACTAAGTACACCTCTGCACTTGCAGTGTCTGTTCCTAAAATGCTACCATCACTTGCCTTTATCTAATTAGCTATAAAAATTTGCTGTCTGGTTTTCATAGAATAACATCCCAAAAACTTAGCAATACAATCAAGATATTGCTTCATCATAGAGTGGGGAAGGCAAATGTAGTTTGGGAGGCCTCAAAACAGTCTGAAGACCCCAATTGTGAGAACTGAGATGTTTCATCTCTGATGTATTGGAGTCTCTGTACTGCGGCCCTTCAGACTGAGGACCAAGAACACGTGTTACTACTTTACTCAGGGTACTGAGGCATAGCCGTCCAAGGCTGACCTGATAAAGTATTGTGTGCTGGAAACTCAGCAATGTGCAGAACACATTTGAATAGCAAAAAATACTACTCGCAAAATGAGAAACATTTAGATAATTGCTGGTGGAATTGCAGTGTACAACTCCTGTTAGAAGGGCCCTCGAGTAATAAGCAAAATGGAGATCATGTACCGCGAAGAAAAGTCACAAGTTACCATTATCACAATGTACATAATGACAACTTGCACACCGATATGTCCTACCCCTTAAATTTGCAACCAATCAGTATATGCCTATTCCAGACTTGAAAGGATACTCTCTAACAATGAGGAATGCCTAACAGCTTTGTTAAAGGTGTATTTACACTTCAAACAATGGGCCTACACCTTTTGCCCACCTATGATGCATGATTAAACAGAAGCATGTTGGCTTTATCACAACAAATAGCATTTATTTTTCACCATAAAATAAGCCAAACCTATTGGTTTTAGCAGAGTTTTTTAACGATAAGTAGGCCTTTCTTTTACACCAGGTGCATAAGAACTTGTCATTGCCCCGCAGCACCTGGGGATCTCTCACACCCAGGAGCTTTAGTAAAGCTAGGCCATATTAAGTGGATTAAAAGCGGTGCCCTTCTGCCCCCAGGTATCTAGTCTCCTTCATGGGAAACCTACGGTATAAGATTCCTCCCTACACAAGTTGGACTTGCTAGATAGAGCAGGTATTCCTTTGGGAGTAACTTAATAAAATATGGACATTTCTGCCCTTGCAGGGGCTTATGGGTCCCACACAGAGGTGGCCCCTCCGCAATGGCAGATGAGCGTTGCCCCTCTGGCTCAAAGCCAGCAGCAAAAAAATAAAACAAAATTTCAGTATTGTTTTATTTTTAAGTCGCTGGCTCAGCCAGCGTGTACAGGGAGGGGTGGGGCAGGGCTGAGGCATGGGCAGGGGGGGGGGGGAGGAGTGCTATGTGCACTCCCTAAGTGCTCATGTTTGTTTGGCCGGCCATCTCAGGCCGACCAAAACACACATGCGCACTTAGGTTTCTCTAACTCGGCTGTACTGAACAGTCAGGTTAGGGAAACCTCACAGACTCCCTGAGCGGACCATCTTTCCAGCCTGCTCAGGCCAATCCCCGCACTGCTGTGAACCATGGGGATTGAACAGGGAGTCGGTGATGTGGTCATAGTGTGTCTGCTGGGACAAAAGTCCCAGCATCGAGGCGCGACGAGGGAGGTGGCGGGCAACAGGTAAGCGTAACTTTTTATTGCTGTGTTAAGTCTTTATTTTCGACCATACTGATCAAAAAAGGTGTCAGCGTCTATAATATCTTTAAATGCCAAAGCATAATGTGCCAATTCCGGGGTGGACCAGATTCTTCTCCAATAAGCCAATGGTCTAAACCTGGCTACCTCAGCCAAGGAGTTACACCCCAGATCAAATTATAAAGAGTGGTGTACTTTGGGGAAGACCCCTCAGACCTCTAAGGAATATTTTTTGGGCCTGGGCTATTGGGTACAGATTTTCGAATCTCCAGAGTTCCGCCCCATACAAAATGGAAGCCATAACCTTGGTATTATATATCTTAAGCGCAGGTTCAACCGGTTTGGTCTGGGAGAGCCTAAATTCTTTCAAAATCGCCCCTGCAAGCTGGGAATGCTTAAGCGCCATAATTTCTATTTGAGGTTTCCAATCTAGTTACGGCTTATAGTTCTTCCAAGGTAAGTAAATAAATCTGTTTGTTCCAGTGGCTCCATATTCATAACAACCCTAGACTGAATAACTTTACGTTTATGCAGGGCCATAAATTTAGTTTTATCCACGTTTACCACTAGTTCGTGATCTTTGCAAAATGACTCAAAACAAGTCAATGCTCGCTGCAACCCTACTTGTGTTTTTGATAAGATTAGGGTGTCATCGGGAAACATAAGTATTGGCGCCTTTTTGCCTGCTACAGAGGGGGCATCCGTAGAACACTCTAAAAAATAATTAATCACGCCATTGATAAACAATGAAAACAAGGTAGGGGCCAAGACACACCGTTGACGTACACCTTTGTGGATTGGAACTTTGGTGGTAATATTCCCTTGGGAGCCCCAACGAACCTGCGCAAAATTGGATTTGTGTAGTTTAACTACAAGCTGTAAGAGCTCTGGGGGTAACCCTAGGTCTCTCAATACTGCCCAAAGCTTGTTTCTCTGGACCGTATCGAAAGCTGCTTTGAGGTCTACAAACTTTGGCATAAATCGTTCCACCTTCCAATAGTACAACACACCAATAGATTGAAAGAAAATAAAACACTTGATCGATTGTACTTAAAAGGGCCCTAAAACCTGCTTGGAAGGGAGATAATATATTGTTCTCTGCTACCCAAATCTGGATTCTATTCAAGACCATTCTAGCCATAATCTTTTGGGTAGAATCAATTAGGCTGATTTGCCTGTAGTTGTTTGGGCTAGAACGGTCCCCCTTCTTATAAATAGGTACAATTTCAGCTCCTCTCCAGGAGTCGGGAATGGGTGCACCTCTAGCAATAGAATTGGCAAGAATAAAAATATACTTAAGCCAATTATCCTGACCAGATAAAAATAAGTCAGCCGGGAGACAATCCGGATCAACGGCCCTGCCCTTTGGTGCAGAGTTCAGAGCGGATTCAACTTCCCTTAAAGAAAACTTTTTATTTTTATTGTAAACACTCCCTCCTTCCCCGTGCCCCCTCCTGTGCTTTCTGTCCCCGTGCTTTGTCCCCTGCACTCTGCCACGCTCCTTTCCCAATGCCTCTCCCCTCGCCTCTCCTCTTTTTGTATGTGGCGACCACCACTGGTCCCACATCTCTTTCTGCAGCGGCCCTTTGCAGTTTGCTCTTCTTTTTGTTGCAACCATGACCTTGTTAATCATAAAACAGGTGCTCCTGACCTTCTGTGGGGCAACAGTGCACATACTTTTATTTATGAAGTGCACGGAGCATACATAGTGGGCTCCTCATTGCCACATGGCCCATCTAACTTCCTTGATGTCTGACATTCTATCTGTTGATGCTAGGCAAAGAAGCATTCAGTTTCCTTCTCTCCCTTCCAACACATGGAGAGCAGATTGGGTGCCTGGTTTCCCAAGGCCCTGACACCTTGCACAAGGCAGCTCGGAAAGGCATGGGGCACCTGTGGGGCAAGAGAGGAATCCCTTTGGTTCCACCTCCATTCACAAGGATGCCAACAACAATTTCCCCACTGCCAAGGATGGGGCAAATTTTAATTCAGTGGCACAGGCCCTTAACATTTTCTGTTGCAGACCACTCTTAGCATGCACTCCTGGGCTACCCTGACTTTCCACCACTTGGAGTTTGGGTTTGGAGTTGCACGAAAGAAGAATTTGTATTAACCACTCCTGAGGCACTCATAACTGGACCACACCACGGAAGTCCTCTGCACTCCCTTTTTCATGGTCTGCCAGCGAAGCCACCATGTATTGATTCACTTTGGTGAATGGCTGAAGAGAAAAGGAGAGCATCAAAACTCGAAAGTAAAAAGTTGAAGATCAGTGAACTGTCTGAATTGCTCTTGCCTGAAAGCTTTATGCTTCATAGCTTTTTGATATTGTTATTGCTTCTGGTTCTAAAAATAAAGTTGTGTCTCGTATATCTTGCCAACCTGGATGAAACTGGAGTCATCTGGAGCTTTTCCTTGCAAACTGGAAAGACTGTTGTGACCTGGCCAGAGTACTGTGGCCTGAAGTAAATTCACAGCTAGAACATATGATTTTAAAGTCTTACATACTTTCAAGGAATATTTCTTCTACATACCACAAACTATATATGTGATGTAAGCATTTAGGGCCATGAATCAGTCTCTCACCGGAGCCATGAGTAAGCAGTAATAAACAACAGCACAATAATCATTGTTATGTTATGTTATGTTAATAAAGCATTTATTGAGCGCACTATCACCGGTTGGTTTCTTGGCGCTAAAATCAACAGAGCATAGTCATGGATGTGAGATGGAGAGTTATTGGTATGCTTGTCTATAGAGCCAGGACTTTAAAGCTTTCCGGAATGAGAGGAGGTCCTGGCAGGTCCGAATCTCGTGAGGGAAGGTGTTCACAGACCAGGGGCCAGTATTGCAAACCTGCGACCACCAGAGCGCTTGAGTTTAGCAGAGGGTATCTGAAGGAGGCCGTGATGGGAAGAACAGAGGTTACGGGCTGGTACATACCTTGTAATGAGTTGGTTAATAAATTTGGGACTTCTGCAATGTAAAGATTTAAAAATCATACATCCTGTTTTGAAAGTGCAACGTTGGACCACCGGAAGCCAATGGAGTTTCATGAGTAAAGGAGTGGCTGAGTGCCACCTAGGTTGATTCAAAATCAATCTGGCGGCAAAGTTTTGCACCATCTGGAGTCGTTTTGACAGGTAAAGGGGGAGACCTAAGTAAATAGAGTTCGCGTAGTCCAGATGGGACAAAACGGTGGCGATCACTACCTGGGTAACCGCTTCCAGGGTGAGAAAGCGCCGGACCGTCCTAATTTTCCTCAATTGAAAAAAGCACTTAGAGACCACCTGACCCACTTGTGCTTTTAGTGAGAGATCGCAGTCCACGGTGACCCCAAGAGTCTTTGCCGATGTTGATGGAGTCGGAGCTTGACCTAAATCCGGCGGCCAATAGTGGGGGCCCCAGTATTTGGCGCTGTCTCCGGTTTAGTTTCAGCTGATTTTGATCCATCCAGGCTTTAATGTAGCTCATGGTCGATTGAAAGTGCAATATGGAGGTATCAGAATTGTCAATCGTAAACAGCAGCTGTAAATCGTCAGCGTAGTTAAATACCGTCACCTGCTCAGCTCTGAGGGCTTGTATCAATGGGAGTATATAGAGGTTGAACAGGTGGGGTGACAGGGAGGAGCCCTGTGGAACTCCGCATGTAATGAGCTGTTTCGCGCCAACTAGGTTTCCAAGACGTACTGCCTGAGAGCGGTTCTTCAGAAAGGACATCAACCAGTGGGCCGCCGTGCCCCGGATTGCGGCCTGTCCGACACAGTCGATCAGAATGTTATGGTAGACCATGTCAAACGCGGCCGACAAATCCAGGAGCACCAGAGCCTGAGGAGAACGTCTGTCTGCGCAGTCCCGGAGAGTATCCAGGACTGTAGTTACCACTGCCTCCGTTGAATGAGCAGGTCGAAATCCTGCCTGGTGGGGCTCAAAACAGCCAGAATCCTCTAGAAAGTTAGAGAGGCATTTGGCTACATGAGCCTCCAACACCTTTGCCAAATAAGGCAATAAGGAGATGGGCCGGTAGTTTGCCTTACAGGATGGGTCAGCCCCAGGTTTTTTTAAGAGCGATATGACCGTAGCTTCCTTAAAGGCCAGGGGAACAAGTCCAGAGGACAAAGAGTCGTTTAAGAGCACCAAGGCCGGAGCCGGAAGGACGGAAAAGCACTCTTTTAGGATGTACGGGGAACACCTATCTGAGGGGGCGCCGGATTTGACTCTTGTTAGTAGTTCCTGAAAATGATCCTGGGTAATTAATGGAAAGTTGCTGAGAGTACCAGAACTATTATTGGTGATTACCATGCCGGTAGTAATTGGAGTCACCGACTGGGGGAATGCTGGCTTTAATGTCCATGATTTTCTCACTGAAATAGGTGTTGAGTGAGTTGCAGAGGGACTGGGTCGGGATTATCCTAGGACGGACATTGTCCAGGTTAGTTAGTTCATTGAGGATGGAAAAGATGTCCTTGGATCTATTTGAGGATTTGAGTACTCGAGAGGAATAATAAGTCACCTTCGCAGCGGAAATTACGCTCATATATTCCTTCCTGGCCCTTATAAATTTGATCTTTAACTCAGGGTCATAAATGCGACGCCATTGGCGTTCCAACTGCCGCAGGGCCAATTTCCTAGTTTTTAAGTCAGAGGAAAACCATCTTTGGGTGTCAGCGCGCCGTGCCAGTCTGACTTTTTTAAAAGGGGCATGCAGATCAGAAGCGGCTTGTAACCAGTCTGAGAGGTTAATCTCTAAAGAATTAATGTCACCATGAAAGGTGGGAGTAGTATTGGCTAGTGACTGTAGGAATGCTCCTCTATCCATAGCATTCCAGTTCCTCGCTAAGCCACCTGTAGCCACTATCGGTGTCCTAACAGAGGGGAACATAAGTTAAATTTAAGGATAAAGTGATCTGACCAAAGACAAGGGAGGATTGTCGGGGTTGTTACACGTGTAGTGTTGGTCCACACCTGATCTAGAATGTGGCCCTTACAGTGAGTAGGAGAAGGCACTAATTGTAGAAAGTTTAAGTTTGACATAAGTTCAGTCAATTAGCCCGATTGTGCGCTTTCCATAGGGTCATTAAACCAATAATTTAGGTCACCCACTAAGAGGATCCTGGCGTGGTCCAGAGCTAGGTTAGCAACTTGATCACTCAGTGCCAGAGGGAATGTTGGCATTGAGTTAGGAGGTCTATACAAGAGGGGACACACCATCGTCATATGGGAAGAATCAATCTTTAACACTAAGTTGTCCGTGTTTGGTAGCGTTAGGCAGGTCCGAGTGGTAACTTCCAAGCTTGTGCGGATAACTGCCGCTACCCCCTGCCCACTTTCCCCGTGTCCCGATGTGCGTGGATGATGTAATAGTTAGGTGGGAGGGCTGCTATAATATCAGGGGCGGAGTAGGGGGTCAACCAGGTCTCTGTAAGTAGGAGAATTTCCGGTTTCTCCATATCCAGCAACAGGAAGATATCCATCTGGTGTTTCACCAGAGAGCGAGTGTTTAAATAAAGGATAGCAAATGAATGGGAGTGTAGACCAGAATTGGCCTGGCTGTTTGCAGGGACTACAGAAGAGAAACCCTCAGTCAAGATACCGTATCTCCTGGCCCGTCTGAGTGTCTCCTTCGGCAGGTGACCTTGGCCTGTATTATATTCCAGTAGCTGTACTCTGGAATAATAGGTAGGATATATAGCATGATCTGCCCCTAGTCCCGGCTGATCGCTGACGGGCGCAGACGGGCTTGTCTTTGGCGCGTCTTCGACGTGCCGTCGACGCGCCCGCTGCGCTCGTCCGCCGCGCTTTCTAGTTAGGAGAGTCATTTTATAGACGTAATCATTGAGGTGGAGTTCTAGCATTTTACTATAGGGACTATGGCAGTGGTGTTAACAAAACAATTTCTTTAATAAAAGGGGATGGAATTTATATTACACTATATTCAGGTTGATATGGAAAATGAGTTACTGAGAGAAAGAATATGAAGACCGGTCAAACATGGTGAAGGAAACTTAAAACTACAAAGCAAAATAATAGATTTGTTTGCTTGCACTCCTTCTGTCTTTTGCAAAACACCCCCATATTGACCCTATTTTTCAGTAATATACTTGCATTAGTTATCCTTTTATGGCCTTGCTTTCTTAAATACATTGATCTCTTCTACTAGGAGGCTTGCTGGAGAAGAAGTAGAGATTGTGTAGAGTAGGGACCATTGCAATAGATCTATAGCACAGTGTTTGAAGCCTCCATGTGAAGTGAGACCTTAACAAATACCTGAAAGATTGTATCTGATTCTTGCAATATTTAACCCTTCCATACAGTGTCTCAAGCAACCACTCATGTATTTGCACTGAAAAAATGAAACATGCTTTAGTACTGATTCGTATTTCAGTTTTCTGCCTCAATTCCACATCCAAATATTTCTTGGATCAGAACAATGAAAACCGCTGCCATTTGACTTTTTTTTTAGTTAAATGTTACTATTTCTTTTAAGCTGATTACTTTTGGCTGACATTACACCACAGTACTATGTACTATAAATTCAATTACAATGTGTGTCAAGAAGGCGAGTAATAAGTATCCTGCACATTGAACATTTTTGGTAGTTTTGATAAATCCCATAAAAAAAATCATGATCTCTATCCCATTAATGAGACAATGCCATCCAACCATGTAACACAACCACGTTGAAATACCATAATGTTTACATCAATTTAATCAGACTGTTTGTTTCTAGCAAGAGAGAAAAAGACCACGCAATCATCATATAGAACTAATATAAAGTAGTAAACCTATGCTTCTTTTTTGATTTTTCAACAGATTTTTTCCAATTCAACAGCTGTGTTTGCTAATGAAGGAACCCCAGACCATCCTGTGAGAATGAACTCAGTGGGCAGTAGCACTTCATCCACACAGCCCCTGCTGGTACGAGCAGATGATTGAGTGCAAGTGGCTATGAACCTACAGAGGCAAAGATGATATCAAGCTTTCAGATGGGTTATGACTTTGATGAGCATTTCCTTTCCTTTTGCCTTCAGAGCCCAAACATGTGGGAGAATATTCCAACTCTGCTGTCAGACTCCAGTTCTAGAAAGAAATAATTTCCCAAAAGCAATGAGTTCTAACGCCACTTTATCTCCCATTGCTTCAACTCTTTCTCAAGTGAAGTAAGGTGATGGCTGCCTTCCATCCTGGCAAAAACACATTTGAACAATAATCTGCAATGACTGAGATTGGGTTTGAAAAACCCATTTGCAGCAAAAATGTGCACAGCTGAGAAGACTGTTAAATCGCCACCACCGTGATACTGCATGTGTCAGGTCAATCGTTCTGTATTTTGTAAGGTGTTTGTAAATGTTAATAGGGTGTGAGTACAGTTGTAAAGAACATGTATCTTGAAATATTGAGCACAATATTCAGTGTAGTGGCCTTTCAATCCTTGGGGAAGCACTCTGAGTTTGTTTAGACCGATTATTACTCACTAGGTCCTTCATTAATGGTCTTTTATTTTCATCACTGGGCCATATTCAGTATATCAACCATGTCTGTGCTCAGGTAATTTACCCCAAGGTACTCATTGTTTTCAAAATAAGTATGTGTTTAATGCAACGTTTGCATTTAGGAGTTGGGGTGCTGCTTAAGAGCCTCCTTATTTGTGATCGGGTGGAATCCAGAATGTATGTATACAACAGCAATTTTATCACAGTAGACTATAAAAGTGCAAGACTCCGCATGGTTTTGTTAGTATATGTTGCCAAACCGGAAACCATTTGAACATGAAGACTTTAGATAAACCTCCTTATTCAGGAAAGTAGAATTTACCATGCTGTTATTAAATGGGTAATTAAAAACTGAAACAAATTTTGAACACACATCACACTTTAAACTGAGCACACAACACTCAGATATGACTTAGTTGTAGATATAGTTATAGAATTTCTCATGCTAATAACATAAAATCCAAAATATAGTGTCCAATTAAAATGGTCATTAGCTGTTGACCACTTAAATTGAGCTACTTCAGCTAAGAGTTGCCCTGCCAACAAAACAACCCCCTAGTGTGATATGGTCAAGAAATAATACTTAAGAAGTGGCTCATTGCACTCAGACGAAACTGTGATGGAAGGTAATACATGGCGATGGCCAGCCTGATGTCAGTCAGCGAAGCCAATATTCTGTGACAGGAAATAAGAGCATTACAGTGATGTGTTCAAGAACAGGTAGTCTGAAGGCTAAGCTGACAGGTGTTCTATTTACATACCATAACATATCTCTCTTTATGATACCTTTAGAAATGTAATTTTGTAGACCCAGAAATCTTCACAGTAGAACCATTTAACCATGTCCCTGTTGCTAATTAAAAGTGTACTTAAAATTAAGGAGATTGTAAGTACTTAAGAGCAATTCCAAAACCTACTAAAATAGAAATATGGCCTGATAAGCAAACTTTACAACAAGTTGTTCACCAAGCTTTCAGAGTGACAGCATTTGCTTCTTAATGAAGCAATTGAAATAGTCTGAAACATTTGCTAGGTGATCAGGTATTTGGAATGTAATAGTGAAACACAGGCATAACTTTCACCTGTGACTAGGGAAGTTCTGGATTCTACCCATTAATGTGCCTGCACTTATGCACTGTGATAGTCCTAGTTGGCATAACCAAACTTTTACTTCACTTGCCTTTCTATTATTGTATTTGAGTCTACTACCTAAGATGCAAAATGGCTTTATTTTGCATATTTTGTTGTGATGTAATCACATAAAATATCTAATTTTCTTGCTGTTTATAAAAGTGTAAATAATGTTGCGCTATACTTAAAAACATATTTAGTCCATATTGTTGTCATGTGTTCATGAAACAGGCAGTCATTTTTGTTTGCACTGGATCTGACCCAAGTTTTTGCACCTTTCTAAATGTTTTTGTGCACTCATCGCCATAGATACTTATTACTGAGCATGCTTAAAGTATGAAAATACACTGTCGAGTATCAGCATAAATTTGTTTTAAAAAGTAGGCATCAAGGTACTTCAAGGGCGCTTCGTTCTGGACAATGTTTTAAGAATCCTGAGAGTTTTTATATTTTTATATTTGTTTTGTAAATAGAAGGTTATTTTACTGTTGACTGAAATAAAGTTGTTTATATTATATTATGTTTGTATATGTTGAAAATGTAGCAATAACTCCCTTTCAGAAACCCCAGTTCTGTGTTTATAGAATATTTTTCTATATCCGTAAGTGTCAGTGTTGCCGATGTTGAGGCGTTTTTGGAAAGAGCCCTAATGTTGAATAGCAGTTCTGGTGAGTTCTAATAAAAATCAAATGCATATTTTTCTGTGAATGAGACCTTTACTATTAAGAGTTCTGTGCATGCATTCAGTTGAACAGCAGCATTGAAAAAATATTGAGGCATTAATGAAATTCTCTTTCTGATACGCCACATTGATATGTTTATTTTTCTGTATAGTGTGGAAGAAAATCCGATTTTAATTGAAACAACTTAACAAGTAGTCTTCACTGCTGGTCTAGTTTACACATGAAGAGAAAATCATACATTTACTTTGCAGAACTAATGTATTTTTTGCAAATCTTTAAAAGGAGAGTTATTTAACTACCGGAACTGAAACAACATAGGTTTACTTCTGGAATTTGGGAGTACTACAAGAGTAAGTTGCAGCACATTCTTTATAAAATCCAGCCCAAGTTTTTATAATATTTGTGTATTGCTCTATTATGTATATTTAAAATGACCGGATGATCATGGGAACTTGAAGTACAAGTTACTTACCTTCAGTAACGATGTATCTGGTAGAGACGATTCTAGCCACAGATTGCTTCACGTAGAATTATCCCCAGACTGGATCCGGAATTTTTTTGCCCAGCATCCCTGCACGCCGGGGGGACGGCATCACGCAGCTCTGGCCAGGCGTCCCCCGCGTACGTGACGTCAGCAAGGTCACATAAGTCCCACCCCGGCGCGCCTACGTCCGTTTTCTTCTGAGAACTTTTCCGCGCCACAACGCGGAGCCATCAGACAAAACTGTGGGATTATGGGAACAGTGTGCGAAAGAACAGAAAAAGTGGAAAAAGAATGGTGACGAACAACACCATAAGCAGCAGTGTCAACACTGCAGCAGCCAAAGGCAGGGAAAGAAAAAGAACAGAGTACAGTCCTGAACATTAACCCTGCCAGGATGTAGACAGCCCCCTCTGGAGACAAGGAACACACACAAAATTGTCACGACAACTTACAGCAGGACTACAACCCCAACTAGGAACAACGAAGGGGAAACTGGTCTCAAGACAAACAGAAACGACAAATCTCCAGGGAAACCCCAGCACAGAGTGTGACAACCCCCCCCCCCCCCCCAAGGAACAAGGGCAAGGGCACGAAGAGATGAAACCAACCCGGAAGGTAGCAGAGGGACCAGAACCCTTAGTAACCAAGGGAATAAAATAAAGGCAAGCCCCTAACCTGGACCAGAGCAGAGGGGCACAGGAGAACATAGATTTCCATCCTCCAAAGAGTCAAGAGGAGGAAGGAACAAGAACAGAGCAAATCATCCTGTTAAAGGAGCGTAAGAATGCACTCACAGAAGATACAGCCACCCACCGGGAGGCGAGTGCAGAAGACCAAGCCAAAGGCCCTTGCAGAACTGGGAGGAAGGACGGGCCGTAGAGGAATCTGCGGCTAGAATTGTCTCTACTAGATACAGCATTACCGAAGGTAAGTAACTCGTACATCTGATAGAGACTACTAGCCGCAGATTCCTTAACGTACAATAGATACCCTAGCCATACCCACAGGGAAGGAGGGTCTGCGAAAGGGCCCCACAGGCCTGGACACAACCGGGAGCCCCACAGGCAACCAGGCCAACAAACAAGGCGAGGAGACTCGTCCCCGCAGGCAAGGGGAACCCCCCATAGCAGAACGCCACCAATCCCACGGGGGGCTGCCAAAAAAGAAAGAGGAAGCCTATTCCACTCAACAGAGAAAGCAAGGCAAGGGGAGGCCGAGGCACCCCACGTCCTGATGGCGCTACAGAACCCCCATCCAAGGTCAAGGCAAGGAAGGGGAAGGAGAGCAACCCAGAGGCTCTAAGGAGACAGGGAGACAGAGGGAAGAACAGCCTGGAACACCAAGGAGGACCATCAAGCTGCGTCCCAAAAGAGGTAGGGACACAAGAACCTACCCAACCCCCAGGCCAGTGAACATGAGGGTGAAGAAGGCCCGGACACACCACAGAGAGGGGCACCCACACATGACCCAAAAGGAGCAGACCAGGGTCACGACCTAGGCCGCAGACAACAAAGCAGAGAAGGACACCACGGGGCGCCAACCAGGCATGCAGTACAAGGAAATTGCACCTGCAATTACATAAGTGCCACAGAGGGCAGAGGCCCGAAGGCAACCACAACTCCCCAGCACATAGCTAGCTATATAACAGCTACCAGTACCCCACATAGGGTATGTTAGTCCCAAACATAGGAACCCTCTTAGGAAGAAACTTCCGCAGCAGAGGACAACTGAAAAAGCTACGGGGAAAAACCCTGCTGAAGGCTTGTCAAGCAGCCAAGAGAAGAACAGGAGGCCTAGTCTCCGTTTCAACCTGGCGTGAACAACTGCAACAAAACATTCACGGAAGAAGTGCTGGCCAGCAGCAAACAGAGCCACAGTCCCAACAAGGAGGACTCTCCAGCATAGGAAGCACACAGATCACACAACGGGGGCGACTCGCCCCAACCAAAGAACAGCTCACAAAATCCAAACCAACCCACTGGTCAATGAGGGGGAGAAGGAGGAGGAGGCCGGAGCCCGCCAAGAACCTCCGATGGCCGAGTCCGCCTTGGCGTGGAACAAGAGGGTGCCATCAAAAGGAAGATAGACCAGTCGCTCCCGCACATTCTCTGGAAACACACTGTCCCGAAGTCAAGCATGGTGGCAAAGGGCAACTGAAGAAGTCATGGTACGACCCAGCACCTCCGATATATCCAGAGCGTAGAGTAGAATAAACACCGCCATCTCTCGGCCATCTAGCGCATGGTGTCGCAAGTCCACACCAGCACCCTCCTGCAAAGCTGCAGATCCAAGGTACTCCACTGAGTCCCACAAACAAGATTTGACCCTAACCAGCACACAAGGTGTTAAGGGCCCGCAGAGCTGCACTGGTTGAGGCAAACTTATTGCGGCCCCTGGAGTCCAGCCAGTGGGCCTCCTGGGAGGGTGGAGTCAAGCGCAACGGCAGGGAAGGAAAGGCGGTCCGCAAGAGGGGGCCACTGGAAGAGGGGTGAAGGGAAAGACACGCCGGGTCATGCGGCGCTGGAAGGTGCCAGTGCAGAAGGTGTTGAGTCACCGGATCCCCCATGGCGGGGCACCCCAGGTCCCCACCAGCGAAGAGTGGAGCGAACCTTCAAAGGGGAACAGCAGCTCCCTCCCACCAGAGCCCTGGTGAAGAACCTCCAAAAGATGGTCTGCGGGGAAATGGGCAGCCGGATCCCCCATGCCCAAAATTCCCACAGCCGTGGAAATCGCACGAGCGAAGGCCACACCCGCCTCCGTACGGCCCCGTGGCGGAAAAAGCAACTCGTCCATGGGGGACTGTTGCAAACTAAGCCGTCCATCCCTCAGACCAAGCAGAGCGGGAAAAGTCCTGGCCCAAAAGGAAGAAAGAGGTGCCGAAGAGTGGGGGACCTGTGGTTCCTCCGGCGAAAACCACGGACGCAGTGAAGGCAAGGAGCTGTCCTTCGATGACGTCAGGGAGAAAGCCACGACGCAGCGGCCCGTCTCCGGTGAGGACGACACCAGCAGGTACCCAACCTCTGGGAAAGAGGGGACGTCCGAGGACGAATCCACTACCTGACTCCGGTGCGGTAGAGTCCGCAACCTGGAGCAGAGCGTCATTGTCATCCAACACCACAGGAGACGCAGGACAGGCCTCCGTCCCATCACATGGCGCCGGGGCCTGGGCTTGAGCCGAGGTAATCAATGGGCGGCACCAGAACGGTGCCGTCTCGACCTCCAACGAGGCAGCCGCCTGTGCGGAGGAACGAGACACACCTGGAGAGCGACATGGAGTCACCCGCCAGCCTCGACCCATGGGGGGACGAGACTGATCCGCCAACCCCCATTGCAGCGCCAAGGCCGACTCAACCTCCGGTGAGGCAGCCGCCTGCACGGAGGGATGAGAGGGATCCGTGGATCGACCAGAAGCCCCCGCCAGCCTCGACCCATAAGGGGACGAGAGGAGCTCACTAACCCCAGCAGCGCTGCCAAGGCCGACTCGACCTCCAACGAGGCAGCCGCCTGCGTGGAGGGACGAGGAGTCCCCTTCCAGCCTCGACCCACAACAGGACGAGAGGGGTCTGCCGACCCCAGTGGCGCCGTACGGGCCAGCAGCTGCCGGAACCGTGGCGACATCACCTCGGCCTCAGACAGAATAGCCACCTATCGAAAGGGGCGAGTGGGGCTCAGCAATGCGACCGGAGCCCCGGTGACCTCCCGCGACACCACAGGGACTCCCATAGGAGTTTGCGGTGAGGCAGAGGCGCCTTGGGTTGAAGGAGGGACCTCCGAAGGGCCGCACCCCAACTGCACCACATCCTCCAAGCCTGGAGCCGAACCAGTCGGCGCGGGGACAGAAGTCGCCGGCGAAGCCACGGAGGGCCCCGCATGGCGCAAGGGATCCGCCGACATCCCAGGAGGCGAAGGAGGAGGAGGAGAAACCAGCGAGGCCTGTAAAGCCGCCACATATGTCTCTATTTGGGCTCTCAACGCCCCCTCACTGGGGAACGGTGGATAGGGGATGATACGCGGGCCGCATCACCCGCGGAGATCCCACGCCCCCCAACATGCTGGAAACCAGCCCTCGGGGACAAACTGCGACACTTACCCACAGGGGAGCAACCTCTTGTGGCACAGGAGACTTATGAAGACGACGGCGCCCACTCCGAAAACCCTCCGCAGAAGCTGAGCGAGGAGACGAAGCCGATCTGCACATGCAGGCCGAGAAGTTTCATGCGGTCTTCCCGACGCGACTTCGGCCTCAACCGCTGACATACCTCGTAGGGTATGTTAGTCCCAAACATAGGAACCCTCTTAGGAAGAAACTTCCGCAGCAGAGGACAACTGAAAAAGCTACGGGGAAAAACCCTGCCGAAGGCTTGTCAAGCAGCCAAGAGAAGAACAGGAGGCCTAGTCTCCGTTTCAACCTGGCGTGAACAACTGCAACAAAACATTCACGGAAGAAGTGCCGGCCAGCAGCAAACAGAGCCACAGTCCCAACAAGGAGGACTCTCCAGCATAGGAAGCACACAGATCACACAACGGGGGCGACTCGCCCCAACCAAAGAACAGCTCACAAAATCCAAACCAACCCACTGGTCAATGAGGGGGAGAAGGAGGAGGAGGCCGGAGCCCGCCAAGAACCTCCGATGGCCGAGTCCGCCTTGGCGTGGAACAAGAGGGTGCCATCAAAAGGAAGATAGACCAGTCGCTCCCGCACATTCTCTGGAAACACACTGTCCCGAAGTCAAGCATGGTGGCAAAGGGCAACTGAAGAAGTCATGGTACGACCCAGACAGAATAGCCACCTATCGAAAGGGGCGAGTGGGGCTCAGCAATGCGACCGGAGCCCCGGTGACCTCCCGCGACACCACAGGGACTCCCATAGGAGTTTGCGGTGAGGCAGAGGCGCCCAACTGCACCACATCCTCCAAGCCTGGAGCCGAACCAGTCGGCGCGGGGACAGAAGTCGCCGGCGAAGCCACGGAGGGCCCCGCATGGCGCAAGGGATCCGCCGACATCCCAGGAGGCGAAGGAGGAGGAGGAGAAACCAGCGAGGCCTGTAAAGCCGCCACATATGTCTCTATTTGGGCTCTCAACGCCCCCTCACTGGGGAACGGTGGATAGGGGATGATACGCGGGCCGCATCACCCGCGGAGATCCCACGCCCCCCAACATGCTGGAAACCAGCCCTCGGGGACAAACTGCGACACTTACCCACAGGGGAGCAACCTCTTGTGGCACAGGAGACTTATGAAGACGACGGCGCCCACTCCGAAAACCCTCCGCAGAAGCTGAGCGAGGAGACGAAGCCGATCTGCACATGCAGGCCGAGAAGTTTCATGCGGTCTTCCCGACGCGACTTCGGCCTCAACCGCTGACATACCTCGTAGTCCGTGGAGCCGTGATCCTCCCCCAAGCACCACATGCAAATGAGGTGAGGGTCCATCGCCGACATCAAGCGACCAAAAGACGCAACACGTCTTGAAGCCCAAAGGCATCTGCGCACTGTTCCTATAACACACCAAAATCGAAGGAAAAAAGGCCTAAACAGGCTCAGAGCAAGAACCGGATCCGCGTTGCACGCAGAAAAGGAAAAGAATGGCGTAGGCAGGCCAGGGTGGGACTAATGTGACCTCGCTGACGTCACGTATGCGGGCGACGCCTCGGCTGAGCCGCGTGGTGCCGTCACCCTGGAGCGCAGGGATGCTGGGCAAAAAAAGTACGGATCCAGTCTCACGCCTGGTATAATTCTATGTTAAGCAATTTGCGGCTAGTAGTCTCTATTAGATGTGATATTTTTTATAGATCCGAGGTGTCTAATGTAGCTCCCTGGGAGAGATGAGGGCCTGGGGACAACATACCATTTTCTTCTGTTTTTCCATTTATATCCAATGTACACACAATCAAATTCGAGCTCATTTGCAAAGCTACTGAGTATCCTGAAGATTTGAAATGGATACATAGTCCTTGATATACATTCAGTTCTATTGGGTTAGACTGTCAGCTGTGTATACGGAATACCAGGATTCTAATCTCATAATGCCTTCTTAACACAAATTGATATTCCTGGACAAAGGTATTGTTCGCTCTAAGTATCTTTTGTTACATCTTCAAGCATTTTGAGAATTTGGAGTGAGGTTATAGCAGTTTCATTTATTAACTTACCTAAATATGTGTATGATCACGTCAGGAGAAAACCAAGCTTTTTTTACCAGCCTTGTGAGTGGGTGGTCAGATATTGAGCAATTTATGCTAATTTCTGGCAAGTCATGAGCATTTTCCTTATTAGGGACCAGGTATGTGCCAGTAGCAAATACAAGCACAATGGATTGAAGTTGATAGAGGCAACACATCTTGTTTATTTTCTCCTGTAAAACTGTATCACAAAATGACAAATATTGGACTGCTATCCTGGTCCGCTTTCCCAAGCATGAAATGGATAGCCTAAACAGTATTGGCAATGCAGATAGGTCTGGCTTTTAGATGAAAGTGCTTCCTCGGCCAATGATGGATTTAGAAATTCAAGAAGTTCTCATTTATGCACGTTGTCATGCAACTTACCACTCGTGTCCATTCATCAACCCACTGACTCGTCCTGCATTGATTCACTTACACAACCGCAATAAACTCATACACAAACTCTAAAGTATATGCAAGATCAACAGAATAAAAGTGGAAAAAGAAAGCTGCCTAAACATCATAGGCATGTGTGGCGCACTGAAATGAACAGCAAACAAGCAGCCTGTTAGCACTGTCTGCAAAGCTGTAGTGAGCTTTCAAAATAATTAAAAAGATCATTGGAAAGAAAAATTGGAAGACAAAAGTGAACATTTTTGTGATCTGATTTATTTCCTTTTTTTCTATCTAATATATGCACACACTATATCATATATATATTTTTTTAATGTATTTTATCACAAGATCACAGCAGACAAGCCTATCAGACCTTCCAAAGAGATTCTAGCAAGAAATATTACAGAACACATTTTCTACCGCCTAGGGTTTGTCCTAAGATGTAATCAACACTAAAATCCTTGTGTACAAATGCAATCTGTGAGATTGCATGTAACAAAATAGAGGTTTGTATGCTGAACATGGTAAAATAATAATCCACCCTTAACGGCTTATTGATTTTAACATGTGTTTCATAATGAGTAGATGCAGCCTTTGTTGTAACTTTATAACAAGCATTTACAATGCAATGGTTTCGCCTTTGGGAAAGTTAGAGCTATTGGTATTGTAAATGACAAAATTTGTATTCATGTGTTGGTTTTGAAAACAGATAAATAAATGGCATTGTCATTTACATTGCCATTAGCTTAATCTCTGCAGTCACTCTGCACTCCCTTGCACTCTGCACTCCCTAGCCCTCCCTAGTTACTCTGCACTCCCTTGCACTCTGCAGTCCCTCGCACTCCCTTGCACTCTGCACTCCCTCGCACTCCCTTGCACTCTGCACTCCCTCGCACTCCCTAGCACTCTGCACTCACAACTCTGCACTCACAACTCTGCACTCACAACTCTGCACTCACAACTCTGCACTCACAACTCTGCACTCACAACTCTGCGCTCACAACTCTGTGCTCACAACTCTGCGCTCACAACTCTGCGCTCACAACTCTGCGCTCACAACTCTGTGGCTGCTCTAAATCCCCGAGAGGAAACAGGGAGTCTGGAAGAAGGGAACAGAAAAAACAGGAAGGGGGCAAAAAAAAGATGAGCATGCTCACCGCCTCTCTGCCGTGCTCCTGTCCTCTCCTCTCTTCGAGTGGCTTCAGGGTCCTAAACCTTACGATTTGCTTGATCCCAGCCCCTGTGCCACGTAAAAGAGTGCTGCCGTTAAAACATTACTCTGGTCGGCATCCTATCATTTATTCCGAGCTATGGGGTGCCAGAGAACATGCATGCAATGGTGAGGCAAGATTTCGGTCACGGATGCAACAGCACCATTCAAGGTGCTGTTACCCTGGATGCCACCTATTCTTGAGGGTGGACCCACACCTTCATGGTTCAAAACGTGCTTTTTACTGTGCCAGGCCAGGGCCGTTTCTGCATACTCACGGGTGAAGACAGCCTTTCATGATAACACGATCCTGCCCTTTTCAGCAGAGAATCCGGGCCTTTCATGTTACCAATGCCGGGATCCCACCATTCCAAGAAAACCTCAGCATTCACAACTGAAAATCTGTCTTTCATGCTACCAGGGCCCTTTCCTGCCCTTGAAAACCCGGAAATCTAAAGCTCGCCACCAGCCCTTCCCTGCACATTTCCTGCCCTTCCCTGCAAATCTCAGGGCCATGCCGATCACAACTAGCCTTTCGTTGTGCCATAGCTTAGATTGCACATCTTTCTCCAGAGCACCAAGGGCCTTGGCTCTTGACATGGTAACTTAGGTAGAGAGTGGGAGATCCCGAACTTCCCAACAGAACCATTAGTGCCAACGGTGCAAGGTCCTGGGGCACTAAACAACACTCGCTGTAGAACCCCATGTTCATAGCTGGATACATGGCCAGAACCTGTCATCCATTCCTGCAGAACCTTAGAGACCCCATGGGCGAAAGCCTGCCTTTCATGGTGCTGGAGTCTTAATTACACACTATCCTGGAAAGGCTGGAAGCTAAGGCAGGAGACTAGGCTGCAACTCTCTCCGGAAAGCCCAGGCGATATCTAGGAAAGTTCTTGAGTTTCTGCAAGACCATAAAATCAATGGCTCAAGATCCTCTCTCCGTGGTGCTGAGATCGTGGTCGCAGATGGCATGCTGCTGATCCTAGGCTGCCATTCCAGCAGATGCCCCAGGGCCAGGGTTAGAGATACGCCTTTTGTGGTACTGATGTGGACTGTTGGCTGATATTGCCTCTCCTATCCTCGAAGTACCACTCAGGCTTGAGGTCCATGGTTCAGGACAATGGGAGAACTGGTTTAGCCCTGGGGTCCAGGTGCCCTCTTCAATAAAGAGCATGACACTAGGGCACTCCTAACAAATCCTTACGGAGGACCATTTTTAGTATTCCTTTTACAGTAAGATTATAATTCCTGCAGGGACAACCTGAGTCTCTTCCCGCTATCTATGTGTAAAGCAGCACTCCAGCAAACCCGCCTTGAAGACATTCAAGTATATACCTTGACTTTAATAGCCCTGCCACTGATCGCTTGTTATGTGACAGCTCCAGTTTCATATCTTACAGTCCACCTTTACCAGGTTTCACTAGCATAAATTGTCATCTAATGAATTATGATCCTTCTGGTTATTCATGCGGGAAATTATTTCCTTTCATTTGTGTAAATACTTATTACTGGATGCTTCCTAAACACTTCCGCCTAGTATATGATTTAGCCATACGCTGCAAGGGTCACTTACCAAGGGAACACCGTGCAGAGGCACTGGATGGCCTCTTCTCCACAGGTCAGGTAAGGACATGGTCTATAGGGCCCTCAACACAGACTGATCATCTTACACATCCTGCCCTGCAGCGTGAGAGCCTGCGAGCCCAGCACAGGCAGCTGAAGCCGCAGCTCGGGAGGCATCACCGGGGAGTGGGCGGCACTGCACACCGGATCGGCTACACGTCACACAGGGGCAGCAGGCGAAGCCCCATTCCGCTTCCGTAATACAACAGGACCGGAGAGCTACGGACAGTGACAGCACTGAAGACTGGGAGCAGAGGATCATTTCAGAGCCTAAGAGGAGCGGGCAGTCTTCGGCCGGATCATCTTACACATCCTGCCCTGCAGCGTGAGAACCTGCGAGCCCAGCACAGGCAGCTGAAGCCGCAGCTCGGGAGGCATCGCCAATGTCCAGTGCCTGTTGTCGGCGCCTGGGCTCAGGGGTGCTCTTCACACTGGGGCCGATGAACGCTCCTCTCTTCAGAGTCCCGAAGGTAGATCCACTGCCCATGCTCTACCCCGGAAGGCAGGGGAGGCTGCTCCGCGGTCCCTTTCCGTGGCTACAGATGACCCGCTGCTTTCAGTGCTGGTGGTCGGAGCAGAATGGCGAAAACAAACAGATGGAAAAAAAAACGAAACTCCGCCCACGGCCGCGATGACGACATCGCAGAGGCGGAGAGCGAAAAAAATCGCGGGAACGCCCACGAATCTGGTCCGGCCATGACGGACAGATCTCTGTTCCAATGGCTAGCCTCCATTTATGGAGCTAGCCAATGGAACAGAGGGCGGGACTAAGCAGTACACTGTAGAGACATAAGATTTCTCCTGGGTGCGGAGCTAAAGCTCCGTGCCCCAGGCGAAACCTAAAAAGGGATCTGGACAAAGGCATAACTGTCCCCAATGAACCACTGAGGCCTATTGCCTTTATCACTAAGCTTGTCATCATAACCATTCCAACCTACTGTATTGATTATAATCTTGCCTATGGGGAAATCATTAGGTACATTGTAGCAAAATTACCAATAAACATGATATTACAGCTGTCAAAGACTATATGAAGTCCCTCCTAAAAATGCCAGATAAGGAATATCACATTGCAAATCTTCTATCCCTCATGGCCTTTTTGAGTAGGTCACCAAAACCCTTGCCTTCTGTAATATTCCGTGAGATTCCATTTAATAAAATATCTGACTTCAAGTTGTGAGCATGGGGTAATAACAATCCATTGTCAAAATCCTATTGCCTCTAACCCATGCTTTTCACAGCAGGTTTGTCAGGCCTACTGGCTTTCTCATAACCTTTCATAATAAACAGATCAAACCTATGAAATCTGACGTAACTTTTCTCAATGACCCAATAAAGTCTATAGTCTTTGCAATTGGCTTGTATCTTAGCCAACACAAGCCTACTGAAGTGTGTATATGCTAGCAAGTAGTTATAAAATTACAAATATATACAAAATTACAGTTAATAAAATAATCTACAATCCCTCTCTAAAGGATCCTATAAAGATTATCACAATGAACATCTGCTACCCTCAGGATTTGTCACAGGTAATGACGTCCACCAAAATCTTTGCTTATTATGGTAATTGGATAGGTTTTATGCAACACAGTTTCTGTATGCCTCCTGTAACACGGTGTGATAACAATCCACTGTTAAATCCATATTGGCTTTAACAAATGCTTTTCACAAGAAGCCAAACCTATTGCCTTTGGTGTAATATATTTTATAATAAAGAGATCAGACTTGTGGCTTCGGGCATAACTTTTATCAGTATACTAATCTGGTCTGTACTCTTTATTACTGGCATGTCACCATTACCAACTGAGGCCTCCTGTAATGATTGTAAGCTTTCAGCAAGGCAACCATCCGGCATACACTCACAAAATTAGAAACAAACATTACAGCTGAAAAAGCAAAATGCTAAGGGCCCGATTACGACTTTGGCGATGCAGGAGTAGACCTGCCAACACACTAACCCCTTGCCCCCACACCATGTGAGCACCGCCTGCCAGATTATGAGTTTTCTCATGTCTGGCGGGCGTTTCTTTGGCGGTGCCACGTTGGTGCCTCTGAATAAGGACACCACAATGGGAGCATCAAAGGCCATACCTGCATGGTATGGACTTTGTAGTGCATGCATCCCATGACCCTCGGGCAACAGGGGGACCTGTAGGGCCTTCCCTAGTTTCCTTTCCACCACAGTTTTCATGGCAGGCTCATAGCCATGAAAACGTTTGGAAGAGGAAGCTTGTAATATGCTTGGCAGTGCTGCAGCGTCACAGAGAAGCATATTGTGGCCTCAAGACCTCTGCACCACTGCCAGGGATTTCTGATCACTTGCGGTTACAGCGGTCCCATGGCGGTTCGACCGCCCAACTTGTAATAGGGCGGTTGAACCCCCGGTGCTCGCACCGCACCTATGGTTACGGCGGTCCATCTGAAATGTTGGATTGAGGCCCAGATCTCTGTACTGGGCTGAATGTATGACATTGTTCTGCATTCTGTCCATCAAAGTTTGTTTTTGCATTTGTCACCCGAGTGGGACAGGGATGCCCAGACGTGGACCCATGCTCTCCATGCCACTGGAATCAAGCTATCCTGGCTGAAAAGGGGTGAAACCCCAAACCGGTCCTAGGATGCTTGTTTCCAGTCCAGGCAGGACCTGGCTTGACAGTTCGGGCTGGACTGTTCCCATGAGGCACAGGGTCAAGACTGATTTGCATATGGCTGGGTTCTAACTGGAATGGCATGGCGAGCAAAAAAACGATGGATTGAGGCCCAGATCTCTGTACTGGGGTCAATGTATGACCTCGTTCTGCATTCTGTCCATCAACTTTAGTTTTTGCATTTGTCACCCTGAGTGGGACGAGTATGCCCAGATGTGGGTCCCGTGCTCTCCATGCCACTGGAATCAAGCTATCCTGGCTGAAAAGGGGTGAAACCCCGAAACCGGTCCTAGGATGCTTGTTTTCTAGTCCAGGGAGGACCTGGCTTGGCAGTTCGGGCTGGACTGTTCCCATGAGGCACAGGGTCAAGATTGATTTGCATATGGCTGGGTTCTAACTGGAATGGCATGATGAGCAAGAAAACGATTGATTGAGGCCCAGATCTCTGTACTGGGGTGAATGTATGACATTGTTCTGCATTCTGTCCATCAACTTTTGTTTTTACAACTTGTAATAGGGCGGTTGAACCCCCGGTGCTCGCACCGCACCTGTGGTTACCGCGGACCATCGGACCACCATAATCCTAATTAGGCCCGAAGTCTCCTGAGACAGTTTAACAAGGATTATCCCAGTCCACATCTTCTATCCCCATAGCTTGTCTGATGGCATAACCAGCACTAAAGTCATTCTGTAGTAGGGGATCTCTGTGTATAGTCATAATCTTGTGAATAGTCCCGCCCATGTGCGTGGACCCCGGAGCAATCGAAATAGGGCCAGATGTAGGAGGCCAAATACCGGTCGGTAACGGCCGATTTCGGCCGTTACCGACCTGTATTTGGAGTTTCAGATGTAGGGGGCCTTAAATTTACCGATTCGGTATATTTACAGATTCGGTAAATATACCGATTCTGTAAATTACCGAATCGGTAAATTTACCGAATAGCAAATTTGTGATGTAGGTGGCACTGAAAACAGTGCCATCGGCCCGTAAGAATTCGTTATTTATCATGACACACTATGCCATGGTAAATAACGAATTCCTGTGTACATGCACATCTGTGCATGTACACCTGTGCCATGTGGCACACATACATGCCATAAGGGCATGTATGTGTGTCACATGGCACACAAGCCTGAATCAGGGGTGCAACAGGGTGTCAAAGTGACACCCTGTCCCCCTTGTAAATTCGGTAATTTTACCGAATTGGTATTTACCGATTCGGTAATTGCCATTGGTTCCTATGGGCCTCAAGGCCCATAGGAATCAATGGCAATTACCGAATCGGTAAATACTGATTCGATAATTACTGAATGTTACAGATTCGGTAAATAAATCGGTAAAATCGGTAAAAATACCTACATAGCATTTACCGATTTGTAAATACCGAATCGGTAAAATTCGGTATTTACGAATCAGTAAATACTAATTACCTACATCGGGCCCATAGTCTCTTAAGTTGTCTTCTTCTGCAATCCTGCATAGACACTTAGGAAAAAATCAAAGACAAATAATGCAGCCTAAAACTACAAGGCTACATTGGCCAACACTTCATCTTGAAGTGAAAAGGATTGCCAAATAATATTAAATTCTAGTAAAGTTTCACCCCTAGAGAAACTCCCCTTCACAAAAATCCTTGTCAAGATAGAGAGGAAGGGTTGGACAGACAAGCCCCATAGGCTGCCATTATGTGTCTGAAAAAGGGATACCGTGCCTTTAAGGAACTCTCCAGAGACCCTCGGTATCCCAGGATGCACAGTCAAAGGCCTTTTACTTTCAGTTCTTTTTTCCGGCTCTTGCTAGCAGGACCCTGGAGCATTGAGCTCTACCTTTTTGGGTATATCCTCAATTTTTGGAGTTTTTCCAGTGTTTTGAGTGTTTCACTCGACGTCTGGGGTCTTCCTCTTCCAGTTGCTGTCAATTTTTACCAGTTTTGCCACCTCTTTCTTGTTTAAATGCCAGCTTTATTCGACAAGTGCCCTGAGTGTGGGGAAGAAGGCAAAATCTGACCCCCACCGAGTATGCATACTCTGTCTCCCTTCTACCCATGTCCCTGACTCCTGTGATATCTGTCACTCTTTCTCCAGGAGGACCCTGCGTGACAGGGAGAAGATTCGTCTCCAAGGCCTGGAGCGGAGGAGGCATCAAGAACCAGGTGGGACTTTCTGGGCATGGAGGGACTCTAACATCTTCCTCTGCCCATGCATCGGCCTCTGGGGGGCTCCCCAGTCAAGAAAAGGCCCAGAAAAGGCACCGGTGCCGGTCGACATCGATAGCTTCGGCGTCGAGAGGTATGACTACCATCTACTCCCCGTCAACCCAGGGCTCTGGGTCTAAACGTTCGGCATCGAGGGGTAGGACGTCGAAGACCTCGTGATGAGTCCCGAAGAGGCAGGCGCTCATCGTCGAGGCGACACCGCCGTTCACCTTCAACGTCGACACGAAGATCGACGTCGAGAAGAGGAAGATCGATGTCGAGGCAAAGACACTCGACGTCGGGGAGTTTGTTGACATCAGGAAGAAATACGTCGAGAAGAGAGATGTTAAAGAGATCGACGACGAGAAAAGTCGGCGTTGAAGAGGAAGTCTAGGCTCAGAACGGTGTCTAGTGCCTCTGTGGTTAGCGTCTCATCGTCACCGGCGATTCCCCGGTCGCGCTGGTGCTCGTGCTCAGAGAGATCAGTCTCCAGAGCGTCCTCCCCGAGGCCTGCTCGTAAGAAGAGAAGAGTTCTTAGGTCACCCGATTCTGAATATTCCCGGACCTACTCGCCCTCAAGGTCCAGGACGCCTACGCCTCCTCCTCTTCCGCAGCTTCCTCCTCCACCACCTCCTCCGCCTCCACCACCTCCTCCGCCTCCACCCCCTCCTCAGCCTCCACCACTGCCTCGGCCTCCTCAACCGAACCCTGTGGTTCTGGCGCAACCTCTTCCGTTTCCGCAACCTCCTGGGCCGGTGATTCCTGCAAGGCCCAGAAAACCAAGGTCAAGATCCAGAGGGAGCCATCGCTCTCGCAGTGAGCGTAGAAATTCGACGAGGTCACGCCATCGTTGGCGGAGGGAAAGGTCACGATCCAGATATACGGACTCGTCCAGTGGCAGGAGATATTCTTCCACTTTGTCGAACTCTCCTCCGACGAGAGTGTCAACAGTGGATGACATTGTGACTTTCCAGGATGTGCTGCTGAGGGGGGCAGCGAAGTTGGGTATCACCTTGACTGTGCCCACCCCTTCCACCTCTGTAATTTTTGAAACATTGCAGTGCAGGCACCTCTCTGGCCCTTTGGTGCCAGGACTGGAAGAACCGGCCATGGAGCTGTTTCTGGCGCCGGCCTCGGTGAAGTCTGCACCATCTAGACTTCAAAAGAAGTACAGGCCCCCGGAATCTGATCCAGCGTTTTTGAGAGCAGATCCTGTGCTGGATTCTGTCATTGTGACAGCGGCCAAGAAGCAGCATTCCACTGCCCCGTCGTCTACGGTCCCTCCAGACAAGGAGAGCCGTCACATGGATTCGGCAGGAAGGAAAGTGTGCAGTACAGCTGCCACGTCGTTGAAGGCAGCTAGTGCATCAGCGCTTTTGGGCCAATACGACCGCTCTTTGTGGGAGTCCCTGCAGCAATTCATTGAGCTCCTCCTGAGGGACAGGAGGGAGGACTTTCAGGAGGTTTTCAATGAGGGCATGATGGTCTCAAATCAGGTCATCAGATGCCTCACTCCTGGGTGCACATGGGTACTGACATGGCATAAACTTGAGGCGACATTCTTGGTTGCGCCTTACCTCTCCTAAGCCTGAGGCGCAACAGCGGATTGCTAATTTGCCCTTTTCAGGATCTACCCTCTTCGGGGCTCATGCAGACGAAGAGATGGCCCGCATGAAGGCAGAAGTGGAAACGCTGAAGTCTGTAGGTTTGGATAAACCGAAAGAACAGCAGAAGTCGTTCCGTCCCTTCCAGAGGCGTTACTCTTCCCAGAGATATCAACGGGGGCAAGGTCGCCAAACTGACCACCAGCAGCAGCAACAACAGCAATACCAGCAACAACCCTTCCAGAAATGTCAGAGGGGCAGGGGCGGACAGCAGGCCTCCTCGGCGAATAAGGGCCAGGCTGGGTCTAAGCCCTGAGGAGTTACTTCCCCCTCGTCCGTTACCCGCTCTGGTGGGGGGAAGCATACAGAATTACTTGGCAGAGTGGAGAAAAATTACTCAGGACAAGTGGGTGCTGATTATTGTTTGCAATGGATACAGTCTTCGGTTTGTCAGCCCTCCTCCAGCTATTCCACCGGTTCCTTTGCTCTACCAGCTGCGAGAACTCCAAGTGGAGGCCGATACCCTGTTAAGAAAAAGGGCGAAAGAAGGCGTCCCTCTGTCTCAAAGGGGAAAGGGTCTATACCCCAGGTTCTTTCTGGTACTCAAAAAGGACAAAAACGAGTTCAGGCCCATTCTGGATTTGCGACAAGCAAACAAATGGATTCGCAGGGAGAAGTTTCGCATGCTGTCCTTGCATCAGATTTATCCTCAGCTGCAACGAGGAGACTGGCTTTGCGCAATAGATCTGCAGGATGCGTACTTCCATGTGCCCATTGCACGGAAACAGGAATTTCCTGCGATTCCTGGTCGGCACCAACAACTATCAATACACCGTACTACCGTTTGGCCTGAATTCTGCACCCAGGACTTTTTCAAAATGCATGGCAGTGGTGGCAGCGCACCTGCGAAAGAACAAGGTGTTTGTCTACCCGTACCTGGACGACTGGTTGATCAAAGCGACACACACTCAGGACCACAAGAACGGGCGAAGCATACGCGGAGGTCCCTCAGCGCCAGCCTACAGACTACACAGTCTGGCTTAATCCGCGATTAATCAGTGGCAGTGCGGTGCAGAATTGGGATACCTGTTCTTCCAACAATGAGCGGCAGAGGTAACCGAGCACCCCCACAAGGCAAACTTGACAAGTTTACGTATGCCAAGGATTTCCCCCCATTGCCGGACCAAAAGGGGGCTGGGGCTAAGAGCACGGAGGGAGACGGAGGCTCCAAGGTGACCCTGGAGGACGTGATGGCGGCACTCCACCAGGTGCGGACCACGGTGGGTACAATATCAACAGACATCACATTCCTAAGAGCGGATCTGCAGAAAATATCAACAAGGGTGACCGAAGTGGAACAAGCGACAACATCCCTCACTAAGGACACTTCGCTCCTGATTAAAAGAGTGACGCAACTAGAAGAAAACAAGCGTATGGCAGCGAAACTTGATGAGCAATAACGTTCGAATAATTTGGCTGCGTAATCCGAGGGGGAACCTGCCATGGATCTGTACGTTGAAGATCTCATAAAGACCAAACTACAACCCAATGGTCTCTCGGCCTTCTTCTCGGTGGAGCGGGCCCACAGGGTACCAGGAGGGTGCCCGCGGCCAGGAGCCCCACCGCTGCCGGTACTAGCACGCCTTTTTAATTTTTGGGACAGAGACGCTATTCTCCAGACGGCGCGGGTGGCACCACCTTTACGGATACAAAACTCTGAGATCTCATTCTTCCCGGATTATACAGCGGCGGTAGCGGCGTGCCGCAGAAGCTTCCTCGAAGTAAAAAAGACATTAAGGTCCCGTGAACTGCCGTATACTATGCTCTTTCCAGCAAGAGTAGTGGCAGACAAAAAAACATGGTTCTTCGATACCAGAAGAAGCGCACGACTGGCTTGAAGGATGGCGGCCGGCGGAGAGGTCAGGACGACCGGGAAGGAGGCAAAAGCAACGGGGCGCCGACAACGATCCGGAAACAATTGAACAGGTAGAAGAGGAGGATGCTCATACACACAAGGACTCTGGCGACTGAACTGTGCAGATGTTAGGGAAGTATCTCCCCATTTCTTTATCTTACTGATTGGGAGAGTCATACATAGTTGCCACTCAGGGACTTCCACCTTCTGTTGACAACAATGGACTTATTGATGGCTTGGGACTAAGGGACTGGGGGGAGTGTCTGGTCCTCCTTGGACTTTCCCACCCCTATACCTATATGCTATCAAAGTTTCAGGGTTGGGGTATTGAGCGCTCTGCTGAGTTGGGGTGGCGCCAGTTTCAAGTCTGCATGGCAGGCAGGAAGGGAGGGGGGATGGCGGGGGGGATTTTTTTACATGTTCTTTGTTCAATGTTTATGCGAAGAGCAATTGTGGATATTTTTGTGCGATGTCACAACTCACAGAAACACAGTTTCCTTACATAAGACAAGTCACTGATAGTCCTAGCACCTTTGAATATGACGGTGGGGGCAGACTCAATAGATGAATCGCAGGAGAGCTCCGCTGTAGTGACCCCATCTCTGTCCATACTCACGTGGAATGTACGCGGACTGGGCGATAAAATCAACCGAGGCCTGGTTTTACGATGCATAAAAAGGGGGGGGCGCAGCGGTTGTGCTGCTTCGAGAGACACACTTAACGGGCTCCTCCACTAAAGCTATGGATAGATGGGGTTATAAAATGGTAGCCCACTCGGAATTTACTTCATGTTCTAGAGGGGTTGGTATATGGGTAAAGAAGCAGTTCCCCTTAATTGTCAGCAATGTTAAAACAGATGATGCAGGTAGATTTGCCGCCATACATGCACAATGGGAAGGGAAGCCTCTTAATATTGTTTCTGTTTACATACCTCCTGCATTGCAAGCAGTGGCCCTCCCGGATCTCGGCACATTCTTGTTGGGGTTGCCTGAGGGCGAGCTGATCCTTGGGGGAGACTTTAATTCAGTTGCTGATGATTCAATGGACATATTCCCTCTCAGAACAAAGTCACCGGGGACGTCACTTTTGGGGAGCTTTATGGCAGCTATGGGACTGTTGGACATATGGAGGAAGTATCACCCCTTTGAACGTCAATTTACCTATCACTCCAGTGTTCACAATAGCCTTACCAGAATTGATTACTTTCTGGGGTCACTGGGTAGCCTTTGTAATATTAGCAGTGTAGAAATCAAACCAAGGGGCATATCTGACCATTCCCCACTGATGGTTAGTTACATCCATCACCATCAGAAAAGGCGTCAGACTTACCCAATACGCCCTGGATATCTCCACAATCCCAAGATTAGAAGGGAACTTAAAAAGGTAACGAAGCATTATTTTCATGATAACGTTGGTACTGTAACCTCCTCTGTCACTTTATGGGAGCCATACAAACAGTTCTCAGAGGACAGGCAATAGCCTCCATAGTAACGTATAAACGAGAAAGGCAGTCGGAACTACAAGCTTTAGAGTCTGAGGTGACTGTTGCAGAGGCACAACACACTGCTGACCCATCCCCTAATGCGTCCCGCAGCTTGCAGAATGCACAGGACCATCACAAGGAATACCTGACGGTTATGACCAGACAGCACCTTAATGACACACGACATAACATTTATGACGTAGGGGACAAAGCGGATTAATTGCTTGCGTGGTTAGATAAGCGGGAGCGGAAGGACAGATGGATAGCACAGCTCACAATGGAGGGTGGACATCTCACCACGGACCCGCACACAATAGTAAACATGTTAGCAGACCACTTTTTAAAAATCTATTCCTCAGATTCAACAATCTCAGAGGAAGAAGCACTGTCCTACATTAAAGACCTTAAAATGCCCAAATTGACCCCTGAAGAAGCGCAATTGTTGGAAGGCGATCTCACGACAGATGAGGTGGTCCTGGCTATTAAAGCACTGCAGTCGGGCAAGGCGATGGGACCTAATGGCATACCAGTTGAGTTATGTAAAAAAATGACTGACTATGTTTACTGAAAGCCTGGGGATAGGAGAACTCCCGCCGGACCAACGCACGGCCACCATTGTAGCAATCCTAAAACCTGGGAAACCGGCGGATTAGTGTACATCATATCGGCCTATCTCACTCATGAATGCTGAAGCCAAAATACTGGCCAAACTGTTAGCACTAAGACTTTCGTCGCACCTGTCCAAACTAGTGCACAGGGATCAATCGGGCTTTATGCCGGGCAGGAACACAGCCCTAAACTTAAGACGGCTACATGGGGAGATGGCCCGTGCGGTATATCTGCAGGAACCGGCGGTGATACTCTCCTTAGACGCCCATATGGCGTTCGACATTGTCTATTGGCCCTTTCTATTTGCGGTGCTGATCATCTGGGTATTGGGCCGAGGTTTTGCGCCTGGGTCTGACTGTTGTACACAAAACCTATGGCACATGTCACAGCTAATGGCCATATCTCAGCAGATTTTCCCTTGGCAAGGGGCACACGTCAAGGCTGCCCGCTATCGCCACTATTGTTTGCCATGGTACTGGAGCCCCTGGCGGAGTGGATCAGATGGGAGCCGACTATTAGGGGCCTCAAATGTTCGGCGGACTGGGAAGACAGGACCTCCCTATACGCAGACGATATACTGCTGTACTTCACTTCCCCCGGGCGTTCTATAAATACACTATTGGATGTCTGCACGGCCTATGGGCGGGCATCCGGATACTCCATTAACTGGTCTAAATCCACCATGTGCGTACTTCACGGTCCGCCACCGCGCCTACCGGATGGCTGTCCGCTACGAACTGCAGAAACCACGTTTAAATATTTAGGGGTCCACGGGGGGCGCTAGAGGGCGCACGCGCTGAATGGCCGCATCTGTGTGAGGCTCCAGCAGCCTGGCATCATCATCTGCTATTTATCCTGTTTAATCTGCTCCTGCCCCGACGAAAATCTCTCCCGAGGTGCATGGACCGCTGAGAGACACTCGGTGAAAGTTTGGGCACTCTAAGACCCGCAGCGACGAAGTTCGTGGCGTCGGAAGTTCCGACCGTGTGGAGTGGCGAACCCACGTGGAGGCATACGGCGGCTTGGGGAGCTAATTGACACCACAGCTCTCCACGAGGGAGATAGGCCCGGCGGAGGAAACGGAGGACTTCCCCCCACCCCCCCGGCTTCAGGATGGGCGGCAGCGGACGAGCGGCTGCACAAAGATTGGCGCTGAGGTGAGCGGAGAGCCTGCAAGTGACTGCTTAGCCGTGGTGAGGAGCGGAGGCTTGCAGCCTTTGAGAACTGTGCAAGCTGCTGAAAAACGCCATTGAGCGGAGCGGCGCTGACACACTTCGCCGATCCCTAGTAGGACTATGAACATGGTGTAACGGAGGACTGGATGGGCTACATGACTATTGATGAATGAACAGGGTCCCAATATAGAATTATAAGCGGCGAATTATTATTATTTTTTTTGAGAGCCGGAATCCCCATCCCCACCCCGTTGCCTCTAATGCTATTTAGCGGGAACAACGCGCCGGAGCCACAATTTGAACAGAGGACAGGATCACGCTGGGTGAACAGGCGGGTTGAGGAGCTTTGATTACGGGCTATGATGCGGTGTTGATGGGCTCTTTTACATGAGCCGTGGTGACGACGTATCTGACCGTAACTAGCACATCACGCTACTCCTAGGCCCGGTGCTGTTGGGCATTGACATACGACGCTGACAGGCAACTGAGGACTACCTCTGGGCACAAGTGTGGCGTGGTCATTGGCCTGAGCCGGCGTGAGGCTCATGAGTGGTCGGGACATTTCTGATGTGCATTGGGAAACGCATATGCATGGACGCCTGAGACATTCAGAGTGCCCTGTATCAGGAGAGGAGACACGTGCGTAAAAGGCCCTCGTGATATATGAGACTCGAACGCACCGGTAGCACTACTGTTGATTGCACCGAGCACATTGCGACTCGAAGAATACCAGTGAATTGTGGGCGTGAAGACACAGCTCTGATGACTGGGGACCCCTTCCTGGCCATAGCTACTCAGGAAAAACGTCGCTCACCCGCGGCGGCGAGCCCCTATAAAAGAAATACGATGGGGAAACAGGACAATAAACAGCCCAAACTGAATTTCGAACCCGCAGCTCAGAAAAAAGGGACGAGGAGCACAGTGGACAGCGGCCGTGCCCAGAGTTCTCCCACAACAGGGACTGCGTCAGCCCTAGCGGCACCGGACCTCCATATGATGATGCAGGAGATGCGCCAAGGCTTTGCCACCGTTGTTGACAAAGTCGACAGACTCTCTTCTAGAATGGACGGCATAGTCCAGAAAATGGATGTCCACGAAGAAAGACTTACGACAGTGGAGAGACGAGTCTCGACCAATGATGATACTACTGCATAACATGATACACGGCTATCTAGGATGGATAATATATTAAGAGTGATAGCAGCGAAAAACGAGGAGTTGGAAGCGCGCAGCAGACGCAATAACATCTGCGTTATTGGAATACCGGAGACGACCAACACGGGGCGGATGGAACTTTATATTGAGAAAATACTTACTGCTGCGGTGGGAGCGGAAGCCCTCTTCAACCAGTTTATTGTGGAACGTGCTCACCGTTCACTTGGACCTAGGCCCAAGCCAGGAGCTCTACCGAGGCCGATCATAGCTCGCCTACTCAACTATCGGGACCGCAACACGGTGTTGCGCGCAGCACGGACTAATCAGAATCTCTCATATGATGGAGTGTCTTTTTCTTTATATCCAGATTTCACGGCAGTGGTACAAGAACAAAGACGGAAATTTATGGCAGTCAAAAAAAAAGCTACGAGACCTGCAAATAGATTACGCCCTTTTGTATCCAGCCAAACTTCGTGTGACCCATCAGGGAACACAGCATTTTTTTGTTAACCCACAGCAAGTGGAGGAGTACATCAAAACACTACGCAAGCCTAGACAGGGCAGGCAGAGGGAAAGGGATGAGGGCCAAAATGGTGCGGGCTCGGATCTGGATGACAACTGACCTCCAGTTGGAGGTTGATGACTGGCTGCTGATATTGCATTATACCACAGGGATGAACAATGTCGATATGGACTTGAGAATAAAGGACTGATCGGGAGATACCACGGACGGGTATGGATCGCAGTAGGTACCGTATGCCAGGCACCCACCCCCCCACCACTTTCCCTCCGGACAGAGACACATGGTCTACTTCCTCTGGCGGAGTGGCGAGTTGGGGGTGGTAAAGCGTGAACCTCAGATGACCCCCACCGGGTATACCCCACGACCGTTGGTTTACTTTCTGTTGATGTTGGGGATTGTGGGTCGACACATGGGAGGGGGGTGGGCCTGGGATACTGGCAAGTTGGGGATGCGACAGTGGGTGGGGGGAGGAAGAGCAACAGATACAGTTGGGGTGAGTATGGAGGAGAGGGAAAGGGAGTGCTTGCGGACCTTGTTAACACTTCAGGGGAGGGTTGCTTTCCCAGTTTTGGATGTTTGGATTAATAAACGGAATACAGTGCAGGGACAGGTTGAAGACACCCAGAGAGGGCAAAAGGTTGGGAGGGAGTTTCCTATGCTTTGGTTTGACAGAATTGGGGTATGTCAGTGGGTGGCGGGGGGGCAGGATGTCAGTTTACACCGAAATGTAAGGTTTAAGCGAATGATTTTCAGGGAAGCATGGAACCTGTTACATGTTCGAATTCTAGTGATCAGAGCAACTATGAGAGTAAAATGTAATCGATGCCGTATTTCAATGCATTGTTATGATATATTGCTGAATGCTTATGGCCAATGAGGACAAGGGACGAGTATCGATCCTAACGTGGAATGTCCGGGGACTAAATAATGCAAGGAAATGTCACAATGTGTTAGCATATTTAGATAGACACGGCGTCCATATCGCCTTATTGCAAGAGACGCACTTAAAGCCGGGCACACCGCATGGGTTTGCTGCGAGATGGGCGGGAGTGAGGAAGTTCTCCTCATATTCAGCATATGCCAGAGGTACAGTTGTATTAGTCAAAAAGTCACTACACTTTCAGGAATTGGGGAGTGCGGTTGATACTGAAGGTAGATATGTGGTGCTTTGGGGCAGACTGGGCACGGATACAGTCACGATAGTCAATTGTTATGCACCAAATGTGGACACTCCGGGATTCTTTACAAATCTTTGGGGTAAGATAGTGGAAATAGGTTCTTCACACGTGATATGGGGTGGGGACTTTAATGTGGCACTGGTCCCTAAATTGGATCGCTCAGATGGTAGTGCGCAGTATAACAGACTGGCATGTGACACTCTCAAGGCTATAATAGAGGATGAAGGCTTGATAGATAGCTGGCGTTTTGTTCACCCAACACGGCAAGAAGGGACACACTTCACGGCTTACTCTAACACATGGGCTAGGCTGGATTACTTTTTTTTAACTCGGGGACTGAGTGTAGATTTAGGAAAAGTACTGAACTTGGCTAGAACTTATTCGGATCATTGTCCAGTGTTGGTAGAAGTAAGAATCCCGGGCTACGGAAGGACCAGGGCCCCGTGGAGACTATTACCTACTATTCTGTTAGACCCGGTGTTCCGCATGGAACTGGGTGAAGAAATAGAGGCCTTTTTTCCCAGGAATAAGGGGTCAGTCCAAAGTGTTGAGACAGTCTGGGAGGCATTTAAAGTGACGATTAGGGGCTATTGCATATCTAAAAGCTGTGGGGTGCTGAAAGATATACAGGGGACTCTACGTAAACTGGAGCTGGACATGAGGGATTTGGAGGGTCAGATGGTGCGGACACCAGGTACCACAGCGCATCGTCTATTTAGAGAAAAACTAACGCAGTATGAGGAGGAGGCAGCCCGAGAAGCTAATTTCAAGGGTAAACATTGGGTGGCCAGGAGATATTGTGAGGGGGTAGACCCGGAAAGGTGCTAGCGGCAGTCACAAGGAACCCACGATACAGCACATACATACTCGAAACACACAGTCCAAATGGTGCCAGGTGTCAGTCTACGATGGACATACAGGAGGTGTTTAAGTCATATTATGCAGGGTTGTACTCGTCACGGTAGACACAAGAGGTCGACTATGCCGGATTCCTGGACGATATTGCTTTATGCTGGTTAAGCGACGTTCAGAGGAGATTTCTTGCTGCCCCCCTAGAACTAGATGAGATCAGGGATGCCATTATGTCCTTAAATAATGGAAAGGCGAGTGGGTTGGATGGCATTCCAGCAGAGTTTTACAAATGTTACATTACTATAATGGCACCTGTACTAAAGGAGGTGTTTGAGGAATCTCTGGAGGTAGGGGTACTGCCCGGTTCAATGAGGGAGGTAGTGATAACCTCACTGCTGAAACCTGGTAAGGATCCAAGGCATTGTGATTCATACCGTCCTCTTTCGCTCATTAATTGCGATGCCAAAATACTGGCTAAGGTGTTGGCAAATCGCCTGTCCTTGATCATGATGGATTTAGTGTTGCCCGATCAGGCGGGGTTTATCCTTGGGCGTGATACTACTCATAACCTGCGTACGCTGTTTTCCTTAATTGCCACTATTGCCCCGGATCTTCCTGTCACGGCCGTATTTCTAGACGCTACGAAAGCGTTTGATTCTGTGGAATGGAAGTACCTATTCACATTATTGAATAGAATGGGGTTCCCTAGACTGTTTGTGGCATGGGTGGAACTTCTCTATACCAGACCGGTGGCGAGGGTTACGATCAATGGGGAGCTGTCCTCTCAGATTACCATCACAAGAGGAACTCGTCAGGGCTGCCCGCTATCGCCATTGCTATTTGCCATCGCAATAGAGCCGCTTGCATGCTGGGTGAGAAAATTGTATAAGGAAGCTGCATTTAATTGCTTCCAGCGACAGATAGGTCTTTCCTTATATGCCGATGACATTACTCTCTATGTCAAAGATCCACAGGTGCATCTCAATCCCATCTTACGAGAATTTATAGTATTTGGGCACTTATCAGGTGTCGAAATTAACTGGAAGAAATCGCGGTTTTTTCCATTGACTCCAGCGATGACGCGGTTCCAATTAGACTATCCATTAGAATGGTGTGAGGGAGACTGTCGGTATCTGGGCATCGTGGTGTCGCGGGATAGGGAGGAAACCCTGAGACTAAATTACGGGACCGCTGTCACCAAATTGGAAGACACGGTCACGAAATGGCTGGCCTTGCCATTATCTATGGCTGGCAGAGCGTCTCTCATTAAAATGGTGGTGTTGCCGCGATTTTTGTACTTGTTCCAGAACATTCCGTACTACCCAGGCACCTTCTTCTTCAAACAGCTTAGATCGATACTGATTAGATTGTTCTGGGGGGGGAAACAACCGAGATTAAAGTGGTCTGTCATTACTCTTCCATATGTTACGGGAGGGTTTGATGTGCCAGACTTTGAGGCGTATTATTTAAGCGCGCAGGCGCATTATACATATTACTGGGTCAAACCACTTCCTTGTATGCCCCAAATAGCGGCTGAAGACTGGATAGCACGTCCGCTTCCCCTCAGTGGACTGATTCATGGTACTGTCCAGAGCCTTGATATCCCACCAACGACAGTGACGTGCACGATGGATGCCTGGAAGAGGATAGCGAAAATATTGAATTTCACATTGCTATATTCCCCACATATGCCACTTACATACCATCCCCAGTTGTCGCTGTTGCAAGAGAAGGGTTTCCACCTGATGTGTGAAAAATTGAAAATCACAACATGGGGGGACCTGTTTATTAATGGGAAACTCCGTACACGCGAACAACTGTTCCAACATGTTCAACCCACACCATTAGAAGTTTTCTATTATGTCCGACTGAGGCGAGGGTTAAGGGAGGTACTGCCACACTTCCCGGAAGAACCGGTCATAGTCTTACCACTGCATGCGATGTTGATGTCGGATGGGCGCCATCTGGTTTCCAAGTTATACAAAACCATCAGAACACAACGTGAATGCCCAGAAGGCAAGGCGTGCAGTCAGTGGGGTGCGGACATTGGGGTGGAGATTTCTGAAACTCAATGGCAATATTGCTGCGGCATTACCGCCCATATATTGTCGAGTTGCCGACTGAAAATAATCCATTTCAAATATCTTCAGAGACTCTACTATACACCTGCCCTGAAATTCCGTTTCAAATTGTCAGATACGGACAGGTGCGATAGGTGCCGTGCTGAAGCTGCGGGTTTCTTTCACCTAGCATGGGCATGCCCGGGTGTATATGCTTTTTGGACACAGGTCCACGCAGCGTTGCAGATAATGTTAACTGGGGAGATTGAGTTCACGCCACTTGTAATGCTATTGGGCTTCACACTTCGCACCCCCAAAGCAACGAGACGATTCCTGGACGTTGCCTTGCTGTTGGCCAAACGTAGGATAGCCTGTCGCTGGGGCAGGGGGAGAGCTCCTAAGTTTAAGGACTGGCTAACTGATGTTCTATATTGTAAAGATCAATCTAATGTGTATGCAGAGTTATTGCCAGTACGCAACAGACCCAAAGACATATGGGGTCCGTTACAGGTCTATCTGTTGGATGCGATGGCACAACAGGCGGACGAGAGTGGGGATGATGCTTAAGTTGTTGTAACGCCTGGTATGAATAAGAAACATGGCGCTGTGTGCTCTGTAGGGTGCTGGGTACCAAAGTCCTTCTGAACTTTTGCTCGGAGTACTGATACTTTACAGAGGGACTGATTCTGCAAGAATAGCGAATGGGTCATGACAGGGCCATTACTATACTATCGTGGACAATGTGGAGAGACTTTGTGCCTACCCTAGAGACTACATGAACAGTTGCACTCTCACCACTCGTCAGTAGGACCTTTGGTAAGAACTATTCACGGTTATAAGGGACTATGAGATGTGATTGCACGAAATGGCATCGCTCCTACACTGGAAATAGTGATTGCTTCAAGTTGCTCAAATATCCATGTTATTGGACTTACGATATACAAACATGTATCGGTTGTTGATCTGAAATGCTTATTAAGGGGGGTCTGTATGTACTGATGGTATGCTTGTATGTTTTACTATGACTAAATCATAATAAAAATGTGTTTAAAAAAAAAATAAAAAAATAAAAAAAAAAATATTTAGGGGTCCACGTCACAGCTGGCTCTGATGAATTGCTTAGACGAAATTTGATGCCACCACTCGAACGTCTCAAGCAAGACGTACAACATTGGGAATCACTGCCACTGACCCTGCTGGGCAAGGCAGCGCTTTTTAAAATGATAGCATTGCCCCGCTTTTTATATATCTTGGAAAATACCCCCTTTCAGGCCTCTTACTTCAAAACAATTGCGGCGCAGGTCTCTGTCCTATTATGGGGCCATAAGCCCGCACTTATAGCACAGGCCAAGCTGACACGCAGCTGGTACGATGGTGGTATAGCGCTGCCAGACATACACCTTTACTACTGGTCAGCTCAATTGAAGGTAATTAACCAGTGGATACACCTTCCACAATCAGAACCGGCATTAAAAGCGGATAGAGAGCAATTGGGCGAGTCGGGTATACTAGCTCCTCTTTACGATAAACAATTATCTCTAAGGAAGTTTGGGCCATTGCGACACACACTTACACTCTGGCATATAGCGCAGGCAAAGTTGGGGTGGCAGGGGATACTAACACAACTTACTCCACTATGGGACACAAAGCGGCTAGGGAACCTTAGGCACACCAAGGGTTTTGATCGCTGGGATGCTATAGGGATATCGACGATTGGGGATCTGTGGGAGAAAGGTGAGGTACTCCCCTTTACTGCACTAAGACGACAATATGATTTAGCACCCACTGAACAGTTCAGATACATACAGATCTGACACGCCTTACTGACAGCATTGCCACCAGATTCGGAAGTCCCAGAAGCATCTCCCCTGGAGGACAGGTTACTGACGGATTATCTGCCAAAGAAAGCGACATCTTTAGTTTACCGTAAATTAATTAATAATCTGCCCAGTCAAACGGGGACCTTACGGGAAAAATGGGCTCATGACTGTGGGGAGTTTGACGAATCAGAATGGCAGGAAGCCCTGGCATCCCCGAAGGAAGTCGGGATACCCTCACATCTACGTTTGGTGCAGCTACGCATACTACATCGCTCATACTATACTAGAAGCAACCTACACAAGATAGGTAGGGTAGATCATCCCTACTGCTTGAGGGGGATGTGGTGAGGAGGGGACCTTTTACCACACCATATGGGACTGTCCCAAAATAGCTGAGTACTGGACACAGGTACTAAGAACTATGTCTCAGTCAGAGGGAATCTCACTGCTGCCACAACCCAGACGTTGTCTTCTAAATGTGTGGGAACCCAATGATCTTACCCGTTCAGGACAGAGTTGGGCGACATTGGGTATTATGATGGCCAAACGAAATATAGCACAAAGTTGGGGAAGAGCGGAGAAGCCCACCTTGGCGGCATGGAGGGGAGATATGGACACAGGCATGTTCACAGAAAGGGCGGTGTTTAGCAGCAGGGGCTGCCCCCCAAAATGGAAAAAAATCTGGGGGCATGGAATACTTAGAGGCAATATCTGCGATCCACCATCAGATAATGAAGATGATAGTACAGATTCAGAATAGGCCTAGCAGTGTAAGGCGAGTTGTGAAAAGTCTGACATCAATTGATAAAATACTGGATATTTGTGAATTCATTGTATTGAAAGCTGTTTCTAATGAGAAGACATTATGTAAAATCTACTGTGTATGTTTCCGACACTTATGCTCTAATTATGCAAAAACGAATAAAAATATTTTTTAAAAAAAATAGTATTGTATGAATCTATGAATGTTTTCAAGCCCTGTTGTTAATGTTTTGAGTACAATGACGCACCCTTTATCTAGCCGCTCTTTCTTTAGAAAGGAGTTTTTATTTACATATGCCGCAGTCCCAGAAACAAAACAGCACTTTCAATGAAATCTAAAGAGAAAATCTTCGAGGAAAGTGCACGGAGTGCAATGAAAGAAAAGAGAGAAAATGTAAGGTAGACTAAAGAGCAAGTGGAGGGAGCATCAGTCCAAAAACAGTAAAGGGAAGAACTACATTTAAATCAATTGTGAAAGAATGTGTGCAATAAAAACGTTTATTACATTATAATTTTTTTCTGAAAGACAAAAGGGGTAGGCTATGTCCTTGATGCTTGATTGGCTTCTGAGATCTTTGAAGCCTCTTAAGAGAGGAAGCTGTGTATCTGTGTTTGGTATAACAAATGGGGTAGGTGTAAGAGAACATCTGACACCTAAGTTGGGGGCCTGTGCAGCACCTTCCCCTTTGGAAATAATGCCTGTCCTCTTCAAAGGGGAAGGCGGAGCAGGGGATGGCCCAGGGCACCCCGGCATGCCCGCCTCCCTATGAGAAAATGTTTGTTTAAAGCAGCACCTATTTTTTTAAGGAACATAGCCTGCTTAAAAAAATAAATCCCTGTTGAGTATATAAGTGGAACAATGGAGGTATGCTCTCCCTTGCCGGCCAGCATCTCTGAGATCATAACCAAATACAGGGGTTTGTAAATAGCAACATACCTGGTCAGTCTGCACCCCTCATGGAATAAGCATTTTGACACCTAGTAGTACGCAATGTAGAACTGGGGCTTCTGGTTGTCAGGATATGTGCACCACTCTAGTCAGGGTAATCTAGATTCACACTAAACCTGTGCTTGCCCTCTGGTATCTTGTCACAGTGTTGTCCGGCTTGTCTAAAGGGGCAATATGTAAAGTATGTGGTCTGTTAATACACACTGGGAATCCAGGGGAGAGGCCCTGAAGGGGAGAACGTACCACTCCCTGTCTAAATGTAAACCCACTAAGAGTATGTCTCACAAATGACGAGAAAGAGGAAGGAAAGTTCACAGATGTGGTGTGGTGAAGGTGATGGGCACAGAGTGCACCCTGTTCAAGGAAAGAGACCCCTTTTAGGATAGGTACCCTCACTCACCTGAAGGGGACATGCTTCATCATAGGGGTTCCCTAATCACAGCAAGGCCACAAGATCACTGGTGTGAGCTACAACTCTTCAGGGCTTGAAGAGGAGCTGAGGTATTTTTGAGGAAGGGACCAAATGCAAGGGTGGTGATGGACAGAGTGCAATAGGGAAACTGTATACAAGAGGCCAATTGTCTTTTATTTGGTAGTCTCCTGGGACAGGGTTAAAAAAGAAAAGGACTAGGGGTTACCAGCAAATATACCCCTGGAGTAGGTCAACATGCGTCTGCCCTTCTGTGACCCCAACAGGGGTTCAGAGGCATTCTTCTGGACCAATTGAGTAGTCCCTCAGCATGTATAAGTGTAAGTAAATATATTGGCCACCTGGATTCGTTAGCCTGTGGAAATGAGCGATGACTCAGAATAGTGAGAGAGAGGGTCCACCATCTCATCTAATAGGTCATGAGTCAAAACCACTCTCCAGCCTTGAAGGTGACCCTACCTTTTGCACTACTGTATACCAGTCTGTGTCCTCTAGTGTGTGGGCATCCCAGCGAGAGGACAGACTGATATACAGCCCTGCGAACCAGAGTTATGATTTTTTTAAAGCAAAAATCTAAAAGTAGTGCTTAGAAGCAAACAAAATGTATGGATTACTTGAGGCTGCGCTAGACCAGGCTAAATCCAAAGTTCAGGCCGACCACGATGGAGGGCAGGTCAGCTACAGGACTCGCGCAGGTCTCACTGAAAAAGTACCTTGGATGGAGCAAGCGTCCATATTGAAAACTCTATGCATCAGTTTCAATTTGCGCAGGTGATGAAGGCTTTGTCGACAAAACCTCTTTACAAATCAGGCACTGGGTCGTCACTGAGCCATGCTGTCCATCAAACCGATGTTGTTGGTTGGCGTCAAAGGGTAATGCATTTGTTCTGATCGGCGCAAAGTCATCACTGCGTCATTTTTGATGGTTATGTACAGCAGAAGTCACCTCTCAAGGTCTCTCAAGGGTCCTGGAATCCTGGAATGGATTGACACCACTTGGCAAGGCAGGATTCACAGATGGCAGAGTCTAGGTGCTGTTGCAGGGTTGAAGGAAGTCTTTGATGGCCCTGAGACTTCAGAACAGGGGGCAGGCCTGCAAGCCCATGGAGTCACTCTGGGTTCAAAGAAGAGTCCAGTCCTTGCCCTCAGAAGGGCAGAGATCAGCATAACAGCAATGCAAAAAAGCAGTTCTTTCAGCGCAATCCTCGTAGCACAGCAGTCATTACTCCTGGCAGAGTTCTTCACAGTTCTTCACAGGTCTAGTAGTACACTGTCTTGGTAGGGTCGGAGGCCCAGTACTCCTACCCGGTTGTGCCTTTGAAGTGCGCAGGAAGGGGGGGTACTTCAAAGCAGGTCCTTGAAGTGCACAGGCCCCTTTCCTAAACTATCAGAAGTGAGGAATCAGTCCTTAGTGTGGGAAACAGGACACTGGTAATTCAGATGTAAGTGTCAGCTCTCCCTCTCTCTTCTTGCCCAATAAGAGCTATCAGAATGCAGGTGATTTCTCTGTCACACCCACCCTTCCTGTGTTTTTGTCTGTCTAGAAGGAATGCACAAAATGTAGCTGTCACCCAGCCCAGACGTGTAGTGGAGACAGGTGGCAAGGCACACAGAGCAGTTAGAGCAAAGAAATGTCCACTTCTAAAAGTGGCATTCCTAAAATAGTAATGTTAAATCCACTTTATTATTATAGAGGATTTATCATTAACATTCAACAAAAAACATGAGGCAGCTACTCCTTTCTAATTAGAAATTACAGCTTAAAAGTGTTTGAAGGAATTCCCAATACCAGCCTATGAGAGGAGTATGTCACACAGTAGTGAAAACCAAATGTATCTGTTTGTCATTATCAGGACATGTAAAACTTAAAAATACGTGTCCTACCTTTTACTTACACAGCACCCTGCCCTTAGGGCTTCCTAGAGCATACCTTAGGGGTGACTTATGTATAGTAAAAGGGGAGTTTAAGGCTTAACTAGTGGTTTTATATGCCAAGTTGAAGTGGCTGTAAACTGCACACACAGGCATTGCAGTGGCAGGGCTGAGACAGGTATGAAAGGCTACTTGTGTGGGTGGCACAATCAGTGCTGCAGGCCCACTAGTAGCATTTAGATTACAGGTCCTGGATATAGGGTATACCCCTTTACAAAGGAGGGACTTAAAAGTAAACTAAATATGTCAATTGTGTATACACCAATGTCACCATGTTTAGAGGTGAAGCACATGCACTTTAGCACTGTTCAGCAGTGATAAGGTGCTCAGAGTCCTAAGGCCAACAAAAGGATAGAGCAAAAAGAGGACGTAAGTAGGCAAAAGGTTCAAGGGAACTTGTGGATTTTTTTCACTTTGTTGGAAAATGGTCTGCTCTGAAGGGTCACCCCAAATCTTTTGCCTTCCTCTTTTTCTGACCTTGTGTTTTATCTCTGCTATCCTGTGTTAAAGTGCATGTGCTTCTCCTCTAAACATGGTAACATTGGCTTATACATAATTGGCATGTTTAGTTTCCCTATAAGTCCCTCCTAAAGTGGTATACCACATACCCAGGGCCTGAAAATGAAATGCTACTCATGGGTGACAAATTCAAAAAGAACAATTGATTAACAGAATGATGAACAAGCTCGAACATTCACCTCCAGTACAGAGATCTGGATCTAAATCCATTGTTTTCTTTTGCTTTCTTCTCCCCATGGGGTGGCTAGCAAACAAACGATTGATTCAACCCAGATCAGTGACTGGTAGTGAATGCTTGACAAGGTTTAGAATTCCATCCATCAACTTTTTGTGTTGCTATAAGTCGCCCTTAGTGGGAAGGGTGTGCCCAGATATTTTTCCCGAGCTCGCTATGGCACTGGAATCAAGCTAGCCTGGCTGATGAGGGGTGATATGCTGAAACCGGTCCCAGGATTCTTGTTTTCCAGTCCATAGAGGACCTGGCCTGGCACTTCGGGCTGGAATGTACCCATAGGGAGCAGGGTTAAGTCTGATTTGCATATGGCCGGGTCCAAACTCGGGTGGCATGGCGAGCAAAAGAATGGTGAATTTAATACAGATCTATGACAGGGAGTGAATGCTTTTCAATGTTCAGCATTCCATCCATTAACTTTTCAGCCTGCTGTAAGTTGCCCTTAGTTTGAAGAATATGCCTAGATGCGGGTCCTGTGCTCGCTATGCTACTGGATTAAAGATAATCCAGCGGATGAGGGGTGATACGACGAAACTGGTCCCAGTATACTTGTTTTCCGGTCCAGGGAGGACCTGGACTGGCAGTTCAGGCTAGACTATTCCCATGGGTAGCAGGGTCAAAACTGATTTTCATATTGCTGAGTCCTAACAGTGGTGGGGTGGTGCGTAAACGCTGATAGATTTAACGCAAATCTGTTACTGGGGGTGAATGCTTGACAATGTTAAGCATTTCTTCTATCACCTTTATGTGTCGCTATGACCCGTGGGCCTGCAGCACTGATTGTGTCACCCACACAAGTAGCTTTTCAAACCTGTCTCAGGCCTGTCACACCTAGGCCTATGTGTGCAGTTTACTGCCACATCAACGTGGCATTTAAAACCCTTTGGGAACCCTGAAACTCCCCTTTTATTACATATATGTCACCCTTAAGGTAGGCCCTAGGTAGCTTATATGGCAGGGTGCTGTGTGCGTTAATGGTAGGACATGTGCTTTTAAGTTTTGTTTGTCCTGGTAGTGACAAACACAAAATTAATTTGTTCACTTCTGTGAGGCCTACTCCTCTCATAGGTTAACATTGGGATACCCTTAACACACTTTTAAGGTGTAATACCTGATTTGAAAGGAGTAGATGTGACATGTTTTATATCTTTGAAATGGTCTTTAAAATTGTTTTTGCTGGTAAAGTTGGATTTGACATTACTATTTTAGAAATGCCCCTTTTAGAAAGTGGACATTTACTGCTCTTACAAGCTCTGTGTGCCTGCAGCCTGTTCCCAATATACTGTTAAAGACAATGGGGTAAACCCTGTGGGCCCGATTCACAGAATGAACTAAAGACTAAATCCTAAACTTACTACTATTTGGTATTCACAGAATGCACTTACTACTTTCGGGATTCACAGAGTGAACTTACTACTTTCGGGATTCACAGAATAAACTTACTACTTTCGGTATTCACAGAATAGATTTAAGACTACTAACTCTAAGTCCGAAATCGGGGAGTAAATTCCGGCCCGGAGGTGGAGCTTCCGGCCCAGAGGTGGAGCTTACGGCCCGGAGGCGGAGCTTATGGCCCGGAGGCGGAGCTTGCGGCCCAGAGTTGGAGATTTCAGCATGGCAAAAATCCCCACCTCCGAGCCGGACGCTCCGCCTCCGGGCCGTAAGCTCCGCCTCCGGACAGTAAGCTCCGCCTCTGGGTCGGAAGCTCCGCCTCCGGGCCGTAAGCTCCGCCTCCGGGCCGGAATTTACTCCCCGATTTCGGACTTAGAGTTATTAGTCTTAAATCTATTCTGTGAATACCGAAAGTAGTAAGTTTATTCTGTGAATCCCGAAAGTAGTAAGTTCACTCTGTGAATCCCGAAAGTAGTAAGTGCATTCTGTGAATACCAAATAGTAGTAAATTTAGGATTTAGTCTTAAGTTCATTCTGTGAATCGGGCCCTGTGTCCCTCAGAACTTGGGTATAAGCGATATGAGGCACAGTAAGTTCTGTCGGGGAAAGCAATTGCTGAGCAAAATCTACTTAATACAAACAAAGGAAAAAATGTGTTTATCCCAAATAGCATAACCTGTCAATGAGCGGTCTCAAAATTATTTAAGATCGGGATAGAAGTCCAAAAGTCAAAGATGCACCAAAACTATGAATCAGTTTTCTCAAAATATATATGATTGTTCTATACTAGTATAATTTGTAAATGGCGGTCACATACAAACATGAGATAACAAACAACAAAATAGTGAGGTGATTTTGGTGAGAACATATGACATAGGGTGCTCAAGAAATTTACGATGGAAAAAACATAAATTGAATGCACAATAATACATGCTATAGATCTGTTCCGTTTCAGAATAACACTAACGAGAAGGGAATAAACTTCTAGTGTACTATCTCTTCTTCTCTCTACCTTAATTCCTATCCTTTCCCTTTTCACTCATTCCTATTCTCTTAGTGGGACAGTGGATAGGGGGACAGCCAAGCATACATACTGTGTAACTGTACTATCAACAACACAGCCAGTTTGGGCTGCCAACCTGAAATGACAAAGCGTTGATGAATATATGTGTAAAAAAATCAATAAAAATATGTTGAAATAAAAAAAATGACAAAACCAAAAAAAGAAAGTTCAAACTACCCTTTGGAAAGCCTTCCTCTTAGTGCAAGGATAGAGAGACTTAATAATTGGACAGTTAAATGAAGCGGGGACGTTTCGACCCAAAGGTATGCGTGAATAATGAACGTCACAGCAGGACTTCCTGAGGACTAATGTACGGAGTGTGCACAGTCTCTAACGGAGAACGTAATGAATAGAGTGAGTAAAGACTAATAGATATATTAAGGGGAGAGGACAGGGAAACTCGCCAATTCAGATACTCCTCCAAACCTGATGGATGGAGTATAATTATATCTGAAGGAGGCTGTGGTATCGTCTCTCATTGATATCACTGGTAGGAAGTCATCAGGACAGAACCAAAAGTTTAAAGCACTGGAAAATCAGCCAGCAGGGTGTGACTCTTCAATAAGGAATGGCTCTCATGATCCAGAATGGCTAAATCTGATACGCATTCATTAATAAACACTTGGTGAAATTACCACAATTAAGTCTTGAGTAAAGGATCCCAAATCATCCTTGGATTAACGGGGTGGGCAAAAAGTCCCAAGGATTGTAGACTAGTCAACCGTCCGGTGTAAGTCTAAAGGGAAGGGTAAAGAAGCGGGAGTTTGAAAGAAGGTTCTAAAGCCTCAAGAGTAGTTCATGGATGAACACATGGTGAGCTTATCACAATTAAGAATCTCAAATGGATTGTTAAAACAGGTCGAACTCCTAAATTTTTCTTGGATGACAGGGCAAAAAGTCCCAGAGATTGTAGAACATTCCACTGTCCAGTTGGGATCTAAAGGGAAATAGTAAAGAAAAGGGGAGTATGTAGGATGGTTCAGTTGCCTCAAAGTTAGAGAGGAAGATCATGGGGCAGGTATTACCTCTTCCGAAGATCGGCACGAAATGGTCGCGTTCTGTGGAAGTGCTCGGGGGCCCTGAAAGATAATTTATTACTTTGTTTCTATTAAATAGCTTTTGCTAAGCATTGTCCCCAACATATGTCCAGGGTAGGTGACAGCTACACTTTGTGTATTCCCTCTAGACAACTATAAACACAGGAAGGTTAAGTGTGTCTGAGTACTCATTTGCATTCTGATGGCTCTTCTTGGGCAGGAAGGTAGGGAGGGCGTGACACTTACACCATAATGGAGAGTGCCCTGTCCACACACGCAGGGCTGGTTACTCCCTACTGATAGTCTGGAGCCAGGGCTGGGAAGAAAGGTCCTCTGTGCACTTCAAAGATCCTTCTTTGAAGTCACCCCCACTTCAAAACCACAACTGGGTATAAGTACTGTGTCTCTGACCCCACCGTATAAGACACTTCTGGACCTATAACTGGACTCTGTTAGAAGAACTGCTGTGCTACATTAAGGACTGACAATTTGCTGGACTGTTGGCCTGGAAGGCTTGCTTTTCTGCTGTGCCCCCCTGCCGCCTGTGCTCTGTGACTCTGCTGAGGGAGAACTGGACTCTGCCTTGCACTCCAAAGTGTTCTCCAGGGGCTTGTTGGCTTGCTTCTTTTTGTTTATACTGTGGGAAATTAAAATCTCTCCCCCTGCTCTTCTGCCTGGTGTTCTAGAAATGGACTGAGATTCTTGCTTCAGAGGCACCGACACAGCCACTGAGTGCGTGAGCAGAAATCAATGCATCGTCCTTGTGGCAGGAGCAGAACCCAGTGCATCGCACTAGAACCACCACAGCGCCTGCAGAGACGGACACTTCAGAACCGCATATCACTGACACAGCAGTCTACAGAGAAGGACGCATCCCTTGACTGCATAGGAATACCCGGCACATCGCAGTCGGAACCAATGCATCTCGGCTTTGGTGCTTTGTTTTTGGAACCAAGGCATCACTACCACTGCAGGATCAACATCGATGCATCGCTTGACACATCATTCAACTGTGCCCCGCATTTCGCTGTTGTGTCCAGGATAAGGTACTTTGTTCACTGTGGTCTGCATGGGTCCTGTAGCTGTCTTGCCCTCTATCGAAGTCAGACCAAGCTATTTACTTTGCCATGGTCCAGCATGACCAGATAACCCCCATTGGCACTCATTGCTTTAAAGTGCTATAACTCTTTTTATTGTTTAAAAATTCATAGCTCGACTTTTACTCATTGGATTTTTGTCGTTTTATTTTTATTTTTTATTTTTATTGTCTATTTTTCTAACCCATTGTGAAGTCATTTTGTAGTGTTTTCGTTGTATTACTGTGTGTGTGCTTGTGTTGCCCAAATACCTTACACATTGCCTCTTTAGATGAGCCTGACTGCTCTGTGTCCAAAGGCTGAGCACAGTTTACCTTTTGGTGTGTATCTAGCTTCCCCAGACTAGAGTGGTGGTCCCTACTTGGACAGGGTGCATACGTCTGCTAACTAGAGACCCCATTTCTAACATTGGTGGTCAGCGGTGAGGCTAGGACTTGTGTTTGTGCAATACCATATAGTAACTTGTTCACTAGAACTCTATTCTAATACAATTCAAACCCTTTTCAATTCTCCCTAATTGGCTTTATGAATTTTTTGCTAAACCATGCCTCACTCTGGAGAAGCAATACCTGCAGTAATTGATTTTGAACAGGCCAAGTTAGAATCCTACACTGTGGCCTGACTTAAGGATTTTTGCAAGGGTGTTAAAGTGGAGGACCAGGAGGAGGAGAAGGAGCAGGAGGATCTGGAGGAGGAGGATGATCAGGAGGATGAGAATCGTGAGGATCAGGAGGAGGGGGATAAGGAGGAGGAAAAGGAGGATCAGGAAGAGGAGGAGGATCAGCAGGAGGATGATCATCTGGGACTGCCAGTAGAGAGGACCAACAACTTGCAGGAAGCCGTAGTGACTCCCAGAGTAGGGAGCAACACCTCATCAAGGAACCTGTCCCCAGAGGAGCTGAGCAGGCTCCGGCTTAGAGAAAACAAGCTTTGGAAGAGAGGAGGCTGGCCATGGAGGAGAGATAAATGGCCCACGATCTGAGCCTCAGAGAACTGGACATTAGAGCCCTGCAAATGGGGTCAAGCAACAATAATAGTGGAAGCATACCTGCAGTGTTTACTACTAAAGTTTGAGTCTGGTTAACCAAGGATTTGGTGCCCAATTATGTGGTGGGGGTGACATGGCCACATGCTGCCTATGAAATGACTCTAGGAGTGCACAAGGTCCCAGAGGAGTTCTGGGGTGGTAGTTCGTGGAGGTACATGCCCACGGTGGGGAGGGACACACTCCTTACACTAGAGGTGGGGGACCAGCCATGCTACACTGCAAAGAAGGCCATCTTAGTCAATAAGTTTGGACTGACCCCTGAGATGTATAGACAACAGTTCAGGGGCAGGTATAAGATCTCATCACGGACATCAGTGGATTTCTTAGAGTGCAAGGCACTGAAGGGCTAGGTGAGGGGCAGCAGGGTTGATGATTATTGAGGGCTGTATAACTTTATTTTGAAATAACACATGCTTGATACCCATTTTCTAGAGCTGCACCAGCACCTGATTGATAGCAAGCTTACCGACCCCAGGAAGCTTGCTGAGGAGTCTGACATCTGGGCCAGCACCAGAGTGTCCAGAAATGTACCTGGGAGGTTCCCCAAGATGCGTGGTTGAGGTCCCCCCAACAGAGTGAGAGGAAGGTCATGAAAGATACAGACCGGTCTCAGGGTAAGGGAGAAGGAAAAGATTCTTATGACCCTTCTAAGAAGGAGGGAGGTACTGGTGGGTTGTGACTCACGGGCACCTCAATTCCAACCCTGCTGCTCTGAGTGTTTCCAACTAGGACACACGCAAGGAGACTCTGTCTAAAGAAACTACTCACTGGTGGAAATTCTATAGGGGTAGCCCATTTGGTCTGAGGGGAATATAGTCCCCAAGGGGAGGTCATAGACCATTCAATGATCTCCATCAGCTGGGAAACAGAGTCAGACGGTGAGTTGGTGATCCCTGAAGGTGGGAGTCTTCACTTCCACCAGGTGGGAGTGAATGCGGTCCCAATCACTGCTCTGAAGGATACTAGGGCTAGCTGCAACATGGTTGTAGAACAGCTAGTCTCCCCAGAGCAGTGCACCGGCCAGGTGTGTAGGATGACTAGCCCATGGGCAAAACCTTTTCCGCCCGATGGCCCTGGTGTCTCTGGAGTGGCGTGGGGAGATGAACCAGAGAATAGTCATATTTAGTCCCCATCTGACCATTTACTTAATTCTGGGGCATTAATTGCCTCCAGTGCCAGGAGAACTCAGCAGGGCGGCTGCAGCAGGCCCCCCAGGACCATTTATTTTTCTGGGGATACCACTCCCAAATGGAGGGCACAGAACCCCAGATGGAGGTGCAGGAGGAGGAAAGACTCACTCCTGACTCCTGTTCAGCCCAAGGGTACACACCATGGGTTTAAGGACCAGTTTCAGGATACCACCCATGAACTGGTACAAGATGGAAATAGAATGCAAGGTACCTGGGGCTATTGTCCCCCACTCTGAGAATCCACACAGGACAGAACTCCTGGATTGCCTCAGGCCTGGCTCTTGACACTGACATCTGTCATTGCCCTCTATTGGTTGATAACCTAATGGACAGAGTTTTCCTTGGACTTGGGACAGAAGACCGATCCAAGGGGTCACATCACTTTGTTGCCAACAGTGTTACTGTCTGCCTACTGGGATGCATCTGTGAGCAAGTTGAGGTTAGGTGCTGCACAGATGTGGTCCACAGGTAAGGAGAAAGATTCCACATTGATTAGCTCAGTGACCACAAAGAGTATAGACAGAGGGATTCAACTGGATTCTGAGAGGCATCGAAATGGCAAGTACCCCTGCGGTAGTTGTCATTGTCTATGTTCTATCGCCCTAAGCGGTAAGTCCATCAAGGTATTGATTAGTCTCCCCTGGGGTTACAAGCTCACCTGTATCTCCAGGTGTCTCCTGTGGGGTGACGAATTGACCCAACTCCCTCTGAGACCTAACTGTGTGGTAACAATGGTAACCAGAGCACAAGGGAGGTCCCAAAGGAAAGCGGGATTGGAGGGATAAAGAGAGAAAACCAACCACACAGGTTTCTGCTCACCTCCCCGACTTGGTCAGTGATTGGGTGGACAGGATTCACAATACTTGGGACTGTGTATTGTCATCAGGACCCAAGTGTCGTGATAAGGTGGATCTGTAGGGAACAGGCACAATTAGGCGTCCCACACAACTTAACTGTTCAAGGATTTTGTTTAACACATAGTTTCATAACATACCAAATAAGGAACTTTATCTAGATGTACTTAACCCCATGCACTGGGTGAAGAACAATGATACTCAACTTGCTTAACAATGATGCACTGAAAGAGCCCTACTGCATGCTCAGTTATACAAGCGCTATAACATGTTGTGATACATTCTCAAATCGTCCATGCAATAAAACTAGTCAGGATTTTGTTAACAATTTTGAGGAAGTCTAGCGCACAGTTTTTGGAGCGCTCTTTCCAGGCACAGTTGTCTTGCTTAGATCCCATCAATATGCACTCAACATGAATGTTGCCACGTTCAAATAAAAAGAAAAGTGTACCTTGCCTTTGTTGAAGAAACAAAGCAAAACTGTAATGCAAAAGATGTGGGGGTGTGGAATACTTGCGTTGGCCTTTGCAGGGCACTCAGAAGGCTTGATGCACTTATGCCGAAATACAAGGATGTGCGTTGCTGCGGAGACAGGACATCCGGCCATGCTCAGGAAGAGTTGCCATATATCATGCTGATGCTGGAAGACACATTGCTGAGGGAGGTCACAGGAGGTGGAAGACACTTTGCCGAAGAAGCAAGCAAGGAGACCAGACCGGATGAATCTGGTAAGTCAGTAAGGCCAGACCAAGCACTGAGTGAGGGAAGATGTTGGTTAAATAGCCCTGATCTGGGAGACACATTGGGGGTGTGGGTAAACATCCGTTGGTTTTCCTCTGGTACGATTATGTTGCACGTGTTACCAGTGATCGGCCTTCACAATTACACGGCTGTTGTGCAGACACGTGTCCCACGTGGCTGAAATAAAGCAGACAATGTTTTATGGCTTTTCAGTGCCTGCCACTTGCCACCAGTTAAAACATCAATTGTAATCACAAATATGTCCTCGTGTTTACTGACTCGAATACAAATAAAGGGGCAGATTTATGTTGGACTTGCGCCACTTTTGCACCACCGTTGCGTCACTTCTGTGACGCAGCGGCGGTGTAAACCCTGCACCACGTTGCAACATACTTACATCGTGATGCATCTATGGAGATGCGTCACGGTGTAAGGCCCTGCGCCGCATGAAACCGCCAGGTTTCATGTGGGCGTTTCCACGCGGGGTGGGGGGGGGCGTTCCGTCGCAGGAACGCCCCTGAAAAGTGACTCAGGCGTATGGCTTGACGCACCACGTTACAGATAGGGCAAGTTGGAAAAATGCTGGAGTTGCGTGCTGCACGCAACACAACTTCAGCACTGCGCCAACTTCACGCCCTAGATATGACACGCATCTGTTTATTCCTGCGCCATGGTTCACCGCATTATAAATGCGGCGCATCATGGGTGGCGCAAGGATAAACTTGCGTGCCGCATCTTTCCTGGCGCATCTCTGCTGATTAGCAGAGATGCGCCAGGCAACATAAATCTGCCCCAAAGTATTTTACTTATATAACACATACAAAAGCACAGTAAAGATTTGTATTGCCATATAGTAAGGGAGGAGACCATTCTATCACAAAAACCTGCACACGTCATTATACAGGAGTAGAGCATTAACGTGCTGTGGCGTATGGTACTAGGGTCATGGCATCTGGCTTTAGACTGGAGAGAAGTCGTGTTAGAAAATGTCCCTCTCTGAGGAGTCACCTCAAACTTTTTGCCTTTCTCCTTTTCTGAGCTGGTTTTTGTTGGCTTTAGGGCTCTGAGCACTTAACCACTTCTAACAAGTGCTAAAGTGCATTTGTTTCTCCCCTACACATGGTAACATTGGTGTATACACAATTGGGATATTTAGTTTGCCTATAAGTCCCTTGTAAAGTGGTATACCATATACCCAGGGCCTGTAAATTAATTGCTACTTGTGGGCCTGCAGCGCTAATTGTTCTACCCACACAAGTAGCCTTTCAAACCTGCCTCCAGCCATCCACTGCAAGGCCTGTGTGTGTAGTTTACTGCCACTACGACTTGGCATTTAAAAACATTTGCCGAGCCTGAAACTCCCCTTTTATTACATATGTCACCACTAAGGTATGCCTTAGGTAGCCCATAGGGCCGTGTGCCATGTAAGAAAAGGTAGGAAATGTACTTTCACTAATGTGAGTCCTACTCCTCCCGCTGGTTACCATTGGGAATTCCTTAATACACTTTTAAGCTGTAATTCCTGATTGGAAACAAGTGGCTGTGTCACGTTTTATAACTTTGGAATGTTAATAACAAATCCTCTCCACTGCTAAAGTTGGATTTGACATTAACATTTTAGAATTGCCACTTTTAAAGACTGGACATTTCTCTGCTCTTACAGCTCCGTGTTTCTGCAGCCTGTCTCCAATACACATCTGGGGTGAGTGACAGCTACACATTGAGTATTCCCTCTAGACAGGCAGGATGGTTAGGTGTGTCTGAGTACTTATATGCAACCTTATGGCACTTCCTGGGCAGGAAAGAAGGGAGAGAGGGAGGGCCTGACACTTACACCTGAATAGGCAGTGCCCTGCCCTGACACAAAGGGCTGATTTCCCCCTACAGATAGTCTGGAGCCAGGGCTGGAAAGAAAGGACCTCAGTGAACTTCAACAACACTTCTTTGAAGTCATCCTCACTTCAAAGGCACAACTGGGTATAGGTACTGGGTCTCTGACCCCACCAAATCACACACTTCTAGATCTACAACTGAACTCTGTCAAAAGGACTGATACTCTGCTGGACTGTTGGCCTGGAAGGCTTGTTTTTCTGCTGTGCTGAGGGAGAGCTGGACTCTGCCTTACACGGCAACGTGTTCTCCAAGCGCTTTTCAGCTTGCCTCCTGTTGTTGAGACTTAGGGAAATCAAAGCCCCTAACCCTGCTTCAGAAGCACCGACGCATCCACTTAATGCATAAGCAGAGTTCAATACATCGTCCCTGTGTCAGAAGGAGAACCCCGTGCATTGCATCGGAACCACAGCAGCACCTGCAGAAACCAACGCATCTGGACTGCGCATAGCCACCGCAGCAGTGTGCAGAGATCGACACATCCCTTGACTGCGTGGAGATACCTGGCACATTGCATTCGGAACCAGCGTATCTAGACTTTGGAGCGTTGTATACGGAACTGACACATTGCCAGCATGGCGGGATCGACATTGACACATCACTCGACACATTACTCGGCTGAGCCCTGCATTTCGCTGTTGCAAACAGGATAATGTATGTTGTTCACCGGGGTCTGCATGGGTCCTGTAGATGGTCTACGCTCCATCGCAGTCTGCCCGAACTGTTGGCTTTGCCCCAGTCCAGTATGACCGGATAACCCCCCCATTGGCGCTTAATGTTTCTCAGTGCTAGAACTCTTTTTATTTTTTGGAAAATCATAACTCAACTTCTACTTTTTGGATTGTTGTCATTTTGGTCTTGATTTATTTATAAACTATTTGGCTATTCTTCTAACCCAGTGTGGAGTCTTTTTATGGTGTTTTCGTTGTGTAAGTCTGTGTGTTTGCTGCACAAGTACTTTAAACATTGCCTCTTTAGATAAGCCTGACTGCTCTGTACCAGAGGGTGAGCGCAGGTTATAGTCTGTCTCTAGCTTACCCAGACTAAAGTGGCTGTCTCTGCTTGTACATGGTGCATACCTCTGCCAACTAGAGACCCCATTTTTAACATACGTATTTTACAATAGCACTCACAACTGGTCTACAGTCCAAATCCTTTCTTCTGAAGCAACAATGCTTGTCAAAATTATTACTTTTAAAATGTGTATTAGATTATTTGATGAAGTAGAAAACAACTAAATGTGTTGTACCTAGTACATCTAGCAAAGTTGAAAACAGCAAGAACCCTGAGATCTGACACAACTATTAATATCAAGCTGTAGGTAAAGTAGAGCAACACATAGCAAAATCTAGGATCCAGTAAAATAACCTCTAAGATTATTTTAAAAATTTGACGACGTAAAGAGCAGAGGCGCGCTTTCTACACACTGGAGAAGACTTCTCTCTTATTTGCCCGTGATACGTGAATGTTCTTCTATCTGAAATGAATACGAATGCTTGCAGTCCTCCAGCCAGACTGCCTGTCCAACATAGAGAACATCACATTGTCCTATAATCATACTTGAATATCGAGCCCGTGCTGGTCCTCACCTTATTTATTGTACACAATCACAGGTTATCTTTGACAGTACATGTTTTTAAAAGTAGTCTTTTTACTCAAATAAGGCTTCATCTTCGTTTCATTATTCTCACCCCAGAATTAAAAATAAATCTATGAAAGAAGATAAGCAGACAATATATTTTTTATTTTGTGTGGCCATGTGAACATCTCCTATAATGCTGATTATTTGTGAATAATCAAAAGACTGATTTTAAATTAACCATGAACATGGACTTCTGTCAAATACGGTCCCTAGACTTGCCAGGAATGGGTACTGTCCATTATGCCTGAAGCATCCGGACAAAATCTAATTATTACGGTATAACCGCAATCACCCAAGCTAATTTAGTGCAGCCCCTATTTAGCATTACAAATCCAAAAAAGAAGTAATTTAACCATTTACTCATTCATTCTGATGCACTTATTTCTCGTAATTGCACATTGAGACTCTTTTCTGGAACCAGAAAATAAAAAGTATTTCTTAATATGTGTTACCATCTGCTGCTTGACGCTCAGCAACTGGATTATTTTGTATCCAGGGATAAGTACTGAAACTTCCTGAAAGGAAACGGACAACGAGCTAAAGCCGAGTTGCTCCAGCATCCTTACTTCTTTATACTCTAGAATCCACCCTGAACAAGGCAGTCATTGGAAGATTAAGAATATGCAGCAACATTCAAACTCATAATGGGGGCATGGCCCATGTCATTTTTAGGTCGAGGCTACCGTCGCACTGCGAAACAGTGGGCGGAGCCGAAGATCTTATGACTTCTACAGTGGGGCTTTAACCGCCTCTATCTTCCATTGGCTAGCTTCATAAATGAAGGCTAGCCATTGGAAGAGATGTGTGTCACTCAGGGCTGGAGCAGATTCGTGGGCGTTTCTTGCTTTTTTTTAAGCCCTGCCCCTTTTTGTTCATCATTCGGAGGTGGCCGTTTACTTTTTTTTTTTTTGGCAGCGCTTTTGTTTTGCCATTTCCCCCGACCGCCGCCGGAAGAAGTCGTCCTCAGGTGAGTGCTTGCTGTCCTGCCCCCCCCCCCTTGTTCGTGCTTGCTGTCCTGCCCTCCCCCCCCGTTCATGCTTGTTGTCCTGCCTCCCCCCCCTGTTCGTGCTTGCTGTCCTGCCCTCCCCCCCATGCCGTTCTTGACTGACAACAGCCCTCAGAACCCCCTGCGTCACTGGAGCGACAACCCGAGTGAAGGACCCGTCCTCTAGGACATGTCGGGCTCTGAAGGAGGGCGTTGGGGCTTTCTTTTCGGTGTCCTGTTTTCGAGTAAGATACGAATCAGACTTCACTTTTTCAGAAGCGCTGTAAAGAAACGGGGTGTATTGGAGTGGGTGAAAGGGGGGCTGCGTGAGGCAGGCCTGGAGTTCCAAGCGACAGAAAGTACGGAACAGAAAGAGCATCGAAGCGACAGAAAGTACGGAGCTGTCCGATAAACGGCGGGAGAACAGCGGACGGTAATGCTGGCGCAGACTTTGCACCAAGATTACCGGACGGTATCTGCAGGGAGCGAGTGGACACCAGGAAAGAGTTACAAGTGCTTATACTTCAAACGGAGACTGTTTCATGCCCCTTGCACTTAGAATAGCCCGAAAAATGGAAGGAAAAGGCTCTACCGAAAGAATGGGGATGGGAGGGGCTGTGGGGGGATAGATAGTTCAGTCATCGCCACTCCTCACGCGCACTTTGAGCGACTTTCGTAAACACCAGTTTTACTCAGTTTTGTTTCACAATTTCACCCAGAAATAACACTTTGTTGCACGATTTGAACTGAAATTAACGCCATCCCATAAATGGACAACCAGCGCGAAATAACTGCTGTGATGTCATGATCTCCCAACAGTGAACCCTGGAAAGACCTATTTCACAAGGAACCAAAATAAAATGGAGTTCACAAAATGCGCCTTAACGTGGAAGCCCAAAGTGAGAAGAGACAACACGCTCCCCGATTGCCGGGCCCCGGGGGAAGCACAGTCGCAGACTAGTCTTCCCCCAGGGTCTTTCGCGCAGGCGATAGGACAGGCAGTGGAAGGGGAGGAGTTAGGTGGGGGGGTATGTAAGGCACAGGGGAGGAAGGACACTTCCTCTTCCTGTTGCCTGGCACCATCGGGAGGGTTTAGAAAAGGAGCGTAGCGTAGTTTGTTTGGGGAAATCCTTAGTCGGCAGTTTAGTCAGTTTAGGGGCCGGTGGTAGTGTTGGTGCCGTCGGGGGCTGTCTCACAGCAGTTGCGGTTTGGATTACACCTGAAGCGTGCACTTTGGAAGCATGTCGGGCATCTCGGCCGAGGATGTTCGGGTGGCCCTGTTGGTGCTGGCCCGCGCGGGCCGGGAGGATCTTCTCCAGCCAGGTGTGTTGGGGCAGGAGTGAGTAGGGGCCACAAGGGCCACGCGCGCGGCCTCGGCCGGGGTCGCGGCGGCGGTCCTGGCCTGCCAGGAGGACTCCCTGCCAGATTACGAACAGGAGGTAGGGAGGGGGGGGCGGAGCAAGCCGAGATTCGGCGCGGGCGGGAAGCGGGAGAGCCTGCCCTCACGTGCCTTCCCCTCTCTGCAATTCCTCCCTGGGGCCTCCGGAGCTGCAATTGGGGGTGGTGACCCCCCCCACGTGGCCGGTGGACGCTTCTCGGCCCGGGGGAGGGGAGGCGATGCCTGGGCCCTGTGACTTGTCTATTGAGGGTGGGGGGGAGGGCGCAGGCTGGGTGGTGCTGTTGTCGGGGGCGGAGAGACGTCTGTGGTCCCGGCTGCCGGGCACTCGGGCGAAGTAGGCACTGTGGAGGCAGGAGATGACCAAGGGGTGGACGGCCCCATTGATCTGTCTACGAGTTCCAGGGCAAACACCCCCGCCCCAGCGGGGCGGGAGGTGATAGTGCAGGCGGGGGGGGGCTGGGTGAGCCAGATTCGTCTGGGTCCTTGGCCATGGGGGGGGGGGCTGGCCCCTGGGCCCTGGGCAGGGTGGTTTTTTGCAGCAGGATGGGGGTTTTCAGGGCTACTGCCCGCCCCCGCCTCCCCTGATTTGGGGGGCCATGTTATGGGAGGACAGGGCCCGGGAGCAGAAGATTATGGAGCAGATTAGAGAGGCGAGGTGGGCCGCGCAGACAATGGCGAGGGTAGGTGCAATGTGGGGGCACGACATAGTGGGGCCGCCTACCCCGACCTCCAAGGAGGAACGGGCGGCGGAGCTGGAGGAGGCGCAGAGGCGTGGGAAGGGCAAGAAGGCGTCCGTTGTGGACCCCAAGAGCAGGATGGCAGGTGTAGGGATGGCCAAGACGGCTTTGAGGCCCGATGGTGCTGGGGCCCTCTCAGGTTGGAGCGACCTGAAGAGTGGGCGGGGAACCAAGTCGGCGGCTGTTGGTAGAGCCCGGGGGTGCCTAGCGGGGCGCAAGACGACACTGAGACGCAGGCCTGAAGCAGTAGGGCAGTCCACGGCGGCTGTCCCTCCAACGAGGGCTCGGGCACCGGCGGCGCGTGTGTCGAATGTGTCACGTGTGACAGCTGGGGTGCAGAAAGGTGTGAAGAGAGTGGTGAGGGATGTGTCGAGTGCGCCTGTTGAAGTGGAACTGGTGCTGGAACTGGACTATGACGATGAGAGTGAGGAGCTTGAGGAGGGGGAGGTGCGGGATGACTCAGCCAGCCCACGGGGCGTGGTGGACAACAGTGACTTTGGTGTTTTGCAGGCCCGACGATGACAGCGGGCAAGAACAAGGCGGTGGCGGAGGAGACCTCGACCCCCAGAGGACGGCCCCAGGAGCGGCTCCCCACGGTCACAGGTGAGGGATCCTGGTGGGTGGCTTGGGATGACGATTCGAAAGGGGGTAGGAAGAGGACTTGTAGGTCAGTGGGCGTTGGGGACGGGTCGATACGGGAGCCGGAGACGCCAGCGGGCGGTCCACCTGTGGAGGGTAAGAAGGTGGACGGTAAGTCGGTGGCTATGGCCGAGGTGCAGACGGACAAAGGGGACGGTAAGGAGGAGAAGGGGGTGAAGCTGCCTAAGAAACTCCCTTATATGGGTTTGGCGATGCCCTTGGGGTCGCATCTTTCTGAAAAGGTCAAGGCACGGATCTGGAAGCACGAATTTGTGGATGTGTTTAAGCTGCTACACAGGGAGGTTCAGGCCAAGGAGGGGTCGAAGGAGGAGGAGTGGAGGCTGACTAGGCGGGCCGGGTGCCGGTGACGATGGAGAACTGGACTTCGGCATTCTTGATTTATGCCAGTATTTATTGTGAGCGGTATTTGGACCGGGCTATCGCGCTTTTTAAGTACATGGACATCATTCACAAGGCCCAGTTGCAGTTTGGGGGTTTTGCCTGGTTGAGTTATGATGAGGAATTTAGGGCGAGAGTCAGTGCGGATCCGGAGAAGTGTTGGGGGGAGGTAGACCAGGAACTCTGGGTGCAGTGGAAGCCGTCCACGCACTCTACTGCGTCCACACACATGGCCAGCGGTTTGCCTGTACCGTATCGGTCCTTTCCGCTGCGTCCCGCACACAGCGGGGCGGGGGGCAGTGCAGTGCCTAACACCCTCATCTCTGGTCAGCCCACCAAACCAGGGGGATATTCAACGAGGGTCTGTTGGAGCTGTAACCGGGGGTACTGCTCAAGATACCCCTGTAAGTTTAAACATGAGTGCTCCAAGTGTGGCGGGAAACACGCCCTCACTCAATGCCTTACGCTTGTCACCCCCTCAGAGCAATGGGGGAACGCCAAGGGGCGGGGCCACCCTGGACAGAAGGGCGCCTACACCGGTTAGGGTGGAGGCGATGGCCCCGTGGCTCTCTTGTTACCCGGATCAGGTGGCGGCGGCGTGACTTTTCTGGGGTTTTACAGAGGGCTTTAGGGTAGGTTATCAAGGCCCCAGAGTGCGTCGGTGGGCGGAGAATTTGCGGTCAGCAAAGGAACTGCCGGGAGTGGTAGCTCACAAGTTGTTGAAGGAGGTTGAGGAAGGAAGGGTGGCCGGCCCATTTACTGATTGGCCTTTGGAAGATCTGATCATTTCTCCACTGGGGGTGGTGCCAAAGAAGGAGGAGGGGGAGTTTCGGATGATCCACCATCTCTCGTGGCCGGAGGGCCAGTCAGTGAATGATTTTATTGCTGAGGAGGATTCGAGGGTGCTCTATGCTTCTGTGGACGACGCGATCCATTTGGTGAGGGTGTGCGGGACGGGGGCTGAATTGTCGAAATGTGACATCAAGTCGGCTTTCCGTCTGCTGCCTATACACCCGGCGGATTTCTCGCTACTGGGCATGCAGTTTGGGGGGGCCATCTACGTGGACAAGGTTTTGCCCATGGGGTGCGCCATCCCTTGTGCATTGTTTGAGCTCCTTAGTACTTTTCTGCAATGGGCGATGGTGAGGATTAGTGGGTGCCGCAAGGTCACTCACTATTTGGATGATTTCCTCTTCCTGCCTGGGGAGGGCGGATTCTGGTGACTGTGGCAGGGCCCTGTTGCGGTTCCAGGAGATGGCTTGCCTTTTTGGTGTTCCCTTGGTGCCGGAGAAGACGGCTGGTCCCAGCTGTTGTCTGACGTTTTTGGGGATCGAGTTGGACTCTGTACGGTGGTTGGCGCGCCTTCCGGAGGCCAAGGTGACTGAAATTCTGTCATGTCTGCGGTGGGCGGTTGAGGAGAAGCGTATCCCTTTGAGAGCGGTGCAGAAACTTCTGGGTTTCCTGAACTTTGCGTGTAGAATGGTGAGAGCAGGGCGGACATTTTGCAGGCGGCTCGGCATGGCCATGTCGGGTGCGGTGCTTCCACACCACAGAGTCAGGATTTCCATGGGGGTGCGGGCTGATTTGAGGACCTGGATCGTATTTTTGAATGAATTCAATGGAGTGTCACTGGATTTTGATGAGGACAGGGCGGTTTGGCAATGTCAAATTTTCTCTGATGCAGCGGGGTCAGCGGGGTTTGGTGTCTTCTGGGACGGGAGGTGGTGCGCTGAGAGTTGGCCTGCCCACTGGTTGAAACAGGGGAGGAGCATTGCTTTCTTGGAATTCTTTCCTTTGCTGGTGGCGCTGGACATTTGGGGAAGTGAATTTCAGAACAGATACGTGCTCTTCCACGTCGATAACATGACAGTGGTGGAGTTGGTGAACCGCCAGAGAGCCAGGGACCTGAGAGTGCTGCGCTTGTTACGGAGATTCATGTTGGCTTGCCTGCGGTTGAATGTGGTGTTTCGGGCGAAGCATGTCCCTGGGGCGAATAATGACATTGCGGATGCTTTGTCTCATTCGCAGTGGCAGCGGTTCCGGCAACTGGCACCGGGGGCGGATATGTGCAAGACCGAGCTGCCGGACGGCATCTGGGCCTTGGGGGAGTGAGGATGATTGGCCTGGTGGAACGGTCAGTTGCAGACACCACGAGGAAGACGTATCGGCTGGCATGGTCAGAGTTTGGTGCATTCATGGGTTGGAATCAGGAATCAAATATGGGTGACAGGTCCGGAGTGGAACAGGGTGTTAAACGTTTTGTGCTGTGTTGTATTGATAAGGGGTTGACTGCTGCTACAATCTCTGGTAAATTGGCAGGGATCTCGTTTTATTGTACTTTGTTCATGGGGTTTGATCCGACGAAAGATGTGATTGTGAACAGAATGCTACGAGGATGGGGTAGGGAATGTAGGGGAGGGGGGGTAGACTGCGTGAGGCGGTTACATTTGACCTGTTGGTTCAGCTGGTTGGGGTGTTGCCGGGGTGCTGTTATGATGTTTTTGAAGTGAGGATTTTCCGTTTGTGTATGGTTTGGATGTTTTTTGGAGCATTGCGTGTGTCGGAATTGTTGGGTACAAGGACGACGGCTGGTAGGGTGTTTGAGGAGATTCGTGTGGATGGAGGGCGCCTGGGGATTTGGTTGGGGTGTTCGAAGACTGACCAGCTGGGTTGGGGGAAGTGGGTGTGGCTGAATGAGGCGGATGGTGGGACAGTGTGCCCGGTGGCAGAGTGGAGGGCCTTCTTGCGGACTGCGAGCGTGGCGCAAGCTGAAATTTTCTGCCATGCATCGGGTGCACCAATGACGGCTGGCCAGTTGTTGGCGGTGTTGCACATGGCTTTGCAACGGCTGGGTTTGGATGCTTCTGGTTTTGGGACCCACTCTTTTCGTATCGGGGCTACGACAGCTGCGGCCCGTCTGGGGTGGTCCTGGGACAGGATTCGGCGGATTGGAAGATGGAAGTCGCGCTGTTGTGAGCGGTATGTGAGGAAGTGAGGCGGTTGTGGGCATTTGATTGGCTGGAACGTGTTATTGTGTTTTGTGCTAACATCTTTTTCTTTTGTAGGTTGCGTGGGTGGACCAGGGTCTAAGACGGTGACCTGGATTGTGGGGCACTCCTTCGTGCACTGGGCGTCTAAATATGCTGAACAACAGGTTTACGGCCGTAACCTGGGACTGAAAGGACATTTACATGAGGTACACTGGTGGGGTGAAGGAGGCATGCGATGGGGGGCACTACTGCCCTGGCTCGCCAGAATGGTCCCGCAAAAAGGATGCCCGGACCTGTTGATTATTCATCTGGGAGAGAACGATCAGGTGCAGCTGTCAGGTTTGGCGCTTGTGCAGCTGATGCAGGGGGATCTGGAGGTATTGAAGTCAAGGCTTGCAGGGACTTGCATTGCCTGGACAGAGTTGGTTCCCAGGAAAGTTTGGAGGGGGGCAATGAAGCACGGGGCAATTGAGAGGGCACGGAGGAAACTCAACAGGGCAATGAGACTTTTTTGCAGTGACAAGGACATTAAGGTGATCTCGCACGGAGGAATTCGACTGGAGGAACCTTTAGTTTTTAGGGACGACGGAGTGCACCTGTCTCGCTTGGGGAATGCGTATTACATGATGGAGATGAGAGATGTGGTGAGCAAGTTGTGGAATGAGGCGATCTGGTGTTGCAGGGAGTGAGTGCGAATGAGTTCAGTGAGCGGGGGGACAGCGGACCCGTGGGGGGGGGTGGGGTAGGGAACCGCCCTACAGGGGGTTCCCTGGTTGGCGGTACTTTGAAGGGATAGGGGGGTCAAGAGCGGGCACACCCATCCCTTGGGGGGGGAGTTCAAATGGCAGACGGAGGCTTGACTGGAAGGACACAAGGAGCGGGCAGGATGACAGGTGATTGGTGGATATGGAGGAGGTACGGCATGGGGCATGGAGTGGTTGTGAGGAGGTGGAACGGGTGAAGCGTGTGAGAAGTGGAGTGTTGATTTGGGGTTTGAAGTTATTTATTTGTTAATGTTTACTGTTATGTAAGACCATGCAGCCTGGTCTAAAAAAAAAGTGCCTTTTACGCTTAATACACTGTGTGGTCTGTTCATTGCACGATGCCGGGCCCCGGGGGAAGCACAGTCGCAGACTAGTCTTCCCCCAGGGTCTTTCGCGCAGGGGATAGGACAGGCAGCGGAAGGGGAGGAGTTAGGTGGGGGGGTATGTAAGGCACAGAGGAGGAAGGGGACTTCCTCTTCCTGTTGCCTGGCACCATCGGGAGGGTTGAGAAAAGGCCACCCACCCGCCCTGCAGTTTGAGGTGGTTTGGGTTGGTTTTGTTGTGGCGTGCCAGTTTAGGCCAGAGCTGCGCTAGGCGGTACTTTGAAGGGATAGGGGGGTCAAGAGCGGGCACACCCATACCTTGGGGGGGAAGTTCGAATGGCAGACGGAGGCTTGACTGGAAGGACACAAGGAGCGGGCAGGATGACAGGTGATTGGTGGATATGGAGGAGGTATGGCATGGGGCATGGAGTGGTTGTGATGAGGTGGAACGGGTGAAGCGTGTGAGAAGTGGAGTGTTGATTTGGGGTTTGAAGTTATTTATTTGTTAATGTTTACTGTTATGTAAGATTACGCAGCCTTGTCTAATAAATGGCCTTTTACGCTTAATACACTGCGTGGTCTGTTTATTGCGCGATATGTTCAAATTAAGTGCGATCTTGTAATATGTGACGGCGGGTTCGCTGTGCCTTTTTGCTTCAAATGATCGTTAAATCTATTTTGGGAATAATATGATGTGTGCCGCTTTCTATACAGAAAAGATATAATGTTCATAGTGTGGTCTTTCTTGAATTGTCCAGGCAACGGGGATCACATCGGTGATTACATATCTAGTATTTCACACGCACTAAAACGAGAGAATACAAATTAACACAGTGATTGTTGCCTTTTCTTCTGCCGTTCTGCCACCACATTCATTGATAACATTTTTGGTTTGGGGGTTGTTATAAAGCGCTGTTATTACTTTCCAGTGGTCTCGAACCACTAACCCATTCTACAAACTGCAATTGTAGTGCACAAAGCCTCAGATCGTGCGCTTAGAAACCTCGTCTCTGGATGATGTTAAACGCGAGCACCCTTTTACAGCGAGAGCCCTTTCTGACATGGAACACATGTTTTAAAATAACCAAAGCATCGGAGATTGGGCACGCACGCTCCAGTCTTAATTATTCAACTCTACCAATCCGTGGTCCATACTCGCCAAGTATTAGTCAACTAATTACAAAGGCTGCTTTTGAATTAAAATATGAAAACATACACGTATGCATCAGTACCTCAAAACGAATTTTACACCACAGATGACAGTTTTAAGCGTGGTACATCAGTGGGTGGTGTGTGTCTTGGAGAGGCAATGCACCTGCCATCAAAAGGGAAGGGCGGCACCTTAGCGTTTCTGCGATGTTCCATGTGAAGGGATTTGAGTCTGTTGTCTGTTTCTATTGGGGAGGTGACCCCGGCCACTACTGCTTCACGGTATTGACTTGGGTTATCGGGCGTTCAAATTACTCCTAAGAAACGTTATAGACAAAGTAACGGACCTGGGCAGCCTTACGATGGGCTTTTTTTTTTATAAGCTTAGATTTTGAAGACTGTGAATAACCTCTTGTTCTGTTAGCTAACTT